>NC_053391.1:433940414-434540414 GCF_905171765.1 Bufo bufo
TAGACAGCCTTCACAATGCCAACACTAACATAGTAACATAGTTTGTAAGGCTGAAAAAAGACATCTGTCCATCTAGTTCAGCCTGTTATCCTGCAAAGTTGGTCCAGAGGAAGGCAAAAAATCCTGAGGTAGAAGCCAATTTTTGTTATATTCTTTGAATATTGGCACCACATTTGCTAAGCACCAATGCTGTGGAACGCTCCCTGTCAATATAGAGTTCTTAAAGGATAACTGTCAATTTATATATTTTTTGTAGCATAGGATGTGGCTTATTAATATCATCTCGGTGCCCCTGTTTAAACTTTTAACTGTGTATTCAATAACTCTCAATTTCTGCATTTTTGTTCCCTCTCCTGGCTATTAATACCTGCGCTGAAAATCCCGTTGCTATGTGTCCTCCATCTCCCTGTTTCCTCATAGAGAAGACGGAGGACGTACAAGTGGTAGGCAATTAAGAGTGCCGTGTTTGTGTGAGGGGAGGCGGGGCTTTAATTATTTAAACCTGGCTCTCCTGCCCCCACTTGTCGGTTCGAATGCTTTCAAATCGGCTCGTGGGTTGGCTGTCCTTCCAGAGAGGTCGCGTGTCTCGTTGTTAGTTTGTGTGGTCGGCGCCGTCGGGCTCATCGCTGCGGAGAATAGGTAGGCCGGGTGGCTGCACACCCGTCTCGTTATTTATGTCATGTCATGCTGCCGGGCGTGCCCGCCGGTCCCCAGCCGCACCTGTGACTGCCCGCACTTCCGATCCGCTCCAGGCACCCCGCTCCCACATGCAGCGTCTTCCAGGCTAAACTGTACAACAGCCTCCTCACCTGTGGCTCCGTTGCGGCGAGTCACACTCCCGCTCTCATACCATAGCGCGCAGCGCATCGGTCACGCCGGCCATCGGCTCCACAGTGCGGCTCACTGCCCTTCGGCGCTCTAGCAGGTCCTGGTCTGAGAGAGGGCGACACCTACAGGCCATGCTGGTACTGCAGTCCAGGTACTGGGCTCCTTGCTCAGCACCAGTGGCTAGGCACTAAGGCAGTATTAAATAAAAGTATTAATTAAAAAAGAGGGTTCAAGGAAGGGGGATGGCCACTACGCCTTGCGCATGCAGCCTGGCCGCCCATAGCCCATACGGTACGTCGGGAGTCAGTGGGTCGGTTTCGGGCGCAGCCGCGACAAGTCGGTGGTTAGCTAGGGAGCGGTTGCGTGGGTGAAGGGTCACTCAGCCGGGGTTCGCTCACTCACATGTCTGTCCTTGTTTATTCAGGTCCACAGGTGGTTGGCTACTTTGCGATACTGTGGGGTTTGTGGCTGTTATGGCCGCCAGGTGAGTCAGGTGTGGTGCGCATGCGTGGGCCACCCCCCTTTTTACTCCTGCGTGGGCTTGGGGGACTGGGTATGGTGGCCTATCAATGCTCAGGCCACTGGCGCATGTCTTGCAGGGTGGCGCCTACAGTCGTGGCCTTTGGTGGGAAGTTGAAAAAAATATAAATAAATATAGATATAAATTTTGTTTTGCCAGGTCTGTCACGACTACAGACCCGCTCTAAAGCCCTGCCACGACTGCGGGCATCAGTCTGTCACAACTACAGACCCGCTCTAAAGCCCTGCCACGACTGCAGGCATCAGTCTGTCACGACTACAGACTCGTTATAAAGTCCTGCCACGACTGCAGGCATCAGTCTGTCACGACTACAGACCCGTTATAAAGCCCTGCCACGACTGCAGGCATCAGTCTGTCACGACTACAGACCCGCTCTAAAGCCCTGCCACGACTGCAGGCACAAATCTGTTACGACTACAGACTCATTATATAGGCCTGCCACGACTGCAGGCATTAGTCTCATGTCAACAGACTCGTGAGGTAATACTACCACGTCTACAGGCGATAGTCCGTTACCGCTACTCTCGATGTAGGGTCCCCTCACGACTACAGGGGCTAGTCGGTCACATCCACAGACTCGGTCGCACTCCCGTTGACTACAGGCACTGGGTGGGCATCTACGGGTAGTTGCGTCACAACTACGCACGCGGGTCAGCCACGGCCTGGGAGGTCAGCCTTCACGGTCACAGGTAGGTCCGGTCAGGCTTCAGTCTCCCAGCGGGTTCCAGTCACAATAACCAGCCCCTAGGTGAGGGGGGGCACTCCCGCACCGGCGCACAATGCCAGGGAGCTGTGCGGCTCATCACGCGGCACACGGTTCAAACCAGCGGGGGCCGGGGCCCACGGTAAAGGAAGGGCTCCCTCTGATCCGGTGCACATTGCCAGGGAGCGGCGCTGCTCCCCACGCGGTACAAGTGTCCAGCCGGCGGTGGGTCGGCCCTAGCTGAGGAGGGGGGGCTCCCCTGCACTGGTGCATTCTGCCAGGGAGCAGCGTGATCTCCCCACGTGGCTGGGGGGTAAAGGCTCCTCTTCTTCAATAAAGTCTCGCACGGGCCGCCGTGCCGTTAGGTAGGCAGGGATCAGGGGAAGGAGTACTAGGCTCGGTCAGGGGGAGCAGATCATAGGCGGTGGCTGGCTTCCTGCTGCCGGCCGTACATAAGGTTCCAAGGGGGTTATTTAGGCACAGGATGTTAGTTAGTCCGTGCAGGTGATCTGCGTTATACCATGCTCTTCATGCTCGTACTTAGAGCTGTGCCTATACGGGAGCTGCTTAAGTGGTTTATAGTTTAAAAAAATATATATAATAAAAAAATAATAATTTGAGTCTCTCACGCATGGCTTCTCCGTTTTAGGTTACATATATGACTCCTTCATTAGAGTCTCTCACGCATGGCTTCTCCGTTTTAGGTTTACACATATGACTCCGCCATCTGAGTCTCTCACGCATGGCTTCTCCGTTTTAGGTTTACACATATGACTCCGCCATTAGAGTCTCTCACGCATGGCTTCTCCGTTTTAGGTTTACACATATGTCTCCGCCATTAGAGTCTCTCACGCATGGCTTCCCCGTTTTAAGTTACACATATGACTCCGCCATTAGAGTCTCTCACGCATGGCTTCTCCGTGTGAGTTTCACACATACGACTCCGCCATTAGAGTCTCTCACGCATGGCTTCTCCGTTTTAGGTTACACATATGACTCCGCCATTAGAGTCTCTCACGCATGGCTTCTCCGTTTTAGGTTACACATATGACTCCACCATTAGAGTCTCTCACGCATGTCTTCTCCGTGTTAGTTTTACACATACGACTCCGCCATTAGAGTCTCTCACGCATGGCTTCTCCGTTTTAGGTTACACATATGACTCCACCATTAGAGTCTCTCACGCATGTCTTCTCCGTGTTAGTTTTACACATACGACTCCGCCATTAGAGTCTCTCACGCATGGCTTCTCCGTTTTAGGTTTACACATATGACTCCGCCATTAGACTCTCTCACGCATGGCTTCTCCGTTTTAGGTTACACATATGACTCCACCATTAGAGTCTCTCACGCATGGCTTCTCCGTTTTAGGTTACACATATGACTCCGCCATTAGAGTCTCTCACGCATGGCTTCTCCGTTTTAGGTTTACACATATGACTCCGCCATTAGACTCTCTCACGCATGGCTTCTCCGTTTTAGGTTACACATATGACTCCGCCATTAGAGTCTCTCACGCATGGCTTCTCCCTTTTAGGTTACACATATGACTCCGCCATCTGAGTCTCTCACGCATGGCTTCTCCGTTTTAGTTTTACACATATGACTCCGCCATTAGTCTCTCACGCATGGCTTCGCCATTAGTCTCTCGCGCATGGCTTCTCCGCTTTAGGTTTACACACATGACTCCGCCATTAGAGTCTCTCACGCATGGAGGAAAAAAGAAAAAAAAAGATTCCTCACCAGGCCCAGCTGCGCTGGGACTAGTCTCTCATCTCACCATAGCTAAGAGACTGATGGCCAATTCCTTGGCCAGTAATACTCTGAGGGCTTACAAGACAGCTTGGCGCCTGTTTCAGAGATATGAGAACACCTAGGGGGCCTATCACTCACCTATTGGGCTTCGTCAGGGTTTTGCCACTCTCAATTAAACCTGTCCTATAGCATTGTTAACTATACATGGCAGGTATTCAGCACCATTGGTACATGCTACATCCGGACCTACCATCACTCTTCTCCGCCCACCCGATCAAAGCGGCGTTGAACGGTTTGCGCAAGATGTCTGTTGTGAAATGACATGTGCGTCAGCCATTTACCGGTAGCTTGTTCAGGCCTGACAGACAAACTGCAGGGTAAACCGTTCGGGCCGCAGGTTAGCGCTCTGGTAGAAACAGCCTTGTACCTGGCCTTCCATGGATTCCTCAGGTCAGGCGAGCTCATGGGCACCAATACGCTGGCTGGGTGCTTGCGGAAAGGTCAGCTCATCCGGCACGGGTCCATCTATGTCCTCACCTTGGCCTCGTCCAAGACGTCACGGCCGGGGGAATCGGTGGCGGTCAGATACTTTCCCACGGACAGCAGATGGTGTCCGGTGCAGGCCTTGGAGGCTTGGCTGCGTAGTATTTAGTCCAAGTGGCATGTTCTCCCGTACTCGAACTAGGCAATGCCCGGCTAACCACCGCGGCCTTTCTTACGTACATTCAGGTTTAGTTGACAGGTTCAAGGGTCGGTCCTCTCTGGATCACAGGACATTCCTTCCGCATGGGCGCGGCAGCTGCGGCGTCCATGCATAAGGTGCCAGTACATGTCATCAAACGGTTGGGTCGTCGCAGTTTCGCGTGTTCCATGCGTTATATCCCGGATCCTTATACGAAATATCACTGGCTTTCGAGTTTTGGTTTTGTAGTTTCTGTTATCAAGTTTTTTCAAACTCCTATGCATGGTTCTTTTGGCCCCTTTAGGCTACCCTTCGATAAGCAGTTCCGGCATAACTCTGCTGCTTCTAGGTAGGGGGGGGGGGGAGTATAGGCTTATGTAGGGGACCCTCTCATCATGAGCCGATCCGAGCATAAGTGGTAGGCAATTAAGAGTGCCGTGTTTGTGTGAGGGGAGGCGGGGCTTTAATTATTTAAACCTGGCTCTCCTGCCCCCACTTGTCGGTTCGAATGCTTTCGACTCACCCAGAAGCCCTCCCTTCTTCTTAGGACTCATCATTGGTGTGGCCCCCTTTAGGCTACCCTTCGATAAGCAGTTCCGGCATAACTCTGCTGCTTCTAGGTAGGGGGGGGGGGGAGTATAGGCTTAGGTAGGGGACCCTATCATCATGAGCCGATCCGAGCACCAGCAGGCATTGCGTGCGCGCTCCCTTTAGATCCTGTACAGCCAGGGCTTGAAGTTAGAATATACCATCGGATTGGAGAAAACTCAGATCCAATGGTATATTCTAAACCCGAGGCGTTCCCATGGTGATGGGGACGCACCTCTCACAGGGCTCTTCCATCCACGGCACCCAAGGGGTTAATTGCTCGGGCGGCAGCTCCCTGTCAGACGTCGGGTGCCTTCTACAATGTTTACATTGGTGGGCAGTGTGCAGTTTTTTTGTGCTTTTTCGCTACCTTCCTGCTTTAGTAATTTAAATGCTTTCTTTTTGTTATTTATTGCCCACTTTACATTTCTACTTATCCACATAGTTTTTTTAATGTTATTAACCCTTCTATTACCATAAAGTCTGAAAATTTAGGATGCTTTTAACTCTTTCCAGATCCTGAGTTTTAATTTTTTTATTCCTTGCCTCCCTGGAGCTATAAGGCCTCATGCACACGACCATTGTGTGCATCCGTGGCCGTTGTTCCGTTTTACGTTTTTTTTCGCGGACCCATTGACTTTCAATGGGTCCGTGGAAAAATCGGAAAATGCTCCGTTTGGCTTCCGCGTCCGTGAAAAAAATATGACCTGTCCTATTTTTTTTACGGACAACGGTTCACGGACCCATTCAAGTCAATGGGTCAGTGAAAAATCACGGATGCACACAAGATAGTCATCCACGTCCGTGATCCGTGTCCGTGATCCGTGTCCGTTTTTCCTATCATTTTTAATGCAAACTTGACTTAGTTTTTTTTTTCACTTTTCATGTCCGTGGATCCTCCAAAAATCAAGGAAGACCCATGGAAGAAAAAACGGTCACAGATCACGGAACAACGGAAATCCGTTTTGCGGACCGCAAAAAAAAACGGTCGTGTGCATGAGGCCTAACTTTATTTATTTTTTCAGTTCACATAGCCATATGAGGGCTTGTTTTCTGTTGGACAAGTTGCACTTACTAAGGGCACCATTTAATATTGCATATGATGAAATTTGAAGCTGGAAAAAAAAATCCAAATGGAGTAAAATTGAAAAAAAGAAATGCAATTCCGCCATAGTTGTATGTATTTTGGTTTTACAGCATTCTCTGTGCAGTGAAACTGACCTGTTCCCTTCATTTTACGGGTAAGTATGATTAGTGAAATACCTGATTTAGGGCTCTTTCACACTTGTGTTGTCCGGATCCGGCGTGTACTCCATTTGCCTGAATTACACGCCACATCCGGAAAAACGCAAGTGAACTGAAAGCATTTGAAGACGGATCCGTCTTCAAAATGCGTTCAGTGTTACTATGGCAGCCAGGACGCTATTAAAGTCCTGGCTGCCATAGTAGTAGTGGGGAGCGGGGGAGCAGTATACTTACAGTCCGTGCGGCTCCCGGGGCGCTCCAGAATGACGTCAGAGCGCCCCATGCGCATGGATGACGTGTCCATGCGATCACATCATCCATGCGCGTGGGACGCCCTGACGTCACTCTGGAGCGCCCGGGGAGTCGCACGGACGGTAAGTATACTGCTCCCCCGCTCCCCACTACACTTTACCATGGCTGCCAGGACTTTAGCGTCTTGGCAGCCATGGTAACCATTCAGAAAAAGCTAAACGTCGGATCCGGCAATGCGCCGAAACGATGTTTAGCTTAAGGCCGGATCCGGATTAATGCCTTTAAATGGGCATTAATTCCGGATCCGGCCTTGCGGCAAGTGTTCCGGGTTTTTGGCCGGAGCAAAAAGCGCAGCACGCTGCGGTATTTTCTCCGGCCAAAAAACGTTCCGTTCCGGAACTGAAGGCATCCTGATGCATCCTGATGCATCCTGAACGGATTTCTCTCCATTCAGAATGCATGGGGATAATCCTGATCAGGATTCTTCCGGCATAGAGCACCGACGACGGAACTCTATGCCGGAAGAAAAGAACGCAAGTGTGAAAGAGCCCTAATATAGTTTTTCTTTTGTTTTAATACTTAAAAATATAAAAACGGGGTAAAAAATTTTTTTCTTTTCTTTGCATCGCCATCAGGGCCGGACTGGCCATAGGGCAGACCGGGCATTTGCCCGGTGGGCCGGGCCGCCTCAGGGCTCGAGTCGAGGGGGAACGGGTGGGAACGGCGTTCCTGCACTTTTTTCATGGCAGGAACGCCGTTCCCAAAGTTTCAGGGCAAAAGGACCAGGAAGGAAGCGGTGAATGCTTTGTACTCACCGCTTCCTGGTCCTCAGCTGTCGGCTCTGCAGGCTGCGCAGTGCGCACAGGAGTGAGTTGCTCTGTGACGTCACGATGTGCGCAGCCTTCACAGCACAGCCGACAGCAGGAGAAGAGGAGCGTCTGCGTCCAGGAGCAGGAGAGGTAAGTGTTTTTTTTATTTTATATATTATGGGCAGTGGGCTGATGAGAGGCGCTGGGGGGCTGATGAGAGGCGCTGGGAGGCTGATGAGACGAGGCACTGGGGGGCTGATGAGACGAGGCACTGGGGGGCTGATGAGAGGCACTGGGGGGCTGATGAGAGACACTGGGGGGCTGATGAGAGGCGCTGTGGGGCTGATGAGAGGCACAGGGGGGCTAATGAGAGGCACTGGGGGGCTGATGAGAGGCACAGGGGGCTGATGGAGAGGCACTGGGGGCTACTATGAGGCTACTGGGGGGGCTGCTATGAGGCATGGGGCTATTATCTGAGGTCTGATTGGGGGTCATTCATATTGGGGTCTGATCTGAGGTCTTATTTGGGTCTTATTAACATTGGGGATCTTATTGGGGTTGTTAGCTGAGGTCTGATTAACATTGGGGGTCTGATTGGTGGTCTGACCTGAGGTGTAATGAAAAATATTTTTTTCTTATTGTCCCCCTCTAAAACCTAGGTGCGTCTTATGGGCCGGTGCGTCTAATAGGGCAAAAAATACAGTACTTGCTTGCTCCAGCCGACCTCCCCTGCCCTTTGCGAACGCCGCACGCTGTGACATCACGCGGAGGCACTTGGGTGAGTTCCCACACTTTTTTTCCCAGGACTTGTCCCCTGGTTAGCCTGATTGTGTTCGGCCGGGCACGGCCGCTATTCCCGGGCACGGCCGCTATTCCATTTCCCGGGCACGGCCGTTATGCCCGATGCACATGTTGAGGTAGCTCCTCCCTCTCATTGCCCTGCTCAGAGGCCGAGCAGGCAGATGTAAACAAGCGTTGGTCATCTGAGCAGGCTGATGCATACTGCACTAGTACCTGACAGACCGGCGCTCGTTTACATCTGTCTGCTCTGCCTCTGATAAGCATGGTATGTAGTATAGTACGCAAAGTGCGTAGTCAAATTCTTTTTTTTTTTTCTTATGCATGAACGAACAGTGCTGCTGATTGCTCTAGCCAACCCTACCCTGTTACCAGTCTTTCTGGGGTCCATTTCTTCAGCCTGTATCCTCCTGCTGACTGTGTCAATCGGACAGTAAGTTCATTGAATTAATAAAGTGCAATTCATCCTGTCATCTTTTTAACTAATTTAATAATACAAACCGGATTCCAAAAAAGTTGGGACACTATACAAATCGTGAATAAAAACTGAATGCAATGATGTGGAGGTGCCAACTTCTAATATTTTATTCAGAATAGAACATAAATCACGGAACAAAAGTTTAAACTGAGAAAATGTACCATTTTAAGGGAAAAATATGTTGAATCAGAATTTCATGGTGTCAACAAATCCCCAAAAAGTTGGGACAAGGCCATTTTCACCACTGTGTGGCATCTCCCCTTCTTCTTACAACACTCAACAGACGTCTGGGGACCGAGGAGACCAGTTTCTCAAGTTTAGAAATAGGAATGCTCTCCCATTCTTGTCTAATACAGGCCTCTAACTGTTCAATCGTCTTGGGCCTTCTTTGTTGCACCTTCCTCTTTATGATGCGCCAAATGTTCTCTATAGGTGAAAGATCTGGACTGCAGACTGGCCATTTCAGTACCCGGATCCTTCTCCTACGCAGCCATGATGTTGTCATTGATGCAGAATGTGGTCTGGCATTATCTTGTTGAAAAATGCAGGGTCTTCCCTGAAAGAAATGACGTCTGGATGGGAGCATATGTTGTTCTAGAACCTGAATATATTTTTCTGCATTGATGGTGCCTTTCCAGACATGCAAGCTGCCCATGCCACACGCACTCATGCAACCCCATACCATCAGAGATGCAGGCTTCTGAACTGAGCGTTGATAACAACTTGGGTTGTCCTTGTCCTCTTTGGTCCGGATGACATGACGTCCCAGATTTCCAAAAAGAACTTTGAATCGTGACTCGTCTGACCACAGAACAGTCTTCCATTTTGCCACACTCCATTTTAAATGATCCCTGGCCCAGTGAAAACGCCTGAGCTTGTGGATCTTGCTTAGAAATGGCTTCTTCTTTGCACTGTAGAGTTTCAGCTGGCAACGGCGGATGGCACGGTGGATTGTGTTCACTGACAATGGTTTCTGGAAGTATTCCTGAGCCCATTCTGTGATTTCCTTTACAGTAGCATTCCTGCTTGTGGTGCAGTGTCGTTTAAGGGCCCGGAGATCACGGGCATCCAGTATGGTTTTACGGCCTTGACCCTTACGCACAGAGATTGTTCCAGATTCTCTGAATCTTCGGATGATGTTATGCACAGTTGATGATGATAGATGCAAAGTCTTTGCAATTTTTCGCTGGGTAACACCTTTCTGATATTGCTCCACTATCTTTCTGCGCAACATTGTGGGAATTGGTGATCCTCTACCCATCTTGGCTTCTGAGAGACACTGCCACTCTGAGAAGCTCTTTTTATACCCAATCATGTTGCCAATTGACCTAATTAGTGTTAATTGGTCTTCCAGCTCTTCGTTATGCTCAAATTTACTTTTTCCAGCCTCTTATTGCTACTTGTCCCAACTTTTTGGGGATTTGTTGACACCGTGAAAATTGGAATCAACGTATTTTTCCTTTAAAATGATACATTTACTCGGATTAAACGTTTGATCTGTCATCTACGTTCTATTACAAATAAAATATTGACATTTGCCATCTCCACATCATTGCATTCAGTTTTTATTCACAATTTGTTTAGTGTCCCAACTTTTTTGGAATCCGGTTTGTAAATAAACACCATGAATACAAAGGTTGAACTAGCCTCCAAAACGACCTGGTGGACTTTTCAACAGCAGATAAAGCCCTAGTCTAAACAGATATATCATGGGCATGCTGTTTCAATAATTAAATGTTAACTTAGGAAAGCATAAGATAGGTTAGAAGCATTACATTATTTGTATTCTTTTACTTAGGCAATAAAAACATGTCTCCAAAAAAACAAAAGGGAGGAGCAGAAAAAAATCAGGCAGAAATATAAAAAGTCTTTGGAACTCGATGCTCAGAAATGTGTTAAAATTACGGATATGTTCAGTCATTATCCACAGAGTTCAAGTGATTCCATGGCAGGGCCAAGTACAGGGGCAACACACACAGAACAAAAAAATACAGAAGATGATTTAGTGGAATGTGTTGATGTGACATCAGACTTATCCACCGAAGAAGATAGAGAACTGGGACACATTGATTTACCAAGGGAACAAGTGATTATAGAGAGTTCAGAGTGCCAAACTGAAGGCACAGCTACATCATTCAATTATTTTGTTTATCCAAATAAAAATCAACTTACTGCCTTTTTCAAATATCATCCACAGCAGGTCATACCAGATCCTGTATTACAAAAGGCTGTAAATCGTAAAGATGGAACACATAGAAAATGGCTCACCTACTGTAATGATAATAAAGCTATGTTTTG
Organism: Bufo bufo; assembly: GCF_905171765.1. Lineage (NCBI taxonomy): Eukaryota > Metazoa > Chordata > Amphibia > Anura > Bufonidae > Bufo > Bufo bufo. The sequence goes on from NC_053391.1 coordinate 433,951,392, forward strand.
CTCTGTTTGTCTGGCTTTTTCAAAGTCAAATGAAACAAATGCTTTTATTGAAGGAATGACAGATAAGCGTCATGTTCATCAAAGAATTGAAGAGCATGAGAGAAGTGCAATGCACAATGTGTGTGCCGAAACCTTCTTTCTGAAATCCAGCAGTGCTAGTGTTGATGATCTACTTTTACATAAACAAATATCTGTAAGGCGAGAACAAGTGAGAAACAGGAGGCAAGTACTGCAACGAGTAGTAGATGTTGTAAAAGTCATAGGAAAACAAGGGTTGAGTTATAGGGGAAATGAAGATGAGGCTGCATACAGTCTAGAGCAGCGTTTTTCAACCACTGTGCCGCGGCACACTAGTGTGCCATTAGATATTGTCTGGTGTGCCGTGGGAAATAATCCAATTTCATCTAATTGGTCTGAATATTTGTTATTTGTGAGCCGAATTACCGGACTATAAATCGCTCCGGACTGTCGCTGTCCTGTTACACTGACAGCGGCTTTCTGGAGGAGACATGGAGGCATCTGACATGCGCAAAAGAGCGCCGAGTGATGGATCTGGAGGAGACATGTGCAGAAGAGCGCTGAGTGTGACGGACAGCGGCTTTCTGGAGGAGACATGCACAGTAGAGCGCTGAGTGACAGTGAGGAAGAAGCAGATATGGTGACAGTGATGGACAAGTTTTTGAAAAGGAAAGATGCTGAACTGGACCCTGAACAAAATTCGGAGCCAGATGAGAGCCCAAGTATGAGTGGGGATCAAAAGAAAGCAAAGATGGTTAGCTCAAGCAAATTCTCTGGCGCAAGGCAATATAGCGAAAGCTATATTTCATTTGGATTTACTTTCACCGGAGATGCAAAGAAACCGACTCCACTGTGCTTGGTGTGTGGTGAAAAGCTATCTAACAGTGCTATGGTCCCAAGTAAACTTAAACGTCATCTCCAAACGAAACACCCTTCGCTTCAAAACAAGAATGCAGACTATTTTGTTCGCCTGTGTGAAAACACAGAGAAACAAGCAACTTTAATGAGAAAAACCACAAAGGTAAATGAAAGAGCTCTTAAAGCTAGCTGTCACGTTGCTGAACTTATAGCTAAGTCAAAAAAGTCGCACACTGTGGCAGAGAAATTAATACTTCCCGCCTGCAAAGCCATTGTAGAGGAGATGCTCGGACCTGAAGCCAGGGGCGTATCTAAAGGCTCATGGGCCCTGGTGCAAGATTTCAGCTTGGGCCCCCCTTCCCTTAGTGCTTTCTGACCAGGAAAGGGAAATATTTAAAAATTGAAACGGCACCCCCCGAATTCTTGACCTAACCCCTTCCCACTTATGCTAAGTCCTTGACCTAACCCCTTCCCTGCAGCCAGAGGTGTAACTTGACCAGCATGCACTTTCCATAATACCAGTGTCTTCACAAGGGTCTTTGGGCCCCCTCAGGCTCCTGGGCCCGGTAGCGACTGCTACCTCTGCACCCCCTATAGCTACTCCCCTGCCTGAAGCAGCTAAGGAAATAGCCAAAGTCCCTCTCTCAGACAACACAATTTCCAGACGTATTAATGACATGTCTGCAGACATTGAAAGTGTGGTTTTGGGAAAGATCCGTATCAGTGAGAAATTTGCATTGCAACTTGACGAGTCTACTGATATCAGTGGACATGCTCAACTATTGGCCAATGTGCGTTTTGTGGATGGTGATGCAATTAGAGAAAACTTCTTTTTTTGCAAGGCATTGCCAGAAAAAAACAACAGGAGAAGGAATTTTTCGGGTCAGATCAGAATACCCTGAACAAGGAGGACTTAAGTGGGAAAACTGCACAAGTGTCTGCACCGATGGAGCCGCAGCCATGGTCGGGCGCACCAAAGGCTTTGTAAGCAGAGTGAAGGAAAGAAATCCAGATGTGATTGTTAGGCATTGTTTTTTTACACCGTGAGGCCCTCGTAGCCAAGACTTTACCAGCAGACCTAGTTCCTGTGTTGGATGATGTTGCGCGCATGGTAAACTTTGTAAAGTCATGACCCGTGAAAAGTCGCATATTTTCAGCTTTGTGTGAGGAGATGGGAGCGAAGCATAAAACCTTGCTGTTTCATACGGAGGTCCGGTGGTTGTCACATGGCAAGGGGTGCTCCATAATTGTTTGTTATGTGACCAATTGCATCAATGAGAAGCTTCTTGCAGTGGTGAAATGTGAATCTTCAACAGGACAAAATCTTTTTAAGTTGGTAATGAACGTCATAAAATCATGCAAACTTGATATTACGAAATGCATTGGCAGTTCAACGGATGGAGCAGCAAATATGCAGGGCCAATACAATGGTTTCTCTTCTTGGCTGTCAACTAAATCACCAGACCAAATTCACATTTGGTGCTATGCACACATACTGAATTTAGTACTTGCAGATACTACAAAAACAGTGGTTGTAAGTGCATCATTATTCAGTTTGTTGGAGGACATTGCAGTGTTTATTCGTGATTCTTACCTGCGTATGAATACCTGTGAACAAGTCAGTCAAGACCCTCACCATCAAAGAATTTCAGTGATTGGTGAAACTCGCTGGTGGTCAAAAGATGCAGCTTTGAGAAAAGTGTTTGGGGAATTTTCAAATCCTGATTCTGCTTTGTTTTTTAGCTTAATTTGCACATTGACCAGAATAGAAGATAATGTGTCATCAAGACCTGAGGTCCGAGTAAGAGCAAAATCGTATGCAGAATCCCTGCTGAAATATGAAACCATACTCACAGCTCAAATATTTCTGAGAATATTTGAATTGACAACACCATTGTCCAAATATCTACAGACAAGTCAAATGGACATCTCAAAAGCTTTTCAAATGGTACAGGGAACATATGAGAAACTTCGGACAGTTGCAAGGGATTTTGAAATGACAAGTTTCAAGAAGAAGAAACGTTCCACCTTGAAATACAGACCACTCTACCTAAAAAAAAATAAGAAAAAGAAAACGAATGGCAGATGAGACTGCTGAAGATGTAAGAGTTTGTGATGCTATTTCAGCCTATAAAATACATGTTCACAATGTAATCCTTGATATGGTCACAAATTTGACGAGGAAGCAACATCTGAAAATTTGCGTTCCCAGCTGGCAAATTTTGCATTGCATTGGGACAGGCTGAAAACATCACCCCTTGAAGAATGTGGAAAATGAGGAAAGCAAATTAACAGAAGCAGAACTGGTAAACAAGTGTTGCTCAACATGTAAGAACTGTGCTATTTGCTGCTATAAAATTCTACAGCGCTATAATTTGTTAACCGATGCCTACAATGTCATTGGTTTAGCCTACAAATTTTTGCTTACACTGTCTTTCACTCAAGTTGCCTGTGAAAGAAGTTTCTCTAAGTTGAAGTTTATTAAGAACCGTCTGAGAAATTAAATTTCCAAGGAACATTTGAACTTTTTCATGCTGATGGCAACAGAAAAAGATATACTAATGAACCTTGATTCTGAAGATATAATTGACAGAGTTGCAGAAACCAGTGAACTCCTACAAAAGTTGCTGAATCCCTAGTGGAGTTTTTTTTGTCCTGTGTATCAACATGTTAACAAATACTCAGGTACACCATTTTAGAACATGGGTAATATAAATATACATATACTCATTTGTACACCATTAACCCATATTTGCCTGCCTCCTATAGAGCCTGTACTGTACAGTATATGCCACCCATAGAGTCTAATAAAGGTATATACAGTACAGACCAAAAGTTTGGACACACCTTCTCATTCAAAGAGTTTTCTTTATTTTCATGACTATGAAGGCATCAAAACTATGAATTAACACATGTGGAATTATATACATAACAAACAAGTGTGAAACAACTGAAAATATGTCATATTCTAGGTTCTTCAAAGTAGCCACCTTTTGCTTTGATTACTGCTTTGCACACTCTTGGCATTCTCTTGATGAGCTTCAAGAGGTAGTCCCCTGAAATGGTCTTCCAACAGTCTTGATGGAGTTCCCAGAGATGCTTAGCACTTGTTGGCCCTTTTGCCTTCACTCTGCGGTCCAGCTCACCCAAAACCATCTCGATTGGGTTCAGGTCCGGTGACTGTGGAGGCCAGGTCATCTGGCGCAGCACCCCATCACTCTCCTTCATGGTCAAATAGCCCTTACTTTCAAAGTTTTCCCAATTTTCCGGCTGATTGACTGACCTTCATTTCTTAAAGTAATGATGGCCACTCGTTTTTCTTTACTTAGCTGCTTTTTTCTTGCCATAATACAAATTCTAACAGTCTATTCAGTAGGACCATCAGCTGTGTATCCACCTGACCTCTCCTCAACGCAACTGATGGTCCCAACCCCATTTATAAGGCAAGAAATCCCACTTATTAAACCTGACAGGGCACACCTGTGAAGTGAAAACCATTTCAGGGGACTACCTCTTGAAGCTCATCAAGAGAATGCCAAGAGTGTGCAAAGCAGTAATCAAAGCAAAAGGTGGCTACTTTGAAGAACCTAGAATATGACATATTTTCAGTTGTTTCACACTTGTTTGTTATGTATATAATTCCACATGTGTTAATTCATAGTTTTGATGCCTTCATAGTCATGAAAATAAAGAAAACTCTTTGAATGAGAAGGTGTGTCCAAACTTTTGGTCTGTACTGTATATATATTCTCCTGGCAGCCCACATTTTATTACCTGTATGCTAGCTCCACATTCTGCAAGCATCCACCTGAGTGACAGCATTCTCTGCTACCAACAAAGCTTTCAATTTGGAGCGGAAATTGCGTATCACAGCAGACTTCCCAGCCAATAGTGTATTGTCTTTGACAGACCAGGAAAAAGCTGTCGGTGAGGTGGTGTGGTTCGCCTGTGTACGGAATTGGTGGTATTTGCCAGAGTTGCTGGAGAACTGTGAGTGCTATTTCGGGGGCACTGACCTATACAGGGTGTGGAGGATGGGGAAGTTGAAATCCACTGAGGATATTATAAGACTTTTCTGTAGCTTCCTATATTGTTGCAAGGTCTGTATGTTGGTTGTTGCAAAGCTTGTGTGTTGGCTGAAGCCTTCCTATCTTACTGGTGGCTGGCCCTGCCCCTCAATTGTGCTTCTGGTTTTGGCTCCGCCCCTAGACTGCAAGGGGGTGTGGCCTGTTGGGGGCCATGTGATTGGGCTGCTCAGTCAAAAATGCCTGGGCCTATTTTTTGTCCCAGTCCGGCCCGGATCGCCATTTTCTGACTTCCATAACATTTATATAGTTAAATCTACAGAGCTGAGGGCTCATTTTCAAATTAGTTACCCCAGTCAAAGCCAACCACTGGTTGGTTGAAGGTATCTTCATAGACCCAGCCATGTGAGAGATCTTCCTTTATTTTTATTGATAAAGATTAATAGTTTTATAATGTAGTTAAAACTTACTGTGAAAGAAGAGGAGCAGATAGGAAAATAGCACACAAGGCAGCATGAAAGCCATGATAGGGATTGTCCTCTCCTTTTATATTGAAGGCCTATCCTGGAGATAAGCCATCAATTTCTTGGGTCAGACACCCCCACTGATCTGCTATTCTGCACTAGCTCCAGTGCAAGAACCACTTAGTTCTGTCCACTGTTTAGTAGACAAAGCTGGTTACTGCAGCACAGTTCCCGTTCACTTTAGTATCCATTACATAAGATACAGATCTCTGTAGTCACTGCGCTGACTTCTTGAGGATAGGCCATCAATATGAAAGTACTGGAAAACCCCTTTAAATATTTGTTGCGTTTGCTGCTCATTATAATAGCTCAGTGGAGCCAATTTCATGTATTGCTATTGATCCTTGTGGTTACTTGCTATACCCCTGAGTACATTACTTAGACAGTCATTAGATATATACATATATAATTTATTGCAAAGCATGTGGTTATGCCATAAATGCTTTTAATGACCTCTTAACTACACGAGGTGGGACTCTCCCAGCATACATGTATTATACACTACGTCTTGTTTGAATACCTCTGTAAATAAGAATGAGGGAAAATGCAGCGAGTCCAGTAGGGGCAAGTTAAGGATGGGGTGGCCATGGTAGCTGTTTACATGGATTACAGTGGCAAGCCTTGCACCGACGCTTCCTGGGGTCATGCAGGGACAGAAGGTGCACCATTTCTTCCCTCTGGGCACACTTTGATGTTGGAGCTCCTGCCTAGTGGTGATTGGGATGCCCTCGTCGTTAGGTGTTTTGGCAGTGTGTAAGGCAGGAGTGTGGATGAAGTGGCCAGCGGATGGTTGAGGAGTCAGTAACCAGGCCAGTGATAGTAAATTAATGTGTTTGTCTTTACTGAAGTGCAGAATAGGAGTAGTAGTACATCCACCAGTATCAGCAGTTCACAGTGCAAATCTTCCCCAATGTATGGATAGCAACAATGATGGGGGTTGTGGTACTCCTACTCTCTGTTTCTCTAAAAGTCTCTCTCTGCAGAATGTAAGGCTAGCAATGAGGTTCTTAGTAGATGTTTCTGTAATTCCCTGGCTGAGGGGCACAGAATTATTATACGGCTGGCCAAACCGTCTCAAAGTGTGGAAGGGTATGTTAGCAATATTCCCTCTCAGCACAGTAAGGTCTCGCTTTCTGACATAAACTAGTAGGATACCTTGCTTACTGACTCCAATGCACGGCCTTGTAGATTCTGGACCTTCTAACTTCTTCCCTTTCTGGAGCCAAATGCAGCATTTGTTCTTTAGCTGTAGAAACCTTAGAGGTTATGATGTCTGAGCGTATTCTTGTTCTGAGGTGTAAGCACATGCAGATCCTCTCTCTTCCTCAGATAGAACAAAACAGCCATCTTTCTAAGCAGGGTAGAAATCTAACGGGGGTCAAGGTGTTAACCCTGACAGCCATACAGTACTATTGGGTATAAAGACACAGCAAATCAGAGCATTCATTTAACAATACAACTTCACAGCAAGTTACCCTTTTGCAGTTACTCTATTCTGGGGCACTGCAGAAACAGAATAAAAGCTTTGGACTGACTTTATCAAAGTCCTGACTTGAACCCAATGGAGATGTTGTGGAAAGACCTGAAATAAGCATTTTGTGCACAAAGTTTAAAAGCATTCCTCAAAACTGATGTGAAAGACTGATATGGTAAGTATAGAGTTGGAGCAGTTATTACTTGCAGACCACTAAAAGTCTTTTAAGGTCTTTCTGGTCTGGATTTACCTCTGCATGGACAACATTTGATCACTGGAATTTTCCACTGAAACGCAAGCTGCTGTAAGTCCAAGACCCAGACAGGTCTGAGAACTGTCACCCAGCAGGACAATTGTACCCTTTAACTGGAGCTGCAGTGTCTGTTACAGAGGAAAAGTATAATGCTTAATACACGTACAAAGTTATACTTGCAATAATGTTTCAGAAAGACCTATTACACTATTTTAGGGGAGTATTGTAAAACAAAATAGAATATTTCATATAATAGAATATAAAAAGAAGAATAAAAATCCACCATAGGCCTAGTCCCTTGTGCTTAATTATAAGGGCACAAAGTGGAAAAAAGGGTAAGGTTACAATTTTGGTTTGCCTATTTTATCCTTAGCAATTTTGGCTATTTTTATTTATTTTAGAATAAAGTCCTATATACAAGGAAAAATTACATGCAAATCATTTGGATAGCCTATGAAATGAAAAATATGTAGTCATTAAACCCACTTGGTCCAAAAATCAACCCCTTAATGACCAGACCTAAAAAGGCCTTAATGACCAGCAACATTTCTTTGTTCTTGCCTCTCTCAAGTTTCACACAAAATAACCTGATAATTAAATTCTGCAGGTTATTATGGTCGTGTGGATAACTATTATGTGTATTTATTTTTATTTAATGTGTACATAGTAAAATATATTTTACACTAAATAATGGGGGGAAGGGGTGCAGTTAAAAAAAATAATAATGTTATTACATTATTTATACTCCTGTGTGCTAGTACATTATGACTTTTGTTAGTATGACACAGGCTGCTGTTAGGGCAACCCTTAACAGCAGGCTTACTGTTAACTTAACCTCATAGTGACCACCCATACATGTTTTACGGCGGTCACTAAGGGTTCTTGGGCTGGAGCACCGCCTTTTTACGGTGGCACTTCAGCCCAAGTTAGTGCTTAAATCAAGCGCTGGAGCTCCGTACCCACAGCTACCGGAGGTAGCTGAGGGCTCGGGGCAGTGATCAGAGACCGTGACAAGCGGTCTCTGAACACGTGATCGCCGTGATACACTGTATCACGGCGATCACTGAAAATGCTGGCAGCGGAGCTGCCGGCAGTAAACTTTCTCCCTCCTCTCATGTAAGAGAGCAGGGAGAAATCCTCCGATGCAGTGATCGGTTCCCCCAGCTTTCCCATAAGGGAAAGCTGGGTCCCGATCCCCACTATAAATATCAGACTTCTGTCCTGGCTGTGCGATTTACTGTTATTGGGACAGTGTATAAAGGGGGGCTATGGTGGCATTGATTCACAAGTGTGCTATGGTGGCACTGGTACAGTTCAAAAGTGGGGCTATGGTGGCACTGGTATGGTTCTGGCAATGGTGGCACTGGTACCGTTCAAAAGGGGGCTATGGTGGCACTGGTGTAATTCATAATGGGGCCTATGGTGCCACAAGTGTAGTTCATAAGGGTTACTATGGTGGCACTGGTACTATTCTTAGGGGGGGGGTATCGTGGCACTGGTACAGTTTATAAGGGCGGGGGGGGGTGAGCTATGGAGGCACACATAGCAGCAGAGCAAACAGGATAGACTAACTGTCCCCTGTACTGTTGCCACACACTCTGCTTATGGCAAAAATTTATCCTCAACAGTACACCATACGTGTAGCAATTCTCCACACCAAAGAGAGCAAAAGCCAAAACCACTTATCTATTTTGGAAAAATCCTGGTGTTAATTAGTGTTAATTATGGTGCTTCTGCTTCTGGGTCCAAATTCTCAACAAGTGGTTGACTAAACTGAAGCCATCTCCGACGTCCCCTCTGATCTTGATGGAGGGCCCCTATGCTCTAGGGAGTTGACGAAAAGCTCAACCACCTTTGGGTTAGTAAAGGACTCTACTCATCTTTCCTTCTGGAAAATGTGTAGGACAGCTGGATAGAGCTCCTCAGACTGCATCCTCACATGTATGCACCAGGACAAGAACTTACTCTTTTTCTATATGCAAAAGCAAGCCTGTACCGATGGTATGAATTTACATACCAGGAGGAAAACCAATATGGGGGGCACAGCGAGCGAAGGGAGCAACGCATAGAGAAAATAGCAAGCGATGTAACATGCCGTCAGTATGCCCTACACAACCCGCTAGTTATATTATCATGTCCAGACCGGTAAAACATCCTCTTAAACAAGCAAGGACATTGCTGTTTGTAAGTTTGCACCTAAATGAACCATTTATTGGATCATCAAGAACTTCAAGAAGAGAGGTCCAATTGCTTAAGGAAGGCTGAAGGGTGCCAAAGAAAGTCTAACAAGTGCCAGGGACGTCTCCTAAAGCGGATTCAGCTCGAGAATTGGTTTAATAGCCGTGCAGAGCTTGCTCAGGAATGACAGCAAACCAGTGTGAGGCAAAATCTTTTGGAGCATGGCCTGGTGTCAAGAAGGGCAGCAAATAAACCACTTCTCTCTAAGGAAAACATGAAGGACAGACTGACATTCTACAGGAAACACAGGGAAGTACAATGACTAGATTGCACAGGACTGGGGTAAAGTTATTTTTTTCTGATGAAGGCCCCTTCAGACTGTATGGGACATCTGGAAAAATGATTTTCTGGAGAAGAAAATGTGAGTGCTACCCTGAGTCTTCTGTCAGGCCAACAGTAAAGCATCCTGAGACCATTCATGTGTGGAGTTGCTTCTCATCTAAGGGAGTGGGCCATGAATAAAAAATAGTATCAAATCAATCCTCCAAGAACAACTTCTCCCAACGATCCAGGAGCAATTTGGTACTGAACAATGCTTTTTTCCAGCGTGATGCGCACCATTTCACAAGGCAAAAGTGATAACTAAGTGGCTTGGTGAACAAAACAATAAAATGTTGGTTCCATGTCCTGGAAACTCCCCAGATCTCAATCCCATTAAGAATCTGTGGTCAATCGCTGGTAGACAAACAAAAACACAGAAATTGTGCTAAACTCCAAGCACTAATGGGTTGCCATTAGTCAGGATTTCACCCAGAATCTTATATCCAGGATGGCAGGGCGAATTTTAGAAGTCTTGAAAAAGAAGGGTTAACACTGTAATTACTGAGTCTTTGCACAAACTTAATGTATTTGTCAATAAAAGTTAAACAAAACTTATGGAATGCTCACAATTGTACTTCAGTATACCATAAAAACATCTGACAAAATTATCTAAAAACACTGAAGCAGCAGACTTTGTGAAAAAACTAATTTATGTCAGTTTCAAAACTCACAACTGTACTGTCAGAGAGGGTATTCAGCACAGCAGGTGGCCTTAGCACACCGAAGTGGACACAATTGTGAAAATGATTGAGGCATAGATCAGTGAGGATTTTAACACACCTCCAGCTGATGCCAATAAAGAGATCTGCTATTGCCAACACTTTTTTTCGCCGGCCTAATCATGCTACTGCCACTGTCTGTCTATCACGTTCCCTACTGTATTGCTGCTGCCACAACTGCTGCTTCCCCTACTGCCATCATTACTACCACTGCAGGGCTGCACATCTAATACCTTGCCACTACTGCCACCCCTACACTTCCACAAATTTCCTGCCTTATCTGTCAGGTTCAATACTGTGCTGATATTGCTGCCACTACTACTACCCATTCAAAGCTACACATCTCCTGTCCATCATGTTCCATACTGTACTGCTGCTCCCAAAAAAAGGATAATTTTTGGTCGCTTGTTCAGAACAAGCCACTGCTTCTTTTGGTACAACAGTGTGTGTGTGTGTGTGTGTATAAACATGGGCAAGCATCTGCCCTCAATAATGGACAGTTTTTAGAATGTTTTTAATTTTATAAAGCATAACAAATCTGACAAGTGCAGTGTTTTTAAATAAATTATTTGTGAACACCGTAAACCATATGTTTACCTATAGCTGTATATGTCATTGTCACTTTGACATTATTTACTATTGCTGTCTTTACTATAAAAGGGGGAATAAATAGAAAGAATTTAAAAAAAATGGATAGAGAACAAAAATTAAAAGTCCTAGGACACCTCATAGTAACATAGTACATAAGGCCGAAAAAAGACATTTGTCCATCCAGTTCGGCCTGTCATTTTGCAAGTTTAGTGTCATACACCAATTTTCACATCAGTTGGAGCTGTTTTGATTCAGGTCGAATTAATTCATATTTTCTCACTAATTGGTTAGAATCAGACCCAAAATGAATTTTAAGGAATTCACTCATCTGTAGTAATGAGCAAAAAGCTGCAATGGTTGAATTGCTAGGGTTTTTGAAATACCTTGCCCCTCTAAAAAAAAATTATAAAAAGGTAATCAACAAATGTTATGTAGCCCTAATTAGTGCCAATGAAAATGCAATTATTTCTACAAAAAGTAAACCCACATACTGCAACCTAATGGCACTTTGAATGAGGATGAAAAAAGGAAAAAGGTTCCAAACAGGTTATTAAAGAGTCACTTACTTTAAAAAAAAAGGTTTGCTATGTCATAGAGATCAAATGCTTTGATCGGTAGGGGTCTATATGCTGAGACCCCCGCCGATGTCTAGAACAAGGGGAGAGAAGCACATGCATATCGACGTCTATGGGCCCATCTTGATTCCATCTTCAGCATTGAGAAGAGAGAGCACATTATGTACGCGCTTCTCTCCCCTTGTTTTAGTGAACGTGGGAGTCTGAGCACTCAGACCCTCACCTATCAAAAGATTTTGAAAAGTTGATTTAAGGGTTTAAAGGAAATATATTTTACAGCACCGTATTTACCATTCCACCTGTGTAGTGGTACCTTTTTCTTTATATTACCATAGTGAGTCTCAGCATGATAGATACTGTAGTGTACATTTTCAGTATCCTGTGGTGTGTCTCTTTTCTCCTGATTATTTTTTAAGTATTTTCACCCTCCCTCTATCTAAACATATGGAAACCTTATGGAAGATTCTTGGGAAAAGCAAAAGCGAAAACATCTGCCAAATGGCTCCTATTACAACTTTTATCTTTCCAGCACAATGATAGTGAACTGTGAGAAGTTTAAGAAGATGGACTCCACATCCTATAGGCTCTGTAGGAGTTTGAGTAACTTGATAGCATGAGAAAAGTCATGTGGTCAGGATATATTTATCTGATACAAGCTGGAGAATAATATTGACAAGAGAACAGAAAGTGGAAAATAATGGCTCTTGTCCTTCTTTTCCACAAATGTAAGGCTGACTAGTGGCACAAAAGAAAATACAAAATGATACTGAAATATTGCATAGTCTTAATATGGTTCATATTTTCCACATTCATGGGAGGTAGCTCTGGTGCTAGATATTGCAACTATGCTTTTGTAGCTCTTTTAGGACCCAGCCAGAAAAAGAAATCTCACATTTGCACAAGAATCTGTAGGTGTAGTGCTTAATATCTTTTTTGACATTCATCAGTTTTTTGCCCCAGACCTCTCAATGTCTCTTTCAAGACAAAGAAGTGTGTATAAAACGTTGTATCATATTAGGCTACAACATTGGCAACTTATTGGCACAGCGTAGAAGCCTGAATGATAACATCATCACATTCCCTTGGCTCTTCTTCTCCGTTTTATGATCTCCTTGTCAGCAGGGCTACCATCAGGAATTTCAGGGCCCCATACAGGCAAAGTGCATTTATTGTAATAATTCTTGCACCACTACTTTTCTAGTAACATTAAATTTGCAGAAAGATGTAACTTTTACTTTTCAGCTTTTCTTTGACCGTAAAGGAAACGCTGGAAAGTAGAGGTTACATTTTTCTGCCTTACCCTCTACTGTGTAAGTTATTCTGCAGGTCTGCTGTTAGGAATTAAACCCTAGACCTTCTGCATGGCAGGCAACAAGTTTACCACTACACCAAGAAAAATCTGTTAGATTAGGCTACTTTCACACTAGCGTTTTTTGGGGATCCGTCATCCAATAATACAACCGCATGCATCCGTCATGAACGGATCCGGTTGTATTATGTCTTATATAGCCATGACGGATCCGTCATGAACACCATTGAAAGTCAATGCGGGACGGATCCGTTTTCTATTGTGTCAGAAAAAACGGATCTGTCCCCATTGACTTACATTGTGTGTCAGGACGGATCTGTCTTTCTCCGCACCACATCGTGGACAGATAAACGATGCTTGCCGCGTTATTAATCCGCGGCGTATGAATGACAGATCTCAATAGCGGAATTGAAAACGCTAGTGTGAAAGTAGCCTTAGAATGACAGAATTTCCTGTACCTAAAAACTACCAAACAGTAATCCTATTTACTGTATCTGTGATGAAATCAGTAATACTATTTAGTAGCTTTTTAGGGACAGAAAGCCATACCCTTATAACAAGGTGGTTCTATAGTACAATTATGAAGTTGCTGTCTTCTATGCAGAGAGCCTGGGATATGGTTGCCAGACCTGTAAAATTATTTCTTTAGTAAAGGTTACAGCAGAAAAATTTAATTTTTGCTTTTCTTTCACTGAAAGTAAAGCTGGAAAGTGAGGGTAGGTGTACAAGGAGGGCAGATTTTCCTGCACGTTTTTCAGTCAAAGCCAGAAGTAGATTTGTAAGGAATCTGAAGTATAAAGGAATGACTCCACTTCTGGCGTTGGCTGAAAAATCTGCCCCTAAACCTCCTCATGAACCTAACCTCACTTTCCAGCTTTTATTTTATGTAACAGAAAAGCAAAAATTTTCTGCTGTAACCTTTACTAAAGTAATTATTTTACACGTGAATCACACGCCAGGCTCTCTGCATGAAAGGCAGCAAGTTTATCATTTCACTATATTACTGTGAGTACAATATAGTGAGCAGATTATTTATGATGATCATTTTTTCCCTTTATTTAACCTGTATTAAAACTGGAAAGAAATTAAAATCTTACTTATGTATATGGCAAAATGGCCTGACACAAAAAATAAAAAGTCATGGCTATGAATGTGAGAAGGGTTGGTGGGATAGGGGGTTCCACAGTTTGCCTGCATGGGGCCCTGAAATTCCTGATGGCAGCCCTGCTGATAGGAAATCATAAACGAGCCTAAAGGGCCTAAAATTCTGCTAAACAGTAGTACTATTAATTTAATATTATGTCTTTAAAGAAAACAGTACTAGTGTTTAGTATTTTTTAGGCAAAAGGTCCTATCTATTTCATCAGTGTGATGCCATAGTGTAGTGGTAAACCTTCTACCTGCTGTGAAAAAGGTCTGGGGTTCAATTCCTGACAGAAACCTATCAAATCACTTGTTTACTAAATGTCTTGTTGCTGGGAAGGGCCCTAAGTGGCTCTCCCAGGCCCCCTAGCTGCTCCATGACAGCAGTACCACCAGTACTGCCCTGTTGGCGGCCCAGCCTGTCATCGTGAGTGCCTCTCATAGTCATGTTCCTTCAGCTTCCTATTGGGTTCAGCAAGTCATGTTCAGCTTGTACATGTCTAGAGAGGGACAACCAGAGTTTGCACTGATGAGGAATGGTCATGCCCCCTTACCAAGGAGTGCACTGAACTTTATGTCCTTGAGGAGTAAGGTCCTAACATACCTGTACCTTAATATTTACTGTTTTATTATCCGTACAAATTAATAAACCTCAAAGCCTGGAATAAATACATTTATAAACAGTGCTGGATTGAGGAACCCTGCATCTACCAGAGGAAATGAAATGAAAAAAGGCTTACTGTCATTCTATATAGAACATGTTAATGTCCACTTTCGCCGTTTCGCCCTAAGATTTTTTCCGGGGATAGAGAAAGATAGTTCACTCCCACTCTTTTTTTTATACCAGAATCAATTCATTATAATTGACAGGCTGTTACCTATTTGTGCAGGCACCTGTGACCCTCAGATAATGATTATATCGGAACCGAGCGGCCAGATAGGGATAACATGTCGGCAGGAAGTCGTTGGGGCACGCGTGGTGGGTCAAAACGAGGCCCGGAACGCGCGTCACCACACACATCCGTCCCACCACAGTTTAAGATGGTTGGGCATTCCACACTGGAACGCACCTCAAATATCTGAATAGTGGTTAAGGGTGCCGGGCAGCCTGTATTTGTGGGAGGGGCTGAGGCCACTCCCCCTCTGACCTTATAAGCTCGGCGGGAGTTACAGACGGGACGTGCAGCCAGTTACCTGGATCGTCCGGTCTCGTCTGGTTCCTGCACGTCCCGCGCCTTCAATCCTCGTGTCGGGTAAGTATGGATCGGCGTCTCCTCGTGTCAGGTAAGATACGTCCGTTGCCGGTTCCGGGTCGGAGTCTTACCTCGGTGCGGGGGGCGGCATACTCAGTGCGCGGTGCAAGGCTCATCACCGGGGGTCTGCACATCCACGTGGGGGGTTGGGGGGCCGGAGCTCCGCTCACCTCCTTGTCCAGCCGGCCGGCACTGTCAGCCAGAGGCGTGTGTTTCCGGGGGGCGGCAGCTGGTGCCGGTTGCTAGGCACGCCGGCGGAGCCGCCCCTGGTAACGCGTCTCTTTGGTTCTCTAAACCCGCCGGGGCCCATGGTGGATCGCAGTTGCGCATATAGGCCAGCGCGTGCTGTTCCTAGGCACGTGTGCTGGTTGCCATGGGAACAGGACAAACTGGTTAAGCCTGTGAGCTTAAGCATGGGTAATTACAGGCGGAAAACGCCGGTTTGGGATATAAGAGTCACATTAAGTATGGCTGGGATATTGCCTTATATTGCTCCCCACTCCTCAAGGCAATACCAGTCACGGGGTTCATTTATATGGGCTGCGTAACTGCCTGCACACCACTTAACAGGCCTTTTAACCATGGCAGTGTCTTCAACCACGTGGCGGGCAGTGGGGAGCAATATATACATATATCTTCAGTGTCGGTGTGGTTTTTGTTATGGGTCAACAGCTTTGTGTTGCGGGGACAAGCAATCATGAGGGGGAACTATTATGTCTAGGTTGGCTTGCATAGACAGTGGGCCCTAAACGTGTTTTTCACTGTCTACGGACGTTTAGGAGGGTGTTGTTGTGCACCTTTCACATAGATCGCTATTTAAATTCCCTGGCGTGTCATTTTATGATTACCCTAATCTAGGTATCTTCTACTTTCCTGCTCTGGAGCAGTGTGATGGGTGTTTTCTGTGCGGGTACAGCTGTGCCAATGTCTGTTATAAAAAAAATAAATAAAAAAAAAGGGAAAATTTTATTTATTGTACATTTACATTTTCTGTCATGCATCATCATATTGCAGAGTTTTCGTCTGATCAAGTATCTGACGCTCCATTCCGTTCCTAGGATTCCGTACGTGCAGTAGGTGGTATGTCCTGTTTATGGTTATGTTATGTGTCACCGGGGGTTGGCCACAGGCACATTTTCACGTCCCGTATGTTTATCCGTGGCATGGCTTGAAACGTTCAGGCGCTATTCTGTCACCCTCCCCGGTGGCACAGGTTCTGCCTGGAACGTCCAGGTTGTCACTTGTCTGCTATGGTACGTCGGCTTGAAGCGTTCAGGCGTCGTGGCGTCCGCCACTCTGGTGGCATGTAGTCCGGCCTGGAACTCCAGGTGGTCGCTTTGTTCATTGTGGTACGTCTGCTTGAAGCGTTCAGGCTTTGTGGCGTCCGCCGCGTCAGTGGCATGTAGTCTTGTCTAAAACTCCAGGTTGTCAGTTTTTCCTTATTGTGGTATGTCTGCCTGAAGCGTGCAGGCAATGTTACGTCCGCCACTTCGTGGCACGGTGTCCTGCCTGGATGTCCAGGGTGTCTTGTCATGTCATGTGGTACGTCCGCTTGAAGCGTTTAAGCATTTTATTGGTCACTCCTGTGACAGGTGGTCCTGCCTGGAACGTCCAGGTTGCCATACTCGTCTCCTGTTGCACGTCTGCTTGAAACGTTCAGGCAAAGTATGTCTGCCACGCCGGTGGCACGGGGTCTTGCCTGGTTCGTCCAGGTTGTCATGTCATCTCCTGTTACACGTCTGCTTGAAACGTTCAGGCATAGTATGTCCGTCACCCCGGTGGCACGCGTTCCTACCTGGTACGTCCAGGTTGTCTTACTCGTTTTTGTTGCACGTCTGTCTGAAGCGTTCAGGCAATGTCGCGTCTGCCGCCCCAGCGGCATGGTGTCCTGTCTAAGTACGTCCAAGGGGTCTTTTTTCACCAATATGGCACACGTCACCCGCAGCGGCATGTATGATTCAGCAGCACGCCCGGGGGGGGGCAGGTCATCCTGGTGTTTGGCTCTTTTGTCATCATTATGGTGGCCTAGAGACCTGTAGGCCATGTTTCTCGCTTACCCGTAGGGGCAGGGGTACGGCCTGACGCCCCAGGTGGGTTATTCCCAAGTACTTTTAGATTGTCATTTTTTGTTCTTGTTTATACGGCAGCACGTTGGGGTCTCGGTACCTTCGGTTTCCCGGTAACAAACCTCCACCTCGGTCGGTGGCAAGGGCCTCCAGTACGGTATCGTTGCCAATTTTTCATCAAATTCCATTACCAGGTGAGTATCTGGTCAGGTCCATCAGGCCGTTCAAAATCTAGGGGCAGTCTTGTCTGGTAGAGGCCAACAAGGGGGAGGGACCATCGGGATGTCTAGGACACACCTGGGTCGGTACTAGTAACAAAGGTTTTTGTCCTCAGGTGTTATCCAGGGCGTAGAGTATTACAGCGTTGTCAACATGTCCCAGGCCTCAGACATCGACGATGCCTCGTCCATCTCCGGGTCCGTGGTTTCCGGTCTGGCTAGTCATGGATCCCTGAGGAATTGGACAATTCCAAAACTGGTGGCCGAATTGAATAGAAGAGGCATCAGTCACCCGGCGTCGGCCAGGAAGGCCGAACTTTATAGGCTGCTAGTATCTAGCCCGGGCCCATCCAGCGAGCAGCTGGCAGTACCTACTGTCCAGGCATCACTGGCTCAGTTGAATGCCACTATGGGGAGTCTGGCTGCCTCTGTAGCAGACATCCAGCACAGGGTTATGGAGCTGGAGTCCAGGGCCTCCACCGCATCGCAGTCTGTGTCGCCCGTGACGGCGGTGTCAGGGCCTGTGGCAGGTTCTCCAGGTATGTCGGCTACTCCGCCGGCTATTGTCCCAGCTCATTTTGTGGCGGAGAATATCAGGAGGGACATACTGGCAGGCAAAGAGGTTAACTTGGCATCTATTCTCATAGCATCCCATGATGCTAGCGAGCATAGAACCATTGATTGCGGGGAGGTGTCAGTGGTGATGAAGTCCAAAGATGCCCGTCTGAATCGCAAACTGTCCATACCCGAGTTCGTGCTCGCGTTCAGTTTGTTCAGGGACGTCATCTGCTCAGCACAGCCCAATAGGAGGGAGGAGCTGGACGCATATTTATATCAGGTCACCGACTTGGGCCACAAGTATGGGGGCTCGGCGTTTTACGATTACCATCGGTCCTTCGCGGCTAAAGCCGCAGCCTCCCTAGCACAGTTTCAATTCATAACCAATTGGGCTGTGCTAGACATGGAGCTTTTCTGCAGGCACTTTGCAGGGCTCCGGGCCCCCACTTGTGGTTCATGCCAATCCATTTTTCATGACACGGTATGGTGCCCCAACGAGGCGACCTCCCGTCCAGATAGAGCCCTTCCAGGTACGTCAGGAGTCACCAGGGGTCCGGCCCTCATGGACAAGTTTGGTAGGCCGATTGTGTATCTGGGCAAAAGCCAGATATGTAATAATTTTAACTTCGGTCACTGCATGTTCAGTGGGTGCAGGGCCCTCCACGTATGCACAGTCTGCTTTCGTGCACATCCAAGGTCCACCTGTCCTAAAAAGACATCTAAACAGGCATGACTGACCGACATCAACGTTGATCTCCTGGGGGCACTCCTAGTAGGGCATGGTGATCAACAGTTTGTGGTGCATCTGCTTTCGGGTCTGTCACAGGGGTTCCATACGGGGTTGGTGGCCCTTCCACATGCCAACTGGGAGTGTGAGGATCTCCTCTCTGCCAGACAGGATCCAGAGGCTGTGCATGCGGCGATTTCCTTGGAGCTGGAAAAAGGGTTCCTCATCGGTCCATTTGATTCTATTCCATTTGAGGTATGGAGGGTTAACCCCATTGGAGTGGTAGCTAAGAAGGACTCAAATAAAAAGACTTATATATGATCTCTCGGCTCCTCATTCCTCTCACATACCCAGTATCAACTCCCTCATACCATCAGAAGAATTTAGTATGAAATATTCCTCGATCGATGAAGCGGTTCAGTTGATTCTCAAGGCGGGCAGGGGGGCCTGGTTGTCCAAGACGGATATTGCAGACGCCTTCAAACTGCTTCCGATCCATCCGCAACTGTGGCAATACTACGGCATCAAGTGGGCAGGCAGGTACTACTTTGCCAATCGCCTCACGTTTGGCTCTAAAAGCAGCCCATGGCTGTTTGACCGTCTGGCCCAGGCCCTGCATTGGATCCTGGTCGAACATGGGCAGGCGCCCATGTGCATACATTACCTGGACGACTTCCTGTTGGTGGAACACCCTGCCCAGCAGCCCTCCAGCTTATCCTCTCTGCTGGAATTATTCTCGGCGCTCCAGGTTCCTGTCGCCTCGGGGAAGACTGTAGGTCCTTCCAAGACGATCACCTTCCTGGGGGTCATCCTGGACTCAGTGAGGTTAGAAGCAAGGCTCCCCGAGGAGAAGTTGCAGCAGATACGGTTAGCCATCCTGGAGGCGTCCAAGGCATGCGTACTGACCAAGACGAACCTCCAATCGTTGCGGGGCCGGCTGAACTTCGCCATGAGGGTCATGCCCCAGGGATGTTCCTTTGTTTCTCGGCTCTTGCTGCTCCTGCCATCAGCCCCAGAGCAAGACAGTATTATTCGGTTGGACCAACAGGCCATGGCGGACCTGTCCATGTGGAATACATTTATGTCTTCGTGGAATGGGGTAAGATTGTTCATTCCCCCGCGGAACCCATCCTCTCCCACGGTTTATTCAGATGCAGCCGCATCCAAGGGCTTTGCAGCCATTTTTGGCAGTCACTGGCTGGCCGATGCCTGGCCGTCCCAGATCACGGTGGACAGGGAGGCTCTTCGGTCATCCCCCCTGTTGGAGGTATATCCTTTGGTAGCAGCAGCCCATGTATGGGGCCACGAATGGTCAGACTCGAGGGTGTTGTTTATCACTGATAGTCAGGACTTGGTAGACATCATCCGTAGTGGCAGAGCAAAATCCCCTAAGATCATGACCCTCATGCGCAGGTTGGTATGGCTGTCCATGGTGCATAATTTTTGCTTTGAGTGCTCCCACATTCAGGGTTCCATGAATACGGCTGCGGATGCGCTGTCCCGGTTTAACGTTAATGTCTTTTTTCAGATTATGCCGCATGCAGACGCAGCCGGGGCGGCCATTCCAGCCTACAGCGACCTGGTGTGGGATTAACGGCTTTGATCGGGACAGCTAAAGATCTCTTGCACCAGAGCCTTTCTGAGAACACGATCAGAAATTATCGCACGGGCTGGAACCTTTATAAGGAGTTTGCAAAAAATCATCCACAAGGCAACGTGGATGACGTGTCATTTGTGATGGCATTTATTGCGCATTGTCATGCCAACCTCGGTCTCGCGCACAACACCATCCGCCTGTACTTGGCAGGAATTCAACATCAATTCACATTGAACAACCCTGCCCGAGTATCTTTCTTCACATCACAGGCCATCAAGGCCACGCTCCGGGGCATTGAGAAAGCCGGTATTAGTAGGCCAGTGGTCCGTCAACCCATGTCCGGCTCCTTGTTTAGGCAGTTGTCCTTGGCTCTGGATGGTAATCCTTTTGGGCCTTTGGTTAGCACAGTCATTAAAGCCGCCCTATACCTGGGGTTTTACGGGTTCCTCCGGCCAGGGGAATTCACCACTGCCGTCCGGAACAGCCATCATCTTCAGAAGCAGCACTTGACCTGGCATCACGACCATTTTATACTCAGCATCCGGTCTACCAAGACCACTCAAACAGGACCTCCAACGCTGGTGAGGTTTTACCCCTCACACAACGACTGGTGCCCGGTCAATGCGCTGCAGCAGTTGTCTGCAGGGTTGCAGGCGGCTGCTCCAGATAGTCCTCTACTTCCCTTTAAGGGGGGTCCCTTGTCCACGTCTCAGTTCATGTCACATGTCCGCTCCTTGGTTGCAGGGTTGGGTCAGGATCCCAAGGCCATCTCGGGCCACTCTTTTCGTATTGGGGCGGCCTCAGCCGCTTCTAGGCACAAGATACCACCACATGTCATCAGGAGTATGGGGCGGTGGAGATCGTCCTGTTTCTCCAGATATGTACCAAACCCTCAATCCGAGATTCGCGATGCATTCTGTTCACTTGCACTGTAATGCTACAAAAAAATGTGTTTAACCGTATGTTTATGTCTCCATTTTTGGCCCCTTTTAGGCCTACCCTCGCTCCGGGCTCCTGGCACTAACCAGCCTTCGGTAAGCTCAGGGTAGTACGTCCGAGGGCCGTCGCCCTGACCACAAGTGGTTAAGGCTGCCGGGCAGCCTGTATTTGTGGGAGGGGCTGAGGCCACACCCCCTCTGACCTTATAAGCTCGGCGGGAGTTACAGACGGGACGTGCAGCCAGTTACCCCTCCCTCCCGGGCCCTTTTTCTCTTCAGTTCTATTGGGGTAGGCCCCCTTTTAGGCCTACCCTCGCTCCGGGCTCCTGGCACTAACCAGCCTTCGGTAAGCTCAGGGTAGTACGTCCGAGGGCCGTCGCCCTGACCACAAGCATAGTTAGGCTACTTTCACACTGGCGTTTTGGTTTCCGTTTGTGAGATCCGTTCAGGGATCTCACAAGCGGTCCAAAACGGATCAGTTTTGCCCTTAATGCATTCTAAATGGTTAAGGATCCGCTCAGAATGCATCAGTTTGGCTCCGTTCCGCCTCCATTCTGCTTTGGAGGCGGACACCAAAACTCTGCTTGCAGCGTTTTGGTGTCCGTCTGACGAAACTGAGCCAAACGGATCTGTCCTGGCACACAATGTAAGTTGTAAGTCAATGGGGACGGATCCGTTTTCACTGACACAATATGGCACAATAGAAAACAGATCCATCCCCTATTGACTTTCAATGGTGTTCAAAACGGATCCGTTTTGGCAATGTTAAAGATAACACAAACGGATCCATTCTGAACGGATGCAGACGGTTGTATCATCTGAACGGATGCGTTTGTGCAGATCCATGACGGATCCGCACCAAACGCTAGTGGGAAAGTAGCCTTAAGCATTCCATGCATGGAATGCAAATGACACTCTTTACCAACATATTCACCCATGAATTTAAATATTATAATAACAAACATATGTGTAAAGCAGGTTACAACAAAAAATGTGTACATATAGATATAAAAATTATATATAAATATGATGAAAATGCCATTAATTCATCCAAAATTTACTCATGTGACATTTTGCATAAAAACATGATCAATGATAAATACTAAACTCCAACACAGCAGACTATTCATTAAAAACTAGTAAAAATAGCATACTGTATACCATGATTCTTTAAATCCCATTTATTTTAGCATAAAATCTAAAACATGAGTAAAGAGTAAAAAAGTGAAGGTGAAAAGACATAAAGTGCTCAGTGCCAAACGTGAAGGGTGTGAAGTGCAAAATTTTATTCATATACATCTAGTTTCCTAAAACTGTGTAAAAAATTTAAATAAATAAAGTATAAGCATATTATATCTCATGTGTCACAAAATGTCGCAAGATGTCAGTTTTTCGTAAAACTATTGCATTTCCAGATAGACCGAACTAATCCAAGTTGGAAGTCTGAAAAAATAAATAAATGCTGGCCCAGAAAAAGGTAAGATGGAATTATGAATTAGACTGTATGGCTCGGGTTGGGTTAAATGAGGAGATATTGTTCTCACCATATCTATGACTTGGGAACTTTTCCTTGGTCTGTTGGGGGTCCATTTGTTTTTATGTATAATTCCTGATTTTAACTCTTTTTTTGTTTTATTTATTTTTGGTTATATGTTTTGTAGGCGGTTTATACCTATGGATCATTAATAAGATTGGCACAGGATCATGTAGAGGAATGGAGCTTGAGGCGGTCAGACTTCCAACTTGGATTAGTTGGTCAGACTTCCAACTTGGATTAGTTGGTCAGACTTCCAACTTGGATTAGTTGATAATAAGCTATGTGGAGGCATTTTTATTATGGGTGATTTAGTATAATGGGCATGCCCCCACGTTACTTGGTTGCTGTGTATCCCGGTTTTGCTATTTAGGTGCCAATGTTTTTATGACAGATAGGCATCTTTATTAATGTTTTTAGAGATTTTTTTTCTTCTTTAGTTTTATATAAGGAAAAATGAATTTTTTAAAATACATTTTTGTTCATTATCCTATAATAATAAAAATGAATACAAAAATAAATGATTAAAGGGGTTGTCCGGGTTCAGAGCTGAACCCGGACATATCCCCATTTTCACCCAGGCAGCCCCCCTGATATGAGCATCTGAGTATTTCATGCTCTGATGCTTTCCTTTGCCCTGCGCGGAATCGCGCAGGGAAAAGGCTTTTTATAGAGATCTGGTAACATACCGAGCTCTCCATAGGGTAAGCTAGGCGGAGGCTTCCGCCTAGCAGTGAGCCCGGTGGCGTCATCAGCACTGATGGCCGGGCTTTAGCCCTGCCCTAGCCTGTAAAACGGCTAGGGCAGCACTAAAGCCCACGGATCAATGCCAGTGATGTCACTGGCAACACTGCTAGGCGGACACTGCCAGCACAGGACAAGGGAGAGCATCAGAACATGAAATGCTCCGATGCTCATGTTAGAGGGGCCAGAGGGGTGAAAATAGTTATATGTCTGGGTTCCCTTTAAAATGGGTTGACTACTCTGCGTTGGTCATTTGATGTATTGTGTATATTTTAGCATGAACTTTTCAGTTTCAGTTGGCATATCGGCAGTTTACACATGTACAGCTGATAAGGGTATGCCAAGACCCAGCAGTCCTGATCTGCCAGATATCACAGGAAGCAGCATAGCAGTTCATAGTTCACTGCATAACACTAATTGAGCTCTATATACAGTGGAAAGGAGAAGGCTTACTTCTGTCTTGCCCTCAGGGTCTCCTCAGGGGATGATTTGAATTTTAAATATTTTTGTGTTTAAAAAGAAAAAAAAATTACTGTAATTTTTAGTCCTGTGAAATTATGTCTCAGACACAGCTTAGCACACAGTTTACTATGACAGGCCTGGCAACCTTCATAAGGCTGTCAATCGGAGCCCCACAATTTTGCCACAGGGGTGGGGGAGCCCCCTTCCTCTGTCTAAACCCACAGATGTCCTGGTTGCTATACACATAGATTGCAAGCACTTGCAAGCTGGACCTTTTATTCCTCTTGTTTTAATCTTTGACTTGTTTTCTATGACTGTACATAAATCCCCAGATTCAAAAGCGCTGAGGAATATGTTGGCTTTATATAAATAAAGATTAATTATTATTACAACAGCACCTGAGGGGTTAAATGACAGAGATCAGGGTCATTGATAATCCCGGTCACTGTCAACAGGTGTTAGCTGTATTTTACAGCCAACATCTGCCATGTATGGAGCAAGGTCAGTGTGTTATCCGGCTCCATACAACCACTTACCTGGAATCTGTCACCAGTGACCTCCCTATCCAATTGTTTGCATAGAAAAATGGCTGTGGTTCACATGCAATGAGGGTGTGACAATTGCTCTTGTTGCACACAAACTCCACTCCTTTCTGTGACCAGTCCCCCCCCTTCCTGCTTTGAGACTGCCTGGCCCTGTCAATCAAAGCAGCGAGGGAGGGTCTGGACACAGTTTCAGATCAGTAAAAGAAAAACAATGTTTTAGGTCTCATTCACATGTCTATTTGTGTCCGCATCTGTTTTGCAATTTTGCGGAACAGATGTGGGCCAATTCATTTCAATAGGGCTGCAAAAGATGAGGACAACACATGGACAAGTAATTACGGACAAGAATAGGTATTTCTATCATAGGGCTGACTGTTCCGTTCTGCAAAATGAGGAACGCACACGGCCAGTATCCGTATTTTGCAGATCTGCAATTTGCGGACCGCAAAACAGATACAGTCGTCTGAATGAGCCCTTAATCAGGTGAACCACAGCTATGTGTCTATAGAAACAGTTTGAAAGGGAGGTCACTGGTGACAGATTTCTTTTAATGTTTATGACGTACATGTACAAAATATAGCGTTAAAGGGGTTGTGCCATAAACTACTTTTCACTTTAAAGTTTATTTTCATCAATTCCTCCAATTCCTCCGTGAATTGTTTTCTTTTTCAAATGTATCTAATTTTCAGTTTTCTGTTATCCCCCATGCTTGAATCCTACTTCCTGGTTTGTCGTGTATTTGCTGTCCCATCATGCCTTAGGGCAGTGAGATGTGTCCTGACTAGGGATGAGCGAACCCGACTGTGAAGGAATTTTGGATCCGTTTTGGATTCTGTTATAACAGAATTGAACTGAATTTGTGACGGAATGCAAAATGAAATGCCTTTTAGGCCTCTTTCACACTTGCGTTGTCCGGATCCGTTGTGCACTCCATTTGCCGGAGGTGCCCGCCGGATCCGTAACACCGCAAGTGAACTGAAAGCATTTGAAGACGGATCCGTCTTCAAAATGCGTTCAGTGTTACTATGGCACCTAGGACGCTATTAAAGTCCTGGCTGCCATAGTAGTAGTGGGGAGCGGAGGAGCAGTATACTTACCGTCCATGCGGCTCCCGGGGTGCTCCAGAATGACGTCAGAGCGCCCCATGCGCATGGATGACGTGATCCATGCGATCACGTCATCCATGCGCGTGGGGCGCCCTGACGTCACTCTGAAGCTCCCCGGGAGCTGCACGGACGGTAAGTATACTGCTCCTCCGCTCCCCACTACACTTTACCATGGCAAACATGGTAACCATTCAGAAAAAGCTAAACGTCGGATCCGGTAATGCGCCGAAACGACGTTTAGCTTAAGGCCGGATCCGGATTAATGCCTTTCAATGGGCATTAATTCTGGATCCGGCCTTGCGGCAAGTGTTCAGGATTTTTGACCGGAGCAAAAAGCGCAGCATGTCACTGATAGCCGGACCCCTGCTGCATGCGCCGGCATAGATGAAATCACCGATGCCGGTGCATTAACCCTTCATGTGCCGAGGTCAGCGCTGACCGTGGCACGTGCGATGTCCTTGCGGGGATCGGAGCTGCCATCGGGTCCCCACGCTGCTGTGACGGGGACCCGATAGAAGGGAAGGCAGCCTGATGCCTTCCTTAGGCATCGTGGCTGCCTTCCAGGAGAGCCTGTGAGATCCAGCCCCCTGGATCTCACAGGCAAGCAGGCTGAAGTGTATTACATTCAGTAATACACTTATGGCCAATGCTATACAATACAGAAGTATTGTAAAGCATTGTAAAGGGGATCAGACCCCCAAAAGTTAAAGTCCTAGAGTGGGACAAAAAAAAAAAGTGAAAAAAAAGTTTCAAAATAAAGTTTTACAAAAAACTTACATAAAAATATCACATGACCTAACCCATCAGATGAACACTGTAAAAAAATAAAAACGGTGTAAAAAAAGCCACTCACCCGACGGAACAGCCTGCTAGAGGTCCGTGCCGCTAGTGTGAAAGTAGCCTTAAAAGTATTTTTTGATTGGTCTTATATAATATTCAAGTTTTCTGAGATACTAGCTTTTGGGGTTTCATTAGCAATACGCTATAATCATCAACATTAAAAGAAATAAACACTTGAAATAGATCATTCTGTGTGTAATGAAGTGATAGATCACTCTGTAAGTAATGAAGTGATAGTAATTTGGTGATATTTTAATCCAGGGATGCTCAACCTGCAGCCCTCCAGCTGTTGCAAAACTACAACTTCCAGCATGCCTGGACAGCTTACAGCTATTAGGGCATGCTGGGAGTTGTAGTTTTGCAACAGCTAGAGGGCCACAGGTTGGGTATCCCTGTTCTAATCTATTGAGATGCACCTGTAGTAGAAATAGAAACAAACACTATTGTGAGTTCTGAGCACTAGTAGAACACAGCAGACGAGTAAATATAACCAATAGTGTGACATCACCACAATGAAGTACAGCATGGAAATAAAGACAAAGATATTTGTGACATTATTACAATAGAACTATTCTAGCACAGGTAGTATTGTGACATAGAACACAACCTAAAGCTGGGCTTACACATAACATAGTTGTCGACCAAACGCTCATTTGGCTGACAGCATCTCTCTCATTTCAGCAAGTGGCATTTATCATGTAGACAAAGTTGATCCAAGGCAATTACTAATGTATTGTGATTGTCTATATTACCTCGTTTGCTGGCTAGATAAATTTTTTCATCACATTATAAACTGCCTGTGAGTCAACCCCTCTGCTTGAGGTCCACCGGGTGATAGTGACCCAAAGATACCTGCAAAGAAAGAGCAGGTCCTAGAATCCATACACATAATAAGCGCTTTAAATGCAAAGTAAGCCTGTCACATTTACTTACGTGGACTATTCAAGGAATGTAGACTAATGTCTCCGCTGGTGTCTAGTGCCAGAGACGGCCAGCCCCATTTAAATAGCCTGTGGGGGACGTGCTGTTTCCCGTCCACCAAATGATGGGCGGCACCTGAATATTGCATACGGAAGCTAGGATGACATGGGGCGCCCGGCCTGCGTCCAATTCCTGTAGGTGGAATGCAGGCGTGGACCGCATAGGCTTACGGACCACCTATTCCTTGCTACTGTCCATGCGCCTAACTCAGCAGTGGAACGCATCAACGGGATCTGCGTTCCACACAATTCATCTCCGCTCTACATAATAAATACATATAGCGGAGGGTCTGAAACTGTACCAGCGCTGGGATCCTAAAAACAAATGCTCCCTCCCTATGGTCATGAGGGATTGACTAACATAAGGGACAGGGAATAACTCTATTTACATCCCCAGGCTAAGGATGTGTATCCCTACATAATCATTCTAGTAGGTAAGTAAAAAGGGGCATTTGATCCAGGGTATAACTGTCGAGCCACAGAGTAAAAACTGGGTCCCTGTAAGGGTCAAAAAGATCAATCAATTATCCTATTAACGCCCCATTAATGGGCTGGTGGATTCCAATATACTGATGTTTCTGACACATTAACACTAATACCAAGGAATATACCAAAATACGCACAGCACTGTGGGTATATTTACTTTTTCTTGACCATCTAGAAGCCCCCTCAGATGGTAAGAAGGCATAGCAATAAAACCAGCTTTGGAGAAAATGCATCCTCCAGCTGTCTTTGATATTCATATGTCACAGAGCGGAGTAGGGAAAACCCCCCACCGTGCAAAGGCAGAGACTGCAATGCCAGATAGGAAGGAACAGGGTGCAGGTCACCACCTAGCACAACCCTGAACTCACCTTAGACTCCTACCGCATGAGACGCCTCAGAAGGTAAGGGGGCTCATGCTCACACCAAAGCAGGGAAAGGAAACATCCTAAAAGGGAAAGCGCACACACATGCATGTCCAACCCCAGAATCCATACACATAAATGTCGCGGCACGCACCGAGGCCGTGACACCATAACTTTGGATGCTTTCCGCATTACTGGCTCAGTAAGGAATCTAGTGTTAAATACACATGAAGGAGACAAATCAAAACAAAAGAAAACCCTCCCCAAGTAATGTAACCCCCTTACAAGAAACAACTAAACGTCAACCTCTCATTGATATCCAAGGGGGACTGGGACCGGAATCTATATATCCACTCAGATTTCTTTTGTAATATTTTCCTGTCCCAGTCACCCTTTCTCGATGACATGGATACCACTTCAGAGAATTTAAAGGGGTATTCTCATCTTATCAATCAGGGTTAATTAAAATCCTTTCCCCCCACTGAACACTTTTTGCCATATATTTCATTAAAAATTTCCTACCATCGCCATGACAATTATTTGCGCTTCGCATGGATACGGGCACATCTCGCCTGCCGCATCCATGGGCCGCGCCTGCGTACAGCAGCGTCTGCGATCCTGCGGCCGGCCTGTGGAAGAAATTGTGAACGCGCACGTCAGCAGCTCTTTCGGGCGGCTGCGCATGCGCAGAATCTATCTATCGCGTCTGAGATAGAGCCGCGCATGCGCGGCCGCCCCGAACAGTTCGTGGGAGGAAGAGAAGAGTCCAGACATCGTTGGAGAGCCAGCGGAGGACCGGGACTTCAGAAGGGGTGAGTATTTTTTTTACATGCACCACCAATTTTACCAACGATTGGGGGCTGATGGAGGCACTTGGGGGGGCAGATGGAGGCACTTGGGGGGCAGATGGAGGAACTTGGGGGGCAGATGGGGGCTGTATGAGGCTGATGGGGGCATATTTGAGGCATATGGGGGCTATTTGAGGCATATCGGGGCTGATGGGGGTTGATTGAGGCAGATGGGGGCTGTTTGAGGCATATGGGAGTTGTTTGAGGCATATGGGGGCTGTATAAGGCTGATGGGGGCTGATTAAGCCATATGGGGGACTATTTGAGGCATATGGGGGTTGATGGGGCTAATGGAGGCTGATTGAAGCATATGGGGGGCTATTTGAGGCATATGGGGGCTGATTGAGGCATATGGGGGGCTATTTGAGGCATATGGGGGCTCATGCGGGCTGATTGAGGCATATGGGAGGCTATTTGAGGCATATGGGGGCTGATGGAGGCTGATGGGGGCTGTTTGAGGCATATGGGGGGCTATTTGAGGCATATGGGGACTGATTGAGGCATATGGGGGCTGATTGAGGCTATTTGAGGCTGATGGGGGCTGTTTGAGGCTGATGGGGGCTGTTTGAGGCTGATGGGGGGCTATTTGAGGCATATGGGGGCTGATTGAGGCATATGGGGGGCTATTTGCATATAGGGGCTGATGCGGGCTGATTGAGGCATATGGGGGCTATTAGAGGCATATGGGGGCTGATGGGGGCTGTTTGAGGCTGATGGGGGATGTTTGAGGCTGATGGGGGGCTATTTGAGGCATATGAGGGGCTTTTTGAGGCATATGGGGGCTGTTTGAGGCATATGGGGGGCTATTTGAGGCTGATGAGGGCTGTTTGGGGCTGATGGGGGCTGATTGAGGCATATGCGGGGCTATTTGAGGCATATGGGGGCTGATGCGGGCTGATTGAGGCATATGGGGGGCTATTTGAGGCATATGGGGGCTGATGGGTGCTGTTTGAGGCTGATGGGGGGCTATTTGAGGCATATGGGGGGCTATTTGAGGCATATGGGGGCTGATTGGGGCTGTTTGAGGCATATGGGGGCTGATGCGGGCTGATGGAGGCACTTGGGGGCTGATGGATGTAGCAGAGCTGAATATGCTGCTGTTCAGCCATAGTTCTAGTGGGGAAGGGAATAGACAGATGTAGCAGAGCAGTATATGTTGCGGGTCAGCATCAATGCTGGTGGAAGAGAGAAACTGATGTAGAAGAGCTGTATATGCTGCGGGTCAGCATCAATGCTGGTGGAAGAGAGAAACTGATGTAGCAGACTGAATATGTTACGGGTCAGCATCAATGCTGGTGGAAGAGAGAAACTGATGTAGCAGTGCTGTATATGTTGCGGGTCAGCATCAATGCTGGTGGAAGAGAGAAACTGATGTAGCAGAGCTGTATATGTTGCGGGTCAGCATCAATGCTGGTGGAAGAGAGAAACTGATGTAGAAGAGCTGTATATGTTGCTGGTCAGCCTAAATGCTGGTGGAAGAGAGAAACTGATGTAGCAGAGCTGTATATGTTGCGGGTCAGCATCAATGCTGGTGGAAGAGAGAAACAGATGTAGAAGAGCTGTATATGTTGCTGGTCAGCATAAATGCTGGTGGAAGAGAGAAACTGATGTAGCAGAGCTGTATATGTTGCGGGTCAGCATCAATGCTGGTGGAAGAGAGAAACAGATGTAGCAGAGCTGAATATGCGGCTGTTCTGACACAGTGCTGGTTGTAGAGATAAACAGACAGATGTATCAGAGCTGTATATGTAACTTTTCAGACCTAGTGCTAGCGGGGGAGTAGAATAAAGATGTAGCAGGGCTGTATAGGAAGCCATTCAGCCAAAGTGATGTTAGGGGACTGGAGAAGACACATGTAGCTGAGCTGTATATACATCTATAAAGATACATAGTGTAAGGTTTATACACAACTGGAGTACAGCTGTAATGGAAACAAATCTGCATCAGTGCTGGTGGGTGGGGGTTGGTCAAGCTTTTGAGCTAATGTATAATATGGAATTATAGTTTTTGATGCACAGAATGGGTTTGTAAAAGATCAGACTGAGATTTTGTGTGTAAAACTGCAGAAGAGCCACATGTTACTGTACACTGAGCTCACTTCACATGGCTCTCTGATGATTCCCCAGCAGGGGGAGGGGCATCACAGACACTGCAGGCTGCCAGACTGATGAGTCATACTCTTCACATAAACTAGCACGCAAGGACTGAGTTCTCAGTGTGATGTCATAAGGAGGTGTGGCCAGCCTTCACTCTAGCTGCCTAAGCCCGCCCAGCCTTAGCAGCAGAAAACCAGGAACAGGTAGCTGGCAGCAATTGAGGATGAAGTAGCAAGAGGAGAATACCCCTTTAAGAACCTTGGGGTTGCCCCCATGTACCTCAAGGACATGATTAGCCACAGGTCTAACGTTCGTTTTGTAAACATCGTTTACATGCTCGCAGATCCTCCTCAGCTCCCTAATAGTTTTGCCAATGTAGTCTTTAGGGCAGGGGCACTGACATCTATAAATAACTCCCCTGCTCCTACAGTTGGTGAATCCCCTAACGGAAAAGACCTGTCGTGTTACAGAGCATATAACAGTTTTGGTGGTGGCGATAAATTCACATGCCTTACAGGAACCACAGTGGAACATTCCCACCAGTTATCGATCTAGCCAAGTGCCAGTACTGGAAGGGGGCACATAGTGGCTACGTACCAAACAATCCTTCAAACTCCTCCCGCTTCATTATGTAATACTCGAATAGGATGTGACCACATTAGATAAGTCAGCATCCATCAACAAAACCGGCCAATATTTCTTCAAGATGTCCCTAACCTCAGGATTGGCCACGTCAAACGTGGAGATTAGTCGAATAGGGGCCTGTTTATCCGTAGAAGTCAATTTGGGAGTGAGAAGGTTGGTGCGATCCTGCTGGAGTGCATATTTAAATTTATCCTTCAGAGTAGCCTCAGGATAATCTCTGTCTCGAAACCTTTTATATAATTGTTTTGATTCTCTAATGAAGGTTTCAGGACTGGAACAGTTCCTGCGAACCCGGAGGTACTGTCCTCTTGGGATACCTCTCTTAAGAGATGGAGGATGATGGCTCTCCCGGTGTAAGAAGGAGTTGGTCGCAGTCGGTTTCCTGAAAACAGTTGTCATTAGTCTCTCATTTTGTTTCTGTACCCTTACATCAAGAAAAGTTGTTGTGCTATGAGCCTCATACGTGAATTTGAGACCAATCTGGTTGTTAGTAAGCACATTAATCAAATCCACAAACTCATCAACCCTCCCGTTCCAGATGACAAAGATATTGTCTATATATCTAGCCCAAAACAATATCTTATCATTCCACCATTCCTGGTGGTCCGGAAATACCACATTGTCCTCCCACTAGCCTAGGAAGAGATTGGCGTAGGTGGGGGCACATGGGCTCCCCATGGCCGTCCCCCTGAGCTGGTGGTAGAACCGGGCATTAAACAGGAAAAAGTTATGGGTCAGGGTAAATTCAAGTAGATTGAGGAAAAACTGACTGTGCCTTACAATGTGTCCCCCTTGTTTTCAGGTAGTAAGCCACTGCTGATAGCCCATTCTCATGTGGAATGGAGCTATATAGCGACTCTACGTCAATACTAGCGAGTAGGCAGTCAGTGTCGACGTTGATGGTCTCGATCTTCTTTAAAAAATCCATTGTATCCCTCGTGTAGGAGGGAAGCGAGAGGACGAACTGTCTTAATATCCGGTCAACATATACTCCACAGTTTTGCATCAATGAGCCGACCCCAGAAACAATGGGGCGGCCTTCAAGGGGGGGTCGTGCCCTTGTGAACCTTTGGAAGTCCATAAAAGGTTGCGACCTGCGGGGTGCTCGGTAATAGGAAATTTAATTCTGCCTCATTAATAACCCTTTCCCAACAGCCAGTGTTCAAAATGATCTTAAGTTCACTCAAAAACTTTTCTGTTGGATCGGTAGACAATACACAATAGCCTTCGCGGTCTTTCAACATATCAAGGCACATTTTCTGTTTTAAAATTATTTTTATTGTTTTCTTCCATCTTAGACATTACACCAAGTCAACGAGTTGTTACATCGACAAGGCACATTTTCTGATATTTTTCATGGTCAAAGAGCACCAGATTGCCACCTTTATCAGAAGGTTTGATGATAATAGATTTG
Organism: Bufo bufo; assembly: GCF_905171765.1. Taxonomy (NCBI): domain Eukaryota; kingdom Metazoa; phylum Chordata; class Amphibia; order Anura; family Bufonidae; genus Bufo; species Bufo bufo. The sequence continues at coordinate 433,984,859 of NC_053391.1, forward strand.
TCCTTCTCCAACCCTCTTAGAGCCTCCATTTAGAGTTTCGATAAATTGAAATGGTGAGGGTGATAATTTTCTAAGCGTTCAAGATCTGAGACAACTAGCTGGAGAAATATATCTATATGTTCGTAGTTAGATGGTGGGGGCTACATGAGCCCTCTTCCCATAGGTCCATGAACAACTGTAGGTCCGGAAAATCATCGCTGATCCCCAACTTTTCACACGACTGCCTGTTCGTGTTCCTGAAAAACTTGTGCCACTTCAGTTTTCTACAAAATAAAATAGATGTAGGTCCTTTACCCATGTGAAGATACTAAAATTCTTGGTAGGCACAAAAGAGAGACCTTTTTTAGTACATTAATCTCTATATTATTCAACTGCGTGATGTTAGGTTTATGATCTGTAGGTCGTCGGGGATGCTCGATTCTCGCCCGTTCTGCCTCAATCCCGTAGCTGATATGGCATTTGACTCTTCTCTAAAAAAGAGGACGAGGTCGGGGTATTGCCTAATGGAGCAGATGAGGAAGAGGGAGATGAGACAGCGTCTCCCTTGTCTTCTAGATGACGACGCACCTCTATTGTATCCTCCCCTGTTTGTTCTCTGTTGTGTTTCTGTGTCAGAGAGATCGATATCGGAGGACGAGATCTCTGAACCTGATGGGAGCGTGTTGGTGTTCACTGAATTATATGCCTTATTCTCCCTGAATTCCCCTAGATCCATTACAAATTGCCTGTGTTTTCGTTCCTTCAAAAGATTTTGAAAACGATCTACTGACGTTTGTAAGGATGACTCGCGTTTATCGAAGTCAATGTCTACCTTGAATTTCAAGGCTATCTCAATTAGTTCTTGTTCATGGTTATGACCACTCTGCAATCCATCAGTGGTGGTCGTGCTTGCACACTATAGGAAAAAGCGTCGGCCTCTCTGGTGATCAGGACCATGGGAGAACATATAGACTGGTGCTTTTTCCTATAGTGTGCAAGCATGGCCACCGCTGCTGGATTACAGGGTGGTTGTAACCATGGAAATGAGCAGTGTATAATGTGATGGGAAAATGAATCTAGCCAGCAAAGGAAGCAATATGAATAATAACAATACATTAGTAAGTGGCTTGTATTAACTCCCTCTACATAATAAATGCTATTTGCTGAAGTGAGACCGACCCTTTAAAGTGGCCCTGGGGAAAAAAAAGTGGCCCATGTTGTAGAGGTAACCAAATTGTAAGGCACCACAAAAGTAGGCAGGGCCAACACAAGTAGTCTGGGACAACAGAAGCAGGCAGGGCCAGCAATACTGTAGTGCAGCACAAAATACTGCCCCAGCAGAACTAAATACAGTGGTCCCTCAAGTTACAATATTAATTGGTTCCAGGAGGACCATTATATGTTAAAACCATTGTAAGTTGAGTAATTGGTTCCAAAGCCCCAAAATGTCATCCAAGAGAAAATGATGATTTAAGAAAAATAAGCAGATAACTAGGACAGATAAAACAAGTCCTTACATACTGTATATCAGTCAGGAATAGCTGCTAACTAGCAACTCATACAGCTTTTTGCCAGAGAAGTGGCCTTGATTGGTTGGAGCTGAGTCTGAGGCATTGTATGTTGAATCTAATTTCAACTTACTATGGGTCAGAAAAGACAATTCTATGTTGAGAATATTGTATCCTGATGCCATTGTATATTGAGGGATCACTGTACCACAAAATACTGCTTTAGCAGAAGCAAATACCACAGTGCGGCACAAAATTCTGCCACCCCCACCACAGTATTCAACTATATCACCTTCCTGAGGACAGTGATACAGTTGAGTTCAGAAGGGCACCTGCAGCCGTTGGCCAGGTACTTAAGTACCTGATGCTCCTAGCCAGGCACGGACTGGCCCACAGGGGTACAGGTGAATCCCCCAGTGGGCCCCTTAACAAGGTAGGCCCCTAGTCTCCCACCCCTTGCACAAGTGGCACAATACACAATAGACTTACTGCACTACATACATATATTCAGTGTACAGCACCTCAACCAGCCTAGGTTCATATAAAAAACTTGATAGATTATTAAAGAAACTCCCCAGTTTATTATTATAGACACGATCAGAGCTGAGAGGACTTATAGGTATAGAGAAAAGCTACCAGTGTCCTCTTCTCCACAGGACCTACCTTCTCAAAGTTGCTGCAGGGACCCCCATATTCAATCATCTGAAAGCATCTTGCTGCTGTGAGAGCAGGTAATATTTGTATGTATCCGTATGGTGGGTCCCAAAATAAGTTTTACATCTGTTTATACAAGAACACTGGGATAACAGCAAGTCTAATTTATTTATTGCCCCAGAGCATTTGTGTAGTTACTAAATCAGTCCTTTGGTGCTATCCCAATACTTGAACTCAAGAGTTTTGGCGTAGAAGACTGCTGCCTTACCAGGTGCGCTACAGAGCACACTATGACCAGCTGATGGAATTTATAAAGGTTTTTAGTTAGGGAAATTATTTTCTAGGATAGCAGTGTACCCTGTAATACACTACTAAGATGCTGCTTTTCCATACGCAAGATTTGTGGGTTTGAATCCTGGGATAAGTCTACTTTATTTAGTAGTCACCAGATTATAATGGAGCAAAATAAATGACAATTTATACTTTTGTGTGTGTGTGTATATATAAAATGTATTTTGCTCCATTACATTTTTGTGTCAGATACATTGTACATTCATACTAGGATTTTAGCTAGAGAAATTATTCCCATAGACAACAGTGTGCTTTGTAGCACAGCTGGTAAGGCTTCTGTCAAGCAGGAGGTTGTGAGTTAGGACCCCTCTTGTAGCGGTTTATAAAAAGGAACAAGTTTAAATATACAGAGGTATCCTCATACACTGTCAGAGAGCTAACAGTGTTTGGGGATACCCCCAAGGATGACACTATATATGGAAATAGGCATATATGGAGTTAGGCAGGGGACTCCTAAGCAGAACAGGAGTGGATGCAATGTTCTCTACTGAGAACATCGGCCCACTGCATGTGAAAGGTAGTCAGCCCACTGGGAAAATTCCTGGTAAGGTACATTGCCAATCTGCCCTGCTGATGACACCTCCCTCCTGTACCAATAGTTTTTCACAGGAAGGGGAAAAGGCAGAGATATAAATGTATAAATTACAAGTTTAACGGGATCTTTTCCCATAAAACTATAGATCAACCTGCTCAGCTCCTCCAGACTGTACTGCATTTCATGGTGACAGGTTCCCTTTAAGTCATTAAAATTTATATTTTTAGTTATTATTCCCATCAAATGCCTCTACTCTTGAAACTCACCAGGCATACCTTTTTTGATGTAAAGCAGGCTAGGTTATATCTCCCACCACTAGGATTAATTCATCTACTGTAGGAATACTACATACTTTACTGTCTGACTGCTTAACACAGACCATTTAAGGTTGGTTTTCTTTCAGCTAGATAGTTTGACCGGTTGAAATAATTTGCTTATAGTGCTGTTTATGTTTTCAAAGTGGAATGTCCTCTCTTAAACTTGAATAATGCACTGTTAGTCTAAACCAGGGGTCTAACATTTTGAGCCACCATCTGCTATGAAAGATGTCTGTGAGCCATAATCACTTCCCAAACGGAGGAGAGAAAAACTTGGCAATGACCTGGTAGAGCTGTACTACCAGATTTGGGTAATACAGTCTAATAAAATATTGGTAACCTACTGGCCAAACTTGGTACAGCTGTGTGTATCCTAGTGGCCAATGATAAAGTCCTTCACATGGTACAGGGGCAAAGGATGAGTGTTATCTGGTGCCATGGTGACCTGTATGGTAAGATGCATGGGTAGCCTAATTTCATGACAGTTTGGGCAGTTCTAAAAGATGAGGATATGTTGCTACTGCCTATATATATTTTTTTATGGCAGCTAAATTTGCTCATATAATTATCTGTTGTTCTGTAAATCGACCTGACCTGTTTTGATCCTTGCCCGACTATGGTACCACTGACATGCTCTGCAAGATCTTGACTTGTATTTCATTTATAGTTTCATATCCAGGTTCTGGCTGACCTCTGCCACCAGATCCCCTGGCTTGTTTGACTCCATTCCTGTCTGCCCCACAGTATGGCATTCCAGTTCAGACTGACCCATGTTACCAATCTTGGCTAACAATACTACTTTTGTAATCACAGCCTACTCATACCATTTTTTATTGAATTTTTGTTGTCATTTCCTCCTGGCAAGTGTTACACCAATGTATCGCTGTGTGATCTTGATCCAAATCACAGCTATGAAAAGGGATAGGGGGTCCAATAAGCAAATTGTGCCATCTGATATATTTCCCTGGGTATCACAGGAACCAGAATATTACAGAATCCTAACCTTCTCAACAGTTTTAAAACTATTCTAAATTAAATACAAATAATATGTGATGACTTAGAGCTCCTGCTGCACCTAATGTTCACCTACTAGGCATGTCAGTCCTCATTTTTTTCAGTATGATTGAAATTATATTGCATATTGCTAATAATAATAGATACAGGCCTGCATTTTGCATTAGGCACGTGAGGTCTGGTGCCGTCAGCAGGTGTAGTGAAGAGAAGCTGTAGCAGTGCGACACCTCCAACAGCTTACTTCTACAATGGAGGAATGATGAAGCTCAACAGCACCAGTAAGGATATGTATAATAAAACTAATGGTTCTTAGTGCTGTTTGGGTATGGGAGTGTAGGAGGTTATATATTATTTAGATTGATAGGCTTTTTTATGGTATTAACCCCTTTATGTAAAATGTCGTTAATGTGCATCATTGGTAGAATATTGTTCCTACACAGTGGCATACATGTACATCATTGTTAATTGAACTGTAATATGGCTGTGATGGAGAGCTACACCCCAACACTCAGGATCAGAGAAAACTTTGATCCAAGCCATTTAACCCCTGCTGTACTTGGATTAGTACTGATTGCAGTGCAAACAAATGGAGTGGCCTGATTGTGAAATAATAGTTGTCTAGTATAAATCACTGTAAGAGCCTACCTCAAGTATGTCCTAACACAGCGGTCCCCAACCGCCGGGCCGTGGCCCAGGACCGGGCCGTGGAAGATTGTTAGCCGGGCCGCGGCGATCAGGGCAGTCTTTAACTCTGTACTAATGAAGCGCTTCCATTATGGAAGCGCTTCATTAGTACAGAAGGACCAGGGAGCGGTGAAGGATCTGTACTCACCGCTTCCTGGTCCTCGGCTCGGCTATCGGCTGTGCAGGGCTGCGCACAGTGTGAGGTCGCTCTGTGACCTCACACTGTGCGCCGCTATACACAGCCAGCCGACAGCAGAATGAAGAGGATCGCGATGGTGAGCAGGAGAGGTAAGTGTTTTTTTATTTTATTTTATTTGCACTGATGGCTGACCTGGGGGACATGGGGCTGACCTGGGGGGCTTATGGGCTGGCTGACATGGGGGGCTTATGGGCTGGCTGACATGGGGGGCTTATGGGCTGGCTGACATGGGGGGCTTATGGGCTGGCTGACATGGGGGGCTTATGAGCTGGCTGACATGGGGGGCTTATGAGCTGGCTGACATGGGGGGCTTATGGGCTGGCTGACATGGGGGCTTATGAGCTGGCTGACATGGGGGGCTTATGGGCTGGCTGACATGGGGGGCTTATGGGCTGGCTGACATGGGGGGCTTATGGGCTGGCTGACATGGGGGGCTTATGGGCTGGCTGACATGGGGGGCTTATGAGCTGTCTGACATGGGGGGCTTATGAGCTGTCTGACATGGGGGGCTTATGAGCTGGCTGACATGGGGGCTTATGAGCTGGCTGACATGGGGGGCTTATGAGCTGGCTGACATGGGGGGCTTATGGGCTGGCTGACATGGGTGGCCTATGGGCTGGCTGACATGGGGGGCCTATGGGCGGGCTTATGGCTGACATGTGGGGCTAATGGGGGGCTTATGGCTGACATGTGGGGCTAATGGCTGACATGAAGGGCTAATGGGGGCTTATGGCTGACATGAAGGGCTAATGGGGGCTTATGGCTGACATGAAGGGCTAATGGGGGGCTTATGGCTGACATGAAGGGCTAATGGGCGCTTATGGCTGACATGAGGGGCTAATGGGGGGCTTATGGCTGACATGAAGGGCTAATGGGGGGCTTATGGTTGACATGAAGGGCTAATGGGGGCTTATGGCTGACATGAGGGGCTAATGGGGGGCTTATGGCTGACAAGGGGGGCTTATGGCTGACATGAGGGGCTAATGGGGGTCTTATGGCTGACATGAGGGGCTAATGGGGGCTTACGGCTGACATTGGGGGGGTTTATGGCTGACATTGGGGGGGTGTATGGCTGACATTGGGGGCTGATAGATGGCTAAAGGTTTGGTGGTTGATCTGAGCCATTGGGGGTCTAATCTGAGGTCTGATTAACATTGGGGGTCTGATTGCTGGTCTGACCTGAGGTATAATGAAAATTTTTTTTTTCTTATTGTTCTCCTCTAAAACCTAGGTGCATCTTATAGGGCGAAAAATACGGTACAGTGCAGCAGAGACCAGTGCCAGTTTATATAGTCATTATATAGTGTTATATATTTTAATATGCACCTTTGTGTTTTGTTATGCGCGTGAATCAGTCGGTCCCGTCCACCCCTAAGCCCCGCCCCAGAACTCCACCCCCTTCCCCCCCCCAACCGGTCCCTAGGAAAATTGTCTTGCATGAAACCGGTCCTTGGTGCAAAAAAGGTTGGGGACCACTGTCCTAACAGATATTTGTGCATTTTACATGCACGGTCTTTTAAGTACTGTAATCTAAATATCAAATTGCTGCTTTGATTGACAGGGCCCTGCAGTGAAAAAACAGTGAGGCCAGTGCTTTAATCAGGTAAACCACAGCTATGAGTCTATGCAAACAGTTGATTAGGGAGGTCACTGGTGACAGATTCCCTTTAACCACTTCCTGACCGCCCATTGACTTATCTCTGAATGGACATTCTGGAATATCCTTTCAGAGATGGCAGCTGCACGCTAATCGTGCAGCTGCCGAACAGGGGGCCCTCTGTCAGTGACAGCAGGGCACTCCAGGGAGAAGGCAGGGACCGTTCCTGGGTGTCCCTGCCTTCTAGATCGCTGTATACACAGCGCTCAACAATCTGTTGCTTCCTATCCCGGCCCGGTGATCATGTGGCCGGGGGAGTGCAGGAGCTATCGGGTCTTTCACAGACTGCGATCAGCCCTGCACTGAGGCTGTACAGCGCAACATTATGCTGTACAGCCTCTCTGGGGGCTGTATTTACCCTGTAACTGGGGCTACTATGTCAGCCCCAGTTACAGGAGAAATCAATAGTTAAAAAAAATTAAGTTAAATGTCCCCCAGAGGTCTTGTATAACCTTATGGGGGACACAAAGGGTAAAATAAAAAAATAAAAAATTGTGTTTTGAAAAAAATATATAAGAATAAAAAAATTCCCCCGAAATCCATTATTTAATTTTTTTTACAATTTAAATAAAAGAGACATATTTGGTATCACCGCGTCCGCAATGACCGGCTATAAAATAATATAATATGATCTACCCCCTCAGGTGAACGCCGTAAAAAAATAAATACATTTTAGTATTAGTATAGTATTAAAAATTCTATGAAACCCCTGTTGAGTGAAGTGCTCGCTACACCCCTTAAAAATTCCTTGGGTGGTATAGTTTACAAAAGGTGGTCACTTTTTGGGGGTTTTCACTGTGGGGATACCTCAGGGTCTCTTCAAATGCAACATGGTGCCCAAAGACCATTCCAGCAAAATCTGCCCTCCAAAAACCATAAGGCGTTCCTTGCCTTCTGTGCCCTGCCGTGAGCCCATACGGCGTTATACACCACATATGGGTTTTTTCTGTAAACTGCAGAATCAGTGTAATAAATATTGAGGCTTGCTTTGTTGTTAACCCTTGATGTGTTCTAGGAAAAAATGGATTAAAATGGAAAATCTGCAAAAAAAGAAAAATTTTGAAATATCACCTCTATTTTGCTTTAATTCCTATGGAATACCTAAAGGGTTAACAACATTTCTAAAACCAGTTTTGAATAGCTTCAGGGGTGTTTAAAATGGGGTAATTTATGGGTTGGTTCTATTATGTAAGCCCCGCAAAGTGACTTCAGAACTAAACTGGTCCTTAAAAAAGCTGACTTTGGAAATTTTCAAAAATTTTTTAAAAAATTGCTTCTAAAATTCTAAACCTTCTAACGTCCTAAAAAAATAAAATTACATTACTAAAATTATGCCAACATAAAGTAGACATATGACTAATGTTAATTAATTATTATTTTTTGAAGTATCACTATTTGTCTTAAAAGCAGAGAGATTCAAATTTAGAAAACAGTGAATTTTTTCTAATTTTTGTTAACATTTGGATTTAAAAATAAATAAAGGTAAAACATATTGACTCAAATTTACCATTAAAATGAAGTACAATGTGTCACGAGAAAACAATCTCTGAATGGCTTGGATAACTAAAAACGTTCCAAAGTTATTACCACATAAAGTGACACATGTCAGATTTGCAAAATTAGGCCTGGTCAGAAAGGGGGTAAATGGCCCGGTCTGGAAGCGGTTAAAAAAAGTAAAAGTAATTTAATGGGATAAATAACGAGGCAAATATAGTGAAGTAAAATAAATAATAATAAAATTTACACCAAAGCACAAAAAGATGAAATAAATGCCATTTTCATATTCATAAATCAATTTTATTTAGCAAAAGTAAAAAAGTTTTTTAAAACATGTACTTTCACTGTTTATTGTATTGTCCATTCTGTTTTTAATGGCCATTTTGCAACCATTTTCTATGGCCATTAAAAACTGCCATAAATAACGGATTAATTTCATTGGTTTATTTTTTTCTAAGCATCCCAACCCCTACTATGCCTTCAGTACACAACCACAGTGCCCCCAGTGTCTATAATGCCCCTCACAGTAGCCACAGTATATATAAGGCCCCCTACAGTGCCACATTGTAAATAGAATCCCCCCAATAGCGCCCCCTGTATATAAAATGCTAAAAAAAAATATATATATTTTAACCCCTCAAAGGCACTTTAACACAAGTCATTAAAGGGTAACTGTCATATTTATTTATTTTTTGCTAGTTTATTAGAGCTAGGCATGTATGTGTTAGTCTGTCAATGATTGTCAAAAGATCTCTAATTACCTTATAATAACAGCTTTCATTAATGTCTTCTGTCCCTTTCCAAGACCGTTACTAGGGCTTGTCTGTCTCCTAAATTAATGTGAACAGAAGACAAAGGGGCGGTCCTTCACACTGCATGCCTGCATTAGGCTTCAGAGTGAGGAGGCGTGTCTCTCAGTAATCCAATCTGATTGGCTGTCAGGAAGCTGCTGGCTACAACAAGTATGTATGGGAAGTGAGGGAAAGCAGTTTTGGCCTCAGAGAACTGGCACAGGAGCCATCTTGAGAAGATCCTCATATTGTAAATGTTTAAACAGCCGTAACTAAGGGAAAAACTCAATGAAAACAGTGGTATGTGAAGAAACTAAAGATTGCTTTATGCATAATGCTGATTATTTGATGAAAACATGACAGTTACCCTTCAAGCCATAAGATGGGTGCACTCCTGTCTACATGGCTGTTAAAAACGGGCCCATTGATTTAAACAGCCGTGTGAAAACTTACTAAAACGGCCTTCAAACGTGTGAATGTAGCCTTAGCATGTTTTCTATCCTTCAGAATTTGAATATGCATAAGAATAATCATATAACCACCAGTAATATCCCTCTCCTTCCCCATGCCAATGGCAATATGGCCATCTAATAGGTATTGTTTACTTGAAAGCAATGTGATGTGACATATTAGACAAGTGAATGAGGCAGTCAGTCATTGACTGCCTGCTATTTAAAATAGTATGTACAGCTTGTCATCTGTGTAGATGCAATTATGTTAAAACACCATAAGGAGGTTAAAGAAACTGCTTAAAAGAAAGAAAACCACAAGTCACCTATTGAATGTTGCATCATTCCAGCACCAAGTCTCCATCCCTGCTGCTTCTGGTCTCTGTCAAAACTGGAAGTGATGACATCCTATCTGTGGACCACTGCAGTCATTCATTGGCCTCAGCAGTAACATGTCCCTGAGAAAAAGGGATGTCATCCCTTCCAGTTTTCCAGGGACCGATAGGAGAGGGTACAAGAGCCTCAGGACTGGGATGAAGTTGAATTCGGTAGTTGATTGAGGTTTTTTATTTAAAGGGGTTATCCCATCTTAGACAATGGGGGCATATCGCTAGGATATGCCCCCATTGTCTGATAGGTGCGGGTCCCACCTCTGGGACCCGCACCTACAAGGAGAACGGAGCCGGGGAGAGTTGTGGCTGGAGGACCCCGGGTTTCCCAGGGTCCATCCACCACCAGGCGCAGCTCCCCGCCTCTCCTATTGAAGTGAATGGGAGCGCACCATGCATGCGCGGCCACCGCTCCCATTCGTTTCTATGGGGCCGACGGAAATAGCCGAGCCAGCGCTCGGCTATTTTCCGCGGCTCCCTGGAAATGAATGGAGGGCGGCTGCGCATGTGCAGTGCGCCCTCCTCAACTTTCTCTGCTCCTTCTCCTTGTAGGTGTGGGTCCCAGAGGTGGGACCCGCACCTATCAGACAATGGGGGCATATCCTAGCAATATGCCCCCATTGTCTAAGACGGGATAACCCCTTTAAATAACACTTCATTTTTCTGTCGTTGAACAATCCTTTTAATGTGTTATTTGGCCATGGCTTTTTGACTTACTACAATGCTATGTGAGTGTACAATGGGGCTTCTGCGCCAAATGTGCCTAGTGCAGTACTCTAAATACAGCCCTGAATAGACACATGTATTCCACTAAGGCCTCATGCACATAAACGTATTTTCATTCAGTTTTTTTGCGGACCGTATACGGAACCATTCATTTCAATGGGTCCGCAAAAAAACCTGAAAGGTACTCAGTATGCATTCCGTTTCCGTATTTCCGTTCCGCAAAAAAAAATAGAACATGTCCTATTACTGTCCGCATTATGGACAAGGATAGTACTGTTCTATTAGGGGCCAGCTGTTCCGTTCCGCAAAATACGGAATGCACACGAATGTTATCCGTATTTTTTGCGGATCCGTTTTTTGTGGACCGTAAAATACATGCGGTTGTGTGCAAGAGGCCTAATAGAGGTGTTCCTAAACAATACAAATGCTATAAAAATGCACTCTTTATATCCTTCTGTTTGCATGCTATACGACATTTACTTGCTATTCGCCTCTGTATATACCGGTATAACTTGAGTATGACACAATGTAAACTCTGTAAATGCATGTTGTAAATTGACCACATTAAAAGAGGGAAATGATAATAGCTAATACGATGTAATTATGAAGTATATAGCACACTAGTACAGAAGTATTCCAGTTGCTACATGTTATTTTATGCTTTGAATTGAATAGAGATGCTTCTGTGTTATAAACTGCACTTACATACAGCTACAGGCAAGTCAGTGTGGGAGAAAGTGTTCTGAACAATGTGTAACAGAAGGAAATGCTTGGTAGCCAGGTGTTCCTTCCTCAAGGCACTAGAGGTTCTTCCAAACGCCTGCATTATGTTCCAGGGATTGAGCCAGTTGCTACAGATGTCATATTATTCAGGCCTGGACTGTATGCTACATGTAAGCACCTCGTTTTATTGCCTGGGGATTACAGTCTGAAATTAAAATCTTCGTAGGTTTACACATAAAGGAAAACTTCATACTTCTCCCTTTTATATTGACTTGGGTTTTTTGTAGATTAGGAACTGCATGCGGCAATTGTGCTGTGTGACGGAAGCTGTATTGTCACTTGTAGCTAGTCTTTACAATAATTTTTTAGCATTTTCTGTGTATGTATTACAGATTGTGGTACCTCAGGAGTTTCGGTGAGCACCATTGCCTCTTCACAGCTTACCAAGCACAGCGCCGTCCATTGGATGGTGGCTGTGCTTGGTATTGCAGTGCAGCCCCATTCATGGCCATGTGACTGATGAACATGATGTCACATGGCCTAGGAAGAGGCCTATGAGCTCATGGAGACCTGTGGCCTCTTCATAGGCCCTTTTCACATAGGCGAAAATTCCGTGCAGGTGCAATGCGTGAGGTGAACGCATTGCACCCGCACTGTATCCGGACCCATTCACTTCAATGGGGCTGTTCATCACTTGTGCGTTGCGTGAATATTCTGCGTTTTTCAAGCAACACAGGCCCCATAGAAATGAATGGGTCTGCGTGAAAATCGCAAGCATCCGCAAGCAAGTGCGGATGCGGTGCGATTTTTATGCGTGGTTGCTAGGAGATGATAGGGATGAGCAACCCCGGACCCCATTAAAGTATATTCACTGTATTATTTTCCCTTATAACATGGTTATAGGGATAAATAATAGCATTCTTAATACAGAATGCTTACTAAAATGTGGATTGAGGGTTTAAAAAATAAAAAAAATTAACTCACCTTATCCAATTGATCGCGTAGCTGGCAAATCTTTTATCTTCATTCAGCAGGACCTGGGCTGACATCACCATGCTCATCACCTGGTGAGCGCAATTACATCATCAAAGGTCCTTTGGCAGGTCCTGAAAGAAGAAGCAAGAAGACGATGCCGGCTGCGCGATCAATTGGATAAAGTGAGTTAATTTTTTTCATTTTTTAACCCCTCAATCCACATTTTACTATGCTTTCTGTATTAAGAATGCTATTATTTTCCCTTATAACCATGTTATAAGGGAAAATAATAAAATGAATAGAACACCTAACCCAAACCCGAACTTCAGTGAAGAAGTCCGGGTGCCACATTCAGTTTTGTCTCACGCGCGTGCAAAACGCATTGCACTCGCGTGGACAAAACTGAACATCGGAACGCAATTGCAGTCAAAACTGACTGCAATTGCGTGCTTACTCGCGCGGGTTTCCCGCAATACACACACAACGCATCCAGAGCAAATCCGGAACGCCCGTGTGAAAGAGGCCATACAGTAGATTGAAAGGGGTGCAAGGCGTCAGGCCCCTGGCGATTTCATATTAATGATCTATCCTGAGGACTGGCCATTCATTTTAAAATGCAGGAGTAGCCGGTTAAAGCTTACCAAAACATTAGAAGCCTAGTGGGACAAAATCCCAATTTCTCTACCCTTCTTCCTTTCTTAGGCAACCTGTGTTTTTAGGGAGGTCATCCCCATATAAAGGAGTTATCCTATGATAAATGTAAAAAATGTAAATCAGACATCATATAGTACGTAACAATCTCTTTCAAAGCTAGAACCAGCCCTGTACCTCACATGGATCCAGAGATCTCCACATTCATTGCACCAGTTGCTCTGCTAGATTTTGCGCACCCTAAGGCCCCTTTCACACGGGAGAGATTTCCACGCGGGTGCAATGCGTGAGGTGAACGCATTGCACCCGCACTGAATCCGGACCCATTCACTTCTATGGGGATGTGCACATGAGCGGTGATTTTTTAACGCATCACTTGTGCGTTGCGTAAAAATCGCAGCATGCGCTACTTTGTGCGTTTTTCACGCAACGCAGGCCCCATAGAAATGAATCGGGCTGCGTGAAAATCGCAAGCATCCGCAAGCAAGTGCGGATGCGGTGCGATTTTCACGCATGGTTGCTAGGAGATGATCGGGATGGGGACCCGATCATTATATTATTTTTCCTTATAACATGGTTATAAGGGAAAATAATAGCATTCTTAATACAGAATGCATAGTACAATAGGGCTGGAGGGGTTAAAAATAAATAAAAAATAATTTAACTAACCTTAATCCACTTTTTCGCGCAGGTCGGCTTTTTATTTTTTTAACCCCTCCAGCCCTAATTTACTAAGCATTCTGTATTAAGAATGCTATTATTTTCCCTTATAACCATGTTATAAGGGAAAATAATACAATCTACACAACACCGATCCCAAGCCCGAACTTCTGTGAAGAAGTCCGGGTTCGGGTACCAAACATGCCGATTTTTCTCATGCGTGTGCAAAACGCATTAAAATGTTTTGCACTCGCGCGGAAAAATCGCCCATTTTCCCGCGACGCACCTGCATCTTATCCCGCCCAAAAACATGATGCCCGTGTGAAAGAGGCCTAAGGCTACATGCACACGGCCGTTGTTTTGGTCCGCATCCGAGCCGCTGTTTTGGCAGCTCGGATGCGGACCCATTCACTTCAATGGGGCCGCAAAAGATGCGGACAGCACTCCGTGTGCTGTCCGCATCCGTTGCTCCATTCCGTGGCCCCGCTAAAAAAATATAACATGTCCTATTCTTGTCTGCCCTTTGCGGACAAGAATAGGCATTTATATTAAAGGCTGTCCGTACCGTTCCGCAAATTGTTTTGCGGATCCGCGATTTGCGGACTGCAAAACACACCACGGTCGTGTCCATGCGGCCTAAATCTTACCAAAAGCTAACTGCATAGGCAATAACTACACTGATTTAACAGTTTTACCTTTTAAAATTACGCAATCGCAGTAAAACGCATGCTTTATCCCTTTTTTGTGATGCATTTTTGATTTGTTTATACAAAGCAAAGCAATACAACAGCAAAGTGTAAACCAGACGTCATGCAGTTGCTGCTGTGATCTACCAAATCAGCTTGAAAGTAAGCAAACCACCATGTAGCAAAGCACATCATCCAGCCTGTACCACTGTGATAAATCTGGTGCATGTCTAGACATCCTGTCTAAAGGTCCTTTCATACGGATCAATAATTTGGCAGACTATTAGGGATGAGACAGGGGACTAACTACCATAGCAACAGACCATGCGACTCCTATGGGGCCCAGGGCAAGAGGGGGCCCAGTCTTAGTTGGGATTATCTATTGTTCTTTTTATATATATATACATAGAGATTCTGTCCCTGGATCAGCACTCCTTCCATTCGGCCAGGTGATTTTAATTAGTAAGGTATTTTGCAGGAGGGGTTAAATTAACCTACCATGCTCTCAGTTGGAGTTCCTGAGAGCTTTAGGTAAGGTGAGCTTTGACAACTGTTCAAATGGTGTGGTGCTGCGCGGGGGCCACTGTGCTGGTTTTCTGGTGGGTTGGTGGGGCCCAGTGCTAGATATGGCATAGTCAGGTAGCAGGGGTGCTGTTTGACTGCTGGGTCCCGCCACCTGCCGGATTGGCGCCACAGCATTGGTGGTCGCCGTGCAGCGCCGCGCCAATTTTAGAGTAGGACCCACTCATAGAGGCAACCTTGGCGTGGTTAGTGGGCTTATGCCTTTTGATCAAAATGTACACTAATGCCTTATTTAGCATGTAGCATAGGAGGCGGTACACATGCGCTATTCAGTGCTGTTTTCTGCAAAAGTAGCAGGGATGAGATCAAAGCATAGCAGCTGGATGTGCGATTCATTTCTTTTCTTTATATACATTATCCCCTCTTCTTCTGGAGGTAAGAACTTGGTTACGACTCTGCCCTCTAAAGTCTAAAGGAACAACTTTTAGCAAATGAGGCAGTGGAAAAAGGCCCAAGGGTCATTGAAAAAGCGTAAAGGCAGAAACCCTTCTGTCCTGTGTGGGAGGCCTGGTTTGATCCCTGCTATGGGGCCCTTACTTCTCTATGTACGCCACTGGGATGAGAGTTAGTATAATTGTTTATTCCCGATGATTGGCCTGTGTAAAAAGTGCAGGTAAATGCTTGTTCATCGGTTGATTGTGTTCTTCTGCTGCCACCAAAAACCATTGTTCTAAACAATGATCCGTTGCAAAGGAACAATGAATTACTATTTTGTGCTGGTATCTCGTGCACGCTGCTGCCCTGCCACTCCTGCTGGCATGGGCACTACACTACTTACCCAGCCAGCTTCCATCCTGACCTGCGGCCCAGGCCTGTTCTCTGTCTTCTTCTTGCAAATCCAGCCGCCGGCATCTTCTGTGAGTGCTGCAGGCCGTGTTCCTTAGGACGTTCACGTACAAATTCTTCCCCAGCCAATGTCTGACAGTCCCTGGGTACTTAAGGCCCCTTACCCAGTAGGAGGGTGTCCAAGATATAGGTTTCCTAGACTCTAGTGACCAGCAAAGTTGTATTCCCTGTCTGACTAACCCTGTACCGTACTTCATCCTGACCACAGACTCTGACTTCTAGCTGCCTGCCTAGATGTTACCCTGTTTCTCGGATTGCCTTACTACCACCTGCCCTTACCTCTGACTTGTCTCATCAATATGCTAGTATGCTGCCTGCCCTGACCTCGGCCTGTCACTTGATTACGTACATTGTGCCTTGCACCAGTGTAACTGATCACCGTGAGTCAGCTGCAAACTACACACGGAATACTCCAAGATGTAACAGCCTGGTTGGTTTCATGCAGCGAAGTCCAGATCACAGTATAGTGGTTAAAGGGTGAATACATGGGGACTGCCAGGAACCTTAGGCTTAGCCCAAAACCAAACCAGTTAGTTGGCACAGTGGGTCCACACCCACTGCCCATAACATTCTATGGGGATAAACAATCACTGTATGGATCGCTTGTCTGCATACAGCAGAGATGATTGTTGCATGTAAATGCAGCCCTCATCTCTGCTGATGATCATGCTGCTATTGGGAATGTCTGTTTTGTTCCCGATAATCTGACACATCATCGGCCCATATAAAAGGTCCTTAAACTTGTGCCATCTTTAGGATTAGTAAATCTTTACCTAAAAAACACACACAGAACTGAAACTGGAAGTGCTAGAATACACAGGCAGGGCAGGTACAAGCTGGGGTACAGATAGGAACAAACACAGGATAAACATAGGGAAATCGCAATAGCACAAGAACACCTTTGCAGGTCACCAGGGAACCTAAAGCTCAGGCACCCGCTGCCTTAATTACCCAGGGACCCCCAGCCATAGGCCGGAGAAGGATTTGGAAGGGTGCGCACTGGCCCTTTAAGAAGTCTGAGTTTAAGCTGAACAGTTCAAAAAAAGTAAAAAGAAAAAGAAATATAAAAATTTTAATCACCTCCTTTCCCCATATTCAAAATAAACAATAAAAATAAACCTCATCACCACTGCCTCCCAAAACGGCCAAACTATTAAAAAATAAACATATTTATCCCATATGGTGATCGACATAACGAAAAAAAAATCAATATGGTCGCCTTTTTTTTGTCGTTTCACCCCCTCACAAAAGATTGAATAAAAGGTGATCAAAAAGCCATAAACACTCCAAAATGGTATCAATAAAAACTACAGCACGCCTTGTAAAAAATAAGTCCTCACACAGCTCCTTAGATGTAAATATAAAAAAGTTATTGGGGCAGAATATGATTATGTAAAGAGAAAATTTATTTTTTTAACGTTTTTTAGTATTAAACCAAGAAAAAGAACATAAATATATTATCGCAGTAATTGTACTTACTCGGAGAATGATGGTCACAGGCCATTTTTACAGCACAGGGAACGCTGTAAAACGAAACCCATAAAACTGTGGTGAAATTGTTTTTTTTCCCAATTTAACACCTTTTGCATTTTTTTTCCACCTTCCCACCACATTGTATGCTATATTAAGTGGAACCATTAGAAAGTGCAACAAAACTTTTTCCATAATAAACAAGCCCTCATATGGCTATGTGAACGGAAAAATAAAAAAGTTATGGTCCCGGGAAGGTTGGCAGTGAAAAACGGTAATGCAAAACCGGAAAATTGCAGGGTCTTGAAGAGGTTAAAGTGTATCAACAGGATAGAAGAGTATGCAAGGATAACTATAGTAGTTTCGTAATTCAGTCATCATCTGGTAGTATCATATGTTACCACCAGGTGGCAATACAAAGCCTAGTATGAATTGTTTATAGCCTCAAATTCTCACTTTTGTCCTAAGGATTTTGCTCATGTAAACATCTTGAATTTTCTCAATATCTGAGTAACTGAAAGAAGGTGTCAAATAAGTAAAAAAAAATAATAAACCTCTAGTCCTGAAGAATACCCTTAGTAACACTGATTGGAGGAATAATAGTATGTCTAATGGCAGTGGTGTTTTCAAGTAGGTTACATGTAAACCTTACAATCTCAAACCAGACCTATGTTCTAAAAAGTAATCATTAGGCCATTTGATATATACACATAAAAAAATCGCTGCAGCGCTGCTCCCATGGAAGTGAATGCAGTAACCAGCTACACAGTGGACTGAGCTGTGTAGTTCCAGCACCTATTTCAGGCACTGGAGGTACTGCAGGCTAGCTGACTTGCAGCGGTCAGACCTCTGCCAATCTGATATTGATGATGTATCCTAGTATTGATTACTTAAATCATTGCTAAATCCTGGAGAAACCCCTGTGAGGGGTTAAATATAAATATTTTTTATTTTATAGTTTACTGAAATGTTATTGGGGAATTTATTAAAGGGGTTCTCTGAGACCAGGTACCTCTTTTCATATAGCTGCACAGGGTGCAGGGAGGGTTTCAGCACCAAGTTCCCCTCTCCACTTTAGCCCCTGCTGGACTGGAAGTGTGACTGCCATCTACATGCACCTCCCCACTGCTGGCCAATCAATGCCCTCAGTAGTGACATTTGCAGGCATGGTATGTGACCACTGCCATTGCTAAGGCAATCGACTGGCTGGCAACAGTGACGTGACACACTTCCAGTCCAGAGGGGACTGGAAGCAGAGAAGAAAGTAGCTCAGAGATAGACCTGGAGCACCTGTGGCCCTGAGTGCATGGTAAATCTCGCGCCTGCGCTGAATACTGAACGGCACGGAGCAGGCACGAGATTTAACATGCACTCAGAGCCGGCAGGAGGATGCGAACGCTGCCTGGCCTTGTCAATCAAGACTTGGAGGGAGGTGACAGAGGTGGGAGGATGGAGCCTCTAGGAGCAGGAGCAATGCCCCCCCTGCTCATAGAGGCTAATTTACATATTATAAAAGTTACATTTATGGAGTAACAGGAGCATGGATAAAACTAGGAATAGGCTAGTTAGGTTCAGCTGACATTAGCACATTGTTAATGTCAGCCAGTTTAATTTAGGTATTTCTGGCTCCCCCGCCCTTCACTCAGCACTGGTGCACCTAGCTTTTCTGCTGCCCAAGGCAAATATTGAAATGCCCCCTCCCCCTTCCCTCCAGTCCTACTGTTAAAGGGGTTGTCCTCTTTTTACTACTGATGATCTATCCTCAGGATAGGTCATCAATATCAGATCAGCCGGGTTCCTTCGGCACCCCCGACGATCAGCTATTTGAAGAGAGGGCAGAACTCATATGAGAGCTGCTTTCTCTGTTCTGTTCACTTGCTTGCCGTAGCATTTGCAGTTATGAGCAGGTAAACAGAGCAGAGAAGGCAGCACTCATACAAAAAAAAAAAAAAGCGGACAACCCCTTTAAAGACATACTTGGAAAACATTAGACCTGTATGTCAGACACCATATAAGACCCCAGTTTTAGACCTCAGATCAGACCCCCATTAGACCTCCATGTAAGACCCCGACCCAATATCAGACCTCAGATAAGACCCCCATTAGACCTCCAGACCCCCATATTAGACTTCTAGACCCCCATTAGACCTCCAGACTCCCACTAGACCTCCATATCTGACCCCCATTAGACCTCCAGACCCCCATTAGACCTCTAGACCCCCAATCAGACCCCCATTAGACCTCCAGACCCCCGGTCAGACCTCTCCAGACCCCCCCATTAGACCTCTCCAGACCCCCAGTCAGACTGTAAAATAAAAAAGTAACTTACCTCTCCTGCCGCCACTCTCACTGTCCTAGCTGTCTTCTCTTCTCAGGGCCGGCACTGCAGTCACCTGACCTCCTGCAGCGTCAGGTCAGAGTGCGCTCTGTACGTCCTGACGCTGCAGGCAGCTAGGACACAGCAGAGTGGGCCCTGAAAAGAGTGAGCAGGAAGAGGCGTAAGTACTGGACAGCGCTTCTCTCCCCCTCCTCCTGCAGACTAGTGAGCGCTTCCATTATGGAAGCGCTCGCTAATGTTCCCTTCATAAGATGCATTGCATCTTAAAAAGGGAAAAGTACAGTACCACTCTCTGGGCCCCCCTGGCTTAGGGGCCCAGTCACAACCGCTGCGACCCCTATAGTTACGCCCGTGTCCGGGATTGAACCAGCAAAGTTCCAACCTAAGCCAGCAGCCGAGATGGAGGAAATACTGAACCAGCTGGTGCTGGCCAATGCGCAGCAACAACAGGCCTATGCACAACAGCACTAGACCAACAGCCTGTTGCTACAGCAGATTGCGGCCCTGATGGAGACACCATCAGTGGCGACCCAGCTCCAGTCAGCGGCCCGGGGTAAAGTTTGGCCAGCATTGACTTCAGAAGATGACGTGAAGGCTTTTCTTACAGTTTTTCAATGAACAGTAGAGCGGGAGAATCTGCCGTCCGACCAGTGGGCTGAAGTGGTGGCTCCATTTCTGGTGGGGGATGCACAGAAGGCCTACTTTGACCTCAGCCGTGAGGACGCCCAGAAGTAAGGGAGGCTTAAAAGTGAGGTCCAGGCCCACATGGGGGTCAATACATATGTGCGGGTCCAGAGAGTGTACCAGTGGGCGTTTGTAGAGTCTCGGCCTGCCAGGTCGCACGCTTATGATCTGCTGCACCTTGTGAAGAAACGACTCCAGCCTGAGTCTTTGGGCCCAGAGCAGATGATAGAGCGGGTGGTGGTGGATGGGTTTGTGCGTACTCTGCCAGTGGCCATTCAGAGCTGGGTGGGTCAGGGGGACCCGGGCAACCTCGACCAGTTGGTCAGCCTGGTCGAGCAGTACATGGCCACCCAGGATTTGGTTCAGGATACTTCTCAAAAACGGGTGACACCCTGACCCTCGGCCCCACTTATAGAGACTGGGAAATAGTCCCGATCCCAAGCAGGGAACAATGCAACCCAAAGGCCCATTAAAGGGGTTCTGCAGTTTGTTTAAACTGATCGGCGGGGGTCCGACACCCGGGACCCCCACCGATCAGCTGTTTGAGAAGGCAGCGGCGCTCCAGCAGCGCCGCAGCCTTCTCACTGTTTACCGCTGCCCCAGTGACGTCACGACTAGTATCAACTTGCCTGGGCGGGGCTAAGCTCCATTCAAGTGAACAGAGCTTAGCCCCGCCCAGGCAAGTTGATACTAGTCGTGACGTCACTGGGCCTGCGGTAAACAGTGAGAAGGCCGCGGCGCTCCTGGAGCGCCGCTGTCTTCTCAAACAGCTACCCGGGACCCCCGCCGATCAGTTTAAACAAACTGCAGAACCCCTTTAAGCGTGCCCGTGGGATTGTGAAGACACATTTATCCGATGCTGGCAGTGCCAGGGGCCTGGACATAGGTCTGCTAACTGCCCCTCGACCACTGAACCCATGGACTTGGGGTTTACACGCCGGTCCTCATTCTATGCCAGGCCTGTCTGTACCACAGACACCCTGCTGAGCGCTGGTGAACCTCCCATGTGCTAGGTGTCCATTAACGGGTACCGGATTAACGCACTGTTAGACTCCGGGAGTCTAGTGACCCTAGTGCACGGGTCACTGGTTTGTCAGAAAAATCCCTCTGAACAAAATGTCTTTGTTATCTGTATCCATGGAGATATCCGAGAGTATCTGACGGTGATGGTTGTCATGGCCACGCCGAGCAGGGAGGTATAGCACGTGGTGGGAGTGGTAAAGAATCTTCCATACGGGGCTATTTTGGGAAGAGACTTACACATATTCTTGTGGAGAGAGACTCTCCGGATCCTGAACCCGAAGACCCCAATTCCGGGGTAGCGGCTGTAGGGGTCCCCATCATAGAGCCAGAGTGTAACCCCAATAGGTTTTCCCCTAGAGGTAATGGCCGGTTAGGCCACATCTATCCCGGAGCTGGAGGTGTCCCGGGACAGGTTCGGGACCGCCCAACTCCAGGACCTCGCTCTGGTACGGGCCAGAGAGAGAGTAACTGTAATAAATGGGGTAGCCCAACAACCGGGCGCAAAAGCGGTGTTTCCCCATATGGCTGTTTCCCAGGACTTATTGTGCCGTGTCGACAAGGTCTGACAGGAGGTAGTGGAGCAGCTAGTAGTGCCACAGCCCTACCGCCGGGCAGTATTAGACTTGGCTCGCACACATGTAATGGGAGGTCATTGTGTGGTCAAAAAGACACTAGAGCATATACTCCAGCGGTTCTTTTGGGCTAGTGTCTATGAAGAGATTAGGAGGTTTTGCAAATCGTGTCCAGAGTCAGATTACTGCTCCCACAGCGAATTTCCGTAGTCCACTGGTACCTCTTCCTATTATAGAGGTACGTTTTGAGCGGATCACTATGGATCTTGTAGGGCCCGTAGTAAAGACGGCCCAGGGCCACCAACACATATTAGTGGTATTGGACTATGCGACTCGGTATCTGGAGGCCATTCCTCTCCGCCATACCTCAGCCAAACATTGCCAGGGAACTATTTGCCATGTTTTGCCGCATTGGGTTCCCCAAAGAGATCCTTACGGATCAAGGTACTTACTCCAAAGTGACAAAGGAGTTGTGCAAGCTGCTTCAAATCAAGCAGTTACGCACATCAGTGTACCACCCCAAAACAGATGGGTTGGTGGAAAGGTTTAATAAAACCCTAAAGAGTATGTTGAAAAGGGTAGTATACCAAGATGGAAAGGACTGGTATATGTTGCTGCCATAGTTGATGTTCGCCATCCCGTTCGAACTGTTATATGGCAGACATCCCAGAGACATGGAGTGTAATAGAACACATTGCAGATATGCAGGACCGGATTGCATCAGTGGTGCCCATTGTGAGAGAACATCTAGTAGAGGCTCAGTCAGCTCAGAGCCGCGGTTATAACAAAAAGGCCACAGTCAGGACCTTCTCCCCAGGAGATAGAATTCGCGTGCTCGTACCCACAGCTGAGAGTAAGTTTCTGGCCAAGTGGCAAGGGCCCTATGAAGTTCTGGAAAAAGTGGGCGAAGTTAACTATAAAATATATCAGCCTGGGTGGAGAAAACCAGAACAAATATATTACGTAAACTTGCTAAAGGCATGGAAGGACAGAGAATCCCTGTGGGCCACTGAGGCACTGGTTGGGACTAGTGTAGATCCTCCAACGTCGGAGGAAAAATAGCAGAAACCCTATCAAAACAATAAAACCGGGAGGTCAGTAAGCTAGTGCAGCAGAATACCGATGTCCTTTCAGAAAAGCCCGGCTGTACATCGGTGGTCCAGCATGACATTGTCACCGAGCCCCGGGTAAGGGTACGAGTGAAACCGTACCGTGTGCCAGAGGTCCGGAGACAAGCCATTACAGAAGAGGTACAGAAGGTGCTTAGCCTAGGAGTTATCAAGAAATCCAACCAGAAAAATAGAACAAAAAAAATCTATAATAAGAAAATATATAATATATATACGGTAATCTATAATAAGAAAATTAAGAGATTAGAAAAAGGATAGGTGTCACTATCTGGTTTTAAAGGAGTATTCTGGTTATATCAAAGGGGTTTTCCAAGGCTTTATAACTGATGAACTTTCGTATAAAGTCTCGGAAAAACCTCCTGTGAGCTCTGCGGCCTTCTCTGTGCTTTCCCTAGGCCAGGGGCGTTCATTGGTCCCGTGGCCTAGGTATGTAATATCCTGGAGTGCCGTTACCACTCCTTCTACACCTTACTACCATCTCTTATGTGCTAATGTACAGCTCCTGATGTATTTCCTAATAATGTGCATATTTATTCCTGAAACTGGTTATGTTCATGTAATTGCCTAGTCTACCAGCAGATGGCAGCAACATTGGCAGTATTAGCTTCCCTGGAGAGGAACCTTCTAGTTTCTTTCCAGCCCTCTCTAGAGAGGGAGGATGAGGAGTTAGTTAGCTAGAAGTCAGTGTCTAGTCTACCCTCCTTAGGGAGAGGATGTGTGCTGGCTAGCAGAGCACCTGCTAGGCCCAGAGGCCCTGGCGCTGAAGTCTACATGGTTGCTTGTCTCCTCCTGGGCTTGCATTGCTTCCACCCAAGCTGAATCGAAGCTTGAGGTACTCATTGCCAGGACAAGAAGTTCCTAAGATTATAAGTAAGAGACAGACTGCAGATTACAGCTAACTTAAGTTCCAGCAGAAGAGGAAGAATTTCCTATTTATCCAGCCACGCATAGTAGAGCGGAGAGAGCTAACGCATAGCAGAACTGAGATTGTTGCAGAGAACTATTTGCCTGCCAAAATTAAGCCAATACCTGATGATGACCAAGATATTGTTTGGAAGCTGTTTGGATTACCAATTTATGCCAAGTAAAAGCAACTGTTCAACGTTACTATAAGTCTGGACTCCATTTATTTCACTTGTTCATCATCCAAGTTCAACTACAACCTTTTGCACTGCTTAGGACCACTTCACGTCTGGGATCCACGGATATCAAGGTAGGAACACCGTGACATGTGTACATAACATCTACAGAGACTGTAGGCCACCCTGCACCACTCTGGCAAATCTACCTCTAGGTACCAACATTAACATCTACAAAGGGAGCCTTGAGCTTCCGATGCTTAACCGCAGCTGGTGTCACGTTTACTTGCTCTATAAGAGGGACATATTTCGTAGAAACCTCCCAAGAGGCAAGGGATGCCCCAGGCGTGGCCTTAGTGGGCCCGTTGCAGGTGCAGCTCAGCCTTATAGAAGTGAATGGGGCTGAGCTGCCATACCAAGCACAGTCGCTATACAATGTACGGCACTGTGCTTGGTGAGCATAGAGAAGGCTGCAGTGCTCACAGGAGCACCAGTGCCTTCTCAAACAGCTGATCGACGGGGCCCAGCTGTCAGACCCCCACTGATCAGATACTGATGACCTATCCAAAGAATAGGGGAGGACTATAAGATCGGTTAGGGTCCTACCACAGGGACCCCCACCGATCACAAGCATGGGGGCTCCGTAAACCCTGAAGCCCCATGAAATAAATGGAGCGCTCTACTCAGCTATCTTCAGAACTCCCATGGAAACTAATAGTTATCTCCTATCCTGTGGATAGGGCATAACTTAATGTAACCGGAATACCCCTTTAACTATTAGAAAAAATATAGGTTAGGGTGTTTCATTTTCCCAAAGATGTGATTTTCATATGACTTTGCTTACGCCCCGAGTCTCAGTGATGTAAAAGATATATATGCCAAATTTCAAGAAGTTTGGATAATATTTAGGGGTTGCACACATTGATCACTTTTATTACTACTCTCACTCCTGTACCTAGGAGGTTGGTCTAAAAACAACTTCAGTTTCAGGATCCCAGGGGCTCTGCATCAAGCAAGGTGGATGGCAAAGGCAATATATGCACTTAAAATTGTCCTCTTGACTAAACAGTTGAATATTCCTCAACGAGAATTGAAAGGAATGAAGCGGGTTGCACATTTTGTCAGCCTCATACAGTATATGTTTGCTTTTTGCACGAGAAAATTGTAGGTCGATGGGCTCCAAAGAATGATTTGGATATGCTACAGCTTCTGAGCACTTACCCAGATGCAGACATCAAAAAAAGTGCTCTCACAGTTGCTAAGAGACACCTTTGGTATCTGTCAGAAACAAACATAGGATTGGCTTTTTTAGATGAACGTATTACTCAGGCTGTTAAGGAAAATATGACAAAAAATTTAGAAACCAAACCTGCAAAGAAAAAGGAAATTAAACGATTAGAGGGTAAAAACCTAGTTTTTGAAGGAAAAGACCTGAGCCATTTCGTTACTAATAAAACAATGACGTTCTTTGAATTGTTTGGGATCCACGACGTGACAGAATACTGCAGTGATTCTCTAAGCCATGTCAACGCTCTTAAGGTGGTCAATGATACCGCAGAAAGAGGAATTGCTCTGATAAAAAAGTTTAACCAATCGGTCAGGGACGCACAACAAAAACAATTCTTGTTGAGGGTAGTCGAGTATCACAGAAAAGTCGTCACCGAGCTAACACAAGAAGGGATTGCTTCGGTCAAAGTTGATTAATATAACACATGTTTTGCGTATCATACTACCTATTAATCTTAGTGTCTAGTTTTAATATTATTTTAATTTTGTGATTTATAGTTTTCCCAATAAACGTAATTAACATTGAAAAATCATATTTTTTACCTACTTTTACAAAACTGATCAAAGTGTGCAATCTTCTTTAAATTTGGCATATATATATTTTACATCACTGAGACTCGGGGCGTAAGCAAAGTCTGCAAAAAAATTAACATTTTTATTTTTTCCATTACGAAATAAAAACACCCTAATATAGGTGATACTTTCGCTTATGGCTATGTTCACATTTGTGTCGAAGCCTTCATTCGAGGTCTACATCACAGATTCTATCAAAAATAGTGGACCAAAAAGTTTTTGGTCTGGGTCTCATAAAAAAAAGAAGAGATTTCCTGAACAGAAACCAAACGGACCCCTTTATAGTCAATGGGGTTCGATGGCCTGAAAGTGATCAGCCATCAAACCGTCTACTCAGCAGTCATTACTGTTACAGTTGGAAAGTTCATCTGTATTTGGCCTCATGCACACGACCGTTCCGTTTTTTTGCGGTCCGCAAACCGCGGATCCGCAAAAAACGGAAGCCGCCTGTGTGCCTTCTGCAATTTACACAACGGAACGGGCGGCCCATTGTGGAAATGCATATTCTTGTCCGCCAAACGGACAAGAATAGAACATGCTATATTTTTTTTAGCGGGGCCACGGAACGGAGCAAAGGATGCGGACAGCACACGGAGTGCTGTCCGCATCTTTTGCGGCCCCATTGAAGTGAATGGATCCGCACCCAAGCCGCAAAAACTGCGACTCGGATGAAGACCCTGAAAAACGGTCGTGTGCATGAGGCCTTTGGCTGAGGAGTTCTCATTTAGGAAATACCTGTTTGCAGTCCACAAAAACATCACCTGCTGAACGAACAACTCCGGATCTTCTATCACAGGTAAAGTCAGAAGTTACTGCAGTCATTTATGGGGTCAGATAAGCGTAAAACACAGCATCCCTCTTTCATGTCGTATAGGAATAGGCGTCCTGGGCTAGGACAAAGCAGATGGCGATATTCTTTGTCTGTGATATCAATTAGAGGTAATGCCATCAAGATGTCAGAACTACAGGTGCCAGTGCCGAATTCATTAGCCTTCCTTCACACATGGTGTTTTCATCCTTTTAAAATACATGGATAATAAAATGTGTAATTCCAGCATTTTAATGCCATTTTCACATGTGTTTTTGGTGTTTCTTTAGCCTGGTTTCTGATGTTCTATAGATAAGCCTATTGGTAGAATGCCAGAAAAGGGACATTCCTAGAACACACTGCATTTTAAATAAAGGCTATTGACCCCAAAAGCTGGGTCTATTTTGTTATAGATTTCAAACATTTGGCTCGCAGATTTTGTATCGGTGCCCAGGAACTTCATGTAAGGCTCTGTTCACATCACACCTTTGTATCCAAGCCTTTCTGAACAAGATCTTTGGTTGGCTGCATAGACAAGATACAAATCAACCTGAAATCAAACGTAGAGAAATCACAGAACTGAAACTATAGTGCCATACACACAGGGCCGCTGATAGAAATCATGGGGCCCCGTACAGCATACATGACGGGGCCCCCTTCAGCTCCACCCCCTGATCCCTCCTTCAGCCACACCCCTGGCCCCGCCCTTGGCCCCTCCCCAGACGCCGCCTTGAAACAACATGCAGATTTGTCTACAAGTGATATTTATGGCGCTGGGGGGTCGTCTGTGAATGGCGCTGTTATGGAGGGGATCTGTGGATGGCACTGTTATGGAGGGGATCTGTGAATGGCACTTTTATGGAGGGGATCTGTGGATGGCACTGTTATGGAGGGGATCTGTGGATGGCACTGTTATGGAGGGGATCTGTGGATGGCACTGTTATGGAGGGGATCTGTGGATGGCACTGTTATGGAGGGGATCTGTGGATGGCACTGTTATGGAGGGGATCTGTGGATGGCACTGTTATGGAGAGGATCTGTGGATGGCACTGTTATGGAGGGGATCTGTGGATGGCACTGTTATGGGGGGATCTGTGGATGGCACTGTTATGGGGGGATCTGTGGATGGCACTGTTATGGAGAGGATCTGTGGATGGCACTGTTATGGGGGGATCTGTGGATGGCACTGTTATGGAGGGGATCTGTGGATGGCACTGTTATGGAGGGGATCTGTGGATGGCACTGTTATGGAGAGGATCTGTGGATGGCACTGTTATGGGGGGATCTGTGGATGGCACTGTTATGGAGGGGATCTGTGGATGGCACTGTTATGGAGGGGATCTGTGGATGGCACTGTTATGGAGGGGATCTGTGGATGGCACTGTTATGGAGAGGATCTGTGGATGGCACTGTTATGGAGGGGATCTGTGGATGGCACTGTTATGGGGGGATCTGTGGATGGCACTGTTATGGGGGGATCTGTGGATGGCACTGTTATAGAGGGGGATCTGTGGATGACACATACCGTATATAGCATCTTATGCTATGTGTCATCCACAGATACCCCTCCATAACAGTGCCATTCACAGATACCCTCCATAACAGTGCCATCCACAGATCCCCCCCATAACAGTCATCCACAGATCCCCCCATAACAGTGTCATCCACAGATCCCCCCATAACAGTGTCATCCACAGATCCCCCCCATAACAGTGTCATCCACAGATCCCCCTCCATAATGGTGCCATCCACAGATCCCCCCCATAAGTGTCATCCACAGACCCCCCGGCCCCCCCCCATAAGTGTCATCCACATGACAGACCCCCCCCCCATAACAGTGCCATCCACGGATCCCCCGCCCTCCCTATAACAGTGCCGTCATGACGTCATCCATATAGATCCCCCCCCGCCACTCACAGTAGTATACATTAATAAATCGGTGCAGCCGTGCAGGCTGCAGACAGTAACTTTAATTTTAGCACAGGCACAGCGCTCATCTCTTTACTAAAATACTACCTTACATTCAGCTCCTGCCTCCTCCCTCCACCCTCCAGTAACAAGTGCGGGCGGCAGCGCTCACTCACTGACGTCACGCGCCTGCGCCGCCTAGTGGGAGGAGCAGGCGTGTGACGTCAGTGAGTGAGCGCCGCCCCCACACTGCCTGCTGTTACTGGAGCCAGCCCACTGACAGCAAAAAAATTAAAATGGCTCTGGAGTCGGCAGCCCGGGCCCCCCTGCCAGCCGGGCCCGGTACAACTGGGCCAGCTGTACTGGCCTATCAGCGGCCCTGCATACACACCACCTCCGGAGATAAAGAAGTCCTCCACTTCCCTATCAGTTTGTCTATGGAGTGTGGGAGGAAACCCTCGTAAACACAGGGAGAACATACAAACTCCAAGCAGAAGTTGTCCTTGGTTGGATTTTATCCTAAGACCCCAGCGCTAACCACTGAGCCACCGTGCTGCCTTGTAGTGGTTCTGTGGCTGGTACTTTTACACTGCAGTTGGCACTGTTATGTAAACACGTTGGTAGCACTGCTATGAGAACACGCTGGTTGGCACTGTTATGAGGGCACTACGGCAGGGTGGGAGGTGGCACTGAGTTAGGTACTGGTATGGAGCCTTGTGACTAGCACTGTTATGTGGGCACTACCGCTGGGTGGGAGGTGGCACTGTGTCAGGTACTGTTATGGAGCCTTGTGACTAGCACTGTTATGAGGGCACTACCGCTGGGTGGGAGGTGGCACTGTGTCAGGTACTGGTATGGAGCCTTGTGACTAGCACTGTTATGAGGGCACTTGCACTGTGGCTGGCACAGTATTATACGAGCTATGCACTGCTGTAAAGGGGGCAGAACCGCTGTGTGTGGGGGCAATAAGAGGGCCTAACTATTGAGTGAGGGCATAACTACTGTGTGGGGGTACTAAGGGGACTGGACATGTATAGGAAGACATTGGTCATAGAACGTCACTGCTATTGTCCCTCCTTAGGAAAGCTGGGAGGTATGGGTTGGCACTGTTAAGGGGGGCACTGGCATAGTGTTGTGGCTGGCAATGACATGAGGTCTCTGTAGCGGGCAGAGTTATGGTGGCACTATGGCTGAAACTCTTGAGAGCCTGGCACAGTGTCTGGTATGGTCAGGGAGTACAGTGTGGCTGGTACTGCTATGGTTGGCACCGTTATCTGATGGGCACGTCCGGTGGCAGTCACGTAGAGAGCTCCCTGCTGCTAGCGGCAGCTGCCTACCTGGCTGTCCGGGCACAGTACGGCGGGGGGAGGGGCGTACAGTTGGGCTCGGGGCGGCGCTAGAGAGCCTGGCCAGTGCCCGGGAGTGTGACTGGGGCGGGCCTGTCAGCTCGGCTGTACGAGTTATGGACGCTTCGCCTGATCTCTCCCGGCATCTGGTAAGTGTGAGCCCGCAGCCTGCGGAGACCGGGTCCTCCCAACTAGCGCCATGTCTGCTGAACTTTACCCAGTGTCCGGCCGTGGACTTCAGTGTGGCACACCCAGCGGCAGTGCCAGGCCAGGGGGCAGCGTGACACACCCAGAATCCATGGACATGGGGGGTAGTGAGGGGAAGGAGCTGGGACATCTGTGGTGCTGTACAGGACTTGTGGGTAGTTTAGTCACTTGTAGTAGTTTACTCTTCACTGACAGCATTATACTGTGGGTGCCTTCCTGTTCCTACTGTACTATCTGAGAGATATATATGATCACTGCCAGTACAGTGATGATAGCATGCCTCCCAACTGTATAAAAGTGCCATACATGGCCAGTCTGATGTGTGCCCCTACAGTCATTATTCCCCCTGCACAGTACAGTAGTTGTGTCCTCTTAGTTCCCCCACACAGTAAATTGCCTCCATAGTGCTCCTACACAGTAAGGCCTCATGGACACGAACATATTTTCTTTCCGTGTCCGTTCCGTTTTTTTTTTGTTTGTTTTTTGCGGACTGTATGCGGAACCATTCATTTCAATGGGCCCGCAAAAAAAAAGGAAGGTACTCCGTGTGCATTCCGTTTCCATATTTCCGTTCCGCCCAAAAAATAGAACACATCCTATTATTGTCCGCATTACGGACAAGGATAGGACTGTTTTATTAGGGGCCAGCTGTTCCGTTCCGCAAAATACGGAATGCACACGGACGTCTTCCGCATTTTTTGCGGACCACAAAATACATACGGTCGTGTGCATGAGGCCTAATTATTCCCTCTTACTGCCCCCTGTACATTAGTTTTGTCCCCTTAGTGCCCCTACGCAGTAGTTATGCCATCTTAGTGCCCCCAAAAAGTAAAATGCCCCTTTAGTGCACTCACACAGTAGTTATGCCCCCACACAGTAGACCACTCCTATAGTAGGGCAGCACCGTGGCTCAGTGGTTAGCATGGAGTTTGTATGTTCTCCATGTTTGCGTGGGTTCCCTCCCACACTCCAAAGACGTAGTGATAGGGAACTTGGATTGTGAGCTCCTTTGCGGACAGTGTGATGATAATATCTGTATAGTGCTATGGAATATAGCAGCGTGTGTAAAATAAATAGTGCCTCCAGACAGTAAAATGACCGCATAGTGCCCACACACTAAAGTGCCCCTTCACGTCCCTACACAGTAAAATGCTCCGATAGTGCCCCCACACAGTAAATTGCCCCTTAGTGCCCCCCTTACAAAAATTTTGCCCCCTTAGTGTTAATAAAATAAGGCTACTTTCACACTAGCATTAATATTTTCTGGTATTGAGATCCGTCCTAGGGTCTCAATACTGGAAAAAAAAAAACGCTTCCGTTTTGTCCCCATTCATTGTCAATGGGGACAAAACGTAACTGAACAGAGTGCTCCGAAAGGCATTCCGTTCTCATACCGGAGAGCAAACCGCAGCATGCTTTCCGTCCTGAGATGCGGAGCAAGACGGATCCGTCATGACCCACAATGTAAGTCAATGGGGACGGATCCGTTTTCTCTGCCACAATCTGCCACAAAAGAAAACATATCCGTCCCCATTGACTTTCAGTGGAGTTCATGACGGATTCATCTTGTCTATGTTAAAGATAATACAACCGGATCCGTACATAACGGATGCAGACGGTTGTATTATCGGTAACGGGAGCGTTTTTGCTGAACCTTGACGGATCCAACAAAAACACTAGTGTGAAAGTAGCCTAAAAAAGTAATAGTCATCTGGCCCCATTCCCATGAATGGAGAACATCATGCTGTCCCTAGCAGCAGGCTTGACCAGGGTGTGATCCTTGGCCCGTCCGCTCTCTCATCTCCAGCTCAGCAGGCACAATGACCTCACCAGCTTCCTGCTTCACCATTCCATTCAACTGGACCTTCCTCCTGAGGACGCAGATACAATGGAGATTGGGACACACCACAGGACAGCCACTAATATACAGGACTGTCCCACTGGATTGTGGACTGTTTGAGGCAAAAGTGAGAAATATGGGATATTCAATGTCATCTCCCACTCCCCCCTATACAAAGCTTGTCCTTGGCATCACAGATCTACGTCCTAGCTCCATCATTGCTATTGGATGGCAATATTATTTGTGCACTGGTATTAAACTTGATGTCCAGCTGTTAAAAAACGTATGTAACATGAATAAGTCTTGCAGTGTGGTTCTGCCTGCATTGCAACCCTTGTTGTGCAATAGTCACAAGAAATTCAGCAAATTTGGATTTCTTATGACTGCCGTGCCATGGTCGTGGCAACTTCTGGGCAGCGACCTGATGCCATTTCCTTTTATTAGTTGCAGTGCCGGCAGCACTACATTGCAATTTTTGACCATGCAGTGGTGATGCCAGTTTGCGCGCCACATTGCCTGGCTGCAGTGGTCACATGCTGGTACAGTGCATTATCACTGTTAGGCCTCATGCACACGACCGTTCCGTGCAATGCATAGGCAACATCCGTGCAGCGGGCCGGACCCATTTATCTTGAATGGGTCCGTGGTCTGTCCGCACCGCAAAAAATAAAATGACATGTCATATTTATTTGCGGTGCAGAACAACGGAAAGAAACACCACGGAAGCACTCCGTAAGGCTTCCGGTGTTCTCTTCCGTGACTCAGTTTCGCATTTCTGGAATTGCAGACCCATTCAAGTGAATGGGTCCGCATCCGTGGTGCACACGCCCGGCGGCTGCGCATTGCCGACCCGCCGTTTGCGGGCCGCATTACGGCCGCCCAACGGCCCTGTGCACGAGGCCTTACCATGAAGATAGAGACCGATGGAGGGGGTGGGTAAAGGTCCGTTTACACGGGCAGACACAGCAGGCAATTATCAGGAATAAACCAATCGATAATTTCCTGCTCATCTGCATTTACATGCTCAATCACCTCCCCTGTATAGGGGTGAAGGATCTCTGCATCCACTCATCTCCATAGAGATCTGTTAAGTCACCGCTGCGGCTTGTGATTGGCTGCAGTGGTCACGTGTCCCTATGTCTAGGATGTTAATATCAGTGCAGTGGGGAGCTGAAGTGCCGGTCCACGAGCCACCCAGACAGGTTCCAGCGGCGGGGACCGGATGGGTAACATCACCAGTGCAGCTCAGCCACATCTGGAGCTCGGATTTAGTCTCGGATAACCCCTTTAGAGGGGTTGTCTGGTTTGCCGATATTGATGATCTGCCGGGGCTGTAGTCATCAAGTTGCACAAGTTATTAGGAGTGAAAGCTGTAATTACACCGCACCGCCGCTACAATGTCTATAGCGTGCAGATAAACATTGATGAGGATGCAGCGCTCGCACGAATGCTGTGGC
Organism: Bufo bufo; assembly: GCF_905171765.1. NCBI lineage: Eukaryota > Metazoa > Chordata > Amphibia > Anura > Bufonidae > Bufo > Bufo bufo. The sequence continues at coordinate 434,018,454 of NC_053391.1, forward strand.
CTCTTCAAACAACTGCTGGTCAAACCCCCGCCGATCCTGAGGACAGGTCATCAATATAACAGAACCAGATAACCCCTTTAACTGCCGTGTTTCTTCACTGAGAAACAATACCCCTCCAGCTACTACATGTTAAATAGCCTGGATGTATCTCAATCAGCAAAGGGTTATGGACTTTTACTGGTTGTTAGGTTAGTGCTGCATGCAGAATACGACACCAGCGTCTTGGGACAGTGCCTGGAATGATTAATGGGCGCCATTTTAAAGGCACACAAAGTCCGGTTGTAAGAACTGGTCAAAGTAGTATAAACGAGAGCAGCGAGATTGACGTGAAAAGGAAAGGTTCCACCGTGTTTCCACTACATCAGAGATCAGGATGACAAAACGGAGCAAAAATCCTAGTCTGCTATGTTTTCCTACGCTGAACATGTAAGTCTACCTTCACACTGGTGTTTTGGCTTTCCGTTTGTGAGATCCGTTCAGGGCTCTCACAAGCAGTGATGGTCAGTTCGCAGTGTTCGCCAGCGAACACATGCGGGCTGCCATCTTTAGTAAGGTAGACTCACCTGTCCGGCGATGCACAGGTAATCCCTTACCTGTGCCTGTGCCGCGAGCCGGTCTGAAATAAAATGTGGTCACCGGGAGCAGGCAGTTTCGAGAACAGCCGCCGGGGGCCTTCATCGGGCTGTTCTCGGAACTGCCTGCACCCGGTAACCGCATTTGATTTCAGACTGGCTCGCGGCATAGGCACAGGTAAGGGCTTACCTGTGCATCGCCGGACAGGTGAGTCTACCTTACTAAAGATGGCAGCCCGCATGTGTTCGCTGGCGAACACTGCGAACTGACCATCACTGCTCACAAGCGGTCCAAAATGGATCAGTTTTGCCCTAATGCATTCTGAATGGAAAAGGATCGGCTCAGAATGCTTCAGTTTTCCTCCGATCAGTCTCCATTCCGCTTTGGAGGCGGACACCAAAACGCTGCTTGCAGCTTTTTTCTGTCCGTCCTGGGATGTGGAGCGATATGGATCGGTTTTCTCTGGCACAATAGAAAACGGATCGGTCCTCCATTGACTTTCAATGGTGTTCATGACGGATCCGTCATGGCTATAGAAGACATAATACATCCGGATCCGTTCATGACGGATGCATGTATTATTGTAACGGATCCGTTTTTGCAGATCCATGACGGATCCGCCCAATACGCGAGTGTGAAAGTAGCCTAAATTACACACAGTACAGTGTATGCTGTAGTAATAAACCGTCACATACAGGCACATAACCCGCTCGTGTGGATCTGGTGACAGAGTTCCATCTTATCTGTTCCCTGGTTATACATTGCTCTGATACGGGAAACGTCCCGCCCAGCCTGCGGATTCTGCCCAGACACAGTCCTCTCTGTGCTCCCTCGCCTAAGGCCTTTCCTTCTTCATTCATTGTCTTGGTTTGTGCGCTGCGGCCCAGCTCCTACATAGCTGAGACGGCTGCACCCTTGTCACTTCTCCAAGTCCGCTGTGACTGATCCAGATTCCACTACCAGTATCCTTTTATTGCTTTACTGACTGAATGGGCCTTAGAGGAAAGTTGGCTAAGAAGCCTCGCTATAAAGTAAGTAAAGGGGGTGTGTAGTGTAAAAGACCCTTTTATTATCCCCCTCCCAGTCTGAAACCTGTATACATTAGCCAAATGGAAAGTTACAAAAATACATTGAAAATAAACATATACTCATCTAGCCCCTGTTCCCCTATGGCTCTTCTGGCTTCTTCAGACACATGCCGATGAGCGACGTCACCAGCTGTGCCCATCCGCTCCATTACTGGCATCTAATTACAGGGGTCTCCATAGACTGACTACAAGAATTAACAAATAAAAGATTAATCAGGCTACAATAATGACAAATAATACAAAATCGCATAAAATTAGCAGTGCATTGCATTCTGACGTGTGTCATTTTATACGCTACTAGTTATGTGGTTTTATGACATTTTACTACTGATGACCTATCCTGCAGTATCTGATCCTACACCTGAGACCCCTGACAATCAGCTGTTTGAGAAGACACCAGGGGTCCTGTGAGCGCCGCGGCCTTCTCCGTGCTCACCAAGCACAGGGCCGTACATTGTATAGCGGCTTTGCTTGGTATCGCGCCCCATTCACTATGAACGTGTCATAGAAGAAGCTGTGAGAAGGTCGCAGCACTACTGCAAGCGCTGTTGCCTTCTCAAACAGCTGATCAGCTGGGGTCCCGGGTGTCGGTCCCCACTGATCAGATAATGATGACCTATCCTGAGGATAGGTCATCAGTTATGTCTCAGAAAACAGCCAATTATCGTGTAAATTCTCGTTAAATCAAGCGAAACTGCCCGATTATCGAGCAGTGTAAAAGCAATGAACGACAGAGCGACAACCGACAATCGGTAGATTTCTCATTGGTTCAATAGTTTGTGTGGGCACAAAAATTGTCATTGGACATTGACGATTTCATACGTGTAAACAGGAAACGACTCATTCGTCGCTCAGTCGTACCAATCATCTACTCGTGTAGAGGTACCTATAGACTACTGCTTCCCCATACTATGACTGGAAGTAAGGCTACTTTCACACTAGCGTTCGGGGCTCCGCTTGTGAGCTCCGTTTGAAGGCTCTCACAAGCGGCCCCGAACGGATCCGTCCAGCCCTAATGCATTCTCAGTGGAGGCGGATCCGCTCAGAATGCATCAGTTTGGCACCGTTTGTCCTCCGCTCCGCTCAGCAGGCGGACCCCTGAACGCAGCTTGCAGCGTTCGGGTGTCCGCCTGGCCGTGCGGAGGCAAACGGATCCGTCCAGACTTACAATGTAAGTCAATGGGGACGGATCCGTTTGAAGTTGACACAATATGGCTCCATTTTCAAACGGATCCGTCCCCCATTGACTTTCAATGTAAAATCAAAACGGATCCGTTTGCATTATCATGAACAAAAAAAAATAAAAAAATTATTTTTTTTTTTTTTCATGGTAATGCAAACGGATCCGTTCTGAACGGATCTAAGCGTTTGCATTATAGGTGCGGATCCGTCTGTGCAGATACCAGACGGATCCACACCTAACGCAGGTGTGAAAGTAGGTAGCAACATTCTAAAAGTCTTCTTATCATTTGTCACCATCTTATCAGCCCCATCTTAGTAAAGTGACATAACTTTTGCGCCCTGACATAATTTCTAAAGGCGTGTCGTACAGGACAGTCGCCTCAAGTATGTGTGGTTCAAAGTACCTTACCCAGAAAACCTGATGATCACAAACTCCCATACAAGAACAGTCTGAATTGTTGGAGTTTCTCTGTATGCTTGGAAATATAGGAGTAACAATAAAGATGTTTGGGTTCATTTAGCAAACTGGTGTAAAGTAGAACTGGCTTAAGTTCTGGCCAAAGGAGTTGTCAAAAATGAAAGGTGTAATCTGATTGGTTGCTATGGGCAGTGATAAATGACCCCACTTGTTCATGTTACATGATGAATTATCATTCATATTAAGTGTATGTCATTAGGGGTGCACCGAAATGAAAATTCTGGTCCGAAACCGAAAATTCAGGATGCCCTTGACCGAAAACCGAAACCGAAACTGCCTTTTTGCCCAAATACTTTTAAAATACTTTTTTTTAAATGATTTTATTAATAATTCTTTTTCATGAATTTAATAAATCATATTATATAACATAATGGGGGGTGGATCTGTGGATGACGGACACTGTTATGGGGGGGATCTGTGGATGACGGACACTGTTATGGGGGGATCTGTGGATGACGGACACTGTTATGGGGGGGATCTGTGGATGACGGACACTGTTATGGGGGGATCTGTGGATGACGGACACTGTTATGGGGGGATCTGTGGATGACGGACACTGTTATGGGGGGGATCTGTGGATGACGGACACTGTTATGGGGGGGATCTGTGGATGACGGACACTGTTATGGGGGGATCTGTGGATGACGGACACTGTTATGGGGGGATCTGTGGATGACGGACACTGTTATGGGGGGATCTGTGGATGACGGACACTGTTATGGGGGGGATCTGTGGATGACGGACACTGTTATGGGGGGGATCTGTGGATGACGGACACTGTTATGGGGGGGATCTGTGGATGACGGACACTGTTATGGGGGGGATCTGTGGATGACGGACACTGTTACAGGGGGATCTGTGGCTGGCACTGTTACAGGGGGGGGGGATCTGTGGCTGGCACTGTTATATATGTGCCATCCACAGACCCTCCAGCCCATAACAGTGCCATCCGCAGACCCCCCCCCAGCCCATAACAGTGCCATCCGCAGACCCCCCCCAGCCCATAACAGTGCCATCCGCAGACCCCCCCCCAGCCCATAACAGTGCCATCCGCAGACCCCCCCAGCCCATAACAGTGACATCCACAGACCCCCCCCAGCCCATAACTGTGCCATCCACAGATCGCCCCCGCTGCCGCCAGTATACAAATATAAGATGTTATATTCATTTATTGGTTATTAAACATGCCCCCTCAGTCCTATTACTACCTTACATCCTAATCGCATCTGTAGAATTCAGGCAGCTCAAGCCAGGCGGCCGGCGCGTCTCTCACTGACGTCACTTGCCTGCGCCGCCGGCTTCATTCAGGCACATGACGAGAGTTACGCTGCCGCCCGCCTGGCCTGCCTGAATTCTACAAAAGCGATTAGGATGTAAGGTAGTAATAGGACTGAGGGGGCATGTTTAATAACCAATAAATGAATATGACATCTTATTTTAGTATACCGGAGCGGCGGGGAGGGGCTATACTACACTGACTGCACCGCCCCGCCGCTATTGCCAGCCCCCAGATCCTCCTCCCAGTCCCTCCCCGAGTCCCCACTCACTCCTACATCGCAGCTTGCGATGTAAAACGGCAAGCATTAAAACCCCATATTTTCTACCGATATGTACCAATATCGGCCGAAATGGATTAGGCCCATTTTCGGCCGCCGGAATTTCGGTGCACCCCTATATGTCATGATATCATTATTGTAGACCATGCTTAGGCTTCGTTCACATCACCATTCAGCCTTTCCGTTCTCCTGAACGGAAAGGACGGAGAAGGCACATAACTGAGCCGAACGGAGCCTAAGGACCCCATAGAGTATAATGGGGTCCGTTATGTTTCCGCTCAAAATCATCTTCTGAGCGGAGACAAAAGTCCTGCATGCACAACTTTTGTCTCACTTCAAAATCATCTTCTGAGCGGAAACCTAACGGACCCCATTATAGTCTATCGGGTCCTTAGGCTCCATTATGTGCCTTCTCCATCATTTCCCTTCTTTTACTCCAACGGAGCAGGAGAACGGAAAGGCTGAACAGTGATGTGAACGAAGCCTTATTTTAGTTGTTATTTGTATACAATGCATTCAGAAGATTTTCAGACCCTTTCATTGTTTCACATTTTGTTGTAGCCTTGTGCTAAAATAAAAAACAAACACTCAATACCCCATAATGATAAAGGGGTAACAGAATTTTAGTAAATGTATTAAACAGAAAAAACTAAAATTTTGCATGGACATAAGTAGACCCTTTGCTATGTCACTTGAAATTTTGGGGGCCCCCCTTTTCTATTGATAATTTTTGAGATGTTTCTACACATTGTTTGGAGTCCACCTGTGGTAAATTCAGTTGGGGACATGATTTGGAAATACACAGCCCTGTCTAATATAAGGTATCACAGCTGACAATGCATATCAGAGAAAAAAACCAAGCCACCAGGAAGAAAGAACTGCTTATAGAGTTCTAAGACAGGATTGTGTGGGGCCACAGGTCTGGAGAAGGGTACATAAACTTCTGTTGCACTGAAAGTTCCTAAAAGCAAAGTGACCTCTATTATTCTTAAATGGAGAAAGTTTGGAATAACTAGAACTCTTCTTAGAGCGGGCCACCCAACCAAATAAATAATCAAGATAGAAGGGCCTTGGTAAGAGAGGTAACCAGAGGTCGCGCTACATTTTTTCTGGAAGAGTAAAAATACTCCTCTTACCATTTTTGAGGAGTATTTTTAGCCGATGAGGAGTACGAAAGTTACAGTAATTCAAATAGTTAATACGAAGGCCTACGTAAGATTAAAGGGGTTCTGCACTTTCATTTAACTGATGATCTATCCTCTGGATAGATCATCAGCTTCTGATCGGCGGGGGTCCGACACCCGGGACCCCCACCGATCAGCTGTTTCAGAAGGCAGCGGCGCTCCAGCAGCGCCGCGGCCTTCTCACTGTTTACGGCCGGGCCGCCGGCCCACTGACGTCACGACTAGTATCAACTAGCGTGGGCGGGGCTAAGCTCTGTTCACTTGAATGGAGCTTAGCCCCGCCCACGCTAGTTGATACTAGTCGTGACGTCAGTGGGCCGGCGGCCCGGCCGTAAACAGTGAGAAGGCCGCGGCGCTGCTGGAGCACCGCTGCCTTCTGAAACAGCTGATCGGCGGGGGTCCCGGGTGCAGAACCCCTTTAAGGGTTTGCTATTTATGCAGGGAAACCATTACTAGTATTCTAGAACTGTCGTCCATGCATAAATAGCAAATTTTGACAATTTTAAATTTAGCGGACATCATATACTAAACATAAGACCACTGCCACCTAAACAGTGCCACCAGTTTTTGCTGGTATAGACGCGAACAGTAGACTCCTTATTACAGTCATTCCTCCAACGCCTAAAGCTGGGGACACTGTTACATGAGAGCTTCCCCCTCTGCAGTGGTCTCAGATTGTAGTTAACTGCTTTTTGATAGAAAATGGACATACTGCTATTGAAAACTATTAACTGCCTGAATAAGGTACGTTAAAAATAACTTTATTGTGTTCTTTTATAAAAATAAATGGTTCTCCACCAAATCTGGCGATCAGGCTAGTAGTGTGAACTGGTGTATAAAGGATATTTATAAATACTTCCTCCTCAACTCACACCAGAGTGAGTATTTATAAATATCCTTTATACACCAGTTCACACTACTAGCCTGATCGCCAGATTTGGTGGAGAACCGATTTTTTAAAATAAAAACACAATAAAGTTGTTTTTAACGTACCTTATTCAGGCAGTTAATAGTGGTCTCCGATTGGATGCTAATGCTACGTAGTCTTAGGGTGGCACAGAGAGCTCTGCAGAGTCAGGTTGGCACAGTATGAGGCTATGTAGGCTTAGGGTGGCACAGAGAGCTCTGCAGGGTCAGGTTGGCACAGTATGAGGCTATGTAGGCTTAGTGTGGCACAGAGAGCTCTGCAGGCTCAGGTTGGCACAGTATGAGGCTATGTAGGCTTAGGGTAGCACAGGGCACAGTCTATATTAGGCCTATTTCACACAACCGTTTATTTTTTTTCCATTTGCGGGACGTTTTTTGCGTTCCGTATACGGTCATTCATTCCAATGGTTCCGCAAAAAAAACGGAATGTACTCCGTATGCATTCTGTATTTCCGTTTTTCTGTTCCGTTGAAACATAGAACATGTCCTATTATTGCCCGCAAATCACGTTCCGTGGCTCCATTCAAGTCAATGGGTCCGCAAAAAAACCGGAACACATACGGAATGTACTTCGTATGTGTTCTGTATCCGTATATTTTTGCGGAACCATGCATTGAAAATGTTATGCCCAGCCCAATTTTTTCAATGTAATTACTGTATACTGTATATGCCATACGGAAAAACAGACCAGAAACGCAACGAAAACAAAAAAAATGGAACAACGGATCCGTGAAAAACGGACCGCAAAATACTGAAAAAGCCATACGGTCTTGTGAAAGAGGCCTTAAATGGCACTGACTGGTGGCTGAGACGGCTGGCACTGACTGGTGGTGCTAAGACTGCTGGCAGCAACTGGTGGCTGAGACTGCTAGCAGCGACTGGTGGCTTAGACTGCTAGCAGCGACTGGTGGCTGAGACTGCTGGCATTAACTGGTGGCTGAGACTGCTGGCACTAACTGGGGGCTGAGACTGCTGGCACTAACTGGTGACTGAGACTGCTGGCACTAACTGGTGGCTGAGACTGCTGGCACTGTGACTGGTGATGAGGCTGGTGGCACTGACTGATGGCTGAGACGGCTGGCACTGACTGGTGGCTGAGACTGCTGGACCTAACTGGTGGATGAGACTGCTGGCACTGTTACTGGTTGCTGTGGCACTGACTGATGGCTGAGACTGATGATGTGGCTGGTGGCACTGACTGATGGCTGAAACAGCAGGCACTGACTGGTGGCTGAGACTGCTGGCACTGTGACTGGTGGCTGGTGGCACTGTGACTGGTGGCTCTGACTGATGGCTGAGACGGCTGGCGCTGACTGGTGGCTGAGACTGCTGGCACTGTGACTGATGGCACTGTGACTGATGGCTGGTACTGTGACTGGAGACTGTGGCTGGTGGCACTGACTGATGGCTGAGACTGCTGGCAGCGGCTGCTGTCTGTTGCTGAGAGTGCTGGGACTGTGTGGCTGTGTGATGCACGAACAGTAATGGCGGCGCTCCGATGTGGAGAACACACCATAACCTGCGAACGGCGGCGATTAGCCTGGCCGTCACGCAGGTGCAGGCGGCGTGCGGAGCGTCGTATGATGATTGGTCGCTGCGCTGTGCGTGCTGGTGTGGGCGGCGCGGTTGCGTGTGGGGCGGCGGTGATTGGGCGGCACGTGCACAGTTCAATTATCGCAACACACGCACAGACACGCAGCCGTGAGCATGCACACAGGGCTTTTATTATAGTAGATATGTATCCTCTATAATAAAGTCCCTGTGTGCGTGTGCGACCGTGCGTGTGTGACGATTAGTTAAGTGCGCATGCGCGGCGGCCAATCAACACACGGCACTCCGCACGCACCGCCCACCCCTGCGCATCGGCCCGCTGCTGTGCCCAGCTCCACCGTGCCTCTTCCAACCCCTCCGGCTTCCTCTGCAGCTGACTGACACCCCGGGATCTGGGCCAAACAACCGCCGCCTGCCACAACGTATTCTACACCGACACCCTTACGCACTGCCCACACCTGCGCACCAGGCAGAGAGTGGCCCGTACCTGCTGCAGCATTGCATCCTGGAGTTCATAGAACTCCCAAAGAGCCTGGGAGGACAAAGATGGGAGCACTGGGGATGGGGACCTCCGATTCTGGACCCCGGGTATCTGTCAGCACAGGGGGCACATGTTAGTCCCCGCAGCGGCCGCATCCTACTCGCTCCTATCTCACCCTAACCCCGCCCACCAAAGTCAGGAAATGGCCGCACAGTAGCAAGTGAGGGAAGCTATCACAGGCAGAGAGCATTACACACGTATTACACTCCAACCCCCATCATTACACTACAGCCCTCATTGGAGTGTAATGTGTGTAATGATGGGGGTTGGAGTGTAATATGTGTGTAATGATGGGGGTTGGAGTGTAATATGTGTGTAATGATGGGGGTTGGAGTGTAATATGTGTGTAATGATGGGGATCCTGGGATGTAAGGCGTCTGCAGATGAAGCTGGAGGGGGAGGAGGAGTCACGGGCGGTGTGTGGATCGCTGTGTGCTGATAGGTCCCCGTGCCACGCATGCCCAGTATAACAAACGGCACACACACACGGACACAGGGCACTCACACAGGGATTTTATTATGTAGGATTACACTCCAGCCCCCATCACATAAAATCCCTGTGTGAGGGACCCATCAGCATCATTATACCCCCATCATTATACACTCCAACCCCCATCATTACACACATATTACACTCCAATGAGGGCTGTAGTGTAATGATGGGGGTTGGAGTGTAATATGTGTACAATGATGGGGGTTGGAGTATAATATGATGGAGGTTGGAGTGTAATATGTATACAGTACAATGTATTTCCTCCTGTATCCCCCTCTATCTCTACAATATATTCCCTGTAGCCCCCTCCCTAACTCTCTCTAATGTCATGGCCGGAGTGTACAGATGTAGTCAGAGTAATAGGGGGAGGAAGGGGGCAGGGAAGTTTCCCTGCGTCAGCTGCCTGCAGCTCGGGATGACAGGGGACGGCACATAGGGATCGATGTGGCCTTTCACCTCCACTCACAGAGACTGCCCCCGGACGCACATGTATGGGCGCTGCAGGCGGTGTCCGTACGTGCGTGCCGATTGGCCAGCGCGCCGCGCATGTGCACTTAACAAATCGTCGCGCACGCACAGAGATTTTATTATATAGGATAGTGTACATAGTGTGATAATGTACTGTATATACTGTTATAGTGTACATAGTGATACAGTATACGGTATATAGTGTGATAGTGTCATGGACTATAGTGCACATTGTTTAATAGTGTACGGTATATAGTGGGACAGTGATGCTTTTCCTTGGTCACTACTGTCTGTGTGTGAACCCGACACTAACGCTCATGCAGCCTCCTGTTCCATGGTGCTTGCAGCCTCCTCTCTTCTCCCCTGTTATTTCCAGGACTTGCATTGGCAATGAGAGTAGGGGTATCTGTAAGTCAGACATGCTGTGACATCTGTGTATCAGCCAGGAGGCATGTGCTGGGCCCCGCACCGGGTACACAGGCACATCACAGTCTGCTGCACCTATAAGCTGCTCCTCCTTTATTTTTATGGCTATGGGACAATAGAATGACCTGCCCTGAGGGTCTCCCTCCCGTGTCCTCGCTGTCTTGCAGCTGGCGGTCAGACCCAAGTCTGAGGTTGGTGTTGCTTGCTGCTGGTCTCCTGTTGGCGTGTCTAGCGCTGAGACCCTCGCTGACTTCTATAAGCAGGAATCTGAAGCGCTCAGCCATTTTTCCTCACTAGTGAAGACGGTCCCCTAGACCTTCTATTGAGGCCGTCTTCAGTACCGCACTCAGCAGGGAGGAGAGACGGCGCTCGGGTGAGCGCTGCAGACTCATCACTATAGGGAAAAACCAGGCGCTTAGATCCGGGACCCCCACTAAGTTTCACTACACAGCAAGGCCACTTACCCCGCCAGCGAGGATCGTGCGCCTGCTTCCTTACTTCAGAGCAGTGTGCCATAAGCTTCGGCAGCCCGCTCAAACTGACCAATCACTAAGCTCCTTACTGTAAGGAGCTTTGTTATTGGTTGTTTCAAGCAGCAGCAGCAGCATCGGTGCGCTGCCCTTGCCGTTCACAGCGCTTACTGCGCTGATGAATGGCAGGGGAAAGTCTAAGGTGTATTGGTACGCCTTAGACTTTTTCCAGGGAGTAAAATGGCCTGAACAGTCGTCTATGACTCTTGTACAGGTGTTATTGCGACCTCTGGAGGTAACCAAGAACCCAATGGTCACTCTGGCTGAGCTCCAAAGATCCTGTGTGCAGATGGGAGAAACTTCCAGAAGGGCAACCATCACTGCAGCAGTCCACCAATCTGGGCTTTATGGCAGGGTGGCCAGTGGCTTAGTAAAAGACACATGAAAGCCTACCTGGAGTTTACAAAAAATCACCTAAAGGACTCTCAGACTGAGAAAGAAGATTCTCTGGTCTGATGAAACCAAGATGGAACTTTGTGATCTCAATTCTAGGCATCATGTCTAGAGGAAATCAGACACTACTTATCACCTGCCCAATACCGTCCTTACAGTGAAGCACGGTGGTGGAGACAGGGAGACTGGTCAGGGTTGAGGGAAACCTGAATGGAGCAATGTACAGAAATATTCTTAATGAAAATCCAGAGTGCCCTGAAACTCAGACTGGGCCAAAGGTTCACCTTTCAAAAAGACAATGACCCTAAGCACACTGCCAAGACAACATAGGAGTGGCATGGGGACAACTCTATGAATGTCCTTTAGGGGCCCAGCCAGAGTCCTGACCTGAACCTAATCTAACATCTCTGGAGAGACCTAAAAATGGCTGTCCACCAACGGTCCCATCAAACCTGACAGAGCTTGAGAGCATCTGTAGAGAAGGATGGCAGAAAATCCCCAAATACAAGTGTGCAAACTTAGTGGCATCATACTCAAGTAGACTGGAGGCTGTAATCGCTGCCAAAGGTGCTTCAACTAAGTAGTGAACAAAAGGTCTGAATACTTTATGTATAGTTTTTCCTTTTTAATAACTTAACAAAAATTTCTAACATTCCGTTTTCACTTTCTTAGGGTCCATTCACGTCTGCAAAATGGGTCCGCATCCGTTCCGCAATTTTGCGGAACAGGTGCGGACCCATTCATTTTCAATGGGGACGGAATGTGCTGTCCGCATTTGCGGATCCGCACTTCCGTTCCGCCAAAAAATGAACATGTCCTATTCTTGTCCGCAATTGCGGACAAGAAAAGGCATTTTCTATGAGAGTGCCGGCGATCTGCGGTCCGCAAAATGTGGAAAGCACATTGCCGGTGTCCGTGTTTTGCGGATCTGCAAATCACATATGGACGTGTGAATGGACCCTTAATTAGGGATTATTTAATGCAGGATGATGAGAGAAAACTTGAGTTTTTTTATGTTCGCTACAACATTAGAAAATGTGAAAAAAGTGAAAGGGTCTAAAGACTTTCCAAATACACTGTACGCCGATCAGCCATAACATTAAAACCCTCCCCCCTGGTTCACTGGTTGTCCTTCTTTGGACTGTTTTTGGTGGGCACTAACCACTGCACAATGGGAACACCCCACAAGACCTGTCATTTTGCCATCAGAATCTGTCTCTTGTCACAGTCACTCAGATTCTCATTGATGTTATAGCTGATCGGTCCATTCAACAGCACAACAGCGGGACAATCTAGTTTTCATATCTGAAGTGCCCACGATACTAGGGTACAGTATTGCAATGTATGGGCTCCGATGAGCCGAAGTTAGTGTTTCACGAAGTCGCTCATGACTTCGTTGAATAACATCAGTAGTTCATTTTTAAAGTGGAAAACCACTTTAACACTTGAGACTGAACTCTGATTCGGTTCCGAGGTACCCGAATTCGGTTTCAAGTGTTAAAGTGGTTTTCCACTTTAAAAATCAACTACCGAAGTTATTCAAGGAATTCTTGAGCGACTTTGTGAATAACTTTCTTCGGCTCATCGGAGCCCATACATTCTAATACTGTGCGTAGACCGATCTCCGAACAGTATTATTCCAAAGTTTTGAACGAAGCGACTTCGGATTAATCATCCTCACTTTGCTCAACTCTAATTATGACCATCCAGCTGTTTTCCCAGGCAATAATAGCTGATCACAAAGTCAGTAGGTGAAACTGGGATAAAACTGTGAAGATAAGAAGCAGGATTATATAAAATAAGATCTGTTCAGCGCAAAGTATGTGACAGCCAGGGGCGTAGCTATAGGGGGTGCAGAGCTAGCAGTCTCTCCCGGGCCCAAAAACCTTTGTGCCACATAAGACACTGGCATTATAGAAAGTGCATGCTGGTCAATTTACACCTCTGGCTGGAGGGAAGGGGTTAGGTTAAGAATTTGGCATGAGGGGGTGCCCTTTCAATGTTTGCCTCAGGCAGCAGGAAGGATATGGGCTCCCCTGCCCCTTTCCAACAAGCACTCATGGACGGGGGCCCAAGCTGAACTATTGCACCAGGGCCCATGAGCTTTTAGCTACACCCCTGGTGACAGCAGAAGCTGTAGATGCAGTAACGGGACACACACTCTAACGTGATAGAGGCATTTTCACAGGAAGCCAGCTTACCTCTCCATGCATTTCCTGTAAGCGGGGGGGGGGGGGGGGGGGGGGGGGGGGGGTTGCTGCAGGAATGTCTGAAAACTGCCACAAGTGAAAAGATGCACAGACTGCATGCAGGTGTTATACAGGTCTGATAGTGCTGCACAAGATAGGATAAGATAACCAACTGATAGCTGGGACCCCTACCAATTCTGCAGACGAGAGTCCAGTTTCCCCATCCTGATGGAGCAGCAGGTCGACCATAGGCCCTGCAGCTTCATTCATTCCCTATGGGACTGTTGGAGATAGCCAAGTACATTGTTTGGCTATTTCTGGCGGTCCCATAGAGAATGAATGGAATGACAGGGTGCATGCTCAACCTGCTGCTTTATCAGGACTGGGTTTTCGGGATCTGCAGGGGTCTCAGCAGTCGGACCCCACCAATCAGTTAGCTCTTAACTATCCTGTGGATTGGGGAATATTTGAAAACTTGGCACAACCCCTTTTAGTTTATGAATAAAGGGTTGAATGACCATGTAATTTGCCTTCTTCTACTATTTAAAATTAGTATTTTCAAACCATGGCTTTTATGATGAGATCTATGGACAACCTAATGTCTACAGAAGATCCATTGGTTCTCCAGTAATTTGTCAGAGTTGTCTATTCAAACTAGTTAACAGAGAAGGTCTCCTACTGGGGACCTCTTCTCTTGGCCATAGTGGAGGGGCTACAAACAGCTTTTCTTGCTCTGGAAGACTTTCCCTGTCCTCCATAACACAGACAGTCCATTTGTATGAATGGGAACTATGTAATACTGCATTTCCCCTCTGGTGGCACTGCAGGGAAATCGAACTGCCAATGATTACAGGTGATTGCTGGGGTCTCAGCAAGAGGGCAAGCTTTTGATCCGTTTATTGTCAAGAGAACCTTCTAAGAAGCAGGCATTGCTTCAGTTGGAGTTTTAAAGATTCCTTCATTTGGAGGTTTAATGTCTAGCTGAAATCTTTGGTCAGATTTAGTGGACACATTTCAGTTTACAAATTTGACATAGATTAGGATTTTTGTAAAATTTCCTTGTGTAAGGATGCCTGGTGTAATAATACTAGACTATTTACTGTAAAAGCTATAGTTCAATATGTAGCCTGCAACTTATGAGGTAAGGATTCATGACACAGCAGCATATATCTCACTGACAAAAAAAAGTGCAAATGGCCGATGCCTGGCAGTATTCTCTGGGTTTGAGGATTTGGGATAAGTGCTGCAGGAGACTCAGCTAGAGTGATATGACGTCGTTCTGTATGGATCTCTGTCATTGTAGTGTCTGTAAAATCTCAGAAGGGGGGGGGGGGGGGGGGGAGTTTCATCCGGCTCTTCTTAGTTCCAGAGCCACTCCTTATATGTGGAATTCCTTCCTTACAGTAATGCTTTCCATATGTGCCATTCCCAGTCCTGAACTTAGTGACATAAGAATGTGGGCTGTTCCATACTTCCCAGCTTCCTTGCTACACCGCACAAAAGGGGTGGCTGCTGGGAAAACTTTTAGTTTGTACTTTATGTTACATTATAGTGAAAGAATTGTACACTTCTACCATTAATAATGTGATACCAGAGGGAATGCTTGAAAGAAAAAGGTAAAACGTCCTGTTTATTGTATATAGACAGTATTTTTACACGGTAGAGTGCTTTATTGCAGCTACAGACTGTGGCCAGAATATTTTCTATTAGGGATGCTGCTTATAGAAAGTCGCAGGGCCAGATTTATCATTACACTTACATCTTACTCCACTTTTACATATGTCCAAAGTCAGATTTATTAATGGTCCTTTAATACTGTGATAAATGTGGTTTGACGGTAGCAGTTTATCCTTTAGTAAGCGGCTTTACAAAAGTCGAAAAAGTTGCATGTTCTATTAAAAAGTTGCATAAGATAAGCATAGTCTTCACTGGAGTGAAATTGCGCCATTTTTTGCGACTTTTTAAATTGTTGCAATAGTAAATCTGTCTAGAGATTCATTTACATAAGAAAACCCGCCCACTTTCAGAAAACTGGCAAGCATAGCGCAGAGCCAATAAAAGTCACACATTTTCTGCGCAGTTTTAGCGATTGCGCAAAAATTTTGGACTTTTTCACTCCATTATTTTGCCTTGAGTTAATGATAAATCTGGCCCTATAAGGACCTATTCCATATATTCTACAATAATGACAAACATTTGTCCTACACTTTTCTCACAGGGACTCATAGTGCAGGGATAGTGGAGACTCCCTGGAAAGTCAGTGGCTGCTATATAGGTGCTGACCCTCAACACACACTAGGGTCAGCTTTCCTGTTTGTATATTTTTGGAGTGTGTATGCAGATGTTGTGTCTGGTCGGATTCAAATCCAGGACCCCAGCGCTGCAAGGCACTAGTGCCAACCACCGAGCCACCATGCTGAGTATTGTAGACCTTAGACCAGGGCTTGACAAATTTTCTTGGAATCTAGGAGCCAGCTAAAAAAGTTAGGAGCCAGGCGGAGCCGCGTCATAAAGCCCCCAGTAGATGCCCCTATAGTGCTCCCCTCCCCCCACTTCTCCATAGAGCCCCCCAATAATGCATGCCATTACATAGGGCCCCCAGTAGATGCCCCCATAGTGCTCCTTCCCCTCTTCTCCATAGTGCCCCCCATAATGTGCCAGTATATAGGGCCCCCATAGTGCCCCCCATAATGTGTCAGTATATAAGGCCCCCATAGTGCTTTCCCTCTTCACAGTGCCCCCCCATATTGTGCCAGTATATAGGGCCCCATAGTACTTCCCCTCTTCTACATAGTACCCCTCCATATTGTGCCAGTATATAGGGCCCCCACCCCCCTTCTTGCCACAGTATACTATAAATATTAAAAACAATAAACTCATATACTTACCTTATGCTGCTGTCAGTGATGTGATGCAGGCCTCTTCCGGCCTGTGTCCCGCACTGTACGGCTCAGGAGATGATGTCATCGCGCCGCCTGTAGCCTATCAGAGAAACGGGCAAGGGAGACGCCTCTTCCCTGCTCCTCCGCACCATTCATCTGTATCGCTGTCCTGAGGACGGCGATACAGATGAATATGGAGATGAGCGCTTCCACAATGGAGGCGCTCATCTCCACTGCTGCCTCCGGACAGAACGGGCCCCGCTCCGCACCCCTCGCCCCTGCACCTTTGAAAACAGGCTGACAAATACCCAAGCGCCAGGACCAAATTCCTGATCGCCATGGCGCCTGGAATTTGTCGAGCCCTGCCTTAGACGTCTGTCAGACCACTGCAGGAACCATAGACATTGCATTCCTTTGATTTATCATGTCTATGTATAAATTATTTCCAATGGATAGGCAGCGTTGAGCTTTAGTGGCACCAATTACATTGAGATGGTGCTGGTCTCTAGAGGTGGAGCTGGGAGTATTGGGTAATCATTGTATCTTACAGTGGGTTGTGGGAGCTTTGTAGGCTTGTCAGTCACACAGTATCTATATATATCTATATAAATGGTTTGGGATTTCTAGTTCATGGTGACTGTCTATAGACATTTCAGGTTGTCATTGTTCGCACTCTGTGGAATGCAGATTTGTTCCCGGAGCTGTGAAGAAGAAGGTCAGTGGCATGAATGTATTTCCTGTCAGGCTTGCTAAAGACGTTACTGTTTCAGTCTCTGTTGGAATGAAGAGTAGCTGGAAGCCTTATTCACCAGGAACAAACAGACGTCTTTGTGTTAGTGAAGCTCCTAGGTGTGTGAGATCTTTCCTCAGGAGCCACTGGCTTCCTATGATAGTGATGGTAAATCATCGCAGAAGCTCTTCCCTTCCCATCTTGTTTCCTGCCCATGAGTCACTGAGAGCTTTGTTTTAGCGGACTGGATTTCAGTACTTTGTATGTTTTTTTTCCTCATAGATAAAGCAAAATTTGTATTATCCAATTTATGCTACTTTCACATTAGCGGCAGCCTTTTCCGGCAGGCTGTTCCAGCGGGTGAACAGCCTGCCGGATCCGTGCTGCCGCTAGTGCACACGTGCCGCCGGAGGTCTGCTCCGGCCCCATTGGCTATAATGGGGGCGGGCCGGAGGTCCGGCGGCAGCACAGCAAGAGCACAGAGGCGGATGGAATAAAACTACGACATTTGCATCTCTAAAGTCCATGGAATCCAAGTATAGTTGAGTTAGCTTTACATCATTTACTTTAGAAAAGGTAGAAGTTCAACTGGATAGTCTTTTGTTTCCCCCACAAGAAGACATTAGGTCATTGGAAGATTTAAAGGGGTTATCCCATGACTGATGTTAAAAATGAGACATCATATAGGACATGACAACCTCTTTGTAACAAAGCTAGAACCAGCCCTGTACCTCACA
Source organism: Bufo bufo (assembly GCF_905171765.1). Classification (NCBI taxonomy): domain Eukaryota; kingdom Metazoa; phylum Chordata; class Amphibia; order Anura; family Bufonidae; genus Bufo; species Bufo bufo. The sequence goes on from NC_053391.1 coordinate 434,036,382, forward strand.
TGGATCCAGAGATCTCCCCATTCATTGCTCTGCTAGATTTATATCAAGCTGACAGCTCTAGGGGAGGGTCTGTTCTGCTGCAGCTCAGGGGGCGTGTCCATGTTCTCTCTAGAAGGTCAAAGAAATTTAAAAAAATTAACTGCAGGTGGCGCTACACAGATACATTTTATTGAATAGCTCAGTGGCTATGCAAAAATTTTAATTACATGCAATTACACAAGTATTCAGATCCAGGGCCTGGTTTGAAAACTGTAGAATATTTTTCATGGGACAAACTGTTTAATTGAAATCAGGCCTCTGGTCTCCCCATCCCAGCATGCAGACTCTATAGACTTTATCACTATACACATCATTCATAAAATCTCACTCATGACATTTACAAATGCATTGAAAACCTTATTCCCTATTTGCTCCAGAAGTGACGCTTGTGTCTGCCTTTTTGCTATTTTTGTAGACATATTACATATGAAAAATGACAGGAAAACTATAAAATATAAAAGGTATGGCCTCATAGAGCAGCTGACTGCACGTCGGCAAGTCAAAACCACCTAGCAGCCAATGATCTCACCGTTTTATGGTAAACCATGGGTTGCTGTGGTGGGCTTGGCTTGGCCAATTGCAACCATCCGTGCCGTATGCAGTACCCTTTAACTTGAAATATTTTTAGCTTTGAAATATGTACGTAATGTTTAATAATTATGTTTTTACTATAGGTTCACCAATCCAGTTTTGGAATGAGGACCCCGCAAAGCCCCTCAAATGACTATCCCCGAGAGGGAAGAAATGTAAGTTCTCTATAGATACATTTCTCAATATTAAGACCATTTTATTTACCGTATATGTATTGATTTCTGTATAATCATGAAACATTTGTTTTTGGAGCAGAGTGAAAATGTCCGTTCATTAGCTCTGTCTGGTCATGTGGGGTTTGACAGTCTACCAGATCAGCTAGTTAATAGATCAGTCCATCAAGGCTTTTGCTTCAATATTCTATGTATAGGTAAGTCTATCTATCCATCTACACATTAGACTAAAGTCAACCAAACCCTGGAGCGGCTACCATGTAATGTGTCTTACCTGATCAGCTAACATTCTTTCAATAGATGATGGAGGAAAAAAGGATCGGTTATGTTAAAGGGAACCTGTCACCGGGATTTTGAGTATAGAGCTGAGGACATGGGTTGCTAGGTGGCCGCTAGCACATCCGCAATATCGATTCCCCATAGCTCTGTGTGCTTTTATTGTGTAAAAAAAACCGATTTGATGCATATGCAAATTAACCTGAGATGAGTCAGGGACAGGACTCATCTCAGGTTAATTTGCATATGTATCAAATATTTTTTTTTACACAATAAAAGCACACAGAGCTATGGGGACTGGGTATTGCGGATGTGCTAGCGGCCATCTAGCAACCCATGTCCTCAGCTCTATACACAAAATCCGGGTAACAGGTTCCCTTTAAAGAGGACCTTTCACCAGAATAAAACATCTAAACTAACTATACAGACATGTAGAGCGGCGCCGAGGGATCCCCCTGCACTTACTGTTATCCCCGGGTGCCGCTCCGTTCTCCTGTTATAGCCGCCGGTATCTTCATAGTTAGGCTCCACCCAGTGGAACCTGACGGCGTCTCTTTCTCCCATGCTGTAGCGCTGGCCTGAGAGAGAAAAAAACCTCTCAGGCTATGAGCTGAGCGCTGCGATTGGCCAGCGCTACAGCATAGGAGAAAGAGAGGCCGGCAGGTTCCACTGGGTGGAGCCGAACATATGAAGATACCGGAGGCTATACCGGGCGAACGGAGCGGCGCCCAGGTATAACAGTAAGTGCAGGGAGATCCCTGGGCGCCTCTCTACATGTCTGTATAGTTAGTTTAGATGTTTTATTCTGGTGAAAGGTCCTCTTTAATTTAAACATGACCAGTCCTTTATTTTCAAAGTAGGTAAGCTTCTGTGCAGAAGTGCCTGGCAGCATCTTAATTCTCTCCCCCCATTGAGAACACATACACGCTTGACCGAGGCATGTTGGTTGACAGCTACTGAAGTTATATGGACACATTAACTCTGCTCTATTTACCCAATTAAACACCAAAAAGACAAAAAGATAACTATATAAGCAGTCACACTTCCAGAATTGTAAAAACTGTACATTTTTATTGTTGCAAAAAAAAAGAAAAATTAACAGGGTTCTCTGAGATCGGAAACCCCTTTACATATGGGCAGGCAGGGTGCAGGGGTAAAAAAAAAATAGACTCCCCTATCGCTTGAGCTTTGATTCCACTGCCAAGCTCCCTTCTCCTTCATTTCTGGTTCACACTAGACAGGAAGTGTGTGCTGTCTACACATACATCACCGCCGCAGGCCAATAAGTCAGCGGTTGCAGCAGTCATGCGTCAAGGGGTCAGTGGTTGCAGCAGTCATGCTTACGGGTGTTGGACCCCCAACGATCTGATATGAATAGAAAAAAACCCGGACAACCCCTTTAACCCTTGCACTGTGTCTACACATATGAAAACGGGTTTGAGGTCTTGCAGAATCCCTTCAAAATTTTGCATACAGAAACACTGTGGTGAAGTTCAAAATAACCACCATTAACTAGTGCAGGGATTCCCTTCATTAATACATATGGCCTAGATCATAGCAAATAATAAATTTTTTCCCACTAAAGATGTAATAATACATAAAACATCACATAGCATGTCATAGATATCTAATGTATATTATATACCAAAAATTGGAATAAAGGGTAAAAAACTGAATGTGACATCCAGTACATCTAAGAACTATTCCGATACTAAATCCATGGAATGAATGGTCTGTAGGCCAGGGACCCACACCATACCATTGGTGGTCAAGCTAGCTTCCACAGGGATATATGCCAATATACCTGAGTATTAATGAGGGCAACCCCCCCAGACCCATACAGTGCCTGTGTAGTGGAACCAACCAATAGAAAAGGAAAACATTTACCTAATGAAGGCATCTACATTGCTTGGCACCAATATTAACATCATTTGTCTTACTTCAAGTCAAGATAAGGACATCAAGAAGGAAAAGCAACTAAGTGAAACAATATTTAATGTTCTGTGAAAAAAAATTAGCTGAACCCTTCTCCAGCCAGTATATAGTAGGGGTTATGGAGACATTCTATAAAGCCATTGCCGCCTTGTAAACAGGAAGAAGTCAAAAACTCACTGAAAAAAGTGGCCTAAACGGGGGAAAATGCTCCAAACCCAGACACTGTAGCGTGTCTATAACCGGGGAAGCAATTCCTCCGCATGCGGTCCGCAGATAACGGCAATCCCCAGCAAAAAATGCGTACATTGGAGGATGCCGGGGCGGACCGCATGCACCACAAGAACATCTTACACAAAATGATACATTGTGCAGATGAGAAAATATATAAATACAAAAATCACTGCAAAAAATGCACCAAAATGATACGCAACCTACAATAAAGGACAAAAACTCACTGAAAAAAGTGGCCTAAACGGGTAGAAATGCTCCAAACCCGGACACTGTAGCGCGTCTATAACCGGGGGAGCAATTCCGATATGGGCTCCGATATGTTCCTGACTGGAGTATATTGGCAAAGTTCTCAGCTTTTAACATCGGCCTGAGGAATGAGCTAGTATTGTCAGTTGCGTATCATTTTGGTGCATTTTTTTTGCAGTGAATTGTGTACAGGAAGAAGTCACCAACACCTGTGAAGTGAGATGTTTTTTTGGCCAAGTTTCTTTTCACATGTAAATGTTGAAACACTGACAGCACAAAACACAAGATGTTCCATCTTGTCAGCCTGACCCCAATTCCCATCTTGCCTTTTTTGTGACTCTAAGGCCTCATTCACACGAGCGTCATGTTTTTTGCCCAGATAAGGTGCGGGTGCGTTGCGGGAAAATGCGTGATTTTTCCGCGCGAGTGCAAAACCTTGTAATGCGTTTTGCACGCTCGTGAGAAAAATCGGCATGTTTGGTACCCAAACCCGAACTTCTTCACAGAAGTTCGGGTTTGGGTTAGGTGTTCTGTAGATTGTATTATTTTCCCTTATAACATGGTTATAAGGGAAAATAATAGCATTCTGAATACAGAATGCATAGTACAATAAGGCTGGAGGGGTTAAAAAAATAAAATGTAGCTCATCTTAATCCACTTGATCGCGCAGCCCGGCTTCTCTTCTGTCTTCTTCTTTGCTGTGCACAGGAATAGGACCTTTGATGACGTCACTGTGCTCATCACATGGTTCATCACCATGGTGAGGGACCATGTGATTGGATCATGTGATGTGACGTCACCACAGGTCCTTAGCCGGCAGCTCAACATTACAGAAGAAGACAGAGATCCGCAACTACGCGATCAAGTGGACTTGTTGAGTTAATTATATTTTTTTTTTAACCCCTACATCACTTTTTTACTTTGCATTCTGTATTAAGAATGCTATTATTTTCCCTTATAACCATGTTATAAGGGAAAATAATACAGATCGGGTCCCCAGCCCGTTCGTCACCTAGCAACGATGCGTGAAAATCGCACCGCATCCGCACTTGCTTGCGGATGCTTGCGATTTTCACGCGGCCCCATTCACTTCTATGGGGCCTGCGTTGCGTGAAAAACGCAGAATATAGAGCATGCTGCTATTTTCACGCAACGCACAAGTGATGCGAGAAAATCATCGCTTGTGTGCACAGCCCCATAGAAATGAATGGGTCGGGATTCAGTGCGGGTGCAATGCGTTCAACTCACGCATTGCACCCGCGCGGAATACTCGCCCGTGTGAAAGGGGCCTAAGGGTCCTTTCACACTAGCGTTATTCTTTTCCGGTATTAAGTTCCGTCCTAGGGGCTCAATACCAGAAATAAACTGATCAGTTTTATCCTAATGCATTCTGAATGGAGAGCAATCCGTTCAGTATGCATCAGCATGCTGCGGTATTTTCTCCATCCAAAACTCCGGAACACTTTCCGTAATGCCAGATCCGGCATTAATTTCCATTGAAATGTATTAGTGCCGGATCCGGCATTAAAATTGCCGTATTGACGGATCCGGTCTTCCAGTCTGCGCATGCGCAGACCTTTAAAAATGTGAAAATAATAAATACTGGATCCGTTTTTCCCCGATGACACCGGAGAGACGGATCCAGTTTTTCAATGCATTTGTCAGACGGATCCGGATCCGTCTACAAATGATATCCGTTTGCATACGGATTTCCGGATCCGGCAGGCAGTTCCTCACAACGCAAGTGTGAAAGTAACCTAACATTCAGAAAAGAAGTACATTTCTAGAAGTACTTGACTACCACAAAATATCACTGCTGAAGAATATACTCCCCGGATGATCCCATGCTGACATATAGGCTACACAGCAACCATAAAGTGCAGGCTGTTTCAGAAAACCTCTTTAAATATGCCCATTAAGCTAGGTTTATTTTAGCACTTTATGCTGGGATCCAGCAATAACAAAAGATATTTTACTACAATAGAATCTACAAAAAGAACACTAAAATATTTTCTATTGTTCCCCACAAGGCCTTGTTCACACACTAGGGAAAAAAAAAGTAATTTCTAGATGCCCCATGTAAATGACTTTATTTTTGAAAATACAATTCACAGTTTACGTTAAACATAGCAGGCTTTTATAGGGTTTACTATGTTTCTTACTTTTAGCTGCAGCATGCTGTAATCGTTGCAGTTGGTCATTGATTTTGACGGGGAAAAACCATAGCATTAGGGCTCATGCACACAAACGTATTTTATTTCCGCTTCCGTTCCGGTTTTTTTTGCAGACCGTATGTGGAACCATTCACTTCAATGGGGCTGTAGAAAATACAGAAGTTACTCCGTGTGCATTCCGTTTCCGTTTGTCCGCATGCCCGTTCCGCAAAAAAGTAGTGCATGTCCTATTATTGTCCGCAAATCGCAGTCCGAGGCCCCATTCAAGTCAATGGGTCCGCAAAAAATCCGGAACGCACACGGAACACATCCGTATGTCATCCGTATTTTGCAGATCCATACTGTAGAAATGCTATGCCCAGCCCATATTGCTCATGTGTTTGGTGATTAATAAGTTACTGTTTCTGTATACGATGCGCAAAAAACGGATCAAATATGGAAACCATACGGGTATGTTTTGTGCAATAACAGAACGAAAGAGGACTTAAATCAGAGAGAAAAAACCTCAGATACGGAATCAGTGAAAAACGGACCGCAAAACAACAACAGTCGTGTGCATGAGCCCTTAGGCTGAATTCACACGTCCGTGAAACACGGTCCGTGAGATACCGGACTGGCATCCTGCTTAGTGCGTCACTGGTATAGATCATACGAGTGTATTACTGTACTGCAGGGGCGGCACAAAGAGCACGGCGTCATAGCAACCAATGACGCTGTGCGCTCCTGCACTAAGCAGGATGCCAGTCCGGTATCTCACGGACGTGTGAATTCAGCCTTAAATCACGTGTAAAAACTGCCTGCTGTACACAAGGGAGCACCAGTCCAGTTTTCAGTGCAGGATTCTCCTTATACGCAAACAGGTAGAGACTTATCAGTGAAGCCAAGATGTGCCTGAACTCTTTTCCCCGTCCCTGGTTTACAAAGGCCGCAGCATTTCAGATAGCACTCTATGGGATATTTAAAGGGGCGTTCTCGGATTTTGATATTGATGGCCTGTCCTCAGGATAATCCATTAATATCAGATCGGTGGAGGGGGGGTCTGACATTTCACATTCCTTCCACTCAGCAGACGTCGGTGCTGGAACTATATAGCTATGTCCATTGTGTAGTGGGAACTGCAGGGCTGCTCTCATTGAAGTGAATGGAAGCTACCAGATCGGTCCTGTACACAATGGACAGAGCTGTGTACTTCTAGCACCATCTTTTGGCGCAGCGCTACAACTAAACATCTGATTGATGGCGGTGCAAGATGTTTGCCACTGATCTGCTACTGATGGCGTATTCTGAGGATAGTCTGTCAGTATCAAAATCCTGGAACAAATGCTGTCGCTGACTCAGGCAACATGAACCTGATGAGAGGTTCCCATTAAAAGCCTGCATTTCAGTAAATATATAAATGATCAGATCCCTAGTCCCACGGAGATCCAGTCTTGATATTTAGGATTATTACATACTCACTGTACTATTGATCTGCTGTGTTTTATTTTAGGGGAGACTGGAATAGGCAAATCCACACTGATAAACACCCTGTTCAATACTAATTTTGAAGAAAATGAATTCAGTCATTATGAGCCTTCCGTAAAATTAAAAGCACAAACGTATGACCTTCTAGAGAGCAATGTGCGCTTGAAGCTGACGATTGTGAATACAGTGGGCTTCGGGGACCAGATAAATAAAGAAGACAGGTTTGTGGAGCATTACTTGCCTTGTATACTCATAGTGGGAAAATGGCATGAACTCAGATCTGAATACATGCATGCCTATGAAATAGCAATGTTGGAGCATCATCTCTGTTTTTCATTATGCCATTCCTGCATGTAACCATGGGGCATGTCACTACACTGGTATAGTCACACACGGCAGATCGGTTACAGACATTTCTCTGACTGTCCTATTTGTCTGAATGGGGATCCCAAAAATCCATGTGCTTGCTGCTGAAACAACCTCATTCAGATTTATGGGACAGATTGTCAGTTGCACAACTTTCAGCAGCGTAGGACCGTACTCCTAGAACACACTTCATTGTGTTACACGCAGTCATCAATTTAGAGGAAAAACACAAGGTAGAGTTCTAAAAAAAGATGCACCAGCATTGTTTTTTCATGGTGAAGATAACATTTACTAAAACACAGTTGAGCGGAATTATAGAAGAGCAGACAGGTCCTTTTTGAATAGTTTTTTGGTCTTATCATTGTATAATGTTTTTAACTTTCTGATCCTCAGGATAGGTCATCAATATCAGATCGGCGGGGGTCTGACACCTGGAACCCCTGCCGATCAGCCTTTATTAAGAGAAGGCATGCGCTCTGCGCACTTGCCGTCTCCCTTCTCGCTTCCTGCTCGCTGTTGACATAGAAGCGGCAAGCAAGAAGAGAGACAGGAGACGGCACACGTGCATGGCGCGTGCCTTCTCTTCATACATCTGATTGGCGGAGGTGTCGGGTGTCAGACGCCCGCCGATCTGATATTGATGACCTATCCTGAGGATAGGTCATCAATATTAAGAACCTGGAAAACCCCTTTAAGGAGGTTTTCAGGTAGGATAGGCCATCAATATCTGATCGGTGGGGGTCTGACAGATGTTTTGGTCGGGAAAGGCTTATTATGCCCCCAAATGAACCTGCACATCCTTCTCTATTCTACAGTCAGTTGTATGGTGAATAGATGCAGATAGCAGCACCCATTGGGCAGACTGGGGCCTCTTTAGTCATCTTTTGAGGTAGCCTTTTCTACTGCATTGTATTGTATAATTTTTTTTATTTTTTTCCAGCTACATGCCCATCGTCGACTATATTGACACACAGTTTGAAGCCTATTTACAAGAAGAGTTAAAGATAAAGAGACTATTATACAGATACCATGACAGCCGAATTCATGTGTGCCTTTACTTCATCTCTCCCACTGGCCATTCCCTCAAATCTCTGGATCTTATAACCATGAGGAAGCTGGACAGCAAGGTACTATTACTTGATGTTTATCACCTGGAATATTGAGGCTTAGGCCAGACACAGACGAACGAGTTCAATGGAAGAAACACGCTGCGTGTGTAAGCATGATTTCCCATTCTGACCTCTGCTTCTCTGACGGGATCATATGGCATTATAATAATTTATAATGCTGTGTGTACCTGTCAGAGCTATATCTGCTGAATTACACTGACAGCATTATGTCAGAACAATTCAATAGATTTGAGGCTTGGCAGGAACACACAGCATTATAAAGCATTGTAATGCCGTGCGATCCTGTCAAAGAAGCAGAGGTCAGAAGTGTTTCTTCCATTGAACTCGCTCGTCTGAGTCTGATCTAATACTTCATTGACCGATAAATATATTTGTAATAAAAGTGGGAAGCCAGGCATTTTGTTGGAGAATCCCACTGATTTAGACAGGCACCTCCAACTGGACCTCGTAAACCCTTAGCCAAGGGCTGCCATTGGGGTTTGAGGATCTGACAGGATAGAATTTTTCATTTGAAGCAATTTGATAGATTCAGAGATATGTGGTGCCAGAGGATCTTGCCAGTTCCCTGTCTGATTCCACTGAAGAATCGGTCATGTTAACCCTCAATATTCATGCGCTGATGTCTCACTCTGCCCACCCTCTGCTGATGAACAGCTTTCTCCCTATACTGTGCATAGGAAGAAAGCTGCCTATCAGCAGCAAGGGGGTGCCGTCAGCTCATGAATCTCAAGAACTACAGATCACTACTGGGCTATGGCTTAGGAAAAACAGTGATTATATGAAAACTACAGTAAGTGACACACAGCTATAATCAGGGCCTCAGAGAGGACAGCATACACCTGATGACAGCTTCCCTTTACATACAGTTGAAACTCGAAAAATTTCAATATCGTGCAAAAATTCATTTATTTCAGTAATGCAACTTAAAATTTGAATATTGCGAAAAGGTTCAATATTCTAGGCTGAAAGTGTCACACTCTAGTCAGCTAATTAATCCATACCCCCTGAGCAAAGGGTACCTCAAAATTGTGACTTTGGGGTTTCATAAGCTGTAAGCCGTAACCATCCAAATTATAACAAATAAAGGCTTGAAATATCTCGCTTTGCATGTAATGAGTCTATCTCATATATTAGTTTCTTCTTTTAAGTTGCATTACTGAAATAAATGAACTTTGCACGATATTCAAATTTTTCGAGTTTCACCTGTCATGCAGTGCAGCTTCTAGAACTTTGTGGTCACACATCTGTCAGTGAAAACAGAGAGTCCATCTTCCTATGGAGCAAAGCAGGGAGGTGTTGCATTCTTTACACTGAATCTCCGTCCAGGTGTCTACGTGAGCGTCTTTTATCTCACATGTGGAATGTGCTCTTTCTCAGGTGAACATCATACCTGTTATTGCTAAAGCAGACGTGATCTCAAAGTCGGAACTACAGAAATTCAAAGCCAAGCTGATGAGCGAGTTGGTCAGCAATGGTGTGCAGATTTACCAGTTTCCAACTGATGATGAGACCATCAGCAAGCTGAATGCCTCAATGAATGTAAGACCCTCTGTCATGTCGTTTTGACTTTTTCTCCAGTCTTTGGCTGTATGGTATGTGTAAGAACAAGTCTCAGGATCTCATCCTTTAGCATACCTGAACAAGCAGAACTTTTCTCTGCTATTGTTCTGTAAGATGCAGAGACTGGATGCATGAGAACTTGAGATGGCTTCACATGTATGTTCATTTGCCGATTATGTATTTCTGCTTACTCCAGACACAGCTTCCTTTTGCAGTGGTGGGGAGCATGGAGGAAGTTAAGATTGGAAACAAAATGGTAAAGGCTCGGCAGTATCCGTGGGGTATTGTGCAAGGTAAAGAAATCCACCTTCTTTATGTTTCATAGATATAAAATAAAGGTTGGGTTTTGTATCAGTTTGGATGACACTGAATTACATTGTATAGTTGGGGATACCAGTGCACCCTGCTTTGCTGCTGTTATAATGAGCATGCTTTTACCTAGGGCAAAATGTTCCATAGATTGAGTGTAACTGGTTTCAGTTTGCAGAGTAAACCACAATTTCAGGCCAATTATTGGGAATACGAATGCTTGTTTCCGATAATTGGCTTGTATAATTGAGCTGCCAATGAATGAGCAAGCAGTATTTTGTCGGCTGATCATCTCGTTGTGTAATCAGGGATGTGGTGCTGCTCATAATGAATAGAACAGAATAAGGGAGGAATGGCTATGGTAGCAAGCGTTCCTCCCACATTCAGTATTTATTAGCCTGTGTAATCAGGCCGATGCAAATGAGTGCCGACGGATGTGTTATTTTACATAGGCGCTCACACATGCCCGAAGATCAAGCAGCGTAATACCTCCCTAAAACCCATTAAATATCTTGTATAATTAAATGTCTGCAGCAAACAAATGACTTTCCTAGCAACACAATGGGGGTCATTTCTTATACTGAAATATGCCTAAATTAGGCGTATTTCAGGCACAGATGGCGCCGCTATCTGCCACTTTGCCCCGCTCACACCTGTTTTAGGCGTAGAAAAAGGTCTAAATGTAAGACAGCTTCCTAGTTGTCTTACATTTAGAACTGGCGCTTGACTCGCCGAAGTTATGGAGAGGCCTGCACCTCTTCATAACTTTAGTGCATCCTCCTTCAGCTGTGGGGCTTTATTAAGACCAGCGTCTAAAACGCTGGTCTTAATAAATGTGCCCCGATGTCCTTAGGAAGGTTATGCAAGGTAAACAGCCTAGCAACACATTTACCACTGATATCAAGTGCAGTAAGTCTTGCCTTCATTGATATTTAACAGATGAGGAATGCCTTCTGCTTTTAATATAGTGTGGCCATAATCTGCCACTGAAATGCAACATATACAGTATACATTCTCTGGGGGCTATATTCACACAGGGCAGATTTGTGAAAATCAGTTTCATTGATCTTACTGAATGGAGATGTTTCTGCAGCATGTGCATGGCTTTCTGCAAAAAAGTGTAGTGAATTCATCTGGCTGATAATTTTGTCTGTAATTTTCTCGCTAGTGGAAAACGAGAACCACTGTGATTTTGTAAAGTTGCGTGAAATGTTGATTTGCACTAATATGGAGGACTTGAGGGAACAGACTCACAGCAAGCATTATGAACTGTATCGCCGCTGCAAGTTGGAGGAAATGGGATTTCAAGACATGGGTCCCGGAGATAAGCCAGTAAGGTAGGTGTTTGATTTAAAATGTTTTACTATGAAATTCTGTTGTGGTCATGCCTCTTAAGCTTATATTACACCTGCAGATTTTGTAGGTGACTGTCGGGAGGGAAGCGTTCCTTCCCGACAGTCACCTGCTTGTTAGAGGAGGAGACCACTGCTATTACATGCAGCGATCTCCTTTTCAGTATGAGGAGGAGCGATCACTAATGCCATCGTTCATCCCCATACTGAATCACTGTTTGCCGGCAGAAGATGTGATTGCACAGCACCTTCTGTCACCGGCAAACAATAATTTTAAACTTCCTAAAAGATTACAATTACCTGATGAACGAGAGTTTGCTTGTTCATTGGGAAATTGGCGGCAGTGTTACACTGCCAGATCATCGCTAACGAGCGTTCCAGTGAACACTCGTTAGCGATGATCTTCAGTATTATCTGCAGGTCTAATATAAGCTTAACTTTAGTAGTTCTATTGCTTTGTTTTCTGGTTTGGTAATATGTGATATAAAGCCAGCATTCATCCTGTTTTTAACAAATCATCAAAAATAAAAAGAGCCAAAGTGTTCCACTTTTATACTTGAAACATCACTCGCAAGGATTACTGTGACACGGACCTTTTATTAAGAAGGTGTACTATGTATGACAAGAACACTCCCAAACCTTGTAATACAGGTAAAAAAGGTAATAAAATTCAGTTTATGCAGTTCATGATTGAGCATGTCAGAAATAAATGCACTAAATGCCTAATGGCAGTCTGCCTAGTTATCTGCGGAGTTATCTTCAGTGTTCTTGGATTGCTTTTGTGGAGCCTGAGGGGGCAGTCAGCACGTTAATAATTACATCTCCACATTCTGCACAGTGGCTAATGGTGGATTTTGACGGGACTATTCTGCAGACGATCGTCGGGAAGGAAGTGTTCCTTCCTGACAGTCGGCTGCTCGATCAGTGAAGGAGGCGATCTCCTCCACAGTATGAGGATGAGGGATTGCTATTGCGATCCCTTGTCCTCATACAGAATCATGGTTTCTGAGCAGATCACTGTTTAGACCACATGATCTGCTGCCCAGAAACTATGATCGGTGGTGCCTGCATGAACGACAGGGTCACCCGATAAACAAGCGTTTTGTTCTTTCATCGGGTGATCGACGGCACATTTACACGGGCAGATTGTCTGGATAATCTGGACGATTATTGGATCATGTAAATGTAACTTAACCCCTTGTTAAGCCGACACATTGACATGTCCATGGTTGGCTATATACCTTCCTCTAATCTTATCTGGACTGGCATTGTATACCTTTGGGTTGGTTGTATTTTACATAAAATACTAATACTATTAGGAAATTGCTGGGGTGATCCAAGAATACAGCTTGGCATCTGTGGGCTGAGTAAAGGCCCCCATATACATATACACATCAGCCGAACTCACCGAGAATGGTGGGTTTGGCCAACACTCTAATGTGTGTGGAAAGGTCCCAACTCTGCCTCTACAGGGAGAAAAGGATGGGGCCAAATGATTGTTTTCACCCCATCCTTTTGTTCTCCTGGGAGATAAGCTTCCCCCAGAAGTGACTGGCAGCGTCTTAGTCTGCTCTCTTCATAGACTACACGTTCAACAGAGCTGGACGTGTATGTGTATGGTAGAAACTAGGGAGAAATAGCTGATTATTAAATGTGTATGGCCACATAAGATACCTGTCGGCCGAACGCTCTTTCAGTCGACAGCTATCTCACCTACCGAGCGTGCATGTGTTCTGAACAGGAAGAGGAGGAATAAGCTGCCGCCAGACTACTCTGATGAAAAAGATCAAGCATGCTGAAATCCAACAGTCCCATCCTCATCTCTTCCCATATCTGCCATCAGAAAATAGACAGGAGACCCCCGCATACTCATAAGATGGTCGGACCGTTTAATGTGTATGGTCAGCTTAAGGCAAGCTGAATTCTGAGATTTACAGCAGTCTGTAGTCTGCAAGTATTGCAGATAGTCTGAAACATCGTAACTCTCAACCCAGCATTGTGTGCAAACTGCAACCCAACAACATTCACAAGACAGCAGTGGATGGAGAGTGACATCTTTTCATAAAGGCTTTCTCATTCTTGTGATCAGACACCACTAATCAGATATTGATTTCATAGATAATTAGAATACTACCTGTGCTTTTGGTAGGAAAGCCCCTCCAGACTGAAGTTTATTTGAGGGCCAAATACCATGTTATGGAAAATCTGAAGGCCACATCCAATCTGTTAGCGTTTCCTATTGGAGCTATATTTCGAGCCCTCGCCCTGCACCTGTTGCCCGCACAGCTGTTTCTTACAGTGTTCAGTTGTATCAGCCCTGGCAGGAATGGAGGAATGCAAAAAATCTGCTGATGTCTCTAACTAAAGAGAGGGACAAATGCAAACAGATTAAAGGACAAATTACCCTGGCACTTAGCTTGAATCAATGAGGAAAGAAAAGAAAAAAGGAAGCAGATATTAAAATAAATAAAGAAAAAAGATGCACAAATGAGATAATCCATGATACACATACTAAGATTAAAAGGACAAAAAAAAGACTATTCTGGTATATGTACACTGGAGAGCCCCTCCGGTAGCCGTAACTTGACTCTGGTAGGAGCTAAATCTGCATGTACACACAGCACTGTGCCTGGGTAACCAGTGAAGAGACTGGCACTTACTGGGGTGCCATAGCCTTCGTTTTGCAGACTGGTCTCAGGTGTTAGATGCCTATTAAATGCACTTTGGTGGCCTTTCCTTGTTTTATTTCCTCATTTATCTGAAGATATGACATTGAGCTTTTTTAGGAGTTCTCCAGTTTTTCTTTATGGTGCCCCTGTTTGTAAACTACACGAGGGATAGGGTATTCTTGTCAGTTACTTTACTGAAGAATAAGGAGCTCCGGTTCGGATCCACCGTTACATCATGTGACCCACAGTCTGACTAGCCAAGTCCTACAGCATCTGAAATCAGTCCCTCCTGCACATGGCCGTTGCGATCCACGGATACTGGCGCGTGCATTCTGCGGAATGGCCAGCTCCCTAACAGTACAGCCTTGTCCGTAAAATGGACAAGAATAGGACATGTTCTATTTTTTGGTGGGGCCCCGAAACAGACATACGGATGGGGACAGCTCACAGATGTGCTGTACGCATCTTTTTGCGGCCCCTTTGAAGTGAACAGGTCCGCATCGGATCTGCAAAAAATGCGGATCCAATGCGGACTTACTTCCAGCTGTCACAGCAGATCCTGTAGGATTCAGGTAGTCAGACTGTGGGTTGTGGTGGACCTGAACTGGAGTTCATTACTCTGCAGGAAAGTGGGCAGTAAGGTGATTGACTGCCTTACCTTATCCCACAACCTTAGGCTACATTCACACGTCAGTATTTTTCTATATCCCGAATTTCGGTCCGTTTTTTGCGGATCCGTTGTTCCTGAAAATGTTTCTGTATGTCATCCGTATGTCATCCGTTTTTTGCGGATCCACAAAAAACGGAAACATGTATAAATTTCAATAAGCAAATAAAGTTGTTTGGATTTTTTTTTTAAAAAGTGATGCTTATTCCAGAAGAGGTAGAGGATCAGTGGCTTGGCTTTAGAGGAGCCTGAAAGAGGGCCTAGTTCTTCTGACATGTGTTTTACACTTTCATACTTGTATTCCCCAGAAAATAACAATTCTGGAGTATCTTTTATTTAGAACTCTGCATTTTGCAGTTCCTCTGTTATTCCTCCTGAAAAGTATAAATTGACAACATGGTGCTACCATTTTCTTGTCAGTAAGGCATGTCCCTGCCTAATCTGGTATTGTCCAATTAGCATCTATCAGACTGTGTGGGGACACTTCATATTGACAAGAGGAATGGTACCACCCAGTTATCAATTTATTCTGACATTTCTGTTCAGGCTATCCTTTCTGGCTTATAGAGGGGGTTCCCCAATCAGAAACCCGTGTTCACAATTTTTCATATATGCTGTGTAGCGTGTCCTATTCAGTTTTGTTTTTATTATGTTTTTTTTCACAATAAAGAGCCTTCTTTTACACGACCCAAAGGAGTGTGCGGTTCTAATAATTGGTTTGTGTATAAGGCTCACTAATCAGCAGACAATCTTTTAAGCCGAGTGTCAGCTGCTGCTCGATAGCGGGCAGAATCCTGCTTGTGTAAAAGCACCCTTAGGCTAGAACTCCACTGCAACTTTTCTTTGGGTGATTGTCATGTTAAAATCAGGGTTAGGCCTCATGCACAGGACTGTTGTTTGGGTCCGCATCCGAGCCGCAGTTTTGGCGGCTCGGATGCGGACCCATTCACTTCAATGGGGCCGCAAAAGATGCAGACAGCACTCCGTGTGCTGTCTGCATCCGTTGCACCGTTCCGTGGACCCGCAAAAAAAATATAACATGTCCTATTCTTGTCTGTTTTGCGGACAAGAATAGGTATGTCTACAATGGGCCGTCCTTTCCGTTCCGCAAATTGCAGAAGGCACACGAGCGGCTTCCGTTTTTTGCGGATCCGCGGTTTGCAGACCGCAAAAAACAACATGGTCGTGTGCATGTAGCATTACTGTCGGTGGTGGCAAAATTTGCAGTCAGATTTATTGCGCTTGTTGTACAGCTGTTTTCCCCATAGAGTAACACTGAGAATACATGACAGTCACAATAAAACATTTCTTAAAGGGCATCTATCACCACGAAATTGGACATGAGTAATACTGCAGTCTGCAGATAAGTAGTCCAGATACCGATTTTTTATTTTCCCACTGCCCCCTGTTCCCTTGCTGTTGGTGTTTAAAGCTGCACTGATATACATGATCAAGATTGCTGTGCATGCGCACAGGAGTCCTCTCCATTATGTTTGCACGGCACAGTAGTCCTGTGTATTTCAGCACAGCTTCGAGTGCTGACAGCAGGAGAACTGCGGAGCAGTAGGAAAATGAAAAATGTCGATCCGGACTCCTTATGTGCAGTACTACTCATGTATTACTACAGTATAGTCCAAAATCGGGGTGACAGATTCCCTTTAATTTTCAATATGGCCACAACTTCCTGTCCCTGTGTTTTGGCTAGGTGTGTATAGTAGCATTGTTATTATGATTGAGTCTGTAAATGCTTTGTATTCTGAAGATGTATGTGTTCCCTCCCTGTACATAAATGATACCTCTTCTGTATAAGGCAGCTTGTGTTTGGCACAGAGAACTCCTTTATGGATTGTGCCAGTAACGATGAACTATTTCACTGAAACATTACAAATCATCTCGGTCGTGAAATGTTTTCTAGCATAGTAAACCAAGTCTCTCATCTTATCTCCAAACCCGGCGGCTTCTAATAGAATGGTTTGATGAATTGAATCTCGGCGCTTGGGAAGCAAGAATCTAAGAAACATGCATCATGCCGAATACTCTGAGAACATTACTCATCACTCCTATTCTGGGAGAGACAATAAATCCCGCTGCAGCCAGATTCGGGCCATAAACGCGTCGATCATGTTTTTACATGGTAGATTAGTAGAATCTATCTTTCTTATCGTCTTATGTCGCATGCATTGCCTGCTTGGCACAAATTGCCTTTGTATGAGTTTATTTATACTAGTCATTTTTACTAGTATAAATAGAACTCTATACACATTTACCATTCTCTCGCCATCATAGCAATGCTGCACTTGTGTGGTCTTTTGTCGTGTTTCCTTCCAATGTGTTGATTTGGTGCATACAAGCCTACCTCACTGGTGCCATCCATCCTTCATTATCATGTCAGGTCCAGCATTCTGTGCTGATTATTCTATCAGTGTATCGTTATGTACCATGATGGCAGATGCTGGGGATCATGGGGGTGGGCATGACTGATCCTTATGTCTTATTCACACCTCAATGTTTTGCATGAGTGATTATTATCCAAAACCAGGAGCAGGTCAAAAGCAGAGAACCTATGCAAATCTTTCCATGTAGGCCTCGGTCCTGGCTTTGTAAATCACTAACCAATGTCTGGCAATGGCATGTCTCCCCTACATACATGCTGGACACTGTGCCAACCAACCTGTTTCATTTTGGGCTAGTGATGACTAGGGATTCTGGCGGTCCCCTGGTATTAACCCTTTATCTTCTATATAGGGATCTAACCTTCCCTGCAGTGGAGCTACCAGGCGGCTACCTCTTAGTATAGTCCGGGTGTGGGAGACACCGGCTCTGGTAAGTGGCTCTGAGGGATCAGGCAATACACATAGGAAACAGGCAGAAGTCAGGCCTGGCAGAGTTTGTGGAAATCCATGAAACAATCCGAAGGTCAGGGCACGCAGCACAGGATCAGTATGGTGAACAAGCCCAGGTCAGGAATCAAGAATAGGACAGACAAACAGATCATAGCTCTTTCACAGGCTCCAGCAACCTAAGAAAACCTAGTGAGATCTGTAGAGACCAATTTTGCAGGCAAGCAAGTGAGATCAGCAGCACAGCTATATAGGAGAGATGAATAGCTCATCAGTGAAGTAGCGGAGCACAGGATCACAAAGGGAATTAACCCTTACAGTGCTGCAGGGAAAAGTCTCTCTAATAGGCACAGGAATAGTCCTTGCAGCCTGGGACATAGAAATCTGGCGGCTGGACAGAAACTTGGTTAGTGATGCTGCATCTGTGCCACCCTGGATAGTGGGACAGTGGTGGGCACAGAGTGCCACCATGGGGGGGGGGGGGGGGGGGGTTGTTTGACTAGGTAGTGCAGTATGTGGGTATACTCGTCCTTCACCCTGCTCTCTGAAAGCCAGCAGTCACATTTGTCGATAGGGACCTCACTGCTTTACTGTTTTGGTGTTAGATTCCCTAGTACCTGGATTAGTGAGTGTGCAGCTCTCAGTACTGTTTGAACTCTCTTAGATGTCTGTTTAAAATGTTGGTCTCTGGTGACAGATGCACTATGAACTAAACCTTTTAAAGGGGTTGTCCCAATATTTAATCTTACACCCTGTCCAGGATAAGTAATAAGGTGTATAAGCACAAGAATGGGTGTCCCTTATCCACCTGTATGAATGGAGCAGTAGTTGGGCATGTTTCCTTTTGGAAATGAATGCAGCAGCAGTGCACATGATCAACCGCCACTCCATCATATAGGGACACACACAACCCACACTCTCATGATTGAGAATAGGGAAGATGCTTAAATCTTGGTATAACTCCTTGAAATTGTCTGAACTGAAATGAGGTAGTTGGTGGATATGATTATCTCCACCCAGCTGTGGGAAGGGGCCACGGTTCTTGTGGGCCTCTTCATTGTTTACATGGGGCCAGTTACCTGCACACAGTATAAACACATTGCAGTGAAGTAGCAATCTCCTGCACCACTACTAAGTAGACATTGTGTCGGTAGTTGACCCAATATAAACAATAAAGAGCGGATACATGGAAGTGCCCAGTGCTGGAGCACCGACAATCTGATATAGATGGCTTTTCTTGAGGAAACCAGACAAATACCCTTTTATCATAGGATGTAAGTAGAATTTGGTTTTAGGAGAAACAGGAATATTAGTTTAGTCATCAGTTTAGTCATCAGTTAAGTCATCTATTTCAACTTCATGAACTTATGTCTTTTTTCAACCATATTAACTATATTTTAATATATTGTATATTTGTTTCTAAAATAATACTTTTTTCCTTCAGTATGTGTTGAGGCCCTTTTAATACAGACCGTTATGGCCATCGGCGTGGAAAGACATTGCCAACCAATTGATTTGACTCAGGGTTAAACCTAAGGGCATTATCCTGGCAATTCCCTGGTATTCACCCTTTAAAAGGGTTGTCCCATGAGAATTAGTCTACGGTTTTCAAACCAGCACTTGGATCTGAATACTTTTGTAATTGCATGTAATTAAAAATTTAGTATAGCCACAAATCAAATCAAATGAAATGTATCTGTATAGCGCCACCTGCTGTTTGTTTCTTTTCTTATTTCTTTGACCTGCTCACTGAGAAAGCCGCACATGCTCTGTGTTATCCTTCAACTGCCCCCTGAGCTGTGATAGGGAGAGCATTGACACAACCCTTAAAGAGGACCGATGTTAAAAAAAAAACGGGTGGCAGCATCAGCTGCAAGTACAGGTATTTAGCTCCTATAAGTAAAACAGATGAAAGGTCCTCTTTAGCTGCAGCAGAACAGACCCTCCCCTAGAGCTGTCAGATTGATATAAATCTAGCAGAGCAATGAATGGGGAGATCTCTGGTTCCATGTGAGGTACAGGGCTGGTTCTAGCTTTGTTAGAAAGAGCATGTCATGTACTATATGATGTCTCATTTTCATTTTTTACAATAATCATGGGATAACCGCTTTAACCCATATAGACGGATCTGGATCTTGTTGCAGGGAACACAGCAGGCAGCTACCTGTTGGATTAGTCTCTGTATGGTTGGCTGCTGACCCACAGGAGTCAAGAAACACCGGTACTTAGCACTGAAGGGACAGTCAAAACTGGTAGTTAGTAACAGGTTGAGATCAGGTTGTGAATACATGCAGTAGAAACGAGGTCAGGGCAAGCAGTTATCAGTTATCGAGGTCAGTCCAGTAAATCAGACACAGGTCTGGTCAGGCAGACAACAGGCAGACAACAGTAACAACACCTTTACAAGGTACTAGCAAGCTAGGGACCTTTTTTCTCAGGTCCCTTCCTACAGGGAAAGGTGCCTTAAAACGGTTTCCAGCCATCGGGTGGTGAAGATTGGGATGTGTGCTGGCTCTCTCCTGATCAAAGTCCCGGCAATTAGCCAACAAAAGAGCAAATGCTGATTTGTCATTTCAGTGGATGTAAATATGATTGTGGACCCCACATCACGTGTAAACAGGATGTGTTGTGAACAGTATGAACACGGTATGGGGACAGATGATTGTACTAAGAATTGTTTGCCTGAGCTCCATTTAAATGTACTAAAAGAGCACTAGTCGACATATCGCTGTAGTCAGTCACGGGCAGTTATTGTGGAAAAAGACCCTTACTTCAGAAAAGAAAATGATGCCAACTTTTTTTTTTTTCTCCAGGAAATGATTTAAACTGCAGTGCATTGCTTTAGGAAGTAGGTTTTGGGTTATTTTGCAAGCAATCTGCTTCCCAAGCATTTTCACAGGGCAGTGAAGTAAAGTTCTCAGGATGTGTGTATGGGTCGTACATCCTGTTTATTCTGCGCCAGCCCGATTTCACACTGCAGCCTCGTACAGTGCAGCCTTTTGTCCACCAGCCGGACATGGTCCCGTGGTACACACTCTCAGCACTAGCTACCTCCTTTTCTTCTGGTTTTTTTTTCTACTTCATTTGCTTCATGCTTGGGGTTGTTTATTGTTCTTTGATGTGTATCTCTCAGATGGTTTCCTCCACTTACATTTTAACATCTTTTACGACAACTGCAAAATGTATTATATGAAGGTTCGATCCTCGGGCTACTTTGTAATATTCATAAACCTTCCATCCATCATTCATGAAGTACCTTTCTGTCCTAGGCATAAATCACTTGACTAGACAGCAGTAATGACAGGAGGCTGAGTCTAATAAATGGGTCTGATATTTTACTTGTCACGAACTGAGCCATTAATGGAACGAGGTCATTTTAAATCAGCTGAAATTAAGCATAAAACAACACGTACATTGTTAAAAAGTCCAGCACTGATTTGTAAAATCCACCGAGCCTTTATTGAAATCCCAATGACACAAAATACAATGGGGACGTGACCCCCCCCCCCCCGGTGCTCCTGTTAACACGTCTTGTACGTTAGATGTCCTTAGTTATTTTGACTAAGGACATCTAATGTCCAAAACGCGTTAACGGGAGCATCGGAGGGTACGTCCCCATTGTATTTTGTGTCATTGTGAATTCAATAAAGGATCCGTGGATTTTACAAATCAGTGCTGGACTTCTTCGTTCCCAGTTGGATCAGACCTGTCCGAGCTCGACTAATTTCCTTGGACCAGGGGAGCTGGAGTTTTCTTCTCTGATATGTCTAATATCTGCATTAGACCTGCTAAGGTTTCCAGTGATTTATGGCTGTGACCTCTGCACCCACCAGACTCTTGCAGCATTCCTGACATAGCTGTCCAGCAACAGATCACTCTACACGGCTGTTTATTAACATTACTGTCCTGGAAATGACTGCAGCCATAATTGCCTGTGTGAATATCCATGAATGAATCCATCCCCAGATGTCCAGGTCTTATAGACACATCGGCCATATTATTTCATATTTTGTATTGACTATGGCTGTCCAACCAGCCAGCTCAGAAAGAAACCACCGGTGTCCTTTATCAAATGTAGTGTAGCATGCTCCTTATATGTTGCTTATCAAGGTATCTCACAGGGTGGGTAAACCACTGATTGTATCCACACGAACAGAGGTTTAGCCATTTTTCATTTGCAGCCTCTGTCACGCGTACCCTACAAAGCATCTTGTACCATAGTAGCACTGGATGGGATAGGTTCTGACAACTGAAAACACATTTTATCTATTCAGGTCATTAGATGACATAGGGGAGATCATCCCAATATACCCATAACACAGAGCAAGTAAAGAAAAGCATCCTAGTATAGAAAGTGTTCATAGCATTTAGAAGATTAAAAACACTATTAAACATAAGTTCATACTAAGTTCATCAATAGCTTTGTAGTGAAGACATATTAATACACGTGCCAATCACAAAAATGGTGCAAATGGGGTGAGAATTTATCCATTTGTGCTAGTTTTCTGGTGTGAAAAAGTTGCAATTTTTGAGATTTTTGTTTGTTTGCCACTCTAAAAAGTGAGCAGGCTTATTGGCAAAAAAACAAAACCTATATATAAACCCCATAACAGGAAAAATAAGAAGCAGTACAATCAACCATATATAAAAATTTTGTACGGTATATCTTTTTATTGCAACATACAGTAAATTCATGTATATAAACTAATCATAGAAAATGAGGATAGAGCATCAGATTATGGAACAAACTCCACAAACGCTCCACTCCTCCTCACCGCTCCCACAAGAGATTCAAATATATGTAGATAACACAAGGGTTAACAAACCTATACCAATCCATATAATAATCCCAAAAGCTGGGGGCTGGGGTCAAAAATCAGCATAATAACCCTAAGGCCTCATGCACACGGCCGTTGTTTGGGTCCGCATCCGAGCCGCCGTTTTTGCGGCTTGGATACGGACTCATTCACTTCAATAGGGCCGCAAAAGATGCGGACAGCACTCCGTGTGCTGTCCGCATCCGTTGCACCGTTCCGTGGCCCAGCAAATAAAATATAACATGTCCTATTCTTGTCCGTTTTGCGGACAAGAATAGGCATGTCTACAATGGGCCGCCCGTTCCGTTTCGCAAATTGCGGAAGGCACATGGGCGGCTTCCGTTTTTTTGCTGATCCGCAGTTTGCGGACCGCAAAAAACAGCACGGTCGTGTGCATGTAGCCTAACTCTGTGGAGGGGATGAAGTAAGATCCCCACATAAAAAGTTACCTCACTCCTAAGTCCCTGTAGGACCAGAAAAGGCAAGGAGGAGGAGACCCCAGTAAATGTAACAAAAAACATAACGGTCAGGAAAATAACCAACCTGTGGAAGTGTTTGAAAGGGGAGAGGATCCAAAACACACTTCGACGAGCATTTCGCCTTAGCTTCGTCAGAAGGTTGCCAAAAAATCAGGTGCCATCGTTGACATCAACATATTAAGGGCTCATGCACATGATCATTGGATGTTTTGCGGTCCGCAAATTGTGGATCCACAAAACAGGGATACTATCCTTTTCCGTAATGCGGACAATAGTAGGACATGTTCTCTTTTTTGGTGGAACGACATATGAACACGGAATGCACACAAGGTCTTTTGTGGTTTTTTTGCAGCCCCATTAAGGGTTCATTCACACGTCCGTGGAATGGATCCGCATCCGTTCTGCAATACCTGGAACAGGTGCGGACCCATTCATTCTCAATGAGGCAGGAATTGATGCGGAGAGCACATAGTACGCAATTGCAGACAAGACTAGGCAGTTCTATGGGGGTGCCGGCCGGGTGTATTGCGGATCCGCAATACACTACGGACATGTGAATGGACCCCAAAGTGAATGGTTCCACATACGGGCCACAAAAAACGGAAAAAGAATATGTTTGTGTGCATGAGCCCTAACTGTAATTTAGGCGAGAGACTGTTCTTTTTCAAATATGATTACTGGAAGTTTGTAAATATATCCGGAAGCGATACCGCCATACGATGGATCTGGACCTGCGCTGTGATCAAATGTGAACCGTCAGGAAGTCTGCATCATTTCTGCATCTTAGAGATGCATCTAGTGGTACATTTTTGTCCTGTATTAAATTTGTGTTTTGTTGTTTTTTCCTGACTGAGAGATGCATGTGTCTGTATAATAATAGGAAAAGAGAAATAACAAGTGTTCACACCAGTTACTACATAGAACACCACAAACATTTCTACAAACAGCAGCACTAGAAGGTTCAATATGTTATGTTCCTGGTGGTCCGGGGTAGGAATCGACCGATTATCGGTTTTACCGATATTATCGGCCGATATTCAGGATTTTGACAGTTATCGATATCGGCATCTATTTTGCCTATATTCCGATAACGTATTGGGAACACAGATCGCGCTGCTCTCAGCTCTCTCTGTGTTCCCTCAGCAGCACAGGGGAGAAGGAAGCAGTGTCTCCTCCCCCCTGTGCTGCTGCTGCCACTGCCGCCAATGAAGAGACAGATGAGAAGAGGAGGAGAGGTTGCTGTGGCCACTGCGCCACCAATGATATTAATTTACTCATTCATTCAAATTGAACAGGAGGCGGGAGCTGGCTGCAGAATCACATAGCCGGCTCCCGGCCTCTATGAGCGGTAGCTGCGATCCGCGGTAGTTAACCCCTCAGGTGCCGCGGATCGCAGCTACCGCTCATAGAGGTCGGGAGCCGGCTATGTGATTCTGCAGCCAGCTCCCGCCTCCTGTATATGAATAAATGAGGGATTTATCTTCATTGGTGGCGCAGTGCACCCCCCCAAGCCCCCCAGTATTAATCGTTGGTGGCGCAGTGCGCCCCCCCACCCCCGTATTAAAAACATTGGTGGCACAGTGCGCCCCCCTAGTTTTAATCATTGGTGGCAGTGACCACAGGGTCCCCTCTCCCCTCCGATCGGAGCCCCAGCAGTGTAAGCCTGGGGCTCCGATCGGTTACCATGGCTGCCAGGACGCTATTGAAGCCCTGGCTGCCATGGTAAGCTCCATGCTGCTGTGTGCACAGAGCACAGGGCAGCAGGGACAGTGTGAGCTCCTATTCACCCTGATAGAGATCTATCAGGGTGAATAGGACAAGGGTTCTAGTCCCTAAGGGGGCTAAAAGTTAGTAAAAAAAACCACTAAAATATTAAGTATAAATAAAAAAGAAAGATTTACAAAAGAAAAAAAAACTACACATTAACAATAAAAACATTCATTTTCAGCAGATTTGTGTAGGAATTTATTTTTTTTTAAAATGACATTTCACAGAATATCGGTATAAATTATGGGCTATCGGCCTGAAAGTTCACAAATTATCGGCCCTAAAAAATCAATATCGGTCGATCCCTAGTCCGGGGTAAGAAGGGGGCTAGTGGAGCACAATGATGATAATGATGCCACTATACAGATTCAGAGCCTACCCGGTACCTTCACATATCCCAATTCCCATGGATTGGAATCCTCTTAACTGTACTTTTAAACTCTTGATGTCTCTAGTTACGCATTTGGTGCCCTCTCTTCTTCACCAGATCTCTTTCAGACAGCATCGGCTGA
The DNA here is from genome assembly GCF_905171765.1 of Bufo bufo. Classification (NCBI taxonomy): domain Eukaryota; kingdom Metazoa; phylum Chordata; class Amphibia; order Anura; family Bufonidae; genus Bufo; species Bufo bufo. The sequence goes on from NC_053391.1 coordinate 434,061,979, forward strand.
TAGGCCTGGAGAAGAGCTACGGCAGCACTACATGCCGCATTGCTTGTTCTCATTGCCATTGTCTACTAGCAACCAAAAACAAAAAGGAAAATGTTTTTGATGTAACATTTTCATTTCTCTTGCATTTCTCAGTTTGAGAAATATTACCTCCTAATTGTATCATATATGATGTATAATAAGAGTGGTAAATATTGTGTTCCTTATTTAGTAGTACAGATTAGGTAATGCAAATAAGACAGAAATGTATGCAGCTTTTGTGCCAGTAATACATGGTGTAATGTGACACTGAAGAGCTTTTTAGAAGCAGGACAACTGAAGCCCTGTCATATCCCCTGCCTCCAGCTGTATCGGTGACCAGCGCTGACATTACCAATATTAACAGCAGCTAGGACAGTGACCTTTGTGTATTAGGGTAGGGATTAGGGAATCTTAGCTCTGTCTATTGGATCCCAGGAAGAGTTAGACTAAAGGGAACTGAGATGAGCTTGTTCAGATGAGTCTCTACTCTACATTAGTGATTCCAAACTCCAATACCATGGGGAACCCCTGAAAAAGGTTTATATTCCTGCATACCCCCCTACTCGCATTTTTACCTCACAGGGTCTTGTAGACCAGAAAAAGCATACTATATTCCAGCAGAGATTAGGATGAAGACATTGCCTGCCCAATGCCGGCTGAAATCCCATCTATTAGGCCTCATGCACACGACCGTAAATGTGGTCTGCATATGATCCGCATTTTTTGTGCTGTCCGCATCCATATGTCCGTTCTGCGGCCCGGCAAAAAAAAAAAAAAAATAGAACATGTCCTATTCTTGTCTATTTTGCGGACAAGAATAGGCATTTCTAACAGAGGGCAGGACACGCCGATCCGCAAAATGCGGAACACACACGGCCGGTATCCATGTTTTGTGGACCGCAAAAATGGATAGGTTCGTGTGCAGGAGGCCTAAAAGTGACTCTTTCTGCAGTCTTCTGTGGTAGCTCTGATCACAGATTGAAAACCACAGCTGTATTGACAGTATATGGAAGTGAAGAGTTATCTACAAATTATGACAAACCAAACTTGGTGTATTACCAATTACAGTTTTTGGAGGGTTATGCAGGCGACACTCGATGTACTTAGAGAAGTTGAATATTGGAGATGATTAGAGGGAATATTCTAGCCATGCCTATATGATCTCTGGTAATTTACAGAACTCTATATATGTTACTTAGCAGCGGTTTCAGCATATAGAATACGTATTTATGCTGTCCAGCACAAGGGGCTAAATGTACAATGTACGCTGGTTAATAGGGTGACGGGTTAACATTGGATGCAGCCTCCGGCTATTGGTTTTCCCTGAAAATCACGCATTCAGTAATGCTTTTGTAGTTGCATGAATAGCAGCACAATACTCTTAGTTACTGGCATATTTTCAGTAGGAAACTGCTTGGATTGCAGTTGAGAATTGCATAGGACTATACTTTCGCCTATTATTGCCCTTATCTGTTGTCCATTATGTAAAAATATGAAACACTGCATATCATATTGGAGTTAGTAGTGATAACACTTGCTGGCATTGCATATATTCAAAAGGGAGATAGCAGTAGCAGAGTAAAGGGTACTTTTACACTTGCGTTGTGAGGATCCGGCAGGCAGTTCCGTTGCCGGAACTGCCTGCCGGATCCGGAAATCCATGCGCAAACGGATAGCATTTGTAGACGGATGCGGATCCGTCTCACAAATGCATTGCAATACCAGACCAGTCTCTCTGGTGTCATCAGGAAAAACGGATCCAATATAAAAAATTTTCACACTTTTAAAGGTCTGCGCATGCGCAGACCGGGAAACCGGATCCGTTTTGCCGTAACACTTGGTGCCTGTTTAATGCATTTTAATGGAAAATAATGCCGGCAAGTGTTCCAGAATTTTGGCCGGAGAAAGTACCGCAGCAAATACTGTAAGAGTGACTGAACTAAAGACGTCCTGATGCATACTGAACGGATTGCTCCCCATTCAGAATGCATTAGGGTAAAACTGAAGCATTTTTCATCCGGTATTGAGCCCCTAGGACGGAACTCAATACCGGAAAAGAATTACGCTAGTGTGAAAGTAACCTAATGTAAAAGAGACCATACAAATTTTACTAAAGTTGATTAAAATTGATCATTTTAAGCAAAACAGTTGTTCAATGGGTAAAACTTGACAAAGAGCAATCCTGTCTGACTGATGACATCATTGTCTCATCATGTACCCAGTGTTATTAATCATGTAAGGCCAGTTTAGATGACTACAATGGCCAGTGTGGTCTAAAATAAGTATGGCTGCATTGTGTAATGATCATTCACAATCCTTTGGTGAAAAATTGGCCATGCATATTGGTCTAAAGTTGACCAAAACAGACGATTTCAACCAAAATGAACATTCATTGGTTGAAATGTAACCGAGCTGATCGATGATAGACCAGATGTTTGTTTGTTCAACCTTCAACCACATCTATCTACTGTGTATGGCCAGCTTAATACACGTGGCCACTAGAGATGAGCGAATTTCATATTTTGAAATTCGTTCACGCTTCGTTTGGTGGTAAAAGCAGAATTGCGCTATGGATTCCGTTACCACGGACCATAACGCAATTCTATAACGGAATGCCTTTAGAGGCATTCCGTTATTTATTCCATCATAATACAAGTCTATGGGTTGCAAAACGGATCCGTCCCTTTTTCGTTATGCAGGGGAGTCCTCTCCTGCATGACCGAAATGAGACGGATCCGTTATGCAGGCCATAGACTTCTATTATGACGGAATGAATAACGGAATTGCCTCTAAAGGCATTCCGTCATAGAATTGCTTTATTGTCCGTGGTAACGGAATCCATAATGCAATTCTGCTTTTACCACCAAACGAAGTGTGAAAAAATTTCATAACATGAAATTCGCTCATCTCTAGTGGCCACTTTTAGGAAACTGTAATTCTGCTACTGTATTTTTGCTGCCATCTAGTGTTCAAGAAGATGTATGTCATCTTTTGCTGCTCTGTATTTCTGGAGAAGATTGACCGATTTCAGACTGCCTGTTAACTATATACGCCTGGGCGGTCCGTGCTTATCTCTGCAAAAATATTCCTGAATGACCTTGGCGAGATTGCAGCTGCATTCTAATCATGCAGCTGTGGGAGCGGGGAGCGTGCTGTCAGTTACAGCCATGCTCCCCATAGAGAAGGAAGGGACTTTTTTAAATCATTTTGGCCTTCTCCATCACTTTATGACCAGCGTTCAATACAGATCACGAGGCAGCAATGCAGCGGCTTCCTGCTTCGGTCCTAGTGCAGTCACTGGGGGATGTGTGTCTGCATGAGCTGCTGGGTCTTGTCAAACCCAGAACGGCTCTGCAGTGAGGCTTTACTGCATAGTAAAACCGCTGTGTGCAGCATAGAAGTTGCTATACGTACTGGCAAGATTTTGAAGAGTTAAAGAAATCTAGTTAGAATGGATATCTTAATCACTGCAATATGTCCTAGAAGCGATATGCAGAGAACGCATATCTTTAAGTAAAGGTGGAAAATTTGCCTGGAAAAGGCCAGAATAGGAAGAGATAATAGGTACCTATAAAGTACCTTAAAGATTTCTCCTGCAAAGCATAGAGCGGAAAGTGTGCTGCAAAGCACTGACCGCTGGTGGGCACAAAATAATTGGCAGTGCTTCCGTTCTGGCATAATTTACATTGTAATCCTGACAAGTGACTGTAGTGATTGGGAGTGTGATGTAAGTTGGTGAGAGAAACGGCAGGGTTGGATAAGATCAGAAGTAAATCATCTGCAAACAGTGAGAAGCTCTTGTCCAGGATCAGTATACTGTACCTTTTTATATTAGTTTGCCGTAATCTGAGCCCCTGGAGGTTCAATACTTAAAGGGCTTTTCTGGGAGTTTATTACTGATGACCTATCCTCATAGTAGGTCTTCAGTATCTGATGGTTGGGGGTCTGACACCCGGGACCCCCGCCGATCAGCTGTTTTTTAGAAGGCATTAGCGCTCCTGTAAGCACAGCGCCGTACATTGTATAGTGGCTATGCTTGGTATCGTTCTCAGCCCGAGCGATACCAAGTACAGCCACTATACAATGCGAAATATACAGTTAGGTCCATGAATATTTGGACACTGACACAACTTTTGTTTTTATTACCTGTTTACTAAAATATATTCAAGTTATAGTTATATAATGGACATGGACATAAAGTCCAGACTTTTAGCTTTCATTTGAGGGTAGCAACATTAAAATTTGATGAAGGGTTTAGGAGTTTCAGCTCCTTTTCATGTGGCACCCTGTTTTTAAAGGGACTAAAAGTAATTAGAGAATTGACTCAAAGGCTGTTTCATGGGCAGGTGTGGGCAATTACTTCATTATTTCATTCTCAATTAAGCACATAAAAGGCCTGGAGTTGATTTGAGGTGTGGTGCTTGCATTTTGAAGATTTTGCTGAGAAGTAAACATGCAGTCAAAAGAGCTGTCAATCAGGTGAAACAATCCATCCTTCATCTGCGAAAACAGAAAAAAACTATTTTGAGAAATTGCTACACTATTAGGAGTGGCAAAATCTACAGTTTGGTACATCCTGAGAAAGAAAGAAAGCACTAGTGACCTCAACAATGCAAAAGACCTGGACGCCCACGGAAGACAACTGTGGTGGATGATCGCAGAATAATTACCATGGTGAAGAGAAACCCCTTCACAACAGCCAACCAAGTGAACAACACGCTCCAGAATATAGGCATATCATATCCAAATCTACCATAAAGAGAAGACTGCATGAAAGTAAATACAGAGGGTTCACTGCACGGTGCAAGCCACTCATAGGCCTCAAGAATAAGAAGGCTAGATTGGACTTTGCTAAAAAAAACATCTTAAAAAACCAGCACAATTGTGGAAGAACATTCTTTGGACAGATGAAACCAAGATCAACCTCTACCAGAATGATGGAAATAAAGTATGGCGAAGGCATGGTATAGCTCATGATCCAAAGCATACCACATCATCTGTAAAACATGGCGGAGGCAGTGTGATGGCTTGTGCATACATTGCTGCCAGGGACACTGGGTCCCTAGTGTTTATTGATGATGTGACACAAGACAGAAGCAGCCAGATGAATTCTGGGGTTTTCATAGACATACTGTGTGCTCAAATCCAGCCAAAAGTAGCCAAACTGATTGGTCGGTGTTTCATAATACAGATGGAGAATGACCCAAAACATAAAACCAAAAGCAACCCAAGAGTTTATTAAAGCAAAGAAATAGAATATTCTTAAATGGCCGAGTTAGTCACCTGATCTGAACCCAATAGACTGAACTTCAGACAGAAAGGCCCACAAACAAGTAACAACTGAAAACTGCTGCAGTAAAGCCTGGCAGAGCATTAACATGGAGGAAACACAGCGTCTGGTGATGACCATGAGTTCAAGACTTCAGGCAGTCATTGCCAACAAAGGGTTTTCAACCAAGTATTAGAAATGAACATTTTATTTACAATCATTTCATTTGTACAATTACCTTTGAGCCCCTGAAATTAAGTTTCAAAAATGCTTTAGTTCCTCACATTTTTATGCAATCATTTTGTTCAACCCACTGAATTAAAGCTTAAAGTCTGAACTTCAACTGCATCTGAATTGTTTTGTTCAAAGTCCATTGTGGTAATGTACAGAACAAAAATTAGAAAAATGTTTTCTCTGTCTAAATATATATGGACCTAACTGTATGTATTGTGAAATCCACTGATTGCATGTGAGTGGTCCTAGTAACTGTTGAAGGAAATGTAGTTTTGAATTGTACAATCATAGATCATAACTTTAGTCTAGGGCTTGTACAGACCTGTATTGAATCTGTAATACAGTACCCATGGGCTGCTATGGTCTTATACTGTACAGCTGTGTGCCTTCAATTCATACACAATCCATGAGAAACAAAACAGTAGTATATTACATTGCATGTCATATTACCGAGGTGTTCTGACCTACGTATAGTCTATACTCAATATGGTACTTCACTCCCAAAATGTTGAAGGAATAATACGAACTACAGTACTGGGGACTACCGTATATAATTTTTTGGCTCAAAAGAATCACACTATGGTTTGTTTGTACTTCAGTGTGCAAGAAACGTATGAAGCAAAGCGACAAGAGTTCTTCGAGGATTTGCAGAGGAAGGAGGAAGAGATGAGACAGACCTTTGTGCAGAGAGTAAGAGAAAAGGAGACCGTGTTGAAAGAAGCTGAAAGAGAGGTATTACATCCATTTCTGTCCCTTTCTATCCTTCACATAATAGTGCTAGACCCAAAAGAAAACAAGTGTGATGGTCACTTATACCTGCAGGATTAGCACAGAAAAATGTGGCCACTATTTGAGCAGCACTGGCAGTAGCGGCCTTCTCACTGTTTAGCGCAGGCCCAGTGACATCACGACCAGTATCAATGGCCTGGGCGGGGCTAAGCTCTGTTCACTTGAATGGAGCTTAGCCCCGCCCAGGCCAGTGATACTAGTCGGGACATCACTGGTCCTGCGGTAAACAGCGAGAAGACCGCTACTGGCAGCGCCGCTGCCTTCTCAAACAGCTGATCAGCAGGGGTCCCGGGTGTCGGACCTCCGCTAATCAGATGCTGATGATCTATCCAGAGGATAGATCATCAGTTTAAAAAAGTTTGAAAAAAAATTTGTTTTATTATATGCAAATTAGCCTTTAGGAGCAATGGGGGCATTTCCGTTACTCCTAGAGGCTCTGCTCTGCAACTGCTGCCAATCAAAGTGCAGAGGGTGCATCTATTGCAGAGAGAGCTGAGCATCCAGGAGGGTATTTAGAGTAAATTGACACACAACAGAAATTTCTGCAACTAGAAAATCCATTTCACACATGAGAATGGAATTGTTTCTGCATCAGGTGCATGGATTTCAGGTGCAAGTCCCATTCAGAGATTTCTACAACAGATCAGCCATGTGTGAATAAACACATAAAGGCAAATAGTTTGAAACGAAACAGAATCAGCTTCCCGTGTACATAAGCAACTGACTTTCTCAGTCAGACCATCACTCCAACCAGAGAGAGCCCTCCTCCCATGTAGTGACTCAAGTAGAACATCACACATTACTCTAATTAATGTAGTCATCTTCTGTGGACATCTTAATCTAGACCAGGGATGGCCAACCTGTGGCTCTCCAGCTGTTGCAAAACTACAACTCCCAGCATGCCCAGACTGCCTACACCTATCAGCTTACTGCAGGGCATGGTGGGAATTGTAGTTTTACAACAGCTGGAGGGCCGCAGGTTGGCCATCTCTGATCTAGACTATCAAGAAGACAATAGAGAGGTCTTACTGTTGTCCCAATTCTACACCTACTATTATTATACTAACAGACACCATCTTCACCTCACAGCAGCAGTAAACTGACAATGGATTAACTATATATATATATATATATATATATATATAGGAGTTTTATATCTTTGTACTGAGAACTACAGAAGGACCCTAAATTGCCAGTGCAAATATACTTCAACATGAAAAAGGACCTTTCCTTGTATTCAGTAATTCATAATTACATTGGGTGGGGAATGGGGTAATGGTTATGTGAGTCATGTGAGTGCAGGATGCTGCTGCCTTCAATAGGTGTCATACTGTATATCAGCACAGCTTAATTCCTAGACTGATTTCCTCTTCTGTAGTTCAGGAAGGATCTCTTCTCCCCTGTTCTGACTGACACGGATGCTGATGAGTGTGTGATTCCCTCTTTCTGCAGAGTCTGTGGTGGGTTCTCTCCTCTGTCTATAATCATACAGAGCATATGTGATTCTACCCCTCTGTCTTTAGACCGCCTTGTGTGTTCTGTCCTCCTTATCTATAGGCAGTGTGAGCTTCTCTCCTTGGAGTCTTTTCCTCCTCTCTGCACTCTGATCTGCCATTTACTACTACTAGCTCTTCTTGCTGCTAACTCTGAGAGAAGGGAGGGGGAGAGCAGTCAGAAACAGGAGCAGTGTGTTATTGGAGCTATGTCAGATTCAGCAGGGAAGCCATCTAGATAAAAAATGGTAGGATGTTTTTAGTGAAGACCATTTAGAACAGTGTTCATAGCCTCTATGAGATAATTTTTTTTTTTTTTTTTTTTTTACAAAGGTATACTTTATTGAATGTTGCGCCCTCATTAATAACACATGTGATTTATACAGCTTCAGAATAGATTTGAGCAGCTGAAGAGGCTTCATCATGATGAAAGGACAAATCTAGAAGACAAACGGAAAGAGTTACAGGAGGAAATCAATGCATTTCATAAACGTAAAGCAGCAGCAGAGCTCCTACAAGGACAAGCATTTGGAAGTGTTGCCAACACCAGCTTAAAAAAGGACCGCAAAACGTAAGTTCATTCTTCCAGAATATTACCTGTCTGTGCCCACTACTAAAGGAAAACCTGTATCTGAAAATTTAAAGGGTAAAACTGTTTCTACTGGTGAATGGTAGATCCTCATCAAGGACATTAAAGCTTCTAATCCTCATAGGAAAATAATTACTAAATAAATAACCAATAACAAATATTTTGTGTCTGCTGACACGTAGCCAATGCAAGTCAAAAGTGGATTATGAATGTAAAGGGGTTGTCCCAAGATTTAAACTTATCCTCTATCCACAGGATAGGACATAAGTGTCTGATCGGTAGAGGTCAGACCACTGAACAGGGGTTCTGTGTCCCCCATATGAATTGGGCAGTGGTCAAGCATGTGCGCTGATGCTCTATTGGTCTCTATGGTACAGCACTGGGCTATCTCCGGCAGTCCCATAAAATTGAGTGGAGCAGCAGTGGGACAGCTCGATTCATAAAGGAGACACAGGACCCCCATTCTTGTGATGAGCTGGGGTCCTAGTGGTTAGACCCCAACAAATCAAACCCTATCCTGTGGTTAAGGAATGTTTAAATCTTGTATTAACTTATTTAAAGGGTATCTGTCACCAGGAAGTTCATGTAGATCTTCTCTTTCCTCTTCTCCTCCGTTTGACTCAGACCACCATGACAAATTCTTTTAGCCGCATCTCGTCTCTACAGAGATTGTTACACAGACATGTTAGATTTCTCATAATTGGGGTCATTTGTCAAACTGGTGTAAAGTACAACTGGCTTTGGTGCCCATAGCAACCAATCAGACTTCACCTTTCATTTTCCAAAGGTGCTGTCAAAAATGAAAGGTGGAATCTGTTGCAATGGGTAACTAACCCAGTTCTACTTTACACCAGTTTGATAAATTACCCCAAAGGTCCCTATAGTGTCTGCAGCAATTATAATGTCCCCTAGAGTTCCCCCAGTAATAATAACACCCTATATTGAGCTCCAGGTAATAATGCCTGTATAGTGTCCCCAAAAATAATGTCCCCTAAAAGAAACGCCCCCACACTGCCCCCATATAGTAATTTCCCCCACACTGCCCCCATATAGTCATTTCCCCCACACTGCCCCCATATAGTCATTTCCCCCACACTGCCACATATAGTAATTTCCCCCACACTGCCCCATATAGTAATTTCCCCCACACTGCCCCCATACAGTAATTTCCCCCACACTGCCCCATATAGTAATTTCCCCCACACTGCCCCATATAGTAATTTCCCCCACACTGCCCCATATAGTAATTTCCCCCCACACTGCCCCATATAGGAATTTCTTCCACACTGCCCCATATAGGAATTTCCCCCACTCTGTCCCCACATAGTAATTTCCCCCACTCTGTCCCCACATAGTAATTTCCCCCACTCTGTCCCCACATAGTAATTTCCCCCACTCTGTCCCCACATAGTAATTTCCCCCACTCTGTCCCCACATAGTAATTTCCCCCACTCTGTCCCCACATAGTAATTTCCCCCACTCTGTCCCCACATAGTAATTTCCCCCACTCTGTCCCAACATAGTAATTTTCCCCACACTGCCCCCACATAGTAATTTCCCCCACACTGCCCCATATAGTAATTTCCCCCACACTGCCCCATATAGTAATTTCCCCCACACTGCCCCATATAGTAATTTCCCCCACGCTGCCCCATATAGTAATTTCCCACACGCTGCCCCTATAGTAATTTCCCCCACGCTGCCACATATAGTAATTTCCCCCACACTGCCCCTATAGTAATTTCCCCCACGCTGCCCCTATAGAGATTTCCCCCACACTGCCCCTATAGTAATTTCCCCCACGCTGCCCCTATAGAGATTTCCCCCACACTGCCACATATAGTAATTTCCCCCACACTGCCCCATATAGTAATTTCCCCCCACGCTGCCCCTATAGTAATTTCCCCCACGCTGCCCCATATAGTAATTTCCCCCACATTGCCCCATATAGTAATTTCCCCCACATTGCCCCATATAGTAATTTCCACCACACTGTCCCCATATAGTAATTTCCCCCACACTGCCCCATATAGTAATTTCCCCCGCACTGCCCCCATACAGTAATTTCTTCCACACTGGCTTCCATGTAGTAATTCCCCCCACAAAGTAATTTGCCCCCCACACTGCCCCCATCAAGTAATAACCCCACACACTGTCCCCATTAGATAATTTGCCCTTACACTGCCATCCATTAAGTAATTTCTCCACACTGCCCCCATAGTATTAATTCCCCCCATGGTAGTAATTTGCCCCCACAGTATTAATTGTCCCTTCAATTAATTGTAGTAGTTTGCCCCCCACTGTCCCTTCAGTGATATTTTCCTGTGCCCCCCCAGTAATATCCCCCAAAGTTGGCACACAAAAAATAAATAAAAATAAAAGCTAATCCTTACCTATGTCCCAGTCGGCGCTCACTCGTCGATGGTGCAGGCGTCTGGGCACAGGCGCGATGATGTCCTCACGCCCGCCTACGCCAGAATTTTACTACTGCATAGGCTTGAAGCCTATGGCGGTGATCGGCGGACGGTGGCGGGACAGGGAACTATGCGCTCCCGTGCCCCGCCGTAGTTTGTGGGCGTTTGGGTCGGCGTTGGGCCCCCCAAACGCCCCAATTATAATCTGCAAGCCACTCTGTGCACCCTTACTCCTCCTGATCCCTCTGATAAGGTATTATTACATTCAGCTGAGTGGGCTCTACAAGGCACTGTCCATGGTTTAACACTGAATTTTCTGGTTACAGACCCCGTTTATGTCCGCAGCAATGAAAATGACAGCATAGAATGTAAATGATGACACAATGTATATGATAATGCTTTGTCTCTTTTTACATTCCATTTTTTGGTTCTTTCCTTTGCAGTTTCATGTGATTGGATGACACTGGTCTATGATACTACACAATTAGATCTGCGTCTTTTCATAATTTTTTTTACAACACAAAATGTGTTCCTGAAATCCAGACTACTTAAAGCAAAGTACAAGAAACAACAAGCACTGCAGCAAGAAATGGACAATCACTAACCCAAATGCGTGGTAACCCTGCCAGCAGACCACTGGGCTCTTTACAATTCTGGAGATCATTCATACAAAGGAAAATACAAGAGAGTTTGATGGCAACTTTCTCAGTGTAGCTTTTTGTAGCAGTTTTTGATGCAGTTTTTTGAGCCCAAAGCTAGAAGTGGGTTGGAAGGGAATGAGAACTTAGGCTTCTCCTTCCTTCTGGATCCACTTCTGGCTTTGGTTCAAAAAATGTCACAAAAAAACCCTGTATGGTACCACCCTTACAAGACTGTTGTTAGCTCATTTGTGTTCTAATGGATCAGTTGCATGTTATTAGAGGGACTGTGCAGTCTGGGAAGCCTACGGGATGTTCTGTTCAGAGAGTAGATGTTTTATGTTGAACTCAAGTTAAAAGCCACTCTGAGGAGATAGCCGGATCTAGTGCCCCAAACTGCAATCACACAAGCCTAGAGCCCCTTATTTCTGTCCTATTTGGATCTGTTTGTTTGATTTTATAATTCCCATTAAGAAATGTAAATGGCCCTAACTGTTCATATCAGTGAGAGGTTTATTATGTGCACATGTATAAAACAATTTCCTATCCTCTTGGTAACCCTTCCTACAATTACATTAGTGCATTTATTTTGTGTTCACATGTTTATTGCTTTTTTTTTTTTTTTTTTTTTTTAAGAATTGCTGTTACGTTGAACAACATAAAGTGATAATATTTGGTAATTTGTAATTTCTTGTATAGTTTCCCGCTGTGTCATTTTTAAGAACTAAGGCTAATATTTTCCGGTATTGAGATCCGTCATAGGGTCTCAATACGGAAAAAAAAACGCTTCAGTTTTGTCCTTATTCATTGTCAATGGGGACAAAACGTAACTGAACAGAACGGAGTGCTCCAAAATGCATTCCGTCCCGTTCTCATACCGGAGAGCAAACCGCAGAAAACGGATCCGTCCCCCATTGACTTTCAATGGAGTTTATGACTGATCTTTCTTGGCAATGTTCATAACGGATGCAGACAGTTGTATTATCAGTAACAGAAGCGTTTTTGCTGAACCCTGACAGATCCAGTAAAAACGCTAGTGTGAAAGTAGCCTATAGGGTACTTTCACACTTGCGTTTTTCTTTTCCGGCATAGAGTTCCGTCACAGGGGCTCTATACGGAAAAGAACTGATTAGTTTTATCCCCATGCATTCTGAATGGAGAGTAATCGTTCAGTTTGCATCAGGATGTCTTCAGTTCAGTCGTTTTGACTGATCAGGCAAAAGAGAAAACGCCGGCATGCTACGGTTTTATCTCCGGCTAAAAAACTGAAGACTTGCCAGAATGCCGGATCGGCATTTTTTCCCATAGGAATGTATTAGTGCGGATCCGGCATCAGAATACCGGAATGCCGGATCCGTCCTTCCGGTATGCGCATGCGCAGACTGAAAAAAAGGTTGAAAAAATAAATGCGGATCCATTTTTGCCGGATGACACCGGAAAAGACGGATCGGCATTTCAATGCATTTTTTCGAATGATCAGGCATTTTTAAGACTGATCAGGATCCTGATCAGTCTTACTAATGCCATCAGTTAGCATACGTTTTGCCTGATCCGGAGGCAGTTCCGGCGACGGAACTGCTTGCTGGGATCTCCCTGCCGCAAGTGTGAACGTAGCTAAGTCACGGATTGTCATTCTGTTCAGTACTATCTTTTTGATGCTGAAAAATAAGGCTAGTTTCACATCATGTTTAGCCCCCTGCTGGGCTTTCCGTTGGGGTATACATTTGAACACCCGAAAGCAGTATTCAAACGTATACCGCAATGGGTACATTCACTGAATGAGGAAGACAAAGCAGAAAAGGTTCATTTTTGGACTCGTTTTACATGCTTTCCGTTTATTTCTGGCTTTACTGCCAGACAGAAAAAAGTGGTAGACTGTGCTAGTTCTATCAATGAAATGATATAGCATCCATTGGACTCAATCTGACTCGATCAAGAGCAGCGTTTGAATACCACTTTTGGGTATTCAATGTACTACGCCTCATAGATATCCCAGTGGAGGGAGCTAAAATGTTATGTGACACTAGCCCTAATACTTTTGTGTGCATTCCAAACTATAATCTTAAAGGTGTATGTATATATTTGGGCTTGGATTAGGAGTACATCTACATACATGACATTTTTTGAATATATCTTATCAGTTTCCAGCAGCAGGTTTATTTCTGGTGCTGGCGGCTGCTGAGAACAGTTAATCGGAGGGGGTTGTTTGGCCCCTACAATCTGATATTGATAACCTATCCCTCATGATAGGTCATCATTATCTAGAATCAGGACAACCCCTTTAATTTTCTGTTTACAGTTCTGGAGCTATCATCCTTTTCACAGTTATAAAAAGTGTCTGTCTTACCTCTAGCAATCAGATTTCACTTTTCCAAAGCATAATTAAGTTAGGAAGGATCTGGTTGGTTGCTATTGGCAACACTGACACCTTTTGTATGCAGGACGCCCGCTGCCCCTACTGCCTCCTCTGTGGCTCATGGTGTGCATTCAGTGCTGCTTGGTAACATGGGAGTGAAAAGAGATACTATACATATTATCAGGTAAGACATTGTAAGAATATTGTCGTAATTGTAGACTGTGTAAATGTAGAAGGCAGGCAGAAGATGTGCCAGATTTATCACTGTGTGGCACATGTAGATGAACCGGCACATGTAGCTGTCCTGAAGCCTGATGGGTATGTGGCCACAAAGAGTGCAGGAGCAGGGAACTTTATGTCGGGCTCCCATGTGGACTGCGACCTGTTACAACATGTCCTCTAGATACCAATAAGGGTCCACTCACACAACTGTATTGCGGTCCGCAAATTGCGGATCCGCAAAACACGGACTCCAGCCATGTGCGTTCCGCATTTTGCGGACCGCAAATGGCATGCACTATAATAGAAATGCCTTTTCTTGTACGTGGTGCAGACAAGAATAGGACATGTTCTATTTTTTGCGGAACCACGGACGGAAGTAATTTGTCTGGATGGATGTCAGGAAACTGAATTAGTGCGGGTTTGTATGTTGTAAGTCACTTGAAGCAATATCACTAAAACATATAATTCCCGGCAAAGGCTAGACTCTGCCCCCAAATAGTCCCTTTTCTGTTTCTTTATGCCACTTCTTGGATAGCTGATTTACACCATTACTTTGCACCAAACTTAATAGAGCAATGCCTTCATAATCGACCATTTTATGAACAGATTAAGCATGCCCACCACTTATCCGGGTATTTTCAAAAAGATGCATTAATAAATGTGGTGCGAGACAATTGGGGGAATCGACGATTATCGGTTTTTTACCGATATTATCCGGACCGATATCAAGATTTTGACATTTTGACATTGTTATCGGTATCGGCATCTATTTTGCCGAAACTTCGATAACGCATGGGGAACAAGGATTGCGCTGCTGACAGCGCTCTCTGCGTTCGCTCAGCAGCACAGGAGGAGAAGGAAGCAGTGTCTCCCTCCCCCCTGTAGCTGCCGCTGCCCCCAATGAGAGGAGAGCGGAAAAGAGAAGGGGCGGGGCTGTGGCCACTGCTCCACCAATGAGAGAAATCTATCATTAATTCATATACAGGAGGCGGAGCTGGCTGCAGAATCACATAGCGGCTCCGACCTCTATGACCAGTAGCTGCGATCTGCGGTAGTTAACCCTCAGGTGCCGCGGATGCCAGTACGCTCATAGAGGTCGGGAGCCGGTATGTGATTCTGCAGCCAGTTCCCACTCTGTATATGAATTAATGAGAGATTTCTCTTCATTGGTGGCGCAGTGCGCCCCCCCCAAGCCCCCCAGTATTAATCATTGGTGGCGCAGTGCGCCCCCCCCCCAAGCATTAATCATTGGTGGCGCAGTGCGCCCCCCCCCCCCATCCATTATTATAAACATTGGTGGCGCAGTGCGCCCCCCCACAGTATTAATATTGGTGGCAGTGGACACAGGGTCCCCTCTCCCCTGCTCCTCCGATCGGAGCCCCAGCAGTGTAATCCTGGGGCTCCGATCGGTTACCATGGCAGCCAGGACGCTATTGAAGGCCCTGGCTGCCCATGGTAAGCTCCATGCTGCAGTGTGCACAAAGAACAGCAGGGACAGTTGTGAGCTCCTATTACCCTGATAGAGCTCTATCAGGGTGAATAGGACAAGGGTTCTAGTCCCTAAGGGGGCTAAAAGTTAGTAAGAAAAATAAAAAAAATAAAAAAAAAAATATTAAGTATAAATGAAAGAAAGATTTAAAAAATAAAAAGCACGTTAACAATAAACATTAATTTTCATTAGATTTGTGTAGGAAATTTTTATTTAAAAAAAAAAAGAAAATTCCAGAATATCGGTATAATTATCGGCTATCGGCCTGAAAGTTCACAAATTATCGTTATCGGCCGTTAAAAAAATCAATATCGGTCGATCCCTACGAGAAATGATATATCACCTATAACGCTCAGAAAGCTACCACACAAGTAATTATAATCAATTAATCCTTTATTAAACATCCATTTACAATACATTGATAAAAAATGCGAGAAATGATGTGGCTGAAATAATACTTAATGAGTACCTGAGTTTAAAAAAAAAGTTTGCATAATGGCTGTGCTTCTTTGTATTATTATTATTATTATTATTTATTATTAAAGCGCCATTCATTCCATAGCGCTGTACATATGATGAGCGGTGCACATACATAATACAGACAATTGCACTAATCATAAACAAGACAAGTTACAAACTGGTACAGAAGGAGAGAGGGCCCTGCCCGTGAGGGCTTACAATCTACATGGTATGGGAGAAGGACACAGTAGGTGCGGGTTAAGTTGGTCATGGCGGTATAGAGGCAGCGGGGTCACTGGTTGTAGGCTTGTCTGAAGAGGTGGGTTTTCAGGTTTCTTTTGAAGGATTCCAATGTAGGTGAGAGTACTGATATGTTGGGGTAGCGAAGTTCCAGTGTATGGGGGATGCACGGGAGATAGAAATCTTGGAGTCGATTGTGGGAAGAGGCCATAAGAGGAGAGGAGGAGAAGGAGGTCTTGTGAGGATCGAAGAGTGCGATGTGGGGATGTATCTGGAAAGTAGCTCAGAGATGTACGGGAGGGGGACAGGTTATGGACGGCCTTGTATGTATTTGTTAGTACTTTGAAGTATAACTGTGAAGGAAAAGGTATTTTTGGCCTTTCCTAATGTCTTCCTCAGCTAATTATTCCCTCTTCAGCTGCAGAACTAGATGCATTTCTGTCACAAGGAGGGGGTGTCTCCCTTTGTGGAATCTGCCAGCACTATACTGCTGTGACATCCTGTAGAATACAGCAGTTCTTTTATCAGGCTGGGATCTCAGCTAGCTCTGACACCACACCCCCACTTCCTTTCTTCTGTGTATCTGTTACTAGGGACGGATCTTGCTGTCTACATGCAGTGGAGTGCAAATTAGGTGGAAGTGAGACCATGACTTTACAGCTTTTTTTCAGGTGGCATATAAATTAAGTGATTTAGTGATCTTTAAAACACAGGTACAGACAGTGGCAGTAACAGCCA
Organism: Bufo bufo; assembly: GCF_905171765.1. Taxonomy (NCBI): domain Eukaryota; kingdom Metazoa; phylum Chordata; class Amphibia; order Anura; family Bufonidae; genus Bufo; species Bufo bufo. Next base: position 434,078,927 of record NC_053391.1, read on the forward strand.
AAATGTATTACTATATAAAAAATGCCAGTTCTCTGTCTACATACTCAACTGTGGCAGTGCCTTGCCTTATACACTGCTCAAAAAAATAAAGGGGACACTTAAACAACACAATGTAACTCCAAGTCAATCACACTTCTGTGAAATCAAACTGTCCACTTAGGAAGCAACACTGAGTGACAATCAATTTCACATGCTGTTGTGCAAATGGGATAGACAACAGGTGGAAATTATAGGCAATTAGCAAGACACCCAAATAAAGGAGTGGTTCTGCAGGTGGTAACCCGCACGTCTCAGTTCCTATGCTTCCTGGCTGATGTTTTGGTCACTTTTGAATGCTGGCGGTGCTTTCACTCTAGTGGTAGCATGAGACGGAGTCTACCCCACAAAAGTGGCTCAGGTAGTGCAGCTTATCCAGGATGGCACATCAATGCGAGCTGTGGCAAGAAGGTTTGCTGTGTCTGTCAGCGTAGTGTCTAGAGCATGGAGGCGCTACCAGGAGACAGGCCAGACATCAGGAGACGTGGAGGAGGCCGTAGGAGGGCAACAACCCAGCAGCCAGGACTCTACCTCCGCCTATGTGCAAGGAGGAACAGGAGGAGCACTGCCAGAGCCTGCAAAATGACCTCCAGCAGGCCACAAATGTGCATGTGTCTGCTCAAACGGTCAGAAACAGACTCCATGAGGGTGATATGAGGGCCGACGTCCACAGGTGGGGTTTGTGCTTACAGCCCAACACCGTGCAGGACGTTTGGTATTTGCAGAGAACACAAGATTGGCAAATTCGCCACTGGCGCCTGTGCTCTTCACGATGAAAGCAGGTTCACACTGAGTACATGTGACAGAGTCTGGAGACGCCGTGGAGAACGTTCTGCTGCCTGCAACATCCTCCAGCATGACCGGTTTTGGCATTGGGTCAGTAATGGTGTGGGGTGGCAATTTCTTTGGAGGGCCGCACAGCCCTCCAGGAGCTCGCCGGAGGTAGCCCTGACTTGCCATTGGGTACCGAGATGAGATCCTCAGATCCCTTGAGAGTCATATGCAGGTGCGGATGGCCCAGGGTTCCTCCTAATGCAAGACACTGCTAGACCTCAAGTGGCTGGAGTGTATGCTAGGCAGTTTCCTGCAAGACAAGGCATAGATGCTATGGACTGGCCCGCCCGTATCCCCAGACCTGGAATCCAATTGAGCACTACTGGGACATCATGTCTCGCTATTATCCACCAACGTCACGTTGCACCACAGACTGTCCAGGTGTTGGCAGATGCTTTAGTCCAGGTCTGGGAGGAGATCCCTCAGGAGACCGTCCGCCACTCATCAGGAGCTGCACAGGCGTTGTAGGGAGGTCATACAGGCACGTGGAGGCCACACACACTACTGAGCCTCATTTTGACTTGTTTTAAGGACATTACATCAAAGTGGATCAGCCTGTAGTGTGTTTTTTCACTTAATTTTGAGTGTGACTCCAAATCCAGACCTCCATGGGTTGAAAAAATTTGATTTCCATTTTTTTAATTTTTTGTGTGATTTTGTTGTCAGCACATTCAACTATGTAAAGAACAAAGTATTTCAGAAGAATATTTAATTAACTCAGATCTAGGATGTGTTATTTTTGTGTTCCCTTTATTTTTTTTGAGCAGTGTATAAACATGCAGGTTAAGATTACAATGAAAGCACAGGTATATAGACTCCTCTGAAAACAGTTTTTGCACTTGGACTGTCCAGATACAGTGTATAGAATTATGGTAATCCAATATAATAGAACATTCAAAAGTGCAAAATACGGTAGCAAGTTTTCTTACACTTTTTATTTGGTTAAAATACACATAAACTAAAGCAGTATTTTAGAGACGCAGAAAAATAGAAGATCATTCAGTACACAGGGTGACACATCAGACACGTATTTGGAACAATCTATTTGTTTCCAATAATTGCCTGCATTTACATGCAGCAATCATCTCCGCTGTATGGGGACAAGGGATTGCTACTGCAATGGCTCGTCCCTACAGACAATACTTGTTTCTGGACAGCAGATCGCGTTTTAGATAGGGACAATCTGCTGCCCAAAAGCAATCACTTAAGTGACCTCATCAGCGATGCTTTCACCCGATGGAATGAGCATTTGGGCCATTATTGTGATGTCATGGACTCCTGTGATGTCATATGCTCATCTGCACATGCAACTGCTAATCTGATGCCTCTTAGGGCTCATGGATACGAAACGTATTTTCTTTCTGTGTCCGTTCGGTTTTTTTTGCGGACCATATGTGGAACAATCATTCAATGGGTCTGCAAATAAAACGGAAGTTACTCCGTGTGCATTCCGTTTTGGTATGTCCGTTCCGCAAAACAATAGAATATGTCCTGTTATTGTCCGTATTACGGACAAGGAAAGTACTGTTCTATTAGGGGCCAGCTGTTCGTTCTGGCAAAATACAGAATGCACATGGACGTACATCTGTATTTTTCGCGGATCCGTTTTTGCGGACCGCCAAAATGCATACGGTCATGTGTATGAGCCCCTTACACTGTGGAAAACCCTCTCAATTGCCTCCCAGATGAAAGCTTCCCCATCTATTAGATCCTCGTGGACGTAAATTAGGGATGAGTAAATCATCTTAAACCGGAACCCGAGTTCGCGAATGTTTTTTTACAGAAGAAATCAATTTATGAAGTTATGCGAAGTAAAAATCAGCATAATTAGAGCCAATACATTCTAATACTGTACAGAGTGCTCGCTCCGTACAGTATTGAAACAAAGTTTTATGTGGATGGCTTCGGATGTTTCATCCGACGTCGATTCGCTCATCCCTAGACGTAATGTTAAAACAGCCAAGTTCATCTATCAGTACTACATGGGCATCTGTAATAAACTGGCAGTACAGTGCATTTCATATTTATCTATTACATATCTATCTCAATCTTTCTATCTCCTATCTAGCTGTTTATTTTATATTTAGCTCTATTGTTTATCTCTCCTCAATAATGAATGTCCCCAGTGTGTCCTGTGAATAGAGGAATCTGGAGAATCTTGTATACTTCTGTAGCCTCTAACATCTGGTCGCCCTTCTGCAAGGAATGAGCAGCTCCATTAGTGTCTAGTGTTCTTATGCAAGGGCCATCATTGTGATCATTGCATGCTGGGATGTCATGTGCTAATTTCATATGCAGCTGCCAAACTGCTGTTTTACTGTGGACAACCTTTTAATTGCCCTGGACTGACGACTTCTACCCATTGAAACCTGTGGATGCAATGTGAAAAGAGACCAGCTATTAGTACCAGATGGGCGACTGTAATAAAGTGCATCTATGTCTATCTATTATCTATCCATCTATTTAAATTATATCTATCTCTATTGTATATCCTTTTATCTATCTAGCCATCTTGAGAAAGACAGCAACAAGCTGTTGAAACGTCTCTGCTGACACTAGGTGAATAAACTTCACGTTATTCTGCTGAATTCCGTGGTGTGCTGCTGCCTCTTTCATCTTATATATTGGATTGGACCCAGGTGCCGATTCACATTGGCTTGATTTGCACCCGCATCCTTCAGTGTGCTGCATCCTCATTTTCCAAGTTTATATAGCTATCCCTAATAATAAATCCCGGTGTGTCCTTTGAGCAGAAAGGCACTTGGAGAACCTCAGTACATACCTGCTGTAGCCGCTGACTATGCTCCCTGAAACGCGTCCAGTTTAAGACAGCCAAAGTATCCGCTCAAGTCCCTGAGGTGCCGACACCCTAAGGCAGCCCCCTGGACCCTCGCTGATTGGAGTTGTGGATTATTGACACTGCACGGTCCGGGTCTTTAGGACCCAACACACCATCAGCTGATTTTTTCTCCAAACGTGCCATGTGGATCAGTGGTGTGCCGCCGGGTCACGTGGGACGACGCGTACCAGACCTAGAGACCACGCGGGACGCCGATGTGAGTCCCGAGCGGCGAAGTAAGGGCATTTCTCTAACTATCCAGCACGAGAAGAGGGGTAACGTTACTCTGCCCCACGGGGCTATACTCCCTACATACCATTACAACGTTTTGCATGGTAACTGAGTGCGGTCCAGCTCATATGACAACATCATTTCATATTCCTTAGGGTATACACTTGGACTCGGATTGCCCACCTGGGATCAAGTCCATACTTTGCACTTGCCGGTCATCACACTGTTGCGCTCATTCAGGCTTTTATGCCCAATGGGCACATTCGTACTATTCTATGGATGTATAGTTTTATGCTAGTTTTATATTAGATATACATTAATGTGGTTATTGTCACCTCATATGGTGGTCACAGATAATTGATGTGCCCTCCTATTGTTTATATTTTGCACTTCTCTTTCTGGATTGGGTGGATCCTTGGAGTGAGCACCTTATCTTTTGGGAGTGTTTGGGGAGAGCTGCTGTTCTTTTGTAACTCCCCTATCTTTGCCCCCTCCCACCAGCTAGTTACATAGACACTCCCCTATTCACTGTCCCTAAAACACCAGCTAGTTTATAGCTCTCCACCAGCTAGTTACTAGACACCTTCACTGTCCCTACCAACTAGCTCACCAGTAGTTAATAGACACTTATCACTGTCCTAACAACACCAGCTAGTTTATAGCTCCTCCCACAGCTAGTTACATAGACACTCCCTATCACTGTCCCTAAAACACCCAGCTAGTTTATGCTCCTCCACCCAGCTAGTTACATAGACACTCCCCTATCACTGTCCCTAACAACACCCAGCTAGTTTATAGCTCCTCCCACCAGCTAGTTACATAGACACTCCCCTATCACTGTCCCTAACAACACCCAGCTAGTTTATAGCTCCTCCCACCAGCTAGTTACATAGACACTCCCCTATCACTGTCCCTAACAACACCCAGCTAGTTTATAGCTCCTCCCACCAGCTAGTTACATAGACACTCCCCTATCACTGTCCCTAACAACACCCAGCTAGTTTATAGCTCCTCCCACCAGCTAGTTACATAGACACGCCCCTATCACTGTCCCTAACAACACCCAGCTAGTTTTATAGCTCCTCCCACCAGCTAGTTACATAGACACTCCCTATCACTGTCCCTAACAACACCCGCTAGTTTAAAGCTCCTCCCACCAGCTAGTTACATAGTTGTAACGATCTCCTGGCACCCCGACCGGGTAACCTCCGTCGATGGATGCTCCTATGCGCTTCCCGAGGACTCCAAGCACTCCGCTCTACACCGTAAGCACTGCAGACCCCACGAACCGCCGAAGCTTGGTTGAGGTACTCGCCGGTCTTCTACCCACCCTGGACCTACGACAAGGCTCCAGTGGGTGAACCTCTCCTAAATCCAGAGAGCAGGACAGCTCTTACAAGAGCTAGTAGTTATAGCCAGGGGAGTATAGCAAATCTTCAGCGTATAGCAATCCCTAGTGTCGATCAGTTACCCAAACACCAGCGCACAACATGATGAACGGTAAAACAGGAACTCCTTATTGAACACACAAGCATTGACGTATATACACATTTTTCAACAAGGGTACCACCCCCGTTGACCTGGTTGGCAACTGAGGACATGACATAGCAGCCAATCCTTTACAGTTTATAACACAAAAACTAACCCTATTCAACAAACACAATGGCATTGTCTGTGAGCAATCAACAATGAACAACATGCAAACAGACATCTTTACCCCCTCCATAATGAATGAATAGAAAGAGAGGAGACACATGTGATGGGATTATCTCCTGAGTGTATCATAGGGTGGATCTCTCATCTAGAGTCGGCTGCTATTATAATCAACTATCTTAATCCCATCACTAACCCAATCAGTGGGAGTCTCAGTGCAGAGTTAACCCTTTTTGTGTTGCTGACTCCACACCATGCCTTTTTAATGGGCAATAGGAAATATGTGGCATATAAATTACACAAATAAATCAGGGTTCATAGTTCCTTGTAACCCCAAAAGGTCTTAGGGGTCTCCATAGTTTTCGGTCCATAGTCTGTAGGAAGGAGGCTGGCCCTCAGGCTTCTCCAGCAGCCCCAGTGACGGTTCAGTCCGTCACACATAGACACTCCCCTATCACTGCCCCTAACACCCAGCTAGTTTATAGCTCCTCCCACCCAGTGACTTACATAGACACTTCCCTATCAACACCCAGCTAGTTTATAGCTCCTCCCACCAGCTAGTTACATAGACACTCCCCTATCACTGCCCCTAAAAACACCAGCTAGTTTATAGCTCCTCCCACCCCAGCGACTTACATAGACACTCCTCTATCACTGCCCCTAAAAACACCCAGCTAGTTTATAGCTCCTCCCACCCAGCGACTTACATAGACACTCCTCTATCACTGCCCCCACATCAGGCCCCCGAAGACATTGTCTGTGATCAGCGATAACGGCAATCACAGACTTCTAACTGCGCATCTGAGCCGTGAAATCCCAGGCACACTGCACTCCTGGGGCCATTATTGAGGAAGACATTCAGTTGCTGTGGCAGCCTCGAGTCTTCTGATGGCTCTGAAGCCTGCCACAGCAATGTTCCTATTGAGGCCTGTGTGTAGCCTTAGGAACACAGTGAATTTCCCATAGGATGCAATGTTAAATCATTGCAGTCTATGGGAGAAGTGTTCTAACGATTGCATGTTAAAGAGGACCTTTTATGGGTCCAGACATTATAAACTAAGTATCAGGATATGTAGGGCATAGAGCAGGGATCTAACTGCACTTACTATTTTTTCTGGGCGCCGCTCTGTTCGCCTGCTGTGGCCCCCGTTGTATTCTCCCAGTATGCTAATTTTAGCACTGGACCAATGAGGAGGAGACTGAGTCTTTCTCGTGGACGTCTCCTTCTCCCTGGCTGTAGCGCTGTCCAATCGCAGCAGAGAGCGTCACAGCCAGGGAGAAGTTGAAAGCATTCCCAGCGAGCGTTCGTATGCTTCAATCAAATGCTCGTTATTTTATCTATACATCAGAACATGTAACAATGGACGCGTTTCAGCTCATCAGCTGATAAAGGCTAGACGGGCAGAAACGCGTCCATATGTTATATGTTCTGATGTATAGATAAATAACGAGCATTTTATTGAAGCATACGAACGCTCGCTGGGAATGCTTTCAACATATGGTGGATTTTCTCCTTCCCATGCTGGCGTCTACTGGGTCTGAGTGCCGACGACTGTGAATTTTTATAGCCAGGGAGAAGGTGAGCTTTTTTTCTCCTTGGCTGTGACGCTCTCTGCTGCGATTGGACAGCGCTACAGCCAGGGAGAAGGAGACGCCCAGGCAGGAGAATACAACGGGGGCCACAGCGGGCGAACAGAGCGGCACCCAGAAAAAATAATAAGTGCTGTTAGATCCCTGTACTATGCCCTACATATCCTGATACTTAGTTTATAATGTCTGGACCCATGCAAGGTCCTCTTTAGGGTCCATTCACACATCCGTGTGTGTTTTGCGGATCCATGGATCAGCAAAACACGGACAGCGGCAATGTGCGTTCCGCATGTTGTGGACCGCACATTGCCGGCACTAAGAGAATATGCCTATTCTTGTCCGCTATTGCGGACAAGAATAGGACATGTTCTATTTTTTTCAGGACCGGAATTGCGGACCCGGAAGTGAGGGTCCGCAATTCCGGATCGGGGCCGCACATCGTGCGGCCCCATAGAAATGAATTGGTCCGCGATTCCGTTCGCAAAATGCGGAACGAATTGCGGATGTGTGAATGGAGCCTTAAAGTCCCCTACGGACATAAAAGAAAAGTGAATTTATTTTTTATTTTTTTAATATAAAAATTAATATTACCCTCCTTTCTCCCTATTAAAATATAAAAAATAAATATCATTAGCATTGCAATGTCCCAAAAAGCCTGTACTATTAAAATTTTTAAATATTTATTCCATACAGTTAACAGCATAACAGAAAAAATGCATTACATGCCATAAATAATGGTGGGCATTAGAAAGAACAGCTTGTCCCGCAAAAAATAAGCCCTCGTACAGCTATGTGGACTGGAAATATTACAAAGTTATGCACAAGGGGTATAGGGAAGAAATAGGAAAACGCAAAAACGAAAGAAAAAACAACCTCTGGTAGTGAAAGGGTTAAAGGCTTTGTCTACTCATAATGGGTGTTTTCACAAAAATATTTGTGGTATTTGTTGTGTGGTAATTGTCCAAGCGGCAAAAGATTTTTCCTTATCTTCCCCTTTAAGGAAATATGACCTAAAAACCAAGACCATATTGTGAACAGGACATTGAATGCTTGTCTGGTTACTGGGCTCTAAAGTACAGCTCTATTCTATGGCGGGGACAGGCGCCGCCTAGCTGTAATCCAGGGGTATAGCGCATGGCCGCCAGAACTAAAAATGGCCGACTGTATTGTTGGGAATGACGTATTAATTCGCGACAGGGCGGTGGACGTGTAGATCCGGAGCAGACCACGCTCGGTGCCGGGTGTGACAGGGTGTTCTCTTGCCAGCGCCGGGATGGCGGTGTACCACGACGAGGTGGAGATCGAGGACTTCGAGTACGACGAGGACACGGAAACGTATTATTACCCCTGTCCGTGTGGAGATAGATTCGCCGTCACCAAGGTACAGCAGCGGTTACCCTGTGACTCAGGGTCGGCCCATCGTTAGCCCACGGAAAGAGTCTTATGGATCAGGGCTTTCCTGATCACAATCGGAATACTTGTTTAGTTGGTGGTATCTTGTGTGCTAACCACAGTGCAGTGATGTCAGCATGTCACACGTGACCGCGCCGTGGATGGGACCATGTCACACGTGACCGCACCGTGGATGGGACCATGTCACACGTGACCGCGCCGTGGATGGGACGATGTCACACGTGACCGCACCGTGGATGGGACGATGTCACACGTGACCGCACCGTGGATGGGACGATGTCACACGTGACCGCACCGTGGATGGGACGATGTCACACGTGACCGCACCGTGGATGGGACCATGTCACACGTGACCGCACCGTGGATGTGACCATGGTCACACGTGAATGGCGACGATGTCGCATGTGACCGCGCCGTGACTGTCGACGATGTTGCACGTGACCGCGCCGTGACGTTGTCACTATGGCCAGTTCACACAAGTGTATTCAGTCTGGGGAAGCGTGCTCCATGTGGCAGCTGTGTTTCCTGGACGGAGCACTGGCCCTCTGAAGTGAACTTGCAGCATCTTAATGATTTATGCTGCTGTATGCTCCTTCTTGACGGCAGGTCTGCTGAACTGTAGTCGCATAATGTGCGACGGAATCGTGGTACTGCGAGTTCACTTCATAGTAGCAGTGTCCAGTCCAGGAAATACAATTGCCACCTGGAATAGGCTTGTGTGAAACTAGCCTAAGGGCGTTCTCTAAATGTCCCTGGGCTCTTCACCCTTTAATCCCTATACCAGGATCTGGACTTTTCTGCGGGGAAACCACCACACCTCTACCTCTTGAAGTAGTATCTGTTCAGTGGCACCATGGGGACAGGCTAGAGTGTAGCCAGCGGACCAGCCATGGTCAGGGCAGGCAGAGTTTGTTCAATTAGATATTCAAGCAGTAAGCCAGCACAGGGTCAGTACGGGAGTCAGGCAGTGGTCAGGTCAGGCAGCACAGGGTCAGTACGGGAGTCAGGCAGAGGTCAGGCAGCACAGGGTCAGTATGGGAGTCAGGCAGTGGTCAGGCAGCACAGGGTCAGTACGGGAGTCAGGCAGTGGTCAGGTCAGGCAGCACAGGGTCAGTACGGGAGTCAGGCAGTGGTCAGGTCAGGCAGCACAGGGTCAGTACGGGAGTCAGGCAGAGGTCAGGCAGCACAGGGTCAGTACGGGAGTCAGGCAGAGGTCAGGCAGCACAGGGTCAGTACGGGAGTCAGGCAGTGGTCAGGTCAGGCAGCACAGGGTTGAATCTGGTAAACAGGCAGAGATCAAGCCACGGGAAAACAACGCACCCTCACATTAGACCTATTGCTCAGACACTCTACCAGGGAACTCTTAAAAAGCCATTGGTTGGGAACAAATTTAGCCGCCCGCACACCCTAGGGAAGCAGGATGTAGCAGGTAGGAGACAGTGTGGGACCAGAGCAGACACACTGGTGGTGGGGACCGACCAGCAGCTAGACTGTGCTACAGGAGAGTATGATGGTGACCACCAAGGGCAAGGAGAAGCCGACGGACCACCCGCATTACCTTGCGATTTTGACATGTCTGAGGGATGTTTCCTCAAAGGTGCTTTCGGGCCAGTGCCCTGGGTGTGATAAGTCCGTTGCCTGCATGTATACCAGAGAAGCCCCTGTTATCGGTCACGAGCAGTCCTGCCAGTTGTCTTTTATTGCATTACATTGTGCAGGTTACAGTATTGGTGACATTTGTATCTATTGCATCATGTGTTTTAGGAAGACCTGGAAAATGGAGAAGAAGTTGCGACTTGCCCGAGCTGTTCATTACTTGTGAGAGTAATCTATGACAAGGTGAGGATTGGTGACATGTCGCCATATTGCGTCTACCTTTTATCACGTGCACCAGCCATGTGCGCTCCACTTCGCAGTGCAGATCTGTTTAATTAAATGAGTCTGCAACCCCGCATGTTGCAGGCAGAGATAGGAAGTCAGTGGGTCTGCATTGCAATTAGGCGTGCACGGCGGCCAGTGTCCATATTTTGTAGATACGCGGTTTGAGGTCTGCAAAAATGGGCATGGCCTTGTCAAAACACCCTTAAAGGTTTTTTTTTCACCTAAATCACCATTATAGAACACTAACATCAGGATCTCCAATACATTCCCCATATTAGAATGCTACCTTCCATATTGCCGTCCATCGCCGATTTTCTCAGAAAAAACACTTTCATACAATGTTAATTAGCTTCTGAAGGTGCCCAGGGGCGGGTGTTAATGCGGCAATTGCCCAGGCCCCTCGGTGCTCTTCATACGAAACCCCCTCTGGCCCGCCCCTAGGTCTTCTGATTACGTCCTCCTTTTAGTGAGAAATCCAGCGCCTGCGCACTTCATTCCCCATATGGGCAGAGGCACGAGGCCGGCTATCGGGATGTACAGGCGGCACATGCGCATTAACGCTCTTCTGCCCATAATAGGGAATAAAGTGCGCAGGCGCTGGATTTCTCACTAAAAGGAGGACGTAATCAGAAGAACCTGGAAGGTATGGAAGGTAGCATTCTAGTATGGGGAATGTAATGGAGATCCTGATGTTAGTGTTCTATAATGGTGATTTTAGGTGAAAGACTCCCTTTAATAGGATTCCTGATCAACAACTCTCTATTGCTGGATTAAAGAGGTTCTGGGACAATGGAAATGCTGCAGTATCACAATGGAGGATTCTTGTAACTTGGTGGTGGCACCTTCGCCCTTGTGGTTGGTGGGGGTCCCAACAGATGGCCAAGCACTGTTCACATCCTACCAATACAGATCAATACTACTAGCAGAGAACCCTGTTTAAAGGGGTTTTCCAGAAGTAGAATATGACGACCGATCCTCCAGGTAGGTCATCAATATCTGCTCAGTGGAAGTCCGATTCCCACCAATCAGCAGCTGTTTGAGGAGGTCACGTGATCTTAGGCCAGTGATGTCACTTTCGCCCATCACAATGGTCTGCCTTGCAGCTGAATCGCATTCAAGTAAAAGATGCCTAACACAACCACTATAAGGGTCCCCTCACAGGACTGTATTTTTGGTCCGCATCCGATCTGCATACAGACAGCACACCGCGCGCTGTACGCATCTGTATGTCTTTTCCGCAGCTCCGCAAAAAAGATGGAACATGTTATTTTTGCAGAACGAGGATAGGCATTTCTAACGTAGGGCAGAATGTGCGGAGACGTGTCCTGGTATCCGTGTTTTGTGGATCCGTAGGTCGTGTGAATGGACCCTTACGATGTTCTGCACTGTGCCTGGTATCCTGGAGCGCAGTGGCCTCTTTAAAACAGATGATCAGGGGGGTGTCAGATATTGGAACCCTCTGATAAGATATTGGTGACCTATCCTGAGGACAGCATTAATGTTGTACTCCTGGAAAACCCTTGTAATGGGATTTCATTGTATTTCCTATTAGTTTGCAGTATGGCGTTCGATGTCTGAGGCAGGCACTTCTACACCCTGTGACTCCACATCATATCTTAGCTAGACTCTTAAAGACTAAGGGCTGTTTCACACGAGCGAGTCCATTGCGGGAATCACGCTCCGTGTGTGTGATCCTCCGCTCTGGACTTGCAGGAGCGCACGGCATTATCATGATTTATAATGCTGTGTGTCTCTGCAATCATAGTGACATAAAGCTGTCAGTATGATTCTGTAGAAATAAGGTCTAGCAGAGACACACAGCATTATAAATCATGATAATGCCGTGCGCTCCTGCAAGTCCAGAACGGAGGATATCACACCCACACGGAGCGTGATTCCCGCAATAGACTCGCTCGTGTGAAACAGCCCTTAGGTCATTCCACTTAGGTGATGCAGCATCTAAGGGGTAGCCAGGATCCAAACTATCAAGCACTCCCACAGCATTTTTTTTATTCTCCGGTCCGTTAGAAAGGTACATTTTGTAAACTGAAGGTAATGTTACCCGTGGTTTTCGTCCTCTGTGTCATGTGACCAACACTGACTCTCCGACTGACACTGCGTCTTGTGTGGACAGGAAGTCAGTTCCTCCATTCATTCCTATGGGAGAATAGATGTCAGTGTCTTACGCTATTTTCACACTTGTGGCAGTGTGATCCGGCAAGCAGTTCAGTCGTCGGAACCGCCTACCAGATCTGCCGATCTAGATGTGACTAAAAAGCATTTGTGAGATGAATCCGGATGCGGATCCGTCTCACAAATGCATTGCAAGAACTGATCCGTCTCTCTGCTTGTCATGCGGACAGACGGATCCATCTTGTATGTTTTTTCACATTTTTACCGGTCTGCGCATGCGCAGACTGGAAGGCCAGATCCGGCATTACGGTATTTTAAATGGCACTAATACATTCCTATGGGGAAAAAATGCCGGATTGGGCATTCAGGCAAGTCTTTAGTTTTTTTCGCCGGAGATAAAACCGGAGCATGCTACGGTTTTATCTTTTGCCTGATCAGTCAAAATGACTGAACTGAAGACATCCTGATCGGATTGCTCTCCATTCAGAATGCATGGGGATATGCCTGATCAGTTCTTTTCCGGTATTGAGCCCCTGTGACGGAACTCTATGCCGGAAAAGAAATACGCAAGTGTGAAAGTACCCTTAGGAATGAATAGAGAAAATGACTTCCTGTTCACACATAAGACGCTGTGTCGGTCACCAGGACCACAAGGGATTGGATAAAGCACAAATAATAAAAAAAAAAACTTTTATTATATATCTTTTTAACAGGCGACAGAATAAAACATTTTAGTGTGTGCTCTTCTTTAAGATCCCAGCTGACGCCTGCGGCTGTAAATGTGTGCTACATGGCTTACTGCTCCGATGCTTCTGCCATACATTTATAACAGTGTGGGAACGGCTGGTGCTTTGTCCTAGAAGAAAGCAGGCATGTTTCCTAAGGCTTGCTTCACATCTAGCCGCAAACAGGCAAATATGTTGGGGAGCAGCAGTTGGGGATCTGCCTGTCCCCATTATAGTGAATGGGGCCGGAAAGAATTCTAGCAGCACGGTTGCACCCGGCAGGAACAGCCTGCCAGATCGGCTTAAACGCACATGTCAGACAGGCCTTAAAGGGGTTGTGTCACTTCAGCAAATAGCATAGCATCTATATTGCTTCCTTTACTTGCTGGATGTATTTTTCCTTCACATTATACACTGCTCGTTTCCATGGTTACGACCACCCTGCAATCCATCAGCAGTGGCTGTGCTTGTGAGACAACCCCTTTAATGACATAAAATGGGAAAATCTTTATTTTATTTTTATTTTATAGAACGTTTGTTATTTTCTTTTATTACAGGATGAGTTTATGAAAGGAGAGGTAGTCCCTGAACCTGCGTCCCGCACAACCGAGCTCTTAAAGTGCTGACTCCTATCCGTTTCTACCGGACGCCAGACCACCGCTTCAGAAGGGGTCCAGCTTTTATTGAAGGCGTGGGTGCTTTTTTTTTTTTTTTTTTCTTTTTAACAAACCCTGAACTTTAAGTCGCTTACGTGCATTGGACTTATTGAAATGCCCAGAGGCATAAGACTTGTATACCGGTGGGCCAATGCCTGAAGACCGATACACTGCATGAGGACCTTATCTGAGGTTTCATCTGCTTGGTTTGGATTTCCATATATACTGATATTAAATGCAACCTGTTTATATTTATTTTAATAAAAATATATTTTTATGGTATCGGAGTTAAATTAATTTGTGTTTTTTGTTTTTGTTTGCACAGCGCACAAGTAATCGGGGTGAATTCACACATGTCAGATTTGTTCCAGAAACTTCTGCAACTGTTCCATCTAATTGGGGTTTGTATAAATCCATGGAACTGATCTTAAGTTGCAGAAATTTCCGTGACAAGTCTTTGCGGTCTGTCAGATATTCACCAGGAGTATTTCCTGTCTCGGGTGGCAGGCTGCAGTCTATAACGCAGGATAGCATTACACTGTTAATAGGCTCCCATTGTGGGGAAAGAAACGTATGCCTGCTAGGTTATTTATTTTCTAGTGGACGCCTCCATATAGGAAAATGCAGCAGAATACACTTTGCAATATAGTTGAAAAAAAGGTACACCAATATGTATCACCCCAAAATATGCCAAAAGCCTGGGCCCTACATTCAGAATATGCAGCAGGAGTTTTTCCGGTGCATCCACCAAACATAGGTGTGGACAGCGATACTGGCAGTGGTCATACTTGAGCATACCTGGATCGAAAGTCCTGTGAAATCCCAGTAAGGGCTCGTTCAGACGGCTGTGTTTTTTGCGGATCCGCAAAATTTGGATATCTGCCCGTGTGCGTTCCGCAATTTGCGCACCGCACATGGCTGTCATTCACATAGAAAATGCCTATTCTTGTCTGCAATTGCGGACAAGAATAGGTCATGCTCTATATTTTTTGCGGGGCGGGCGGAATGGAACAACGGATGCGGACAGCACTCGGTGTGCTGTCCGCATCTTTTGCGGCCCCAATGAAATTAATGGTTCTGCCCCCGTTCAACAAAAATGCGAAACAGAACATACCGCCATCTGAATGAGCCCTTTAGACAGTTTTTTTTCATGCATCTGGTCTCTTGAGTTTTTTTTTTTTTTTTTGGCTAGCACACTGAACAAATCGTTTTTATGGAGTCATGCACACATTCATAGTTTTTTTTTTTTTTTTTTTGGGGGGGGGGGGGGGGAACCAAGTGGCCATTCTGCAAATTATAGAACATGTTCTATTCTTGTCGCTACTGCGGATGATAATGGCCCTTTCTATTCATGGGAGTGAGAAAAATACAGAATGCACACTGAAGGTAACTACATTTTGGGGATCCCTTGTTTGTGGACTGAAATATGGACACTGCTGTGTGCATTATGCATTAGGGTGCTAAAGTGTGAAGATTCAGTTTTGTATCTATCCATATTGTTTCGGTTAGAGCCATTGTGGCCTGTGAATGAACTGAAGATTAGTTTTGGAATAGTTTGTGGAAGAGAGTTATACTTCGTGTGAATATATTTTAAAGGCTGTTTTGGGAATTTTGACTCCCTGCAGAGCTGGGAATTGGCCACTCCAAGGTCTGGGGTGATGGCAGATGAACAACGCGCACGGCCCTTTATACTGCACATGTCCTGGATACATTACACTAGTGAATGAAGCTTTTTGTTTAAACAGTATAAGGGCACACGAATGTATTTTCTTTCCATGTCCGTTTTTTTTTTTTTTTGTAACGGAACCATTCATTTCAATGGGTCCGCAAAAAAAAACCAGAACGGACAGCCGTCCGTGTGCATTCCGTTTCCGTATTTCCCTTCCTCAAAAAAATAAAACATGTCCTATTCTTGTCCGCATTACGGACAAGGATAGTACTGTTCTATTAGGGGCCAGCTGTTCTGTTCCGCAAAATACGGAATGCACACAGACTTCATGCGTGTGTTTTGCGGACCGCAAAATTAATACAGTCGTGTGCATGAGCCCTAAAGCTGTAACCTAATCAAGTCAGAAGATCTTATGGGGAGATGCTATATGTAGGGACCTAATCAGTGTTTTCCCGATTGAGAATCTGACTGCTTTCGCTGAAAGGGCTTCCCAGCTGATGTCTCTGTCAGATGATAACTCCATCGGTGATGTACGTTCCTTCATTCTGAATGTAGTCAGAACTCCAGTTGATGTAATTGTGTATTATGTTCTTTTTCCTTTGTATATAGATAAGTGCAAAAGAAGGACATTATATCACACTATATATATATATATATATATATATATATATATATATATATACACACTGCCTGTCCAAAAAAAAAGTCGCCACCTGGATTTAACTAAGCAAGTACTTATGAGCCTCCTATTGGATAATTACTCCATGGGCGATTATCTTTCAGCTGGCAATAAGTTATTTAACCCCAACTGGTGCAATGAGTTGCTTCTCATTTCTTAAACAACCATGTCGAAAGACACATCTCGTGGTCGTGGAAAAGATGTTAGTCTGTTTGAGAAGGGTCAAATCATTGGCATGCATCAAGCAGAGAAAACATCTAAGGAGATTGCAGAAACTACTAAAATTTGGTTAAGAACTCTCCAACGCATTATTAAAAACTGGAAGGATAGTGGGGACCCATCGTATTCGAGGAAGAAATGTGGCGGGGAAAAAATCCTGAATGATCGGCGATCACTTAAACGTTTGGTGAAATCAAATCGAAGAAAAACAACAGTAGAACTCAGGGCTATGTTTAATAGTGAAAGTAAGAGCATTTCCACATGCACAATGTGAAGGGAACTCAAGGGATTGGGACTGAACAGCTGTGTAGCCGTAAGAAAACCACTAATCAGTGAGGCAAACCAGAAAAAAAAGGTTTTAATTTGCTAGGGAGCATAAAGATTGGACTCTGGAGCAATGGAAGAAGGTCATGTGGTCTGATGAGTCCAGATTTACCCTGTTCTAGAGTGATGGGCGCATCAGGGTAAGAAGAGAGGCAGATGAAGTGATGCACCCATCATGCCTAGTGCCTACTGTACAAGCCTGTGGGGGCAGTGCTATGATCTGGGGTTGCTGCAGTTGGTCAGGTCTAGGTTCAGCAACAGTATGTGCTCCAAGAATGAGGTCAGATGACTACCTGGACATACTGAATGACCAGGACATTCCATCAATGGATTTTTTCTTCCCTGATGGCATGGGCATATTCCAAGATTACAATGCCAGGATTCATCGGGCTCAAATTGTGAAAGAGTGGTTCAGTGAGCATGAGACATCATTTTCACACATGGATTGGCCACCACAGGGTCTCGACCTTAACCCCATTGAGAATCTTTGGGATGTGCTGGAGAAGGCTTTGTGCAGCAGTCAGACTCTACCATCATCAATGCAAGATCTTGGTGAAAAATGAATGCAACACTGGATGGAAATAAATCTTGTGACATTGCAGAAGCTTATCGAAACAATGCCACAGCGAATGTGTGCCGTAATCAAAGCTAAATATTAGAGTGTGTGACCTTTTTTTTTTTTTGGTGGTGACTTTTTTTTGGACAGGCAGTGTATATACTGTATATATATATATATATTTGGTGGCGACTTTTTTTTTGGACAGGCAGTGTGTATATATATATATATATATATATATATATATAACACTTATATTTTATCCTATTATAAACTTTCCTTTGAAGTGTAGCTGTAGTTCAGTTAAGAGTCTCTCTTTAAAGAGTATCCGAATCTGAAGTCTTTCTCTTATCAGCAAAACAAGTGCCTGCATACAGTGCGCATTACACGTGTTTTGTCCGCGCTGATTTCTGTGCGGAAAAACCAAAGCGGAATACAGACAATTATTAGGTGTGGAAATTGACCTGCTGTGGAGATTTAGAAATCTGCAGCATATGAATTATTGTTGTGGATTTCACAATTTTTAATGGAAAGTTGAGATCTGCATCAAATCCACACCAAAAACGGCATAAAACACAATAACTTGATAAATAGTGGAGAGGTTTTTTTTTACAGTTTTGTTGTGGATTTCATGCAGATTTTCTGCACATAAATCTGCACCGTGTGCAGCCACTCTTATGGTCCTAATTCCTTGGCCAATGCTTTATTTCTAGGTAGGGCCGTGTGCTGTGCATCCAGCTGGAGGGACATTGCAAGGAGAGACCCGCCTTTGACGTTCTTTGAATCAGTCTGCATTATGGGAATAGCCCCAGCACCCCTGGCTAACATTAGATAAAAACATCATTATTCTGTTGTGAGTCATATATTTAAAATGCATCAATACCATGGAAAATGATCTGGAGACCTTGTCTCTTTAGGCCCCATGCACAAGTCAGTGTCAGTTTTGCAGTCTGTAAATCGCAGATCCGCAGAATACAGATACCATCCATGTTGCATCCGCATTTTTTGCAGACCCATTAACTTTAAGGGGGCAGGGAACAGTGGAGGTTATAGTTAAGGGGATGGTCCACTATGGAGGTCAGTGTTAAGGGGCGGGGTGCTGTAGAAGTCACTGTTAAGGGGGCGGGTTATTGTGGAAATCACTGTTAACGAGACGGGGTACTGTGGAGGTCACAAAAAAAAGGGCCGGACGCTGTGGAGGTCACTGGTTAAGGGGCGGGCACTATGGAGGTTACTGTTAAGGGGGCAGGGGACTGTTAAAGTCACTATTAAAGGGGCAGCTGCTGTGGAGGTCCCTGTTAAGGGGGCGAGTTATTGTGCAAATCACTGTTAAGGAGACTGGGTACTGTGTAGGTCACTAATAAAGGGACGGACGCTGTGGAGGTCACTGTTAAAGGGTAGGGCCCTGTGGAAGTTACTGTTAAGGGGGCAGGCCGCTGTGGTCACTGTTAAGAGAGGAGGGTACTGTGGAGGCCACTATTAAAGGGACAGCGGGGTACTGTGATGTCACTGTTAAGGGAGCGGGGTACAGTGGCAGTCACTGTTAAAGGGGCAGTCACTGTGGAGGTCTCTGTTGAGGGGGCCAGGAATGGTGGAGGTCACAGTTAAGGGGACTGTAACCTATGGTCAGTGTTAAGGGGCAGGTGTTGTAGAGGTCATTGTTAAGAGGGCGGGCCCCTGTGGAGGTCACTGTCAAGGGGGTGGGGTACTGTGGAACTCACTGTTAAAGGGGCAGGCTGCTGTGAAGGTCAAAGTTAAGGGGGTGGGCTGCTGTGGAAGTCTCATTTTAAGGAGGCACGGTTAAGGAGGCACGCTGCGGTTTTTCTGCACAGGAATCCACACATGTTTTCTGCAACATGTGCAGATGGCCTTATGCCTCTTTCACACAGAGTTGCAGGTTACGTGTGGGTGCATTGTGGGAAAATGCGCGATTTTTCCCCGCGAGTGCAAAGCGTTTTAATGTGAGAAAAATCGGCATGTTTGGTACCCAGACCCGAACCAGGACTTCTTCATAGAAGTTCGGGTTTGGGATCGGTGTTGTGTAAATTTTATTATTTTCCCTTATAACATGGTTATAAGGGAAAATAATAGCATTCTTAATACAGAATGCAAAGTAAATTAGGGATGGAGGGGTTAAAAATAAAATAAAAATTAAACTCACCTCATGCACTTGTTTCCGAAGCCCGGCTCGTCTTCATTCTTCTTCTTTGAGGACCTGGGAGGAAAAGGACCTTTGGTGGCATCACTGTGCTCATCACATTGTCCATCACAATGGTGATGGGCCATGTGATGGCTCCACGCTCATCACATGGTCCATCACATGATCCATCACCATGATGATGGATCATGTGATGAGCGCAGTGACGTCACCCAAGGTCCTTTTCTCCCAGGTCCTCAAAGAAGAAGAAATAAGACAAGCCGGGCTGCGCAAACAAGTGGATGAGGTGAGTTAATTATTTTTTTTTTATTCTTCTCCTGACCTGCGATGCTCCTCTGGGCTCCATTGATGTAAACATTCGGTTTGACATCAATGCAGCCAATCACAGGCTGCGGCTGTGATATGCCATAGATTCTAAACCGGTTGTTGACATTGCTAGAGCCCAGAGGAGCATCGCAGGTCAGGAGAAGAAGGAGTGGGGAGCCGGTGCAGTTAAGTCATCTTCCCTTTGCAGGACCTGCAGAATGTGGGGGGCCATATTTGCCAAAAACAAACATTCTTTCACAACCCCATTTAGGGTACATGTACACATTCAGGATTCATGTGCCCAAAATCCGCACTGAAGTCCGCAGGTGTTCGCAGGCAAATCCATGCTCTCAATCCGCATCAATTGGTGTGGATTTGCATACAGATTATTTTGTTCTCCCCCCCCCCCACCATAGGTCTATATACAAGAAACACCCTCTTTTACATCATTTCCTGTGACATAATCTTGTCCCACCCTTCTTCTTCTCCATACTCCCTTTTGAGTACCATTAAAAAGCACATTGTGCTCGGATCGGCTCATGCTGAGAGGGTACCCTACCTAAGCCTATCCTCCACCCCCCCCCCCAACCTAGAAGCAGCAGAGTTATGCCGGTACTGCTTATCGAAGGGTAGCCTAAAGGGGGCTACCCCAATGATGAGACCTGAAAGAAGGGAGGGCTCCTGGGTGGGTTGAAATCGTTCGAACCGACAAGTGGGGGGAGGAGGGCCAGGTTTAAATAGTAAACGCCCCGCCTCCCCTCACACAAATGCGGCACTCTTAATTGCCTACCACTTGTGCTCGGATCGGCTCATGCTGAGAGGGTACCCTACCTAAGCCTATACTCCACCCCCCCAACCTAGAAGCAGCAGAGTTATGCCGGTACTGCTTATCGAAGGGTAGCCTAAAGGGGCCAAAAGAACCATGCATAGAAGTTAGAAAACTTGATAACAGAAACTACAGACCAAAACTCGAAAGCCAATGATATTTCGTATAAGGATCCGGGATATTACGCATGGAACACGCGGAACTGCGACGACCCAACCGTTTGATGACATGTACTGGCACCTAATGCATGGACGCCGTTGCTGCCGCGCCCATGCGGAAGGAATGTCCTGTGATCCAGCGAGGACCGACCCCTGAACCTGTCAACTAACCTGAATGTACGTAAGAAAGGCCGCGGTGGTTAGCCGGGCATTGCCTAGTTCGAGTACGGGAGAACATGCCGCTTGGACTAAATACTACGCAGCCAAGCCTCCAAGGCCTGCACCGGAACACCATCTGCTGTCCGTGGGAAAGTATCTGACCGCCACTGGTTGCCCCGGCCGTGACGTCTTGGACGAGGCCAAGGTGAGGACATAGATGGACCCGCGCCGGATGAGCTGACCTTTCCGCAGGCACCCAGCCAGCGTATTGGTGCCCATGAGCTCGCCTGACCTGAGGAATCCATGGAAGGCCAGGTACAAGGCTGTTTCTACCAGAGCGCTAACCTGTGGCCCGAACGGTTTGCCCCTGCAGTTTGCCTGTCACGGCCTGAACAAGCTACCGGTAAACGGCTGACGCCCATGTCGTTTCACAACAGACATCTTGCGCAAACCCTTCAACGCCGCTTTGATCGGGTGGGCGGAGAAGAGTGACGGTAGGTCCGGATGTAGCCTGTACCAATGGTGCTGAATACCTGCCATGTATAGTTAACAATGCTATAGGACAAGTTTAATTGAGAGTGGCAAAAACCCTGACAAAGCCCAATAGGTGAGTGATAGGCCCCCTTTTTTTTTTTTTTAATCTCCATGCGTGAGAGACTCTAATGGCGGAGTCCTATGTGTAAACCTAAAGCGGAGAAGCCATGCGTGAGAGACTAATGGCGGAGCCATGCGTGAGAGACTAATGGCGGAGTCATATGTGTAAAACTAAAATGGAGAAGCTCTGCGTGAGGGACTCTAATGGCGGAGTCATATGTGTAAAACTAAAACGGAGAAGCTCTGCGTGAGGGACTCTAATGGCGGAGTCATATGTGTAAAACTAAAACGGAGAAGCCATGCGTGAGAGACTCAGATGGCGGAGTCATTTGTGTAACCTAAAACGGAGAAGCCATGCATGAGAGACTCTAATGGCGGAGTCATATGTGTAAACCTAAAACGGAGAAGCCATGCGTGAGAGATTCTAATGACGGAGTCACATGTGCCAACCTAAAACGGAGAAGCCAGGCGTGAGAGACTAATGGTGGAGTCATATGTGTAACCTAAAACGGAGAAGCCAGGCGTGAGAGACTAATGGCGGACTCGTATGTGTAAAACTCACATTGAGAAGCCATGCGTGAGAGACTCTAATGGCGGAGTCATATGTGTAACCTAAAACGGAGAAGCCATGCGTGAGAGACTCTAATGGCGGAGTCATATGTGTAAACCTAAAACGGAGAAGCCATGCGTGAGACTCAGATGGCGGAGTCATATGTGTGAACCTAAACGGAGAAGCCATGCGTGAGAGACTCTAATGGCGGAGTCATATGTGCCAACCTAAAACGGAGAAGCCAGGCGTGAGAGACTAATGGCGGAGTCGTATGTGTAAAACTCACATGGAGAAGCCATGCGTGAGAGACTCTAATGGCGGAGTCATATGCGTAACCTAAAACGGGGAAGCCATGCGTGAGAGACTCTAATGGCTGAGTCATATGTGTAACCTAAAACGGAGAAGCCATGCGTGAGAGACTCTAATGGCGGAGTCATATGTGTAACCTAAAACGGGGAAGCCATGCGTGAGAGACTCTAATGGCGGAGTCATATGTGTAACCTAAAACGGAGAAGCCATGCGTGAGAGACTCTAATGGCGGAGTCATAAGTGTAAACCTAAAACGGAGAAGCCATGCGTGAGAGACTCTAATGGCAGATCCGTATGTGTAAAACTAACACGGAGAAGCCATGCGTGAGAGACTCAGATGGCGGAGTCATATGTGTAAACCTAAAACGGAGAAGCCATGCATGAGAGACTCAAAAATGTATTTTTTTTTATTTATTTATTAATTTTTTTTTTCACTATCAACCACTTAAGCAGCTCTCGTATGGGCACAGCTCTGAGTATGAGCATGAAGAGCATGGTATAACGCAGATCACCTGCACGGACTAACTAACATCCTGTGCCTAAATAACCCCCTTGGAACCTAATGTACGGCCGGCAGCAGGAAGCCAGCCACCGCCTATGATCTGCTCCCCCTGACCGAGCCTAGTACTCCTTCCCCTGATCCCTGCCTACCTAACGGCACGGCGGCCCGTGCCAGACTTTATTGAAGATGAGGAGCCTTACCCCCCAGCCGCGTGGGGAGCTCACGCTGCTCCCTGGCAGAATGCACCAGTGCGGGGGAGCCCCCCTCCTCAGCTAGGGCCGACCCACCGCCGGCTGGACACTCGTACCGCGTGGGGAGCAGCGCCACTCCCTGGCAATGTGCACCGGATCAGAGGGAGCCCTTCCTTTACCGTGGGCCCCGGCCCCCGCTGGTTTGAACCGTGTGCTGCGTGAGGAGCCGCACAGCTCCCTGGCATTGTGTGCCGGTGCGGGAGTGCCCCCCCTCACCTAGGGGCTGGTTGATGTGACTGGAACCCGCTGGGAGACTGAAGCCTAACTGGACCTACCTGTGACCGTGAAGGCTGACCTCCCAGGCCGTGGCTGACCCACGTGCGTAGTCGTGACGCAACTACCCGTAGATGCCCACCCAGTGCCTGTAGTTAACGGGAGTGCGACCGAGTCTGTGGATGTGACCGACTAGCCCCTGTAGTCGTGAGGGGACCCTACATCGAGAGTAGCGGTAACGGACCATCGCCTGTAGACGTGGTAGTATTACCTCATGAGTCTGTTGACATGAGACTAATGCCTGCAGTCGTGGCCGGTCTTAATAATGAGTCTGTAGTCGTAACGGATTTGTGCCTGCAGTCGTGGCAGGGCTTTAGAGCGGGTCTGTAGTCATGACAGACTGATGCCTGCAGTCGTGCAGGACTTTATAACGAGTCTGTAGTCGTGACAGACTGATGCCTGCAGTCGTGGCAGGGCTTTATAACGGGTCTGTAGTCGTGACAGACTGATGCCTGCAGTCGTGGCAGGACTTTATAACGAGTCTGTAGTCGTGACAGACTGATGCCTGCAGTCGTGGCAGGGCTTTATAACGGGTCTGTAGTCGTGACAGACTGTTGCCTGCAGTCGTGGCAGGGCTTTAGAGCGGGTCTGTAGTCGTGACAGACTGATGCCTGCAATCGTGGCAGGGCTTTATAATGAGTCTGTAGTCGTGACAGACCTGGCAAAGCAACATTCCTATCTATACCATTATTATTTTTTTTTCTTTTTTTTCTTTTCCCCCCCACCAAAGGCCACGACTGTAGGCGCCACCCTGTAAGAGATGCGCCAGAGGCCTGGACATAATAGTCCACCATCCCCCGTCCCCCAAGCCTATGCAGGAGAAAAGAGGGGGTTGGCCCCCGCATGCACCACCCCTGACTCACCTGGCGGCCATGACAGCCACGAACCCCACAGTATCGTAAGTTAGCCCACCACCTGTGGACCTGAACAACCAAGAACAGACGTGTGAGTGAGCGCACGCCAGCTGGGCGACACTTCACTCATGCCACCGCTCCCTAGCTAACCACCGGATTATTGTGACTGCGCCCGAACCAACCCCCTGACTGACCGTATGGGCTTACGGGCGGCCCGGCTGCGTGCGCAAAGTGACGTGGCCAGCCCCCCTCCTTGAAGCCCTCTTTATATTTGATCCTTGAACATATTCCAAATTTTATTTAAATATATATATATTTTTTTTTTTTATACTCCTGCCTTAGTACCTAGCCACTGTGCCTGAGCAGAGGAGCCCTGCACCTGGACTGCAGTACCAGTATGGGCCTGTAGGTGTCGACCATCCCCCGCCCTCTCTCAAGCCAGGACCTGCTGGAGCGCAGCAAGCCAGTGATTCCCTTCTAGGTTAGAATTAACCATTGAAATCATAACTTGTTATACAGTGCACATGTCTGAGTATCTGCTTATCTCGTCTTGCCTGAGTTTGGCGCAGTAAAGAAGACGAGTTTATTCTGCAGCGGATTCCTAGACATGACTGAAAGTCACATAAGCATGTCCACCTTCACAGCCTCGCTAATTGTAATTACCAGGAGAACGTGCATCAGGATCGGCTGCGAGGGATTTGCGCTCCGCCATGTGGAACATTGCATCCCGTGCCCACCGCTATCGACTATTTGTACAGGGAAAGCCGCGGCGTATTAATCGCCTATAGGTTTCGGCTTCCGTCCCCTGATCCTGCAGCTGGACCTCCGCTTACTGATTGCAGCTAATGAATAGATCCCTGTGTGAGCGGACGGCGTTTTCCTCTACGGCGGAACGTTCTGATACGGGAGTGAGTGATATATAACGCTGCGTCGTGGAGCCGGCGTGACCGATGCTCAGGGTATGCGAGCGGACGTCGTGACCCGTCGCTGCTGAGCCACAGGTGAGGGGTGCCTGCCTGGGGGACGCTGCATGTGGGAGCGGGGGTGCTTAGCGCAGGGCCTGGAGCGGATCGGGGTGCCTGTCTCGGGGTGCCGGAAGCGATCGAGAGTGCGGGCAGTCTCCAGCGCAGCTGGGGACCGGCGGCACGCTCGGCAGCCCCACATGTTATACATAGCGAGACGGGTGTGCAAGCCACCCTGCCTACCTAATCACCGTAGCGACGAGCTCGGCGCAGCCGATCCCCCGATCCTCCAGTGACGCATGCCCTTCTCTGGCACCAACCCACAAGCCGATTCGAAATCGTTCGAACCGACAAGTGGGGGGAGGAGGGCCAGGTTTAAATAGTGAACGCCCCGCCTCCCCTCACACAAATGCGGCACTCTTAATTGCCTACCACTTGTCACATTGCCAGAGTGAAAAATGGATACAAATGCTACTGTTCGACTACGCAAACCATATATGCAACTCTTCATCCAGACAATAATCGCTATTGTGAGACGAAGTCGCCCGATAGAAGTTAGTAAAACTATTATTAATGAAATGTATGGATGTGATAAATTAATGTGGTCATTCATTTCTTCAACTTTCATCTGCATCAAGCCAGACAGAGGCGAAGAATGTGGTTCCATCCACTCCTTATTCAGTATGAAGAGAAAGGACACTTCTGTGTGCTGTAAAGAGATATATGAAGGTATGTATATTATCATCTCAATAACCAAATCTCTTTGCAAGAACTCCGTACTTTCTTCAAGGAGGCAAAAGTTAAACATGGCCTGAATGATATGATAGTAATGATATACCCCTTATTTTTTATTTTTGTTTTGGAAATCTTTTTTAGATACCCTGAGAAATTTATTTAATTTTGTCGCTTACCAATTGACAGATTTGATCGCTTGTTGTCCATTGTAAAACCTGCATTGCCGTTTCAAAATACTGTTACTGTTATGAGGAAGGCAATCTCTGCAGAGGAAAGGCTGCTCATCACCTTGCGGTAAGTTAATAATTGATTTTAGGCTGGGGCCACACCGCATCTTTTGGCAAACAAGCAAGTGGTGGGGCCCTTGTGTAAGTGAATTAAATAGCATGGTGACCTCCAATCACAAATGAGAGATGGAGTTGCCAAACAGCACAGTGATATTTGGATGCATGACAAAAGATGCAGCCAAAATTGCAATGTATGCCTACCCTTTATTATGTGTGGTTTCTTTGGCCACCTTCTGTGCCAATTGTGATGCTGATGAACCATCCTCAGATTTTTATAAATCTTGGTTCTGTGCCCTGTGTAGTTGCAGAAGACTGCTACTGCAATGCTGTTTGGCCACTCCACAGTGCATTTAGAAAATGTCTTGCAACTCCTTGAACTGTGTAGTAAAAAGCAGAACACCAGATTGCCGGGGGTCTCTTCCTTTGAATTGATTATAAGCATCTATTGGCACCAAAGCTGACCAAAGTGTATGCTGTAAATACACTAATTTAGTTTTTTCTTTTATCTTTCCGATATTTGGCCACAGGAGAAAGCTTTGCATCCCTGCATCTCCAATTTTGGGTTGGCCACTCAACCATTTCCCAAATTGTGAGGTGCACATGCAATGCTGTCTGGCAGAAACTGCAGCCCAAAGTGATGCCTCCACCTACCGAAGAGACATGGCGTCAGGTCGCAGCAGGCTTTCAAGCTGTTGCCAACTTCCCCAACTGCATAGGCGCAGTTGATGGTAAACACTTACATGTGCAGCAGCCACCACACTCAGGATCACGCTTCTTTAATTACAATAGGTATTTTTCTGTGGTGTTGATGGCGGTGGCAGATGCACACTATAAATTAGTTGCATTGATGTTGGCGCCAACGGCAGCACTGGGGACTCTAAGGTGCTGCGGACTTCACAGATTGGACTGCAAATTCTTCGAGAATGTGTTTCGCTCCCAGCCCCTCAACCACTTCCGGGAACCATGCATCCAGTCCCATTTGTGATGGTATCGGATGAGGCTTTTCCTATATTGCCAAACCTGCTGTGCCCATACCCATGAAGAGGACTTAATGCCCGGAAGAGGATTTTTAATTTTCTGCTTAGTCGGGCACGAAGACTCGTGGAATGCACCTTCGGAATCATGGTCAGTCAGTGGAGGATCTTTACCACGGCCATTCAATTAGACCCAGCCACAATTGATTCTGTGATTATTTTCAAATGCAAAAGCAAGGTTCATCATACTCTCTGAGAGCCTTTCTCAAGGCAGCATGTGCATTAGCTGCCTTGAGAGACGCCCTCCGGAACTCTGCTAGGAAGGCTATAATATTATTTACATCAATGATTTATTAAAAATTTAATTGAAGACACATTTTTGGAGTTTTTCACTTAAACTTTGTGTGCCAAAAATTTCCAATACAAAACCAAAGTATTGCTGTAAAGAAGTGCTTTCACAATAACATGTGAACAAAAATTTCATGTCTAGACACAGTGCAAATATTTTTAGAAATTTTCTAAATCCTTAAAAAAGTATAAAAACATTTTTTCACTTTACATCGTAAAGTTAGAAAACAAAAATTTAAAACTGGAACGTTTCAATACAAACACATTAGTGCAAATTTCAATATCCAACAGGCCCCCCAAATACTTTATTCAAAAGTATGTAGACAAGGAGCTGAGGTATAAGTTGTAGAATGCCCATGAGCATGTTGAGTTATACCATATGGTTGACTGGGTGGGTTAGGAGGAGAAGCGGGATTTGAATGATGGACAGAAGAGTATTCAGTAAGTGGAGGAGGACGAGAATACTGTTGAATCGCAGATACAATTGCAGACACACTAGCTAATGGAGAGGGGTTCTCATAGGCATCTAACAGGGTATACATGACATAAATTATGGTTGCCTTTGCTTTGGTAAGCTGCGAATACGGTTTGCCAGTGAAACACCAATGTGGTCAAATTAATCCTCCTTCTCCACCCTCTGAATCATTGTTAGAGCCTCAATCTCAACCGATGACTCAGTAGAGATTCTTTTGCCACCTGAGTGGTTGATGTATTGCCTTCCTGAGATTGTGATGCAGCCTGTGTTGCAGAGTCAGATGTGGACGGACCGGCCTGGTCATCACTAGTTTCAAGTAGACAGAATCTTGGATGTCCATATCCGCCAATGTCCCTTCACATTCCTCTGAAGACGTCTGCCTAGCAAGCAAAATGTTTCCTTCAGACCTATATTATAATAAGGTTCAAACATTAGGATTCCTCCAGGGGCACATTTTTAGCCAGTGCAAACATGTTAAAAAACTAAATCTTACTTACGCTCTAAGTTCATGACTAGTAAGCAGAAACTGCAATTCGTCATAGTATGGGCTCTTATTGCTAGGTGATGACCCACTCTGCTCATGCTTTTTAAGACATTTCTTAAAACGGTCTCTGACAGTCTGCCGACTTTTCACATCCTTAACTAGAGTGCAGAAATATGTTTTTTTTTAATTAACACTTTAAAATAGAATAACATTTTAAGTGGAAAATAGAATAGTACTTACGGATGACATCTTGTTCATTGATTGTGGGGGAATCCCACTGAGAGTACAGATTTCTGCATACATGGGTCCAAGCAGGGGCGTAGCTATAAGGGAAGCAGGGGAAGCGGCTGCTTTGGGGCTCTGACCCAGAAGGGGTCCCATCCAGGAGGAGGAGGACTAAAAGATTTGGTCAGGGCCCCCTCAACAGTATTACACAATGAAATGATATACAGTGACAGTATAGACAGTGTAGAAAACGGATGGAACAGCTGCTGGGCCTGGTCTGAGAGAGCGATCTTTACCAGCCACAGGAATGGGGGCGGCATGAAAGGAAGGGGTTGCGAAAAAATTACTGGGGGAGGGGGCCCCATTAAAAAATATGCTATGAGGCCCAGTCATTTCTAGGCACGCCACTGATCTTTGGTTTGGTGCCTATCACAATAACCCCCTTCAGTAGCACTACATAACACAGGTTGAGACTCCACCTGGACATGATAAAATGATAATAGAAATAATAATTTTTTTTAAAACTAATATTCACACACAACATAACAGGCAAACACCTGGAAATCATATGTGCACACAAACATGCAAACGCACCACAACATGCAAAGTACACACAAACATGCCAACATACCTACACCCAAACATGTAAGCAGCCATACATACATGCACAAAAACAGGCAAACGCCATGCAAACATCCATGCACACACTCAATCTGTACAATTAGCCTGGGTACATTGAGGCTCACGCCTTGGTACCAATGTGGCATATCCATTTTGCATACCAAATTTTCTCAGCCACTGGGGTGACTGCTCCTGTCAGAGCTGTTAGGTCGGTTGCTGCCTTTATGATGAGAGAAAATGGTAGCAGTTTCTCCTACCCTTATGACATCATTTCCCCTTCCTATGTCATACATGCGGTTTTTGATATGGATCCGCATCAAAATCCGCATTGTGTGCCTGCATCATGCAGATTTTACTCTCCCCATGGAAGTGAATGGAGAAAATCTGCATGAAATCCAGCCAGGAAAAATAAAATAAATTGACATGCTGTGGATCGCAGGTCAAAATTTGCATTGTGTGCATTGAGAATTTCGAATTCTCATAGAATACAATGTCTTCTATGGTTGCCATATTACTGCTCCACACAAATCAGAGGTGTAGGCATATTACGGAGGTGTAATATGCTTGTGTGCATGGGTCCTAGGAAACGCTGAGTATGCTATTTGGATGCAGATCCTTATGAAAGGCTATAAACACCTTTCACATGGATGAATGCTTTTTTTTAACGTATGTTAGGGGTTACTGTGAGTTAAAAAGCATTAAGGGGGAGGTTTATTAAGACTGTCTATTCTAGATCTTCTGTGTGCTGGAGGGACATGTCTAGTTTAATAAGGCACCCCTCTTGATAAATTAGGGATGTGTAAAAGAAGGACTTCTCAATCAGTGCCGAACAGAGGCAGGGTAAATTCAAAACGCTGGTGTTCTTTATTGGTAGCACAGTGTATTCATTTTCCAGTCCAACCATGGCTGTATAAATCACTGCAGCATAGTGATCTTTGATGCTGTAAATTCCAGCGCAACTCTGGTACTACAGTTTCCTACCTCTTTTTTTTATTTAGTTGGGGAACATATTATATATTATACATTCTATGCTGCTTATTAAATTACTGTATCATGAAAACAGCGATTCTGATTAATGTATGATTGTAATATTTCTGTGATAGAAATATGGTATATATTATATGCAGTCGCTGCTATTGCTAGATGTTCTCTGCTGTATACATAGTCTGTGGTATGTTGTATCTGAAGCACAGTGTGTTCTGGAATTGCTGGCATACCATCATACAATATATACAAACTCAAGGCCACCAACATGAATGTTATATTAAATGGGTCACAGGAACCTGTGATATTTTTTTGTGGTCTGTTGTTTAGAATGTTAAACGGTGACAGATGCCACCCACCACCCTGATCTGTTACTGTTCTTGTCAGTACTGAAATGTATATTTAATACAAAGAACTTGATAAAATATAGCATTCAATGCATTGCAGTTGATGAGAGCTGGTGTCTAAATCTCATGCTTGCAGAAGATAAATTGAACACTAGGTGGCAGTAAAGTGACATTTTTTGTTTGTTTTCTATTTCCCTCTTTTCCATTCTATAAAATTATCGAACATATTATAGGATGCAGTGGTGCCAAGTGATTGACATGGCATGTTAAATTTAATTATTCATCTTTAATATACAGCAGTACTTGAAGGTTTTTGGACCCTTTATTATTTTCTATATTTTTGCATAAATTTGCCCTAAAACTACATCAGATTTTCACACAAGTCCTAAAGATAAAGATAACCAAATCAAAAAAATTAGTCAAATATAATAGACTTGGTCATTTATTTATTGAGGAAAATAATCCAATATCACATGTCTGTGAGTGGCAAATGTATGTGAACCTTTAGGATAAGCAGGTAATTGGAAGGTGAAATTAGAGTCGTGTTTTTACAATCGATGGGATGGCAATCAGATGTGAGTGGGTGACCTATTTTATTTAACGTACAGAGATCTATCAAAGTCTGATCTTCACAACATGTTTGTGGAAGTGTATCATGGCATGAACAAAAGAGATTTCTGAGGACCTTAGAAGAGTTGTTGATGCTCATCAGGCTGTATAAAGTTACAAAACCATCTGTAAAGAGTTTTGAATTCACTAATCCACAGTCAGACAGAATGCGTACAAAGGAAGGAAATTCAAGACCATTATTACCCTCCCTAGGGGTAGACGACCAAAATAAAATAAAAATCACACCAAGAGCAAGATGTGTAAAAGGTCACAAAGGAACCCAAGGTAATCTCTAAGTAACTAAAGACCTTTCTCACATTAACAAATGTTAATGTTCATAAGATCACCATCAGGAGGACACTGAACAACAATGGTTTGCATGGCAGGATTGCAAGGAGAAAGCCGCTGCTCTCCAAGAAGAACATTGCTGCCCATCTGCAGTTTGCTAAAGATCGCCTGGACAAGCCAGAAGGCTATTGGAACAATGTTTTGTGGATGGACGTGTAAACCCCGCTCCTTTGGCTAGTTACGATCTAGACCAGACCAGGCTGCCACGCCATCCTTTTCCTATTATATATATTATATACATACACACACACCCTATCTGTCATGTAGTGTCATTCTATCATACTGTTGTGGGGGCCGTGTCAAAGTCTTAGGCCCCTTTGACACGGGCGACTTTTCCGCGGGGGTGCAATGCGTGATGTGAACACATTGCACCCGCACTGAATCCGGACACATTCACTTCAATGGGGCTGTGTACATGATCAGTGATTTTCACGCATCACTTGTGCGTTGCGTAAAAATCGCAGCATGGTCTATATTCAGCGTTTTTCACGTAGCGCACCCCCCACAGAAGTGAATGGGGCTGCTTGAAAATCGCATTGCATCCGCAAGCATTGCAGATGCAATGCGATTTTCACGGATGGTTGCTAGGAGATGATAGGGACCCGAACTTTATTATTTTCCCTTATAACATGGTTATAAGGGAAAATAATAGCATTCTTAATACAGAATGCTAAGTAACATGTGGCTTGAGGGGTTAAAAAATAATAAAAAATTTAATTATTCACCTCATCCACTTGATCGCACAGCCCGGCTCGTCTTCTTTCAGGACCTGGAAGGAAAAGTACCTTTGATGACGTCACCGCGCTCACAACGTGGTGAGCGTGGTGATGTCGGAGCAGGTCCTGCTGAATGAAGATAGAAATCTTCTATCTTCATTCATCAGGACCTGCGCCGACGTCACCACGCTCACCACCAGGTTGCTAGGAGATGTTGTTTGTAAACTTTTAGTTTTTTATCACGTGCATGAAAAACACATCAAAACGCATTGCACCCGCGCAGAAAAAACTGAACGCAATCGTAGACAAAACTGACTGAACTTGCTTGAAAAATGGTGCGAGTTTCACTGAACGCACCCTGAACGCATCTGGAGCCAACCCGTATCGTTCATGTGAAAGGGGCCAGCCATTCCCGTATTGCGGACTGCATATGCGGATCAGCAATAAATGGGCACCCTTCCGTGTGCATTCCGCATCACGGATGTGGACCCATTCACTTCAATGGGTCTGCAAATCCGGAGATGCGGAAGGGTGCGAAACGGAATCACGGAACACTACGTAAGCACTACGCAGTGCTTCCGTGGGGTTCCATTCCGCACTTCTGTTCCACCGAAAGATAGAACATGTCCTTTTTGCAGAATTGTGCTTTCCTGGGTAATATACCCGGAGAGGTGAACATGACATCACACTACACTGTATGTACAGCACAGGATGACCCCTGCTGTAGGATTAGGCGCCCATTCTATGTATTGCTGCAGGGCTGACACCGACTGTAGTCTGTCCCCATGGTCTGAGCCCCTGGTAACCAGTGGAGCAGCTAGAAATGACTGGGCCCCACAGCTAATTTTTAAACGGGCAGGCAGGCGTCATACAGTGGCATCTGATTCTTTAACATACATGTGTTTTTACTGGACTATGATGTACACGATACAAAAATGTAGTACTCCACGTTCTTGTATCCTGCACAATCCGGTAAAAAAAATGGATACTTTTTTTTTTTTTTTACAATGAAACCCTATGGTGAACGTCCCTGTCATGGCATCAGTATGAGGCATCCGAATACGTTTTTTTTGTATACGTTAAACCGATGGGAAAAACGTGATGTGAACCCAGCCTTAAATGTGGGACAAAAATGTGATGTGAACTAGCTGTGCATTGTACAGTTGTTGAAAAAACCATACTCGCCTGCTCCCCGCCGCTCCGTGATCTTCCAGTCCCCATTCTGGCCTCATACTGGTGTCCCCAAGCTGCACATGGGCGCCCAGAGGAGTGTGGCATCAGATGGATAGGGGGCCTAGAGGGCAGGGCATCAGATAAGTAGGGTGCCCACAGGACAGGGGGGGGCTTCTGAAAGGACAGCAGATGAATGCAGCTGGGGGGGCAAAGGACAGCAGATGAATGCAGCTGGGGGGGGGGGCAAAGGACAGCAGATGAATGCAGCTGGGGGGGCAAAGGACAGCAGATGAATGCAGCTGGGGGGGGGGGGGCAAAGGACAGCAGATGAATGCAGCTGGGGGGGGGGCAAAGGACAGCAGATGAATGCAGCTGGGGGGGCAAAGGACAGCAGATGAATGCAGCTGGGGGGGGGGCAAAGGACAGCAGATGAATGCAGCTGGGGGGGCAAAGGACAGCAGATGAATGCAGCTGGGGGGGGGCAAAGGACAGCAGATGAATGCAGCTGGGGGGGGGCAAAGGACAGCAGATGAATGCAGCTGGGGGGGGGGGGCAAAGGACAGCAGATGAATGCAGCTGGGGGGGGGGGGCAAAGGACAGCAGATGAATGCAGCTGGGGGGGGGGGGGGCAAAGGACAGCAGATGAATGCAGCTGGGGGGGGGGGGGGGGCTACATGAGATGCAGGACAGCTAGGGTTTGGCAAGGATAAGCCTGGAATGTATGGGCTCCTGATAGTGACAGGCAGAGCATCTTCTTTCTGCAGCACTTCCTGTCTCCCCTCTCCCTCCTGTTACTGCCGACTACAGAGCAGTCTCTGTAGCAGAAGCTGGGCTGTACTAATAGTTAGGAGAGGGAGGGGAGACAGGATCTCCCTGTAGCACACTGTACTGAGCACTGGCTGCACTATTAAGCAGCCAGGCTCCTCTATTAATGGTCCGTGCTGATGGGCGGGGCTTAGCTCCCTGCTCTGCTCCGAGGACGTTCTAAAGCAGCAGTGAAGTGAGTGTAGAGGGGGTGTGGCCAGTCTGACTGTTTACTACTGCTCCGGGCCCCTTGTCAGCCCGGGCCCCGAAGCAGCTGCTTCTCCTGCTTCCCAATCCCTGGTAGTTACGCCACTGGTTCAGGACTAATCAGCAATTACCAGAAACAATTAGTTGCAGTTATTGCTGCACAATGGAGTCACACCAGATACTAAAAACAAAATTTCACATACTTTTGCCACTGACTGATATGTGATATTGGATAATTTTCCTCAATAATTAAGTGACCAAGTGTAATATTTTTGACTCATTTGTTTGATTTGGTTATCTTTATCTACTTTTAGGACTTTTGTGAAAATCTGATGTAGTTTTAGGTCAAATGTATGCAAAAATACAGAAAGTTCTGAGGGGTTCACAAATTTGTAAGCAGCACTGTATATCCTAAAAATTTGAGATGGGACGGGGGATTCGTCGAATCCCTCGAATCTTGCTGGATTCGTGGACTCGAATCCCGACGTAATTTGCCTGAAACAAATCCGACGAATCCGGTGGGAGGGACTGGGAGGCGGAGCTGGGGGCCGGTGCGTTCACTGTGCTCCGGCCCCTCCGCTCCAGTAGTTATAAAATGTGTAATTGTGATTAATAATCATGCTGCCCCCTCTGTCTGTAGTATTACATGATTCAATAAATCTTACTTACAGGGCTACTGCTATCGTAACAGGCCGGCCGGGCAGACGAGCGGCAGCGTCACTGACTGACGTCACCTGCCTGAGCCGCCTGCTTCATTCATAAAGCAGGCGGCCCAAGCAGGTGACGTCAGTCAGTGACGCTGCCGCTCGTCTGCCCGGCCGGCCTGTTACGATAGCAGTAGCCCTGTAAGTAAGATTTATTGAATCATGTAATACTACAGACAGAGGGGGCAGCATGATTATTAATCACAATTACACATTTTATAACTACTGGAGCGGCAATGGGGGGGGGTCTGTGGATGACACTGTTAAGGGGTGGGGGGTGGGTCTGTGGAAGGCACTGTTATAGGGTGGGGGGGTCTGTGGATGGCACTGTTATAGGGTGGGGGGGGGTCTGTGGATGGCACTGTTATGGGGTGGGGGGGGTCTGTGGATGGCACTGTTATAGGGTGGGGGGGGGGTCTGTGGATGGCACTGTTATGGGGTGGGGGGGTCTGTGGATGGCACTGTTATAGGGTGGGGGGGTCTGTGGATGGCACTGTTAAGGGGTGGGGGGTGGGTCTGTGGATGGCACTGTTATAGGGTGGGGGGTCTGTGGATGACACTGTTATAGGGTGGGGGGGGTCTGTGGATGGCACTGTTATAGGGTGGGGGGGGGGGGTCTGTGGATGGCACTGTTATGGGGTGGGGGGTCTGTGGATGGCACTGTTATAGGATGGGGGGGGTCTGTGGATGGCACTGTTATAGGGTGGGGGGGTCTGTGGATGGCACTGTTATGGGGTGGGGGGGTCTGTGGATGGCACTGTTATAGGGTGGGAGGGTCAGAGGATGGCACTGTTATAGGGTGGGGGGGTCTGTGGATGGCACTGTTATAGGGTAGGGGGGTCTGTGGATGGCACTGTTATGGGGTGGGGGGGGTCTGTGGATGGCACTGTTATAGGGTGGGGGGGGGGGGTCTGTGGATGGCACTGTTATGGGTGGGGGGGTCTGTGGATGGCACTGTTATAGGGTGGGGGGGTCTGTGGATGGCACTGTTATAGGATGGGGGGGTCTGTGGATGGCACTGTTATAGGATGGGGGGGTCTGTGGATGGCACTGTTATGGGGTGGGGGGGTCTGTGGATGGCACTGTTATGGGGTGGGGGGGTCTGTGGATGGCACTGTTATGGGGTGGGGGGGTCTGTGGATGGCACTGTTATGGGGTGGGGGGGTCTGTGAATGACACTGTTATGGGGTGGGGGGGTCTGTGGATGGCACTGTTATAGGATGGGGGGGTCTGTGAATGGCACTGTTATGGGGTGGGGGGGTCTGTGGATGGCACTGTTATGGGGTGGGGGGGTCTGTGGATGGCACTGTTATGGGGTGGGGGGTCTGTGGATGGCACTGTTATAGGATGGGGGGGTCTGTGGATGGCACTGTTATGGGGTGGGGGGGTCTGTGGATGGCACTGTTATGGGGTGGGGGGGGTCTGTGGATGGCACTGTTATGGGGTGGGAGGATCTGTGAATGCCAGGGGGAGAGGTGAGAGGCACTATGATACTACTGGCACATTGGGGGAGGCACTATGATACAGGCACATTATGGGGGGAGATGGCACTATGATACGGGCACATTATGGGGGGAGATGGCACTATGATACGGGCACATTATGGGGGGAGATGGCACTATGATATGGGCACATTATGGGGGGAGATGGCACTATGATACGGTCACATTATGGGGGAGGTGGCACTATGATACTACTGGCACATTGGGGGGAGGCACTATGATACGGGCACATTATGGGGGGAGATGGCACTATGATACGGGCACATTATGGGGGGAGATGGCACTATGATACGGGCACATTATGGGGGGAGATGGCACTATGATATGGGCACATTATGGGGGGAGATGGCACTATGATACGGGCACATTATGGGGGGAGGTGGCACTATGATACGGGCACATTATGGGGGGAGGTGGCACTATGATACGGGCACATTGGGGGGGAGATGGCACTATGATACCGGCACATGGGGGGTGAGGAGAGAGGCACTCCGCACTTGATACTGGCACATGATTAGGGGGGCATCTATGGGGACACTTACTAGCACATTATTGGGTGGCACTGTGGGGCCACTTCTTATTGGCACATTATTGGGGGGCACTATGGGGGCATCTACTGAGGCCACAAAGAAGGGGTATT
This sequence comes from Bufo bufo, assembly GCF_905171765.1. Classification (NCBI taxonomy): domain Eukaryota; kingdom Metazoa; phylum Chordata; class Amphibia; order Anura; family Bufonidae; genus Bufo; species Bufo bufo. Next base: position 434,116,450 of record NC_053391.1, read on the forward strand.
TTATATGGGGGGCTCTGTGTGGTACTAGTATTATCAGGGGTATTATCTGTTTCTGCAGTATAGTATTGGGGAGCACAGCGGCACAGTATTGGGGGTGTTAGGATGATTTGTCCAGAAGATGGGAGGATGATGGAAAAGTAGTAAACTAAGATTTTTTCTTTTTTGTCAAGCTGCAGAGACGAAAAATGGCTGAAAACTGGTGGTCTGGTCTGAAGGTCTGAAAGGAGAAGATGAGGAAAGAGAACATCTACAAGAGATGTCACTGGATGTAAGAGGTATGTGGCTGTATTACCCTGTATGTTCTGTAGTGATAGGAGCAGGGGTCATCGCGGTCATATAGGGTGCGACCGTGACTGGGAGGTGGAGGTTCAGACAAACTGACGCGGTCTGACTTTGTTTCTTACACCGTGCGTTCACACAATTATGTACAGGATTCGTAGGATTCGAGATTCGAAAGATTCGATATATTCGAGAACCTTTTCGGATTCAGATTCGAAAAAAATTTGGATTCGTCCCACCTCTACTAAAAATGAATCAATGTCAAATATGTTAAAACTTATGACACTGCTATTAGAGTGCATTTACAGAACTGTATGTATTTTGCTTTTTCTTCACGGATCTGCGTTTCTGATCCGAAAATCTTACAGCATGTCCTTTTCTTGGCAGTTTTGTGGATGAGAATAGCCCTTTCTATTAATGCAAGTAAAAAAGAGGTAATGCAAACGTGGTCTATTTATTTTTCAAGGATCTGTTTTTGCAAGCAAAAATCTGATATGGCAGCACGCATGGGGCCTCAGATTCAGTCTCAGGAAATTTATAATAATCATCCAGGAACTGAAATGTTTAAGTGAAAACAAAAGACCAGATAGATCTGAAGTTGAATGGACAAAAATGGTGGCTTGGGATACTTTTTTTCTTTTGGATAATGAACATTCTGTGTGATATTAACGTGTTAGTGTATGAGTATCACTAACATTCACCTTCCAAGTCAGCAAGGAAGAAAAGCCCTTCACACACAGAGGAGTCCTGTCCACTATAAACAGCTTATATGATCCTCTAGGATTCGTATCACCTGTTACCATCCAAGGCAGGGGCGTTGCTAGGTTAAAACATTCGGGCCTGGGCTCCTGATGTTTTGTCCCAGGCCCTGAATGTACTGCCTGCCAGATAGATCCAACTGTATTGCCATCCTCAGGACGGCAATACAATTGAATCTAATGCCTTGCAAGAGCTGAAGGACCTATGATGACATCAGAGTCGATGTGATCAGTTGTAAATGCTGTAGCTGAAAAGGACCTGCAATGATGTCACCATCATGTGACCAGTGCAGGAGAGGACGGCTCAGCAGTGAAGAAAAGTCCTGGGAAGAACCTGTGGTGAGGTCTGCTACATGAGGAGAGGTAAGTGAAGGGGTAGATTACTCAGTATGAGAGGCAGAGCAATGTTGGGAGTTGTAGTTATTTAACTTGGACTGTATGTTAGGGCTGAAGTTATTTACGTGGGACAGTGTGGTGGAGTGATGTTATTTACATGGGACTGAATTATGAGGGGTGATATTATTTACTGTATGGGACTGTATGTTGAAGGTGGCTGGGGAGTGGGTGATGTTATTTACATGGGACTGTATTTTGGAGGGGGCTGGAGAGATGGTGTGATGGTATTTACATGGGACTCTATGGCGGAGGAGGGAAATAATATTATTTACATGGGACTGTATGGTGGAGGGGCTAAGGAATTATAATTTCTGATGACAGTAAACTGAGGAATATAACTAAAGGGGACACTGCAGGGGGCATTATAAATACTGGTGGTGCTTCAATGCGAGCATTACAACAGTAGGGGGCAATATAAATACTGGGGGCACTGTGTGGGCATTATAACAGTAGGGGGCGATATAAATTCTGGGGCACTTCAGGGTGGGCATTATAACAGTAGAGAGTATTATAAATACTGGGGGCACTGTGGGGACATTTCAAATCCAGGGGACATTAAGCGTTCTTATTACTACTGGGGGCTCTATAGGAGGGACTTATAGATCCACATTATTTCTATTAAGAGCATTATGGGGGGCCTTATTACTACTGAGGGGTCTGTAGAGAGCTTTATTACCACTGGGATAACAATAGGGGGGCCTTATTTCTACTAGGGGCTCTGTAAGGACATTATTAATACTGGAGGGCTCTTCTACTAATGGAGGCCCTCTTGGGGAGCACTATCACTGTTGGGGACACTTCAGGATAGTATTTGGGGGTAGAGAAAAGTGAGGAAGCTAAGATGTCTGTGTTTAACGCTCTGCAGAGACGAGGCGTGGCTGAGAGAAGTTGTCAGGATCGAATGGAGAAGATGATGACAGAGAAGATCTACATCAGAGGAGACGTCACCTGGGATACACTTGATGTGAAAGGTATGTGCTGCTGTATAGCAAGTACAGTAAAATGTCTTCAGGGCTAGTGTTTGCAGGGGGAGGGGTTGGGGAGGGCGATTGGTTGACTTCAAGAATTGGGCAATATTCATTAGGGCTTGGGCCCCGATCTTTTGAGACCCTAGCAACACCCCTGATCCAAGGTAAAATGATGTTAAGAGGCCACCACAGAGAAGTCTGATTGGGATGATCCGCTTCCCATGGAGAAAAAAGACCTGTGGACAGGTTGGAGGAAGTCTCTTAAAGCTTTGTCCAGCCTTCATGTGGCACAACCGTATGCTTCTGTGCCATCAACTGAAGTCAAAATGCAAAGACTGTATATCTTCTGTGATGCTTCAGTCTAGGCGATTGCACCCGTAGCATACCTAAGGACTATAGACGTCAAAGAACAGTGCCATATAGGGTTTGTCATGAGCAGGACCAAACTGGCGCCACTCCCCAAAAACATGATACCCAGACTTGAGCTCTGCACTGCTGTGCTTGCAGTGGAGCTGGCTGAACTTATAAAATCAGGAATAAACCTGAAAATTTAACAAGTCGAGTTTTACACAGACAGCAAGGTAGTCCTAGGATATATTTGCAACAAAACCAGACGCTTTTACTTCTATGTCATCAATCGGGTGCTAAGGATCAGGAGATCCACTTGTCCTAAACAGTGTCACTATGTTCCCACACACCATAATCCTATGGACCATGCGACTAGATCTGTTGCAGCGAGCCACCATAAAGATACCGTATGGTTTACAGGTCCTGCATTCCTGTCCCGTTCAACGTCTTGCAGTATCGGATCTAACTCGTTTGAATTGGTAGACCCAGATGCCGATGAAGAAATCCGATCTGAAGTTTCTGTTCTACGTACGGTGACTTCGGACCACCAATTCAAATCCCATTGTTTCAACAGGTTGTCCACCTGGATGTCGCTCTTTCGTGTTATAGCCTGTCTAGTTCATATAGCTCAGTCTTACAAGTCAACATTACCTGTGAGCCAGAAGCCCTGCAAAGGTTGGCATCACTGCAAACACGCTTTTACCGCTCCTAATCTGGAAAAGTCCACGAAGATAATAATTCGCACTTTACAACGTGAATGTTAAAATATAAGAGTGAAACTGGATCGCACATCCTCAATACTAAGCTTTGTTTTATCTAATAACTGCTTCTCAGCATAATTAAGAAATTTATACACCCTTATCCAGACTCCTGGGCCGAATGGGGGAGAGTGCTGATACCAGAGGGGGAAAAAGCATAGATTCTACAAAACGTGTAAAATATAAGAGTGAAACTGGATCGCACATCCTCAGAAGCGATGTTAATTATGCTGAGAAGGAGTTATTAGATAAAAGCATAGTATTGAGGATGTGCGATCCAGTTTCACTCTTATATTTTACACAATGTGAATGTTATGCTAAGGAAATAGACTACCTCAGCAAAGGCCAAACAGTCTCCAAGGATAGCGTTTTGAAAAAGCTCGATCCAATCATTGACCAAAATGGGTTGCTAAGAGTAGGAGGCCGTCTTCAAGAAGCCAAGGTGGAATTTGTGAAGAAACATCCTGTAATAATTCCCAGACATCATCACGTAACTACCCTGCTCGTGCGACATCACCACATTCATGTGAAACACCAGGGTCGATTGTTTACCAAAGGGAATCTACGAGCTGCCGGACTATAGATAGTTGAAGCAAAGAGGTGTGTGAGCAAGCTCATTTTCAACTGCATTACTTGTTGCAAACTTCATGGCATGTTCTAGAACCCGAAGATGGCCAGTGTCCCAGCTGAGAGACTCAGTACAGATCCTCCTTTCACCAACATTGGTCTGGATGTATTTGGTCCTTGGTCAGTGGGTACATGGCACACTAGAGGTATTCACGCCAGTGCAAAGCGCTGGGCGGTCATGTTCACTTGTGTGTCCAACAGAGCTGTCCATATAGAAGTGATCGAATCCATCGACACTTCAAGTTTCATAAATGCACTTCGACGGTTTATCGCCATTAGAGGGCCTGTCAAGCATATTCGTTCGGACAGAGGCACAAATTTTGTTGGGACAGTGAAAGAACTTCAAATTTCTTCCAACTTAGACACTACCAATGTGGAAAGATACTTAAACGAGCAAGGATGCACCTGCACCTTTAATCCACCGCATTCTTCTCACATGGTAGACGTCTGGGAAAGGATTATAGGGATAGTGCCAAAAATATTGGATTCTTGCAAGTGGGGAGTACAAGACTCACACATGAAGGTTTGACCACATTCTTTTCAGAAGTTTCAGCTATCATGAATGCTAGACCGTTGACTACCTGTCACGCTCGTGTGTGGGGGGAAAACAGGACACCGAGCATAGGAGGGAAAAGGGGATACCGGAATAAGGCCTGGAAACTAGGAAAGAAAAATTGACACCTCCTAAAGAAAACCCTAACTCCAATCCTGACAGACTACTAGTATGAACAGGCCCCAAAGGTAGGCACGTTCATACACCGTATACCTAGAATTCTATCTCACTGTTGGACCCTGGAACTAATGTCAGGACCGAGTCTACCCATTCCTCCAAAGGGAAGGACGAACAGTAGTCTCCCTCTGGCCTAATGGCAAACAACAGGGAGAGGCAACACACACACACATATATATAAACAAAATACAAAAGGGAAAGTAAACACTTATCTTCAATTAAGCTTTGGTAGTACCAGGAACTCAGCCAAAAACCAAACACAAGCTAACCACAAGTCCAACAGAAGCTATAAACGGCATAGCACAGTGGGAGAAACAACAATAGAGAAGGTAAAATGACCACAATAGCCACACATGGGGAAAGAAGGTGTCACGGACGTTCCCGTGGCAGGTACCAGGAGATCGGAGACTGGCAACTCGTGGGTTAAATTGACAAGTTCACTGTGGATACTATTGTGTCTGTGTTTTGGTGAATGCCACACCCCTTGCTTCAGGTGTTGCTTGTTGGTAAACTACCTTTTCCATAAGTAGCAGCTTCTCACTCTTGGAGGTGTGCTTTATAGATTTTCTTCCTGACAAATAACTAGCTGGTCGGTTGTACTCTGTGGTGCTTCTAGAGTTGCCAGTTTTCTTCTTTCAGAAAAGTCTTGTCTGTTCTTATTGTTTTGTGTTTGTTATTTTCCCTGTTGTTTGTATCTGGGCCTGATACAAAGACTTCCATTCGTCCATCTGGGGAGGATGGGTTGTCTCTGGTCCTAACCTCATTCCAGGGCCTTATAGGGATATAAGGGCCTAGGTATACAGCATATGAATATTCCTATCTTCAAGGTCTATTCATATTGATAGGTAGTTAGGGCTCGGATTAGGGTTGTTTAGGAGGTGACCTGTTTCTTCCTTAGTTTCCAGGCCCAGTTACTGTTCCCCTTCCCTCCTGTGTTTAGTGTGGAGTTTTTTTTTTATAATCGTGACATTATAAACCAGACAGCTACAGGGGCTGTCTCTGGAGGTGGATGACCTCCGCACAACTGTCTCACAGATCTAGAGACCACTGTTGGCTGATCCTAATAGTGGTTACCTGACCTGTCCTGAACCTAGATTCTCGGGGAGTGATAATTTTATTCGGTTCAGGGAAGCGTGCAAATGGTACTTTCTCTGCCAATCGGATCACAGTCTCTCCGATCAGTAGATGCATTTTTCGGAGCTTTAAGTCTCATCTATGATGACCCGGACCGAACCTCCCTGGCCGAGACTAAATTATGCGGCCTGCGTCAGGGAGAGCATTCGGCGGAGATCTATTATTCCAAATTTAGGAGGTGGTGATTTTGAAAACCTGAGTCCCATACTGTCTAAAGGGGTGGTGATATCCACCCTCTACCCTGACCTTGAGGTGCAGGTGTTAGAGGCTCAGGGAGACGTACCGGACTCGTGTCCCCTCTATTTGTGCCACCGGAATTGTGTCACAACGTGTTGGAGGAACATCATTGTACGCAGGGCCTGTGCAAGGATTGCCAACACAAGTGAAGCTACATTTTGGCGCCCCCTTCCCTTGCAGCTAACCTGGCCCTGGTCCCATCTGCAGCAGCTGGCTTCTCCTGTGTGTGGTCCTGGTATCTTCTCTCTGCTTCAGACAATCGCTGGTTTGAGGACTAAGATGCACCTAGGTTTTAGAGGAGGATAATAAGAAAAAAATATTTTCCATTACACCTCAGGTCAGACCAGCAATCAGACCCCAATGTTAATCAGACCTCAGCTGATAGCCCCAATCAGACCCCCAATGTTAATCAGACCTCAGATCAGACCCCCAGTGCCTCAGATCAGCCCCCTATGTCAGCTATCAGCCCCCCATCCATCAGCCCCCATAACAGCCATCATGCCCCCATGTAAGCCATCATGCCCCCATGTCAGCCATCATGCCCCCATGTCAGCCATCAGCCCCCCATGTCAGCCATCAGCCCCCCATGTCAGCCATAAGCCCCCCATGTCAGCCATAAGCCCCCCATGTCAGCCATAAGCCCCATGTCACATTTCTCCCCCTTCATGTCAAATCACCCCCCCTATGTCCCATTTCTCCCCCCCATGTCCCATTTTTCCCCCTCTATGGCACATAACCCCCTCCTTTTTACATCACCCACATGACCCCTATTGTGTCACATCATCCCCCCCATGGCACATCATTCCCCCCATGGCACTGCCACTGGCGCTCACCTACCACTCCAGTTGGAAGTCTGGCTGTGTGTGACTCACAGACTCACAACATGAGTCACCACCAGCTCCCTCCAGTCCCTGCTGCTGCCCGCCGCCGTGCCACTCGTCACATCCGCTGACCCCGTAACCGGCCGTGCTCACTCACGTGCTGCTCTGTGAGTGAGCTGCCCCCGGGGCCGCACACACGCACACAGCGTGGCTGCGGCTGGCTCCCAGCGGCGCTGCAGTGCAAGAACTATTCGGACTCGGAGTACTCGCACCGTCGCACGCAAGTGAATTGATTTATTAACCCCTTAGGGACCGGGCTCATTTTCACCTTAACCTCTTCCGGACATAGGGCTTACAGATATGTCCTGTGTATTTCCGATCACCGCCGCGTGGCGGGCGGTGATCGGAACAAGGTTCCTGCTCAAATCATTGAGCAGGCACCTTGGCTAAATGCGCAGGGGGGGGGGGGGGGGTCACCTTACATCACAAAAAGTACAACAGCAAGCAATCAAAAAGGCGTACGCCCACCAAAATAGTACCAATCTAACCGTCACCTCATCCCGCAAAAAATGAGCCGCTACCTGAGACAATCGCCCAAAAAAATAAAAAAAACTATGGGTCAGAATATGGAGACACTAAAACATCGTTTTTTTTTTGTTTTAATAAAGCTGTTATTGTGTAAAACTTACATAAATTTTAAAAAAGTATACATATTATGTATCGTCGTGTCCGTATCGACCGGCTCTATAAAAATATCACATGACCTAACCCCTCAGATGAACACTGTAAAAAATAAAAACTGTGCTAAATAAACCATTTTTTGTCACCTTACATCACAAAAAGTGTAATAGCAAGCGATCAAAAAGTCATATGCACCCCAAAATAGTGCCAATCAAACCATCATCTCATCCCGCAAAAAGTGAGACCCCACCTAAGATAATCGCCTAAAAACTGAAAACACTATGGCTCTCAGAATATGGAGACACAAAAACATGATTTTTTTTTGTTTCAAAAATGATATTATTGTGTAAAACTTACATAACAAAAAAAAAAGCATACATATTAGGTATCGCCACGTCCGTATTGACCGGCTCTATAAAAATATCACATGACCTGACCCTTTAAGGTGAACACCGTAAAAAATAAAAATTAAAAACTGTGCTAAATAAATAATTTATTGTCACCTTACATCACAAAAAGTGTAATAGCAAGCGATCAAAAAGTCATATGCACCCCAAAATAGTGCCAATCAAACCATCATCTCATCCTGCAAAAAATGAGACCCTACCTAAGATAATCGCCTAAAAACTAAAAAAACTATGGCTCTCAGAATATGGAGACACAAAAACATGATTTTTTTTTGTTTCAAAAATGATATTATTGTGTAAAACTTACATAACTTAAAAAAAGTATACATATTAGGTATCGCCGCGTCCGTAATAAGTTGCTCTATAAAAATATCACATGACCTAACCCCTCAGGTGAATACCGTAAAAAAATAAAAATTAAAAAAACGGTGTCAAAAAAAGCAATTTTTTGTCACCTTACATCACAAAAGTGTAATAGCAAGCGATCAAAGTCATACGCACCCCAAAATAGTGCCAATCAAACCGTCATCTCATCCCGCAAAAATCATACCCTACCCAAGATAATCGCTCAAAAACTGAAAAAACTATGGCTCTTAGACTATGAAAACACTAAAACATGATTTTTTTTGTTTCAAAAATGAAATCATTGTGTAAAGCTTACATAAATAAATAAAAAGTATACATATTAGGTATCGCCGCGCCCGTGACAACCTGGTCTATAAAAATACCAAATGATCTAACCTGTCAGATTAATGTTGTAAATAACAAAAAATTAAAACGGTGCCAAAACAGCTATTTCTTGTTACCTTGCCTCACAAAAAGTGTAATTTAGAGCAACCAAAAATCAGATGTACCCTAAAATAGTACCAACAAAACTGCCACCCTATCCCGTAGTTTCTAAAATTGGGTCACTTTTTTGGAGTTTCTACTCTAGAGGTGCATCAGGGGGGCTTCAAATGGGACATGGTGTCAAAGAAACAGTCCAGCAAAATCTGCCCTCCAAAAACCGTATGGCATTTCTTTCCTTCTGCGCCCTGCCGTGTGCCCGTACAGCGGTTTACGACCACATATGGGGTGTTTCTGTAAACTACAGAATCAGAGCCATAAATATTGAGTTTGGTTTGGCTGTTAACCCTTGCTTTGTAACTGGAAAAAAATTATTAAAATGGAAAATCTGCCAAAAAAGTGAAATTTGGAAATTGTACCTCTATTTTCTATTAATTCTTGTGGAACACCTAAAGGGTTAACACAGTTTGTAAAATCAGTTTTGAATACCTTGAGGGGTGTAGCTTCTAGAATGGGGTCACTTTTTTGGAGTTTGTACTATAGGGGTGCATCAGGGGACATGGTGTCAAGAAACCAGTCCAGCAAAATCTGCCTTCCAAAAACCGTATGGCATTCCTTTCCTTCTGCGCCCCGCCGTGTGCCCGTACAGCGGTTTACAACCACATATGGGGTGTTTTTGTAAATTACAGAATCAGAGCCATAAATATTGAGTTTGGTTTGGCTGTTAACCCTTGCTTTGTAACTACAAAAAAAATATAAAAATGGAAAATCTGCCAAAAAATGAAATTTTTAAATTGTATCTCTATTTTCCATAAATTCTTGTGGAACACCTAAAGGGTTAACAAAGTTTGTAAAATCAGTTTTGAATACCTTGAGGGGTGTAGTTTGTAGAATGGGGTCATTTTTGGGTGGTTTCTATTATGTAAGCTTCACAAAGTGACTCCAGATCTGAACTGGTCCTTGAAAAGTGGATTTTTGAAAATTTCAGAAAAATTTCAAGATTTGCTTCTAAACTTCTAAGCCTTGTAACATCCCCAAAAATAAAATGTCAATCCCAAAATGATCCAAACATGAAGTAGACATATGGGGAATGTAAAGTAATAACTATTTTTGTAGGTATTACTATGTACCGTATTTTTCGCCCCATAAGACGCTCCCCCCCCCCCAAAATGGGGGGAAAATGCCCCTGCATCTTATGGGGCGAATGCTGAAATTTTTACATCGCTGGCTGCGATGTATGCGAGAGCGGGGAGGGACTGGGAGGAGGAGCTGGGGGCCAGCAATTGCGGCAGCTCCAGTGCTGCACTATACAAATGTCTCATTCAATTAAAAGTGATTACACACGCCCCCCCACTCCTAATATTACCGTACATCCTAACAGCTTCTGTAGAATGCAGGCAGGCCGGGCGGGCGGCAGCGTAACTCCCTGATGTCACGTGTCTGCGCCGCCTACTTTATGAATGGCGCAGGCAAGTGACATCAGTGAGTGACGCGCCGCCCGGCCTGCCTGCGTTGTACAGAAGCTGTTAAGATGTACGGTAATATTAGGAGTGAGGGGGCATGTGTAATCACTTTTAATTGAATGAGACATTTTATATTTGTATACTGCAACACTGGAGCGGTGGGGGGAGGATCTGTGGATGACAGTTTTATGGGGAACATCTGTGGATGGCACTGTTAAGGGGTGGGGGGTCTGTGGATGGCACTGTTATGGACTGGGGGGGTCTGTGGATGGCACTGTTATGGGGTGGGGGGTCTGTGGATGGCACATATATAACAGTGCCACCCACAGATCCCCCATAACAGTGCCACCCACAGATCCCCCATAACAGTGCCACCCACAGATCCCCCTGTAACAGTGCCATCCACAGATCCCCCTGTAACAGTGCCAGCCACAGATCCCCCTGTAACAGTGTCAGCCACAGATCCCCCCCCATAACAGTGTCCGTCACAGATCCCCCCATAACAGTGCGTCATCCACAGATCCCCCATAACAGTGCGTCATCCACAGATCCCCATAACAGTGCGTCATCCACAGATCCCCCATAACAGTGCGTCATCCACAGATCCCCCATAACAGTGCGTCATCCCCAGATCCCCCCATAACAGTGCGTCATCCCCAGATCCCCCATATCAGTGCCATCCCCAGATCTCTCATAACAGTGTCCTTCACAGATCCCCCATAACAGTGCCATCCACAGATCCCCAGTAATAGTGCCATCCACAGACCACCTTTAGTTCCAAACCCACCAAAAGCACACCTTTTGGTTAAAAATATTTTTTTCCTTATTTTCCTCCCCAAAAACCTAGGTGCGTCTTATGGGCCGGTGCGTCTTATAGGGCCAAAAATACGGTATTATAGAAGTAGAGAAATTGAAACTTGGAAATTTGCTCATTTTTTTAAAATTTTTTGGCAAATTTGGTATTTTTTATAAATAAAAATGAATTTTTTTGACTCCATTTTACCAGTGTCATGAAGTACAATATGTGACGAAAAAACTATCTCAGAATGGCCTGGATAAAGTGTTTTAAAGTTATCACCACTTAAAGTGACACTAGTCAGATTTGCAAAAAATGGCCTGGTGGAAGCTATAAACGACATAGTGGGAGAAACAACAATAGATAAGGTAAAATGACCACAATAGCCACACCTGGGAAAAGAAGGTGTGGCAAGCACCAGAAGCAACACAAATGTCATTTCAGCCAAAAGGAAGACATGTCAGATCAAACCACGTGTTGCCAGTCTCACAGATCTCCTGCCACCTGTCGCGGGAACGTCCATACGTCTCGGTACGTCCGTGACACTACCCTTCCCCGCGACCCTGAATATTTGACTATCCTCACTCCTGCCATGTTACTCACGCAGAAAACTAGCACTCCGAGTGTTCCTCTTGGAGAATTTAATGACAAAGACCTCTAAAGTTTTTCTAATGCCTTCTGGGATAGGTGGAGGAAGCAGTATATCTCTACCTTACAATCAAGAAGGAAGTGGCAAATTAACAAGCAAAACATTAGACCTGGGAATGTCGTGGTCATGAAAGGCAGCCAGTCGCACCGGAATGAGTGGCCACTGGGCATCATCACCAACACATTCCCAAGCAAGGATGGGAATCTACGCAAGGCCGAGGTCAAAGTGTGGAATCTTGGTGAGTACAAACTATTCCTCAGGCCAATAGCGGAACTTGTTTTGTTGTTTTCACCTGAAGGATCTAGTAGTGGCGTCTGTTGATGCCAGGTGGGGAGTGTTCTGCCTAGCAGGGTTAGAAAATCATTACAGTTTACTTGGCACACTCATGGTATTTCAGAGTGTTCAGTGTGGTTATAGCACCATCTAGCGGTATTAAATTGCATTACAATTTGTTTTCTTGTTACAAGGACTACTGGGTTGTGGGTTAGTGCAAAGCATCCTGGGAAAGAGAAGTCTCCAGGACACATCATCAGAGCTGTCTTATGCATGTCTCCTTCTCAAACTCCACTATCCTTGCAAAATAATATCTGGTAAGAGATCTACCTCTGTTTCAGGGACATGATGTTATGCAGAGCTGTTCAGTCAGTGTGTAACTGTTACTCAGGGAGTTGTTGTGACTGTTAGATAGGCATGTAATCCTATGTATAGGCAGCCATTTTACCATATGCCTTCAATGTTAATGTAAATGTTATAGTACATGCTATTCCATAATTAATATACAGTTGACGAAGGTACGCCGAAACGCGCGTTGGGGTAGCGCCATCCTGGTTGCTCCACTCCTGGTCTGTTGTTTGGTGAGTCCTATCTGCTAGTTCACTCCCCGGTTTCCCTCCATCCGGATGTCTACTCATTGCTAGGCTTCCTCCTTGTATGGCCGGGTGCTTATGTCTATGTCCGCGTTGGGCTCTGCAGTTATTTTGTAACTCACCTTTTCATCATGTATACACTGTTGATCTGCGGGTAGTTTATTATCATCATCTATACACACATCCCGCTGACCCTATACAGGGTGGCGCCGTTCTTCCCTCTCCCTGCCCCTTTTTTATTCCTTGCCTTACTGCATCTTTTGTATGTAATTTTTATGTTTTGTTATGCCACAATAAAATATTTATAACTTGATTATCTGGCACTCCTAGCTCAATTTTTTCTGCCGTTCTGATATTGTACTCGGGAGCTTGTGTCGAGTTATTTCTCTGGGGCGTCACTGTGGGTATATTGGGTGAGCACGGGCCTCCTCTTCCCCTTTTGGCACCCCTGGGGTTGTTCCCCCTTTTCTGATTAATATACAGTTGCAAGAAAAAGTATGTGAACCCTTGTAATGATATGGATTTCTGCACAAATTGGTCATAAAATGTGATCTGATCTTCATCTAAGTCACAACAATAGTCAATCACAGTCTGCTTAAACTAATAACACACAAGGAATTAAATGTTACCATGTTTTTATTGAACACACCATGTAAACATTCACAGTGCAGGTGGAAAAAGTATGTGAACCCTTTGTGCAGAAATCCATATCATTCCATAGGGTTCACATACTTTTTCTTGTAACTGTACATGCTATTTGTATTCTTGTAGTTTTACCAATCAAGATAAAAGAGAGATAGGAGGCAGCGCCTCATGTGTGGTGTAGTCTAATGATAGGTACAAAAAGGTAAAGTGAAAACTCTTACCACAAGATGTTGTGAAGAGTCACAACATCTATATGAAGCTTGTGCTGATTTTCCCGATCAGCGTGCGGGGTGCCTGCGCTGCTGCCTAGGTTCCAGCCCCGTGCCTTGGAAGCATTCGTCGGGGAGAAGTACGTTGCAGAAGAAGAAAAAAAGGTGAACCTTTGGATGGCGCTGTCAGCAGGAGTAAGGAGCCGGTATGTATTGGTAACACAATACTTTTTTTTATTTTTAGTCAACGCGTTTCAGGGGCGGAGAGCCCCCTTCATCAGGACAGTATACAACATAAAAGGTTGTATACTGTCCTGATGAAGGGGGCTCTCCGCCCCTGAAACGCGTTGACTAAAAATAAAAAAAAGTATTGTGTTACCAATACATACCGGCTCCTTACTCCTGCTGACAGCGCCATCCAAAGGTTCACCTTTTTTTCTTCTTCTGCAGTTTTACCAATCACATATATACAACCTGTTCACCAATAAACAAGTTATTTGGAAGACAGAAAGGTTTATGCTGTATATTAGACTGCACACTGTGTGAAAGTGTACGAAGACAGCAACAACCTTATCCAGAGTGGTCTGGGCTTCAGACTGGGCTAAGGTTTACCTTCCAACAAGACAATTATGAACATAAGCATACAGCCAGGACAACACAGGAGTGATTTAGGGACAATTCTGTGAATGTTCTTGAGTGGCCAATTCAGAGCTCCAACTTGAACTCAATCCAACATTTCAGGAGAGACCTGAAAATGGCTGTCCACCAACGGTCCCCATCCAACCTGACAGAACTTGAAAGGATCTGCAGAGAAGAATGGCAGAATATCCCCAAATTCAGGCGTGCAAACCCTGTGGCATCATACCCAAGAAGATTGGAGGCTGTGATCATTGCCATTGGTGCTTCAACTAAGTACAGAATAAAGGGTCTGAATATTTTATGTCAATGCAGTGTTTTTTTTAATAAATTAGCAAAGATTTCTAACATTTTGTTTTCACTTTCTTAATATGGGGTATTGAGTGCAGAATGATGGGGAAAACAAAATTTTATTTATTTTGGAAGAACGCAGCCAAATAACAAAAAGTGAAAGAGTCTGAAGACTTTCTCAATGAACTGTATTTTGTGTTGCTGTATTTTGTGCTACATTGTGGTATTTGGATCCGCTGGGGCCTATTTTGTTCAGCTGGGGTTTATTTGTGTTTGTTCTGCCTTTTGTCAATTTTTTACCCGCCTACAGCATTGTGCCACTTTTTTTTTTTCCAGAGACACTTTAAGTTCCTAGTCTTCTACTGGATGTTAAATACAGTAAAACAAAAAAAAAAACTGTATAAGTTTGGTATCACACAGAATAAATTTTTTATTTATACTGCATGGTGAACTCCATTATAATAAAAATAAACATTGACAGAATAGGTGTTTTTTCCTACAAAAAACAAGCCCTCATACAGTTGCCTCAATGGAAAAATAAATACTATGCTATGGGTCTTACAATATGGTGATTTTATGGTGCAAAAGTAAAAAAAAAATATGAAAACATATTTGGTATTACTGTTATCATATCAACCCACAGAATAAAGTTATCATGTTATTTATACCATACAGTAAACCCCATATAAAAAAACACTGACAAAATTGCAATTTTCTGGCCACCTCATCTCCCAAAAAATGATATAAAAAAATTATCGAAAAGAGATATGTACCCCAAAATGGTAAAAGTAAAAACCATAACAAAAAAGTGGCCAGCAAAAAAAATTATAGCTCTTAAAAAATCATTTTAGCAAAATCCATGTTCCAAAATCCAATGGGGTATTATTCTAGGAGAAATTGCATAACCCTTGTGAAAATGAAAAAAAATGTGGCTAAAGCAACGTGCTACAGTCCTGATCAAAAGTTTAAGACCACTTGAAAAATGGCAAAAAATAATATTTAGCATGGCTGGATCTTAACAAGGTTCCAAGTAGAGCTTCAACATGCAACAAGAAGAAATGGGAGCGAGACAAAACATTTTTTGAGCATTCAATTTAATGAAAACAACGAATAAACTGAAACAGGCTGTTTTTCAGCTGATCAAAAGTTTAGGACCACACCTCCAAAAAAAAATAAACCCCCCCAAAACAGAAATCCAACTTCCAAACATGAACTCAGTAATGAGTAGCTCCCCTGTTCTTGTTGATCACTTCAAAAATTTGTTTCGGCATGCTTGATGCAAGCGTTTCCATAAGGTGAGTGGGAACATTTCTCCAAGTGGTGAAGACGGCCGCACGAAGGCCATCTACTGTCTGGAACTGTTGTCCATTTTTGTAAACTTTCCTTGCCATCCATCCCCAAAGGTTCTCAATTGGATTTAGATCAGGGGAACATGCAGGATGGGCCAAAAGAGTGATGTTATTCTCCTGGAAGAAGTCCCTTGTCCTGCGGGCATTGTGTACTGTAGCGTTGTCCTGTCATGAGGAATGCTCTCTGCAACATCTGGACATAGCCAGCGGCCGTTTGACGCCCCTGCACTTCCTGAAGCTCCATTGTTCCACTGAAGGAAAAAGCACCCCAGACCATTATGGCGCCCCCTCTACTGTGGCGCGTAGAAAACATCTCAGGTGGGATCTGCTTGTCATGCCAGTAACCATCAGGACCATCAAGGTTAAATTTTTTCTCATCAGAGAATAAAACTTTCTTCCACCTTTGAATGTCCCATGTTTGGTGCTATCTTGCAAAGTCCAAACGAGCAGTTCTGTGGCGTTCAAGGAGACGTTTTTTGTTTTTGAAGCCCTTCAGTCTCAGATGCCGTCTGATGGTTATGGGGCTGCAGTCAGCACCAGTAAGGGCCTTAATTTGGGTCGAGCATCGTCCACTGTCTTGACGGACAGCCAATTGGATCCTCCGTCTCAGTGCTGGTGAAATTCTTTTGGGTCTTCCACTTGACTTTTTTGTTCCATAACCCTCAGGATGCGTCCCACCTCAGCAGCTGTGAGAGACCCTGCTTATGCAGTTCAACAACCCGACCACGTTAAAAAAGGAAAAAAGTTTTTTTGCCTTTGCCATCACAACGTGTGACTACCTGACAGAAAATGACAATGAATCCACATCTTTGCACAAATTTGGCCTTTTAAAGACATGTGGTCCTAAAATTTGGATCAGCTGAAAAACAGCCTGTTTCAGTTTAATCGTTATTTTCAATTAATTGAATGCTCAAAAAATGTTTTGTCTCACTCCCATTTCTTCTTGTTGCATGTTGAAGCTCTACTTGGAACCTTGTTAAGATCCAACAATGTAAAATAAGATTTTTTGCCATTTTTCAAGTGGTCTTAAACTTTTGATCAGGACTGCATTTTAGAATAAATATAATTTTTCATTTTCATGTCCAATGTTAATCACGCCTATGAAACAACTGTGGAGCTAAAACTATCACTACATCCGTAGCTGAATTCTTTGGGAGGTGTAGTTTCCAAAATGGGGAGTTTTCACGGAACTGCTACAATTCCAGCAAAATCTGTTCTTCAAACACCAAATGGGACCCAAACAGCTGTTTATGACCACATATGGCATATTGCCTTACTTGGGAAAAATTGTGTAGCACTGTCTGGAGTGTTTTTTCTCCTGTTAACCCTTGCGAAAATAAAAAATTTGGAGCTGATGCTACATATTTGTGGAAACGTAATTTTTTCACAGCCCAATTCTAATAAATTCTTGAAACACCAAGATGCTCAGTACAACCGTAGATCAATTCTTTGAGAGGTGTCGTTTCCAGGTGTCTTTTTTGGGGGTTTTGACAAACCTGAGATCATGCCTGAAAAACATCCTAAAAAATGAAGCCCCAAAATCCACAAGGTGTGCCTTCATTATCGAGGCCAGTATTTGAGTCACACTAGAATAACATATGGGATGTTTACAACAGCTGCAGAATTGGGATAATAAATAGAGTTTAGTTTTTTTGTTAGCACCTGCTGTTTGCACGTCTGTTATAAAACGGATTAAAACAGAAAATCTGAAATTAAAAATTAAGGGGGACATTTATTAAGACTGGCGTTTATCATGTCGGTCTTAAGTCCCTCTGCGCTGCTGGAGGAAGTGCCAAAGTTATGTAGAGATGCAGGCGCTTTCTCTAGCAGGCTGTGCGACAGACTTAAATTTTCAGCAGCTCCCTTCCTGGCGTAAATTTAAGGGTTAACAAACTTTCTAAATGTTTTTAATACGTTAAGGGGTGTTGTTTTTAACACCTTAACGACCCTGGACGTGAATGCTCGTCCTAACTGGCCGGTACTTAACGCCTTAGGACAAGAATTCTCGGGTTAACCCGCTGCCCCGTACACGCTGCCGCGATCAGCAGCAGGGGCCCAGCTAATACGGTTAGCCAGGCCCCTGCTGTATCTGCCAGCATCGGTGAAAATACTGATGCCGGCGGATTAACCCCCTGTATGCCGCAGTCACGCTGACCGCGGCATACAGAGGGTTTGCGGCAGCTTGTACATCCCCATCAGGTCCCTCTGCTGCGGTGACGGGGACCCGATGGTTGCTATGGCAGCCCCTATGCCTTGAACAGGCATCGGGACTGCCAGCTACGGAAGCCCAGGAGATTCAGCCCCATAGTGGAACAAAAAATTAAGTGAAAAAACAAAAAAGTGGCCAGCAAAAAAAATTTAAGCTCTTAAAAAATCATTTTAGCAAAATCCAAAAATCCCTTTAGCAAAAAAAAAAAAAAGTTTTACAAAAAAATTAAAAGTTTCAAGTAGAAAAAAAAAAAGCATCCTTTTCCCAAAATAAAGTAAAATAAAATTGTAATAAATAGGGGGGAAAAAAATAGACATATTAGGTATTGACTCATCCTTATCGACCGGCTCTATAAAAATATCACATGACCTAACCCCGTAAAAAAATGAAAATAAAAACTGTGCCAAAAAAGCCATTTTTGGCATCTTACATCACAAAAAATGTAATACCAAGCGATCAAAAATTCATAAGCACCCCAAAATAGTGGCACTCAAACTGTCATCTCATCCCGCAAAAATTATACCCTACCTAAGACAATCGCCCAAAAAATAAAAAAAATTATGGCTCTCAGAGTATGGAGACACTAAAACATGATTTTTTTTTTGTTTGTTTCAAAAATATTATTGTGCAAAACTTAAAAAAAGTAGACATATTAGGTATTTCCACGTCCGTAACGACCTGCTCTATAAAAATATCACATGACCTAACCCCTCAGGTGAACACTGTAAATAAAATAAAATAAAAACGGTGTCAAAAAAGCAATTATTTTGTCACCTCACATAAAGTGTAATACTAAGCGATCAAAAAGTCATACGCACCCCAAAATCATACCAATCAAGCCGTCATCTCATCCTGTAACAAATGAGATCCTACCTAAGACAATCGCCCAAAAAATTAAAAAAACTATGGCTCTCAGAATATGGAGACACTAAAACATGATTTTTTTTCTTTAAAAAATGCTGTTATTGTGTAAAACTTAAATAGATAAAAGAAGTATACATATTAGGTATTGCCACGTCCGTAAGAACCTTCTGTATAAAAATATCACATGAACTAACCCCTCGGGTGAACACTGTAAAAAATAAAATAAAAACGGTGTTAAAAAAGCCATTTTTTTTCACCTTACATCACAAAAAGTGTAATACCAAGCGATCAAAACTATGGCTCTCAGAATATGGAGACACTAAAACAGGATTTTTTTTGTTTCAATAATGCTGTTATTGTGTAAAACTTCAAAAAAAAGTATACATATTTGGTATTGCCACGTCTGTAAGAACCTGCTCTATAAAAATATCATATGACCTAAACCCTCAGGTGAACACTGTAAAAAAAAAAATATATAAAATGTGTCAAAAAAGCCATTTTTTGGTCACCTTACATCACAAAAAGTGCATCAGGGGGTCTTCAAATATGATATGGCAACTTAAAATTATGCCAGTGAAATCTGCCCTCCAAAAACCATATGGTGTTCCTTTCCTTCTGCACCCTGCCGTATGCCCGTACAGCAGTTTACGACCACATATGGGGTGTTTCTGTAAATTACAGAATCAGGGCAATAAATATTGAGGTTTTTTTGGCTGTTAACCCTTGCTTTGTTACTGGAAAAAAAGGATTAAAATTGAAAATCTGCCAAAAAAGGGAAATTCTGAAATTTCATCTACATTTTCCTTGAATTCTTGTGGAACACCTAAAGAGTTGAGAAAGTTTGTAAAAATCAGTTTTGAATACCTTGAGGGGGCCATTTATGGGTGGTTTCTATTATGTAAGCCTTTACAAAGTGACTTCAGACCTGAACTGGTCCTTAAAAAGTGGGTTTTGGAAATTTTTTGAAAAACTTCAAGATTTGCTTCTAAACTTCTAAGCCTTCTAACATCCCAAAAAAAAAGAAAATGTAATTTACAAAATTATCCAAGCATGAAAGAGACATATGGGAAATGTAAAGTAATAACTATTTTAGGAGGTATCACTAACTATTTTTGGTAAATTTGGTATTTTTTTATAAATAAAAATTAAATATTTTCACTCAAATTTCACTAACTTTAAAAGTGTTTTAAAGTTATCACCACATAAAGTGACACATGTCAGAATTGCAAAAAAATGGCCTGGTTCTTAAGGCGAAAAATGGCAGGGTCCTTAAGGGGTTAAGCTACCACGTTTCCACCCTTATCGGCAGGTTTAAATACAATATCCCTCATATTTCTCAATTCAAAGATTGCTTTCCTCTGTACACATGTCAAATTTGGTTTCTTAGTATCCTCAATTTTTTGGAATTCCTATGAAACCAACTGTACAAATGTATATATGTTAGGATACATATTAAGAGGTGGAAAACATGTGGACTTTGGTAGGCTGCGGAGTCAGTGTGCGATCATCGGTATGGCAATTTTTTTTATTTGTGCCCATTGTTCCTTTTTTGTTATTATTTTTTAAATTGCAATTAGTGATGGACGAACATCGGCCGGGACGGTTCACGAACGCGATCAAATGTTCGGGCCCCATTCAATTTAATGGTAGGCGAACTTGAAAAACCTTCAGCTCATATTTGCAGCCACCAAATACTTAGTAGAAGTGTACAAATAGTCCCACAACATGGACAATAACATACCAGAGGTGGATCAATGACAAAAATTCCAACAAAAAATATGTATCTTAATCAGGGGCCATTTTTATGCGTCTTGAAGGGAAATTCTCTGAAATGTGTCCTGTTGGAGCTTAGAATTTTTTTATTTTAGACCACGGGATTACATTGTTCCAATGTCGTTTGTCACTATCTGTAGCTGAGGTAACGCAGCAAAACCGCAAACTAATGCTGCACTACCTAAATGCACTATATAGAAAGTATATAATTGGTATATAACACCCCTGCTTCAATCAGGTTTTTTTTGGGGGGGAAGGCAACTGGTATATCTCACCAGTAGAAATAATTTGTTCCAATGGCGTTTGTCACTCTGTGTAGCTGAGGTAATGCAGCTAAACTGCAAACAAATGCTGCACTACCCAAATGCACTGTATAGAAAGTATATTATTGGTATATAACACCGCTGCTTCAATCAGTTTTTTGGGAGCCAACTGGTATATCACACCAGTAGAAATTTTTTGTTCCAATGGCGTTTGTCACTATCTGTAGCTGAGGTAATGAAGCTTAACCGCAAAACCGCAAACAAATGCTGCACTACCTAAATGCACCATATAGAAAGTATATAATTGGTATATAACACCCCTGCTTCAATCACTTTTTTGGGGGGCAACAGGTAAATCACACCAATAGAAATGATTTGTTCCAATAGTGTTTGTCACTCTGTGTAACTGAGGTAACGCAGCAGAACTGCACACAACTGCTGCACAATACAAATGCACTATAATATACTTTCTATGTTAGAAATTATATTATAAGTATATCACACCCCTCAGTATGTCACACCTATCGATAGCACACCTATACCAGTCCTTAAAAGGACTTTTGTGGCCCTATTAGCTAGCGTTTGGAGTCCCTAACAGCCTGTCCCTGCTCCACACAGCAACCTCTCCCTACACTGGCAAAAGCCTGAATGTAAAATGGCAGCCAGATCCGGTTTATTTATAAGGTAGGGGGTATGTCCATGTGCTGAAATGTCTCAATAGGCTGTCCTGTACCACCTGATGGATGTGTCATGGGTCAAAATTCTTCACAATGTAAAAGAATATGGCGCCGGTGGACATCGCCATATGTTCGCCCGTTCGGCGAACTGCGAACGAGCAAAGTTCGCCGCAAAACGACCACCGGGCGAACCGCAAGGCCATCTCTAATGGCAATTCTTGCCTTTTGTCATTTTGATTTTTTTCTTTGGGTTACATTGATTTATGGTTTCTGGTACCCTTGATGGCTGTGTGACTCTGCAGCTTCCCTCTTAGTCTCACTTGGGGTTTCTCTGCTGCTATTTTATGTATTTGCTGTTATGCTGTTTAACTAATAAAGATGTAATTTTTTTGATTATACATATGGAGGTTGTTTCATAAATTTTTGGTGGGGATATTTTCAGAAAATTTTAATAAATGAAAGCTGATCTCTAAATGTTTGTGATGAACAACAGGCCCTGATATTGTTTTAATAAACAACAATTTATTAGAAAATGGTTCAATAATCATTTAGACGGGAAAACCCTTTAATTACCAAAAAATAAATTAATCTGATAAATACTAAATTTCACAGTAGCTTAGCTGTTCCACTCATCTCTGTCTATAGCCAGATTTTCTGGGAAGTTTTGCCACAACGTTATTTAGTACAGTATATTAACAATCCGCATGTTTATGACCTGCTTATAAATATCTTCTCTATAAAAGTCTTCTGGAAGGTATCATCAAACAGAAGCCTGTGCTGACAGACTGCCAGATTCCTAAGGTAATTTATTATTTGTATGATATAGAGCCACATAGCCACATATGCTTCCAGGAGCTATTTGTGTTCTTGCATTATTACATTTTCCCTTTTAATTGACTTGATGGAAAATAATCACCTAAGATTAGATTACTAGTCTCTTTGTATAGTACTGTAAAAAATTTACATTCCTGCAATGTAAAATCTATGACAGCATTGCCATTTATATAATTGTAAGCAGTCTACAGTTGCAAAAAACCTTTAGAATACCTTGATTTCTGCATAGAATACAAATAAAATGTGGTCTGATTGTTATCTCACGATAATAGACAAATGGAATATAACTAAGCTAATAACACAGAATTGTACAGTTCATTATTATTAAAGCCTCATTTATTCCAGGACACTGTACATATGAAAAAGGTGTACATACATAATACAAAAACGAGTACAATAGGCATGAACAGTATGAGTTACAAACTGGTACAGAAGGAGAGAGGACATGACCGTGAGGCTTACAGTCTACAAGGGATAGTGGAAGGATACAGTAGGTAAGGGTAGAAGCTGCTCTCATGGCAGTATAGTAGCAGCAGAGTTATTGTAGGTTGTATGCTTGTCTGAAAAGGTGGGTTTTCAGGTGTTTTCTTTAAGGTTTCTAAGGCAGGTGACAGTGAAACATGTTGGGGTAGAGAGTTCTAGAGTATGGGGGGATGCACAAGAGAAATCCTGCAGGTGATTATGGGAGGAGAAGATAAGAGATGAGTAGAGAAGGGGATCTTATGAAGATCAGAGATTCAGTAGGCACCAAAAGATCAAGTCACAGATGGATGGAGGGGACAGGTTGTGGACAGCCTTGTATTTCTAAGTTAATGTTTTGTACTGTATTCTCTGGGAAATAGGGAGCCAGGGAAGGGAGAGAGGAGGCAGAGAAGTAATGGGGAGAGAAGTGGATTAGCTGGAAAGCAGAGTTGAGAATGGACTGGAGAGGCACTAGAGTGTTAGATGAGAGGCCACAGAGTTAGATGAGAGGTTGACTGCTCTCCTGCATTACCCTTCCGTCCTTGATGTGTGTGCACGCTGGATTAAATGAAGAAAGATTTTTATGGTGAGTGCCATGCTTTGGATCTCTTTTGTTTTGGACCCACGGTGGAAGATGTTGCCGTAGATGGAAGATGATGAGGGCATGTGCAAGCATTTTTGTGGATTAATGGTCAAGGAATGCACAGATCTGAGAGATATTTTTGAGTTGGAGGCAGCAGGAGGTGAAGAAGGCTTGAATGTGTGGTTTGAAGGACAGGGGAAAATCGAAGGTTAACTCAAGGCAGCAGACTTGTGAGACTGGGGAGAGCATGAAGCCGTTTACTGTTATAGACAGGTCTGTTGGCGGGGCTAAGTGAGATGGGGAGAAGACAATAAATTCTGTTTTCTCCATGTTAAGTTTTAGAAAGTGAAAGGAGAAGAAAGAGGATATAACAGATAGACATTGTGGGATTCTGGATAGTAGGGAGGTGGCTTCTGGGCCAGAGAGGTAAATTTGCATCAGCATTGAAGTTGTACTGAAAGCCATGGGACTCTATGAGCAGTCCCACATGTGTAAATTGAGAAGAGCAGGGGGCCAAGAACAGAGCCTTAAGGGACACCAACAAAGAGGGGGGTGTGACAAGGGGGTGGTGTGTTTGTGGGAGACACTAAATGTCTGGTCTGTGAGGTACAGTATGAGGTGATCCAGGAGAGGGCCTAGCCTGTGATTCCAAGGGATGAACGTTTGTAACAGAAGGGAGTGGTCAACTGTGTCAAAGCAGAAGACAGGTGAAGGAGGAGGACAGGACATATTCACACTTCAGGAGTACAGAGTAATGTTGTTTGACTTTGACAGTTAGCAGATGGTTGGCGACTTTGATTTGAGTGGTGGGGTCAGAAAGCAGATTACAGTTGGTCAAAGAGAGAGTAGGAAGAGAGGTGGGAAGACAGTTCAAAGTGGAAATGTTGTTCAAGTAGTTTTGAGGCAATAAGAAGTAGTGATATGGGACAATAGCTAGGCAAAGAGGATGGGTCAATGAAAGTTTTTTTCTAAGGATGGGTGTGATGGTATTGTACAGGGTGGGCCATTTATATGGATACACCTTAATAAAATAGGAATGGTTGGTGATATTAACTTCCTGTTTGTGGCACATTAGTACATGTGAGGGGGGAAACTTTTCAAGAGGGGTGGTGACCATGGTGGCCATTTTGAAGTCGGCCATTTTGAATCCAACTTTTGTTTTTTCAATAGGAAGAGGGTCATGTGACACATCAAACTTATTGGGAATTTCACAAGAAAAACAATGGTGTGCTTGGTTTTAACGTAACTTTATTCTTTCATGAGTTATTTACAAGTTTCTCTTTGTTTACAGCCATTGACATGTCGCCGAGGTTAACACGTGAGGAGCGGATAGAAATTGTGTTGATGTCTGGTGAATGCAGTAACTGGGTCATTGCAGCAGATTTCAATGCAAGACACCCTACGAGACCACCCATCTCCCATGCTACAGTTAGCAAACTGCTTGCTAAGTTTCGTGAAACTGGTTCAGTGTTGGATTTGCCAAAATGTGGACGCATGAAATCTGTCTCTAATGAAGAAACAACTTCCTATTGAAAAAACAAAAGTTGGATTCAAAATGTCCGACTTCAAAATGGCCGCCATGGTCACCACCCATCTTGAAAAGTTTCCCCCCCTCACATATACTAATGTGCCACAAACAGGAAGTTAATATCACCAACCATTCCCATTTTATTAAGGTGTATCCATATAAATGGCCCACCCTAGTTAATGCATTGTACTACATTAATATGACGCTTTATTCAATGCATTGTATTATGAGCAGTTTAAAAGTTAAAAGTTCAGTTTTACTTAATACATTGTAAACCATGCATTTTTAATTAACCCTTTCAGTAACGGGCCACTTTTGATCTTAAATCCCAGGCCGATTTTTGCAAATCTGACATGTCACTTTAAGTGGTAATAACTTTGGAACACTTTTACTTATCCAGGCGATTCTGAGATTGTTTTCTCGTGACACATTGTACATCATGACAGTGGTTAATTTGAGTCAAAATATTTCATTTTTATTTATAAATAAAATACCAAATTTACAAAAAACTGTTAGTGATACCTCCTAAAATAGTTATTACTTTACATTTCCCATATGTCTACTTCATGTTTGGATCATTTTGTAAATTACATTTTTTTTTTTGGGACATTAGAAGGCTTATAAGTTTAGAAGCAAATCTTGAAATTTTTCTGAAAATTTCCAAAACCCACTTTTTAAGGACCAGTTCAGGTCTGAAGTCCCTTTGTGAGGCTTACATAATATAAACCACCCATAAATGGCCCTATTTTAGAATCTACACCCTTCGAGGTATTCAAAACTGATTTTACAAACTTTGTTAACCCTTTAGGTGATCTACAAGAATTAATGGAAAATGGAGATGAAGTTTCAGAATTTCACTTTTTTGGCAGATTTTCCATTTTAATATTTTTTTCCAGTAACAAAGCAAGGGTTAACAAATACTCAATATTTATTGCCCTGATTCTGTAGTTTACAGAAACACTCCATATGTGGTCATAAACTGCTGTTCGGGCACACGGCAGGGCACAGAAGGAAACAAACACCATATGGTTTTTTTGAAGGCAGATTTTGTTGGACTGTTTTTTTGACACCATGTCTCATTTGAAGCCCCCCTGATGCACCCTAGAGTAGAAACGCCAAAAAAAGACCCCATTTTGGAAACTATGGAATGGGGTGGCAGTTTTGTTGGTACTATTTTTGGGGTACATATGATTTTTGGTTGCTCTATATTACACTTTTTGTAAGGCAAGGTAACAAAAAATAGCTGTTTTGGCACCGTTTTATTTTTTTTTTATTTACAATGTTCATCTGACAGGTTAGATCATGTGGTATTTTTATAGAGCAGGTTGTTACGGATGCGATAATACCAAATATGACAACTTTTTTCGTTTTTTGTTTCAGTTTTACATATTGAAGCATTTTTGAAAAAAATCATGTTTTAGTGTCTCCATAGTCTGAGAGCCATAGTTTTTTCAGTTTTTGGGCGATTGTCTTCGGTAGGGTTCCATTTTTGAGGGATGAGAGGACGGTATGATTGGCACTATTTTAGGATGCATATGACTTTTTGATCGCTTGCTATTACTTTTTGTGATGTAAGGTGACAAAAATTGCTTTTTTGACAACATTTTTATTTTATTTTTTTAAAAGCGTTCACCTATGGGGTTAGGTCATGCAGTATTTTTATACAGCAGTTTGTTACGGATGCGGCGATACCTAATATTTCACCTTTTTTTAATTTATTTAAGTTTTACACAATAATATCAATAATATAATTTTTGAAACTAAAATCATGTTTTAGTGTCTCCATAGTATGAGAGTATAGTTGTTTCACTTTTTGGGCGATTGTCTTAGGTAGGGTACCATTTTTGCGGAATGAGGTGACGTTAGATTGGCACTATTTTAGGGTGCATATGACTTTTTGATCGATTGCTATTACACTTTTTGTGATATAAGGTGACCAAAAATTTCTTTTTTTACACCTTTTTTTTTACAGTGTTCACCTGAGTGGTTAGGTCATGTGGTATTTTTATAGAACAGGTTGTTACGGACGCGGTGATACCTAATATGTCTACTTATTGTTATTTTTTTTTACGCTTAACACAATAATATCATTTTTGAAACAAAAAAATCATGTTTTAGTGTCTGCATAGTCTGAGTGCTATAGCTTTTTTTATTTTTGGGGCGATTGCCTTAGGTAGGGGCTCATTTTTTGAGGGATGAGGTGACGGTTAGATTGGTACTATTTTGGGGGGCATGCGCCTTTTTGATCGCTTGGTGTTGCACTTTTAGTTATGTAAAGTGACAAAAAAATGATTTCTTTAGCCCATTTCTTTTTTTTTTTTACGGTGTTCACCTTAGGGGTTACGTCATGTGATATTTTCATAAAGCCGGTTGATACAGACGCGACGATACCTAGAATGTCTACTGCTTTACTATTTTTTTTTATTTATTTTGGGAAAAGGACACTTTTTATTTTTACTTGAAACATTACTTTTTTTATTTTTGAAAACTTAATTTTTTTTACTTTTTTTCACTTAATTTTTTGTCCCACTCTGAGAATTCAACTTTTGGGGGTCTGATCCCCTTTACAATGCATTACAATACTTCTGTATTGTGAATGCATTGGCTGTAAGCGTATTACACACTGTAATACACTTACAGCTTCCTGCCTGTGAGATTCAGGGGGCTGGGTCTCACAGGCTAAGAGGGATGGCAGCCATGGCTGCCTTTCCTGCCATCGGGTCTCCGTCACAGCAGCGCGGGGACCTGATGGACACCCCGATCCCCACGTGAACATCGCACGTGCCGCGGTCAGCACTGACCGCGGCACATCAAGGGTTAATGCACCGGCATCGGTGTTTTCACTGATGCTGGGGCATACAGCAGGGGTCCGGCTATCAGTGACTGCCGGACCACTGCTGCTGATCTGGCGGGCGCAGCTCTGCGCCGCTGGGATATTAGACACATTTATCCTACGGGTTAATGCATAGTATTGAATCAATATACCATGCTGTAACGTGAATTCGAAAGATTTGAGAATGAATAAGCTTATTCATGCTAAGTGAATAAATATATTTACTAAGATTAAATATATGATAACACAAACAAATCACATACTGAATAATAAAAAGTAAATACATCTCTAGCCTAAATGGGGTGGAGACTCCAGCTTGAACTTCATCCATTGATTTGCCCTATCTCTTGTACACCCTGTGGTGTTAGTCATGTGCTATAACGTGGTAGACAGCCATGTGTTATAGCTTGATCGACGGAGTCTCCACCCCATTTAGGCTAGTGATGTATTTACAATTTGCATTTGCTACTGTGCCACTTAATGAATTCTGCTGCCTTTAGGGAACTGATGGCATTTGATCAGCCTTTATGGAAGATACCTAGCCTCCATTATTTCTATGGAAAAGCCATCCCTGACTTGTACTGTCAGGTGGCAGAGAATGTGGGCCACTACTTGCAATTCTTGCTGTGTGGTAAGGTTCAAGCCAACATGGACACCTAGAGCAGCTGAAACAGACAGGGACAGTACATCTTTCACAGTGCACTCAATGTTTTGCGTGGCAGCAGCAACACAGCACCATAGAAAAAAGGCAATGTCCTAATGATAGCCGAACACCAGGAGCTTATCCCCTTACTCCACATCCTCCTCAATGGACATCCTCCTATCCCCAACAGAAATAGAACAGAGCATTGCTTCCACTCTCCCTCCCGCCTATCATATGTGTAAAGTAAAGCGTTTCCATAATGCGTTAAAGCTGATCAGGCTGGCTGAGGATAGACACACATTGGATGAGTTGCTAAAGTACATTTAGCAGCAAATATCTCGCACCAACTCCAACTGGGCAAGGCGGTTCAGGACAATGGCTGTGCTGCATTTGGGAGATATAACACATGCTTCCTGCATGACGCATTTGATAAATTTAGTGGTGCAATACTTTTTGAAAAAATATGTGAAGGTGCTGGCCATGTTCTGGAGACAATCCTCACATTTTTGCCATTGTTATATGGGAAGGGACTCCCTCCTGGACGTACAGAAACAGAACGGTCTGCGCCACTTAATCTTCAACATTTCAGCACGCTGGAATTGCACCTTGCATATGCCCGAGCATCTGCATGAGCAGCATAATGCTGTGAATCATTTTATCATGCACCAGAACACCTCAGGAGGGAGCAGGTCAATTAGTGTCAGCTCATCAGAAACTCTTGTCAGGTACTGAGGCCCTTTGAAGAGGCCAATAGATTTGTCAGTAGGGACAGTTGCTGCATAATGATGTACCCCCTACTATTTATATTAGAGAAAATGCTCACCCTGATGCAGTAAGGGATATTGGAAGAAGAGCAGCTTCCACGTGTTGCTGG
Source organism: Bufo bufo (assembly GCF_905171765.1). Classification (NCBI taxonomy): domain Eukaryota; kingdom Metazoa; phylum Chordata; class Amphibia; order Anura; family Bufonidae; genus Bufo; species Bufo bufo. The sequence continues at coordinate 434,145,827 of NC_053391.1, forward strand.
CCACAGAATGACCACTCCTAGGGAAAGTAGCAAGAGTCCTGAATTTTCTTCATTTGTAGATAATGTGTCAAACCGTGGATCTCTATAAAACATCTTCTGACATTCACACTAACAAGTCTTTCTTGAGCAGAATGGCCTTGGAGCCAATGCTGTCACAATTAAACCCTATAGCTACCTCTTAATTGAAATAATCATACAGAAATTGAGTAAGTTCAAAATACATGTCTTATGTTCCACAGAAATAGTCAGTATGGTGAAGGCTTTTTACTTTTGGGGAAATTGTGAAAAGCCACTGGTAGCACATGTAACTAGCATCATGACATTTGTTATGACCACTGGAGCTATTGTTCTAATATCAAATTGGCTGTTGACCAGTAATGGTGGCAAAATTAATGGCATGCAAATTAACACTGCATCTGTTCAACTAATACAACATAGTCATTGTAAACCATCATAATTTAGGCTACTTTCACACTAGCGTTTTGGCTTTCCGTTTGTGAGATCCGTTCAGGGCTCTCACAAGCGGTCCAAAACGGATCAGTTTTGCCTTAATACATTCTGAATGGAAAAAGATCCGCTCAGAATGCATCAGTTTGCCTCCGTTCAGTCACCATTCCACTAAGGTTACACAAGGAAATTCAGATTCATAAGACTTCAGCCTAAATGAGTGTATATGAGCTTTCAGGAATGCCAAGTTAAGAGTTAGGCCTCTTTCACACGGGCGAGTTTTCCACCTGGGTGCAATGCGTGAGTTGAACGCATTGCACCCGCACTGAATCCGGACCCATTCATTTCTATGGGGCTGTGCACATGAGCGATTTTTTTCACGCATCACTTGTGCGTTGCTTGAAAATCGCAGCAAGCTCTATATTGTGCTTTTTTCACGCAACGCAGGCCCTATAGAAGTGAATGGGGCTTCAGTGAAAAACACATTGCATCCGGATTTACAACATTGTGTTGCCTTGTAAACGCAAGTAACTAAAGTAGCAACAGGGAATGGATTTCAAAGACAGGAAGTGAACTTCTCAGTGTCAGTCTGCAGACACTGCAGGGGAGAGGTATTATTTGTGAGACTTCTCTTGCGGAGCCAAAGTAAAGATGCCAAAGGCCCCAAAAGCTCTGGATGTCCCCAAATTGATCAGCATGGGGAAGGAGCGGCCATGTATTTGGGATATTAGGTCTGCCGAATACCTGGACAGTTCTAAGAAAGAAGAAGCACGGCCAGAAATTGCCAAAGAAATGTTTTCCACAGTTTGGTAGAGTAGGAACGCCCACAGACGGGAGAGGTTTGGTGAGTAAAAACTGGACAATCTATACATGTGTGATTATAGCTGTCCTCCCTTTTAGCAAAGCACATGGCATACGTTATCCTCTGTAATTTTTTATTTTGCGGTAATAATTTTATTTTTGGCATTTTTATTACAAGTTTCTGAAGTAAAGAGTCGCTGGAGGAGCTGCCGGGACCAATTCCGTAAGGAAATTCTCCAAGGATGCAGTGGCTCCGGCACTTCGAGGAAAAGGCCATACCGTTATAAGGACCAACTGATGTTCCTGTGGCCATTAATAGACAAGCGTCCGTAAGTAAATTATAACCAATGATGACAATATGTTTATCAATACACACTGTATGTTTACTATGTGGGTAAGGTCATTTGTACCAATGTGTAAATTAGAAATGTCATAGTTGCCGCTAGCAAGCAATCCAATTCCTCCTTGTATTTGCATAAGTAGTTGAACAATATTGCAAGTGGAATTGGATTATTTGCAAAGGCCACTTCTAATTTCCATAATGTAGCTGCATGACCACATATGTAATATGTTGGTTAATTAAACATGACCTGTCAGTACTCCTGACCTGGCATTTAAAATAGCTTTATGTATTCCCTATGTCATCAAAATTCTAGAGCATATATTCTTATGACTCTTTATGTAGTGTCGTTCCTTTATTATTCCTTCTAGAAGTTATAATTAAATGGTTTATTTAGTTTTTTTAAACTGATGATCTATCCTTTGGATAGATCCTCAGCATCTGATTGGCGGGGGTCCTGGGTGTTGGACCCCCGCAGATCAGATGCTGATGATCTATCCATACCCTTCAAATGGCTATTTTACACTTCAATAATTAAAGGGTACAGAGGGGTGTTACCAAGTAGTGGTGGTGTAGCTGCACACACTCATTCTATCCAATCAGTGCTGCCATGTTTAGGTGTGCAGGTACACAACCCCAATGATAATAGCAATTCATTCATATCTTCTATTTTTCACATAATAAAGGAATGGCACAACATTGAGCAATTCACAATAGAAGTTCCAGATATGCTATTAAATGCGTAATACATGAAGTAATGAAAGAACACATGTTCTGAGTGATCGGTCTTATTTAAACTAGTGTTATTTTGGAAAAGTATTTTGCTGATGCTAGTAATCAGTGATGGTCAGTTCGCAGTGTTCGCCAGCGAACACATGCGGGCTGCCATCTTTAGTAAGGTAGGATGCACAGGTAAGCCCTTACCTGTGCCTGTGCCGGGAGCCGGTCTGAAATCAAATGCGGTCACCGGGAGCAGGCAGTTCCGAGAACAGCCGCCGGGGGCCTTTATCTGGCTGTTCTCAGAACTGCCTGCTCCCGGTGAGACAGGGTGAATCTACCTTACTAAAGATGGCAGCCCGCATGTGTTCGCTGGCGAACTGACCATCACTGCTAGTAATTTTATAATATTTATTAGGGTACATATTGGTATGGTCATATTTTAATTGACATGTTTTTTTTTTTAAAGAACGGAGGCCAACCTTGAGGAGGAACCTGAACACAGTAGTGCTGAGGACTCCAGGACATGCAATGAGGAGCCTCTGGCATGTGAAGGTCCTGAACAAAGTGGTAAGGGCTGACCACTTCCACCAGCTCTCAGCCCCCAGCCTCCACTGTGCCCCCTAGCACCTTTCTTGCGGAGTCCTCATCCAGAACGTATCTTTAGTACACAATCGACTCTCGGGATAGTTCCGGAGGCAGCCACGCCACCGAATGATCCTTGAGAAATTTTTGCTGCGCTAGAAAGTTGGCGCAGCAATGTCCACATGTCTGGCCCCCGCCACATTCAGGGTCCACAGGTGCCCCAACAATTAACACTAAATAGACACAATCATGGGCTCCTACCTCGCTCATATGGGCAGCCTGGCCCATCATCCCCAGTAGCTGGCCCCTCTCAGCTATCTGGAGAACTTGCCCAACCGACCTACCTTGGGCAACAGTTTCTGCTTCCCCCTTTTTTACCTAGCCGGTTCCTCAATTTGTAAAGACTTGATTGTTTTTCTGTTTTTTCTGTTTTAAAAATCCAACAAAAAACAACAACACTGTGTTGTAAAATAAACTGAGTTTTATTTTCACCAAATTTATTGTTTTCTCTCTTTATTAAACACATTAAATATTAACATTTAGGTATCACACACACATATAGCACTGCCTCCTCTGGCACGCCTTCTCCCCATAGAGCATCTTGGATCCATCTCTTCCCCAGGTAAGCGCCACACACTCACCTCGTCATCCACATGTGATTCATCAGAACAGGCCTTGTTCTTGTATTGCACCATTGTCTAGTTATGATGCACATGTGTCCATTGTAGGCACTTTCAGTGGTGGACAGGAGGTGGCATGTAAAAGCCACGATTCATATTTCTTTCATAGCCAGCATTACATGTCAGCAATTAGTGCTACCGTAACTGTTCTGTGGGATTGGACCAGAGGGGCTAGTCTTTGCTTCACATTCACATCAATAAATCTTAGGCACCTATGACCCTGATGATGGTTCACTGGTTGTACTGTCTTTGAACACTTTTGGTAGGCACTATGTGCAGCATATGACATATCAAAAGTTCTGATTGTTGGAAGGGCTGAACGTTAAGATACCCACCTCTATAACAAACATAAAAGTTTTAAGACCCTTTAATATGTCCCACTACTTGACAGATGCCATTGTAATGAGATATTCACTTCTTTTATCTGTTAGTGATTTTTTTTTTTTTAACTCTCTTTTTTTTAAGCCAATGAAGCAAAGAAAGCATATAATACAATACACATATAAGTTATAGTGTCAATATAATACTATAAAGAATGCCTTCTGTAACATGTCATTTACATACAATTTTACCTTTTATTTCGGAATCTTCCCCTCCCTCCCTTTTCCCTACCCTAACCCAACTTTCCCTTAACTCTGTGCTCCAAACTACCAGACCAGAGCTGACTCCATCTAAGAATGTTATGTTAACTAAGGAATGTTCAGATTTCCAATTTTCCTAGTTTCCCTCTCAATTGGGTTTCCAAATACCATTTGGTTTATACAAAGGGGGAGATTAATTCCCGTATCTCTGTCACTGATAGAACAGCCTCGATGAATTTCCTAAATTTTTTTATGAATTTGTGTGTTGTCCTGTATTTTTTTCTACTTCTAGTCTTTCCATATATAACACCTGTTTTATTAATCCCTCGACTTCTTCCCAGGTTAGGACTGATGGCAGCAGCCAATGTCTCAATATGCATTTTTTGACTGCCATAAGTACCACATGCACACCTCCCTCTGCCACTGTCGCTCCAGTGGTGTCTTCTTGGTTTCTTGGAATATATTGAAATATACATTGTTCTGGAACGAGGAGAACTCTTATATCCCATATTTTTTTGTATATTATGTATTGTTTCTTCCCATAGTGATTTCAGGTTCGGACAGTCCCATAATCCATGTAAAAGACCTGCCTTTGGAAGAGTGCATTTAGGACATTGCCTTAGATAATGAGCAGGCGCGTCTTTATAGGAAAGATCAAATGCGTACGTGGCCTTGTGCATAAGTCTCAACTGTGTTTCTCGCCATTGTTCACTGTTGACTGTCCGTCTTTTATGTTCCAGGCCTTCCCTCATATTACGGGCCAGATCGTCATCTTTTAGTTCTTTTTCCCATTTTACAAACGCTCCTTTGACTAAACTAATGGAGGATATATTTTGGATCCTGTGGTACAAGTCAGATAAAGATGACATCGGCTTGTCTTTACCCACTAAGGCTTCAAACCATGTAAGCCTATCTGGATCCCCCAGGGATGCCGACTGTTTCATACAATACGATTTAATCTGATGAAAAGGTAGGTATTGTGGATTCGTCAAATTGATATTTAGTTCTAAAATCCTCCCAACTAAACAATTTTTGGCCTGGGGTGTCTAACAAATCTTGTAGTCTATAAATCCCTTTTCTCTTCCATTCATTGTACATTTTATTTTGTCGTCCCTGGGGATACGCGGGTAAAGACCATAGCGGCATTTTTGCCAATAAGTATATTGGGAGTCTATATATTTTTCTTATTGCCTTCTAGGCCATAATCGTATCTCTAAGAAGCATAGATCTTTTAATTTGGGGAGGTAAATCTTTCAGTCTAGTATGTAACAGAGCCGTTAGTTCCCAGGGCTGTGTTAATTCTTGTTCTACCCGACCTGCCGAAAAATACGAAGTGCCCCATACCCAGTCTTTGATATGTCTTAATAAGGCTGCTAAATTATAAAATCATATGTTTGGCAGCTGTAACCCTCCTTCCCACGTTAGCATACATAGTTTTTTTATATGCTATGCAGGTTTTGTTTTTTTTTCCAAAGGAATAAGACAAATGCTTTTTGTAAAAGCATAATATCTGAATGTTTCAGTAGCAGGGGGATTGTTTGCAGGGTATATAATAATCTAGAAAAGCTTACCGTTTTCAAAAGATGGGCCCTCCCGCATAGAGATAGAAGTAATTATTTCCATTTTTCGAGTTCGGATTCGATTTTGCGTATCAATGGGGGATAATTTAAGGCATAAAGCGAGGATGGGGTTCTACCTATCTCAATCCACAGATATATCATATGGTCCTTTCGTACCTCTACCTCTAACTGTGGATTGTTATTTTGACTAGGGTTGTCCCGATACCGATACTAGTATCGGTATCGGGACCGATTCCGAGTTTTCTCGGCGGTACTCAGCCGCCGATACCCCGCCCCGATACATAAATAGAATACTTTTTTTTTTTTTTTACATCAAGCGGGCTGGTGAGCGGTGCATAGAGGGGGCAGTGAACGGCAGCTGAGAAGGGGTGGAGAGAGCCGGCAACGATAATTATTGCTGGTATGTGACTGGGTATTACTTACTGCATGGGTGTCATGCGGCCCGCAATGAATATTTTTGCGGCCCGGCAAAGATGCAGCATCGGGAGAGAGGAGGGGCTGGAGTCCGTAACTAGGGGCGGGGCCCGGTGCAGTCACTGTACTCTTACACCGGGCCCCGCCGCTCACCAAAGTATTTATAAACGTGAATCCTTATCCTGTTATTAAGTTGAACTAACGCTGCCCTCTCCCATGTTCCCATGTTCCCCTGTATCCCCCTGTAAGCTTCAATAGCAGGCAGAGCAGACGGCAGAAGTAACGTCACTCACTGACGTAGAGCGCCTGCTCCGCCCACTTTATGAATGAAGCAGGCGGAGCAGACGCGCAACGTCAGTGAGTGACGTTACTGGTGCCGTCCGCTCTGCCTGCTATGGAAGCTTAAGTAAGTGCTGTGGGGATACAGGGGGATACAGGGGAACATGGGAGAGGGCAGCGTTAGTTCAACTTAATAACAGGATAAGGATTCACGTTTATAAATACTTCGGTGAGCGGCGGGGCCCGGTGTATTGGGGGACACTGTTATGAGGGGGATCTGTGGATGACATATAGCAGTGTCATCCACAGATCCTCCCCATAACAGTTCCATCCACAGATCCCCTATAACAGCACTATCCACAGATCCCCCACCAAATAACAATGCCATCCTCAGATCCCCCCACCCCATAACAATGCCATCCACAGATATCCCACCCCATAGCAGTACCATCCACAGATCCCCATAACAGTGCCATCCACAAATCCCCATAACAGTGCCATCCACAGATCCCCCATAACAGTGCCATCCACAGATCCCCCATAACAGTGCCATCCACAGATCCCCCATAACAGTGCCATCCACAGATCCCCATAACAGTGCCATCCACAGATCCCCCATAACAGCACCATCCACAGATCCCCATAACAGTGCCATCCACAGATCCCCCATAACAGTGCCATCCACAGATCCCCCATAACAGTGCCATCCACAGATCCCCCATAACAGTGCCATCCACAGATCCCCCATAACAGTGCCATCCACAGATCCCCATAACAGTGCCATCCACAGATCCCCATAACAGTGCCTTCCACAGATCCCCCATAACAGCACCATCCACAGATCCCCATAACAGTGCCATCCACAGATCCCCCATAACAGTGCCATCCACAGATCCCCCATAACAGTGCCATCCACAGATCCCCCATAACAGTGCCATCCACAGATCCCCCATAACAGTGCCATCCACAGATCCCCCATAACAGCGCCATCCACAGATCCCCCATAACAGTGCCATCCACAGATCCCCCATAACAGTGCCATCCACAGATCCCCCATAACAGTGCCATCCACAGGTCCCCCATAACAGTGCCATCCACAGATCCCCCACATGACAGTGCGTCATCCACAGATCCACAGATCCCCCAAAACGGTCACATGACATTTAAAAAAAGTATCGGTATTCGGTATCGGTGACTACTTGAAAAAAAGTATCGGTACTTGTACTCGGTCCTAAAAAAGTGGTATCGGGACAACCCTAATTTTGACCATGGGATCACAGAAATAGAAACAGACTTTTTGTCACATTGACTTTGTATCCGTAACTTTCTTATAATACCTAAAAGTGTCTAGTATTTCAGATGTAATTCCGGGGTCTTAACGTACATCAATAAGTCATCTGCGAAACATGTCAGTTTTAACTCTGTCTTACCTACTGTTATCCCCTCATATAGGTCCGATTGTATAAATAGTTGAGCAAGTGGTTCCAGTGCCATATCGAAAAGTAAAGGAGACAACGGGCACCCTTGCCTAGTTCCCTTTTTTAGTATTATGATACTTGATAAATGCCCTGGTATATGTACTCTGGCTTGCCGCGTCTCATATAGCGCCTTTAAATAAGAGTGATAAGGTCCTTTCAGTCCTACTGTATCCAACACCCAACCAAGCCACTCCCAGTTGACATTGTCAAATGCCTTTTCGGCATCAATTGCTAGGAGTGCTGGATTGGCCATCTTATCCATCCCGTGTTGGCCATCTTGAGCCAATAACACCTTCCTAATGTTGGTAACTGCTGATCTACCTTTTATGAATCCTACCTGGTGAGTCCCCACCAAATCTGGTAGGAAATTGGACAATCTATTTGCCAATATTTTTTACATCAGTTTTATGTCTTGATTAATGAGTGAAATGGGCCAAAAAGACTCGGGACATGTTAAATCTTCACCCTTTTTCGGCAGAACCTTGATATAAGCCATGTTACCTGATGGTGGTAGCCTTCCCCCTTGCAAAATAGAATTGTAAAGCGAAGTGAACGGAGATGCCAATTCCTCTCCTAATGTCTTATAAAACTTGCCGGATACCCATTAGGACCCGGGGCTTTCCCATTTTGTAGAGTTTTTATCGTAGATTTTATCTCTTCCATTGAGATGTCAGCATTAAGGACATTTAGTGAATCCTGTGACAGCTGTGGGAGCTTGACCCTTTGCATCAGTTCTCTTGCTCGGGTTCTATCAAACGAATCCTGTGTGTATAAAGCCGCAAAGTATTTACCTAGTATATCTATTACCTTTTTTGGGTGAGTTTGTAATGTTCCTGAATCCTGAACAAACAGAATCCAAGGAGGGAAACACAGGGAAATTGAGAGCTCTATGTACCGTCCGCACAGTGGGAGGAAAACCCCCACTGCGCCACTGTCTAGTAATACTCCAGAGGGGCATGACTAAGCAACTCCTGGTATTCACTAGGGCCCCAGATAGTAGGGTTAGGCTTTGCCACAGGGAGTTGCCAGGGTCCACTCTGGAGCGTGAACTAGACAGTGACAACAGGAGCAAACGGACAACAGGTACCAGAAGGACGGACGGTACATAGGCAAACATAACAAACAGGCAACTAAAAATACAAGCAGGATTTCACGCAAGGGAACAGGAGTGGCAATGAGCAGAGAATAATTAGCTCCACCAGTGGTATACTGCGTGGCCTTGCCCATAGCACTCTGCAGAAAAGTACGCAGCAGCAAGGGCTTGCTGAACAGAGACATATAAATACACACAAGGTGACTCAAACATAACTGGCAGAACAGATAACAGAAACACAGGAAAGAGGGCGGGAATGAACAAGTAGGAAACCCACAGAGCACAGACAGACCCGGATCCCATGGGTCAGCAGCATAGGAGAGTGAGTACAAACAAGGAGCAGGACAAGACAACACACACAAGGAGAGCTGATCCAGAACTGAGGAAACCTCAGCCTTATATACAGGTTCCATGGGTGCAGCAGAGAGGCCACACCCATGGAGCAGACAGAGAGGATTAACTCCAGATAAGAACACAGGGGAGTTAACCCATAAAGAATCACAAACAACACACAGGAACGGAACTGCAGCGAGAGCATAGACAGAAGGTCACAGCCAGAGGTAACGACTGTGACAACGGGTAAATTTGTGGTTGCCTAGTGTAAGGACATGTTAAGTGTGCCAGCATCTTGCCCGCTTTATTCCCATATTTAATTAATTCTGCCTGCTTGCGGTTTGCCGTCCACTTGGCTCCTGATAATAATCAAAGGTATGTTTAGCGGTTACCCATTTTACTTTAAATGACTCCGATGGATCATTTATGTAATTGGTATAGGCTTCTCATACCGATTTTACTGCCTTATCGTATTTCTCATATACTTCCTCTTTTTTCCAATCGTGTAGGCTATGCGTCCCCTTATAACTACCTTTGCCGATTCCCAGAATAATTCAGGATTTTGCATCCTGAGAATATTCCCACCACGATCCCTTAAGTTTATCTGAGAAATCCTCATCCTGCAAAAGGTGGGTTGGTAATCTCCAAATGAAATCTGTACCCCTTGGAATAGTATCAGCGATATTCACCCATACTGGGGCATGGTCAGAAATGACTAAATCTGCAATGGCCGATCTCTGGGTTCTCAAGATTAAATCAGAGGACATAAGCAAATAATCTAATCTCGACCAGGATTGCTGCGCGTATGAGTAGTGTGTGTATTCCCTCTCTATTGGATGATGTTGTCCCCATACATCTATCAGATTAGTTGCAGACAACAAAGGGGATAATGTGTGATTGCCTTGTGGGTTATGCTGGGGTTTTGTTTCCTGCTGTCGTCTATCTTCTAAAGTGGTATGCACTCTATTAAAGTCTCCCGCCACAACCATTGGTGATGTTCCATCTTGTATTATTGAAGATTCCAGTTTTTGAAAGAACCCTCTCTGGGACGTGTTGGGTGATTATACATTATATAATTGAACCTACTTGTGAATCTAGTTCTACCCTCAGCAACCTTCCCTCTTCATCCGGTGTCACTGACTTCAAAGTGTATTTCAAGCTCTTATGCAAGAGAATGATCACTCCTGCCTTTCTCCCCTTTGAAGGAAATCCCAATACTCATCCCACCCATAATTTCTGGAGTCTCCAGAAGTCGCCCTCTTCTAAATATGCTTCCTGTAACAGGGCCATATCTGCTTTTAATTTACTAATGTGTCCTAATACCATTAAACGCTTGTGTTGTGAACGCAGGCCTTTTACATTCCAGGTGAAAACCTTCATGTTATGCCCAGAAAATTAGAAGCTATAAGCATCACATACCCACAAGTAGATCTCCTAACCCGGGTTAGCAGCCCATCTAAGGCCCTATCAAGTGATTTCTTTTGTTAATTACCAGGCATATTTTAATTTTTGTATTTTTCTTTTTTCCTCCCCACGTTCCAATAGCCATACATTTTTTTATTTTACGTTCATATAGCCATATGAGGGCTTATTTTTTGTGGGATAAGTTGTATTTATTTAATGCCACTATTTAATTTACCATGTCTTGTATTGGAAAATGGGGAAAAAATTTAAAGAAACTCACAATTTCGACAAGGTTGTTTTGAGTTTTGATATTACAACGTTCACTGTGCACTAAACATACCATGACATCCTTATTTAGTAGGTCAATATGATTATGGCAATACCAAATTTGTATAGTTTTTTTTTGTTTTAGTACTTTTAAAAAATAAACACCTTTAAAAAAAAAATCATGATTTTCTTTGCATCGCCATTTTCTGCCAGCCATAATTTTTTTAAATTTCCGTCCATAGAGGTGTATGAGGGCGTCATCGCTGATCCTGATCATTTTGGCCGGGTGCCTGCTGTATTATACAGCCGGCATCCGCCTCATATGGAGCGAGCTCACTACAACAGCCCGTTCCATACAAGCCCTCGGCCACTGTGACGTACAGGTACGTAACGGTGGCTAAAAAGGTTAATGTTATGGCCACTTGCTGTATAATATGCAAATGTAGGACTAATCCTGAATATGGGCCTAGAGACTCAAATTTATTAAAATTAACTATCTCTGTAAAACTGATTTTAAACCTAGCTAACAGTAGGACAAAACTGATATTGTAAAGACCAAATAAATATCTGGAACCAAGCATGTAATGGACAATTATATATATTTTTTTTTTACTATTTAGAACATATTATACTATACCAACATAAGAACTAGCCCTGTTCTATTAGGGCATATGGAAGCCATAGAGGGGACAGATGTTATAAACTTACCTAACCACAATCTTGCTTTGTCTGTCCCTCCTCCCAGCATCTGTCACCACTACAGCCTGTGTGACTGTGCTGGGGGTGATCAGGAGTGGTGTGTGCCACACTGCCGTTCCATTAAGGTTGCTATGCCAAGCCTTGGCTGGTTAACCAATCACAGGTGTAGTCGGGGGATCTAAGCCAGGCTGTTATGCTGCTGGCCCGTGCCTGCAGGCACCGAATCTGACCCTCCTCTGCCTGCCCTGATTTAGGCCTGCTAGCTGTATTGACCCCCAGCTGCCTGCCCTGAACTTGGTACTGCCTGTTCCCTCTGTGCTTGTCTGCGCATCAGCTGCCAACTATACGAGACTATTCCAAGAGGTAGTGGCCTGGTGGGTCCCCTGCAGCGAACAGATACCTGCATAGGGGTTAAGGGGTGAAAACCAGGGGATCGCCAGGATAACACCCTTAGGTCTAGCACTAAGTCAAACTGGTTAGTTAACACAGTGGTTCCACATCCACTGTCCATTACACAGTAACTGACACTGCTCAGTACCTGTGATTGCTATATCATGTTCTGGCTCTTGTTTGTGCTTCTGTGCTTTGTGTCTGAACTCATGTCCTGCTCTCCAACCCTCTGTGTACTGACCCTGGCTACTTCTACTGATTAACTGATTTTGACTTCTGCTAGTTTGATTATCCTATCTGCTTTCTTTTGGTCATCTGGTTTGTTCTACCCCTGCAAACTCACACCTGTTTTCTGTCAACTTACTCCACAGGAGTAACCTGGGTGCCTAGCAGCCAAGACCAACGAGCCTTGTGGCAGGCTATGGTGAATGTGTAGAGGTAGTCTTTGATTTTGCTAACTTGAGTGATATATCACGACGGGTAGCTGTTTCTGACTTTGTTAGCTGTGGTTCTGATCAGGAGTCTCTGTACTTAACATTGCAACAGGTCTGACTGGCAGCGGCTTCCTCTGGTGAAAAAAAGTTCAATGAACCCATTTGAACACACAATTGGGTTAAATGAATTTTGAAATTTAATATGTTTTCATATTTGTAAAATTCTGGTATTCACTTTGGTACAGATTTGTGATTTTTTTTTTCTAATTCCATGTGGCACTAATATAAAACAGATGAGCTTGCACAACAGAAAAGGGAAAAAAATGAACAAAAATATGACAATGCCTAAAATGGCTTTTTCCATATCCATAGTCAACAAAAATACCAAGTGGTTAATCTGATATGAATTAGAGTCATGACAGAGTGTACTGGTATCTGCCACATACAGTGGAGTCACATTATTATGTTCACTTCCTACTTTTGACTTGGGATAAGTGTGGGAATGGCTGTCTGCATACATATCCCTCATTGCTGTCATGGCTAAAAGGGGCAATTTATCAGAATTTCAAAAAAGGATGTTTATTGGCTTTTGTGTCAAGGGTGGCAGTAATATTGAAAATGTGCAGTTTATGAACTATTCACAAGCTGCTCTGGTGAAAGTGTATAGTGAGTGGAGAAATGGCTGCATTGCGAATAATCTATGTGGAAACTGCGGAACACCACGTGCAGGGGTAGGATTAAAATTTTTAACAACAGGTTCCCTACTCAACGGCAGATACGCGGCGTCACGACACATGTTTGCATATACATACACCATAAATATGCAACACACATGAATACACCATATACATGGTACACATACATAAATACACCATGTATACACTACACACACATACCACAAAACTTTTAAAAATCCTAAAGAGCTAAAGTATCAGTGTTGCGCAATTTTTTTTTTACAGCGCTGGCCCACACCTCTAACTCCTCCCAATGACTACATGTACATGTCCCAACCCTGGTTAGTCTCCATTGTGCCCCCCACACAGTAGTTATGCCAGATCTGGGATGGTTGGGAGGTATGCATACATAAACAGACTATATAGACACTACACTCACATAATCACATATACAATATACACCATACAGTGTAGATGCCCCCATAGTGTCCCCCATGTGCCAGCAATGCCCCAGTAGATGCCCACATAGTGTTCCCCATATGCCAGCAATGCCCCCAGTAGATACCCTCATAGTGTCCCCCATGTGCCAGCCATGCCCCCAGTAGATACCCCCATAGTGTCCCCCATGTACCAACAATGCCCCCAGTGCGCCACAGAAAAAAAAATACCAAAGAAAACACTTACTTCCACGCTGTCAGCGATGCAATGCAGGCCTTTTCCAGCCTAGTGTCTGCAGCCTATCAGAGGAACAGGGAAGGGAGACGCCTCTCCCTTGCCCTGCTGCAGTGTTCATCTGCATCGCCGTTCTGAGGACGGTGATACAAATGAATGTAGGGAGATGAGCGCTTCCACAATGCAAGAGCTCATCTCCCGCCACACCGGATCGGGTTTCAGCCGGTAACACAGTTCTCCGATCCGGCTGTAATTTTAACAACCGGATCTGGAGAACCGGAGGGAACCTGCTGAATCCCATGCCTGACCACGTGCCATTGATGTGAGAGATAAACATCGGCTATGGAGGTGCACAATGGTGGACCGACAGACTACAGTGGAGCAGCTCTCCGCCAAAATGAACCAGGGGCTACCAGACATGTGTCTAAAACAACAGTTCTACGAACCGTACTGGATATGGGGCCCTGAAGCAGACGGGTGTTTACTGCACCTCTGCTAATGAAGTTTTATCAGCAAAAAATAGCTTGAGTTTTCACAGCGGTATTGGAATTGGACCTCCACTGATTGGCAAAGAGTAGCATTCTCCGGGTCACGTTTTTCATCGAACGGATAGATGTTGGTGCGTCAGACGAGAAACATCAGAGGACAAACACCCTGCAACCATTACTGGAAAGACACAAGATGGTGGTGGCAGCGTTATGGTCTGGGGACAGTTTTTTATGGCATTCTCTGGGCCTGCTTATCCATGTGGAAAGCACTCACAACCGAGTCCTTGCAGATCCTTGTAGATCACGTACACCCATACCTGCTAATTGTCTTCCCTGAGGCAGATGGAATCTTCCAGCAAGACAACGTGACATGGCAGGTGGTTAGAAATGTCTGACTTTGGTTGGAAGAGCATGACCAATTACCGTATTTTTCACCCTATAAGACGCACCGGCCCATAAGATGCACCTAGGTTTTTGGGGAGGAAAATAAGAAAAAATATGTTTTTAACCAAAAGGTGTGCTTTTGGTGGGTTTGGAACTAATGGTGGTCTGTGGATGGCACTATTACTGGGGATCTGTGGATGACAGACACTGTTATGGGGGGATCTGTGGATGACGGACACTGTTATGGGGGGATCTGTGGATGACGGACACTGTTATGGGGGGATCTGTGGATGACGGACACTGTTATGGGGGGATCTGTGGATGACGGACACTGTTATGGGGGGATCTGTGGATGACAGACACTGTTATGGGGGGATCTGTGGATGACGGACACCGTTATGGGGGGATCTGTGGATGACGGACACCGTTATGGGGGGATCTGTGGATGACGCACACCGTTATGGGGGGATCTGTGGATGACGGACACTGTTATGGGGGAGATCTGTGGATGACGGACACTGTTACAGGGGGGATCTGTGGCTGGCACTGTTACAGGGGGGATCTGTGGATGGCACTGTTATATATGTGCCATCCACAGACCCCCCACCCCATAACAGTGCCATCCACAGACCCCCCCAGCCCATAACAGTGCCATCCACAGACCCCCACCCCTTAACTGTGCCATCCACGGATGTTATCCACAGATTCCCCCCCCCCCCCCCCGCCGCCGCCCCAGTATACAAATATAAAATGTCTTATTCAATTAAAAATGATTACACATGCCCCCTCACTCCTAATAGTACCGTACATCCTAATAGCTTCTGTACAATGCCGGCAGGCAGGCCGGACGGCCGGCGCGTCACTCACTGATGTCACTTGCCTGTGCCGCCTGCTTCATTCACGCTGTGAACTTTCAGCTTCTTACTTCTCCTACCGCCCGGACCTACTACGGCGTCCCGTGTGGTCTCAGTGGCCACTGAGGAAGGGGAGGTACCCTGAAATGCGTCTGGCCCTGAAGTTTCAGCAAACACCCACATTATTAGCAGTGTCATTGGATTCTAAAGACATCTATTAAGATCCGGACTAAAAACCCTCTGGTGGAACGCATCGCTCATATTTGGAACACACAGCCAATTATCTCCGACGTAACTTACGTCGATCACGTGGAGACTACTCAGTCACGTAAAGACGCCGCCAGGTCACGTGAGACGCCGCGATACGACCGCGAGACCACACGGGACGCCGTAGTAGGTACCGGCGGTAGGAGAAGTAAGAAGCTGAAAGTTCACAGCGTGGTGGTAACGTACTATACTAACTTATATTTTTATACCGCTAGTTTATGGCCAATCTGGGAATCCATCCAACCACATTAGATGGACATATTTCAACATAGAGTGACTGTATTTCAACATAGAGTGACTGCCTTCATATGGGACTATCTTGGTCATAACTGATTGCCGGCACAGCCTATTGGGACATTAATTAGAGTCACTGATACCAGTTATTCTATTGCAAGTCCCATTTGAGGCTTATATCAATGAGGTACGCTATCGTGTGGCTCATACCAGAGCATTACAGCATAACCCTCTCCTACAACCATATATCCAGCCGCATGTTTTTATCCTAAGTGATTTTAATGCGATTTTATTTTGTGTGATTTTATCCTGTGTGATTCACTTGATGCGATTTTATGTGTATGGTTTCCTTGATGCGATTTTATGCATACGAGGTGTCCTTTGATGATTAAACTATATCATTGAATTTGCTGCCCAGAGTTCTCAAATAATTGAGTGCCCCTCCATTTTACGAATTTATCATTTGTAAGACTGATCAGGATCAGTCTTAAAAATTCCTGATCAGTCAGAAAAATGCATTGAAATGACAGATCCGTCTTTCCGGTGTCATCCGACAAAACGGATCCGGCATTTATTTTTTTCACCTTTTTTTCTGAACTGAAGACATCCTGATGCATCCTGAACGGATTGCTCTCCATTCAGAATGCATGGGGATATACCTGATCAGTTCTTTTCCGGCATTGAGTCCTCTTGACGGAACTCAGTGCCGGAAAAGAAACACGCTAGTGTGAAAGTACCCTTAGTGGATGAATACCACACTTGTTGATATGCAGAGAAATTAATCCACACAAATTTAACATCTCTGAGGCATGCAACACATTCAATTTTGCTGTGGATTTGAGGAAAAGTCCATGGCAGAAACAAAATGTATGTCTTATATATTTTTTTAAATTCTGAATGTAATGTGTTTGTTATGTTGCACTTACATGGTCCTAGCACTGTTAAGCATTTTCTTTTCTTTGCTTATTTCCGTTGTTCAGCCATTCCTAGTTATTTAGTATTTTTGTCAATTTATCATTTATTGCCTTTTTGAACGTTCTGTATGCAGGACATCAATATAGATTAACAATTAAAAGATACTCATATCTACGCAGGAACAAACAATGTACAGTATATAAGAATATACAATAACCAAGATGTTGACAACTACAATGCTGAGTTACTAGCAAATGCCAGTGTCCTTCGAGACTGGAAGGTAATTTTTTTCATGTGTGTTATTGCTGTATATTAGTACTGGTTATTTAAAAGATATATGTAATTTATTTGTACAGTTGCTTTGGGATTTGTGGTACCATGATGCATCTTTTGTATTGTATTGATTTGTAAAAACTAACCCAATATTATGCTTTCATAGTGATAAGCAGCTGTATTCCCTGAAAATAGTGACTGTACTTAAGAAAAATACTTTTTCATTATTGAGGATTATGATGTATCGTTGCAGCTGTCTGTCCTTGTGAGGAAGGTTATTTGATATGTGATTGTTAAATCCCATCAGCCAGTGACTATTGAAAGAGGATAAAAAGGTCACTGTTGACAGTTTATGAGTGGTACATCTCTGGTTGGCTTTTTTATTTCAACCTGCTGATTTAAAAGTTATTTTTAAACTATATCAACTGTGAACACAACATTATTTAGAGACTACAGTGAAAGGTGTGGAGCAGTTCAGAGAATTCTTCACCATCACTTCAACACTGGCCTGACATCTTTCGAAGTGTGTGGTGACTAAGTGCAGAGAAAGAGAAATGCATAACATCAGCAACACACTGCCATCTTCAGTGTTAGGTGAATTTCAGATAGACATATGAGGATTTCAGGACTCTGCTTAGCCAAGTATGAAAGCACAGATTTAATGATGTTAAAAAAAACTATGCAGATACCTTTTGCCTATTTTTGATGATTAAAACGCTTTCAAAAGCTTGGTTCTCCAAGAAACCTTCTTCAAGAGGATGGGATTCCAACTCTCTAGGACCAGAAAGCTACACAAAGGTCAAAGACCAATGATCTCCGTCACCAGCTTAGACAGAGCTCATTTTGTTATAACATCTGCCAAGGGGGACAGATAAGCATCCCTCAGAGCTTGACATAATAGGTATGGTTTCTCCAGAGGTGGTAGCTGGGGTGCTTGGGTATAAGGAATCAGATGGCTATGTAACCCTGCTTCAACAAACCCCCAGGAGGAGCTTTCATTAGGGGCAAGAAGAAACATGCATAGTGAACACAAGACATTAAAAATAAAGTACCATATAGACTGGCCCACACTAATGGTTGTCACTATAAAATAAATCCTCATGTTGAAGTTATGCCAGAAGTCTGAGCTAAAATAGATGTGAGTGTGCTCAATTAATGTGAAAGAAGTGCAAGTGCACCTTATTGAATGAGTAGGATTCCCATCTCCAAGAGAATCTGAGGTGCTTACTGAGTCACTATTCCTCAGGCTTTCAAGCCAACTGACCTAATAAAATTGATCAGGTGGTCCCAGATCGCCTACAGGTAGATATTAACCCCTTCAGCCACCGGTATGTCATAGTGGCTGAGGTAATGTATGGAATGGGCTGCTGCAGTGAGCCCGCTCCATACGCGGCGGGTGCTGGCTGAATATTACACCAGACACCTGGCCGCAATGATAGGGAACAGCGATCAAGCTGAACCCCGTCATTTAACCCCTCAGATGCCGCAATACACACCGATCACAGCTTCTGTGAGGTAAGGCAGAGGGATTTGGCACCTTCTGGTCAGAACCCACACAGTGAAATTACGGGGCTCTGACTGGTTACCATGGCAGCCTGAATGCTTCTGAAGCTTCCCATGGTAAGCTCCCTGCTAAACTGTACACGAGGCACAGCTCAGCAGGTAGCGCGATATAAGGCCAACTAGCCCTAATAGATCTCTATTGAATGGGACAAGGGTTCAAAAGAAAAAAAAAATTAAGATATCAGAAGTTTAAATCACCCTACTTGTGTGATGTTAACAATGAAAAAAATTAACATATCATATTTAACCACATTTGAAAAAAATAAAAAACATACAATTCACCATTTGTTAGTCTCCTTTTGCCACCCAAAATGTAATAACAGTGATCAAAAAGTTGAGCGTACCACAAAAATAGTGCCAATAAAAACTACAGTTCACCCCACAAAAAAAAAAGCCATCATACAGCTCTGTAGATGGAAATATAAAAAGTTATGGCCTGTTAGAAAATGGCGATACAAAACATTTAAAAAAATTCAAAGATTTATATTTTTTGAAAAGTAGTAAAAAAAAAAGGTTTGATATCGCTGTATTTGTGTTGAGCCACAGAATAAGCATATCATGTAATTTTTAACTCACAGTGAATGCCGTGATGTCAAAACCCCCAAAACCTTGCCAGAATTGTTATTTTTTTTTCAATTTAACACCACAAAAAACAGATATGTTAAATAAATGCAAAAATAAGCCCTATAAGCCCTAATATGGCTATATGAATGGAAAATCCAAAAAGTTATGGGTATTGGAATGTGGAAAGGAAAAAATTTACAATTCAAAACCAAAAATTTTCCCAGTACTTAAGGGGTTAAGCCATATGTGTTATGGATCATTGAGTGTGGACTCACTGTGTCAACTAACCTGTTTGGTTTTGGGCTATCCCTAAGGGTGTTATTCTGGCACTGCCCTGGTATTCACCCTTTAACCCCTGTACTGGGATCTGGCCTTTTCTGCAGGAAAGCACCCGGATCACTACCTCAGGAGATAGTCCCAGTGATGGTAGCTGACCTACGGGGGCAGTAACTCAGGTGCAAGCAATGGGAGCTCAGGATAACAAGTAATGCACCAAAACCGCAGGTGCAGTCTAAACAGTTACTAAGTCTTAAATTCTGTTTACTAGATCAGAACTGCACATTGATAATGTAGAAGAATGAAGACACAGGACAACCTGGAAGGCTGAGTAAAGACATGGGCAGGCAGGCTGGATACTTGATGGGCACCGAAACAAGGCAGATAGACAGGGTCAACTTAAACACGAACAGAACTGAAAATGAAACTGGACGTGTAGGAGCTCACAGGCAGGACGGGTACAGGGCTGGAACACAGACAGGAACAAACACAGGATAAATGCAGTTAAATCATAGTAGAATTGCAGAAGCTCTAGACTTCAACACCTTTGCTCGTCACTGGGAACATTATAGCTCAGGCACTCCCTTCCTGGAGAAGGTGCCTTAAATACCCAGGGGCCTCTAGCCATTGGCTGGGGAAAGATTTGGAAGAGGTGAGCAGAGGTGAGCATGTGCGTGCCCTAAAAAGACAGAGGCTGGAGCACTAGGCGGCAGCATGGTGGGTACCGTGCTTTCTGTGCCCACAGGGGAGAGCAAGGCAGTGTGACGGCCATGAACTGCTGTCCTAACTGTATGATATACTTCTGATAAGAATCTGACTAGTGTCCGTACCGAAAAGTTTGGGTTCGACTTCGTTGTTCGGGCATTTAATAAAGCTTGTTGAAAGGCTGCAGGGCAGCCAATCAACAAGCTTTTAAGCTGTGTGCCCTTAGAAGCCATCACAGCCATGCCTACTAATGGCATGGCTGTGATTGGCCGGTGCATCATGTGACCCAGCCTCTATATAAGCTGGATCACGTGTAGCACCGCCCATCAGCTCTCAGTAGTGAAGGGACAGAAAGCAGGCAGCTGAAGTGAGGGAGAGTGTTACTGCAATTTTTTGTGGGTGCAATACACCATCTTTGCACCCCTGACACATAAAGCTAATCATAAATCTGGCTGTTAATTCTGTGGGTGACCTACAGCGATTTTTTTGGTGGGTGCAATACACCATCTTTGCACCCCTGACACACAAATATAATAGTTCATCCGTCTGTTAGTTAGGTGCACGTCATATACCCATTTATTGCTTGAAGTACACCTGCACTGCATATGCGACAGGGAAATTGATATAGTTAATCTGTCTGTTAGTTAGGTGCACGTCATATACCCATTTATTGCGTGAAGTACACCTGCACTGCATACGTGACAGGGAAATTTATATAGTTAATCCATCTGTTAGTTAGGTGCACGTCATATACCCATTTATTGTGTTAAGTACACCTGCACTGCATACGTGACAGGGAAAATAATATAGTTAATCTGTCTGTTAGTTCAGTGGGTGACCTCAAAGAATGAGGAGAGCATCAAATAAGGGACGTGGCCCTGGTCGTGATGCTGGTGGGGTTGGTGGAGCTCCTATTGCAGGGAGAGGATGTGGTCGATGTGTGCCAGCTACACGCCCAAATGAAACACCTTCCTCAGGTGCACGTAGGCGACAGGACGTTTAGCGTCATTTTGGAGGCCCGAATACCGGTGTACGAATGGTGAGGCCAGAACAAGTAGAGGTGGTAGTAGATTGGGTGGCTGACAGTGCCTCCAGTTCCTTCACATTGTCTCCCACCCAGTCCCCTGCTAAAAGTGCAGAATTGGCACCTGCAGCCCATGGGCATCTGTCTTTCACCTCACCCCCAGCAGTCTGAGCCCCAAGTCATGCAGCAGTCTCTTCTGCTTTTTGATGACTCTGTTGGCAGGGTTTCTGAGGGCTGTCCACATAGCTCTGCTCCAGAAGTGGAAGAGATTGAGTGCACTGATGCCCAACCACTTATGTTTCAGGATGTGGACATGGGAGGACCACCGCAGCACATCTCTAATGATGACGAAACACAGGTGCCAACTGCTGTGACTTTCTGCAGTGTGCAGACCGGCAAGGAGGGCAGGGGTGAAGAGTGGGTGGAAGATGATGTGGAGGATGATGAGGGTCCTAGACCCCACATGGAATCAAGGTCATGCGAGTGACGTGTGCAGTTCGGAGGAAGAGGTGGTGGTCAAACAGCAACAGCCCCACAGCAAAAGAGGGAGCAGTGTGCAAAAGCAGAGTGGCCATCCCCTAGCCAGTACGCCTGCTACTGCCCACCGCACCCTGGGACTGAGCACACCAAAGCCAGCTCCAAGGAGATCCCTGGTGTGGGAGTTCTTTAGACAATGTGCTGACGACAAAACGCAAGTGGTTTGCACGCTGTGCAATCAGAACCTGAAGCGAGGCATAAATGTTCTAAACCTGAGCACCACCTGCATGACCAGGCATCTAAATGCAAAGCACGAGCTGCAGTGGAGTAAACACCTTAAAAACCACAAAAGATCTCAGGCTCCTCCTGGTCCCTCTTCTGCTGCAGTCTCGGCCTCTTCCTCCCCCTCTGGAGTGACAGTGGCACCTGCCACTCCGCAAACAGAGGATGTGGCAACAACGCCACCACGTCCGTCACCGTCACCAAGCATCTCCACAATGTCCCATGGAAGCGTTCAGCTGTCCATCTCCCAAACACTGGAGAGAAAGAGGAAGTACCCCCCTACCCACCCGTGATCCCTGGCCCTGAATGCCAGCATTTCAAAATTCCTGGCCTTTGAAATGCTGTCACTCTGTCTGGTGGAGACGGAGACTTTAAAAAAACTTATGGCGGTGGCTGTCCCCCAGTATATGGTTCTCAACTGCCACTAATTTTTCAGGCGAGCCATCCCTGCCATGCACAACCAAGTGGCGGACAAAATTAGGTGTGCACTGCGCAACGCCACCTGTGGCAAGGTCCACATAACCACCGATACATGGACCAGTAAGCATGGGGAGGAACATTATATCTTCCTAACTGCACACTGGGTAAATGCAGTGGTGGCTGGGCCTGAGGCGGATAGCAGTTTGGCGCATGTCCTTCCACCCCCGAGGATTGCAGGGTGTTTCTCTTTGCCTCCTGTTGCCTCCTCCTACTACTCCGCTTCCTCCTCTACCGCCTCCTCATTTGGTCAGCGTAACACCTTCACCACCAACTTCAGCACAGCCGAGGGGAAATGACAGCAGGTTGTTTTAAAACTCATCTGTTTGGGGGATAAATCCCACACCGTGCATAAGCTGTGGACGAGCATGGAACAACAGACCGATAAGTGGTTGGTGCCACTGAACCTCAAGCCCGACCTGGTGGTGTGCGATAATGGGCGAAATCTCGTAGCAGCTCTGGGGCTAGCCGGTTTGACGTACATCCCTTGCCTGGCGCATATGCTGAATTTGGTGGTGCAGAGGTCCCTAAGAAAATTACCCCGATATGTCAGAGCTGCTGCAGAAAGTGCTGTCCGTCTGTGCGCGCTTTCGGTGTTTTCACCCTGCTGCTGCTCGCCTGTCTGCGCTGCAGCGTAACTTCAGCCTTCTCGCTCACCGCCTTATATGCAACGCCCCCACAAGGTGGAACTCCACCTTGCACATAATGGAGAGACTGAGCGAGCAGCAGCAGGCAATAGTTACGTTTCAGCTGCAGCACGCACGGGTGACATATTTTTATATTTACCAATGTTTTAGGGTCTTCCCAAATTTATTAAAAATATAAAAAATAAAATAAAATACAAAAATAGTGTTGGCTACCCCCTCCTCCTCCACCACCGCTTCCACCTACACCGCCACGTCCACCGCGTCCTCAACCTCCTACTCCACTTTGACCTTCGCCTTCTAGTTCAAGATCATTATTTTTTACATTTTTTTTTATTCTATGTTATTTTAATTCATTTCCCTATCCACATTTGTTTGCGGGGCAATTGTCCTGCTCTTACCCCTATTTTGCTTCATTTTTCAGCTCCAAAGTTTGGGTCCCCATTGACTTTAACCACCTCCGGACCGCCTAACGCAGGATCGCGTTCCGGAGGTGGCAGCCCTGCGCAGAGTCACGCATATATGCGTCACCTCGCGAGACGCGAGATTTCCTGTGAACGCGCGCACACAGGCGCGCGCGCTCACAGGAACGGAAGGTAAGAGAGTTGATCTCCAGCCTGCCAGCGGCGATCGTTCGCTGGCAGGCTGGAGATGTGTTTTTTTTAACCCCTAACAGGTATATTAGACGCTGTTTTGATAACAGCGTCTAATATACCTGCTACCTGGTCCTCTGGTGGTCCCCTTTGTTTGGATCGACCACCAGAGGACACAGGTAGCTCAGTAAAGTAGCACCAAGCACCACTACACTACACTACACCCCCCCCCCGTCACTTATTAACCCCTTATTAGCCCCTGAGACTTTGTAAGACCTGTGAAATCCGAAAGGTGCTCTTTGGAATATGGGCCCCTTTGCCCACCTAGGCTGCAAAAAAGTGTCACACATCTGGTATCTCCGTACTCAGGAGAAGTTGGGGAATGTGTTTTGGGGTGTCATTTTACATATACCCATGCTGGGTGAGAGAAATATCTTGGCAAAAGATAACTTTTCCCATTTTTTTATACAAAGTTGGCATTTGACCAAGATATTTATCTCACCCAGCATGGGTATATGTAAAAAGACACCCCAAAACACATTCCTCAACTTCTCCTGAATACAGAGATACCAGATGTGTGACACTTTTTTGCAGCCTAGGTGGGCAAAGGGGCCCATATTCCAAAGAGCACCTTTCGGATTTCACTCGTCATTTTTTACAGAATTTGATTTCAAACTCCTTACCACACATTTGGGCCCCTAGAATGCCAGGGCAGTATAACTACCCCACAAGTGACCCCATTTTGGAAAGAAGAGACCCCAAGGTATTCGCTGATGGGCATAGTGAGTTCATAGAACTTTTTATTTTTTGTCACAAGTTAGTGGAATATGAGACTTTGTAAGAAAAAAAATAAAATAAAAAAAAATCATCATTTTCCGCTAACTTGTGACAAAAAATAAAAAGTTCTATGAACTCACTATGCCCATCAGCGAATACCTTAGGGTGTGTACTTTCCGAAATGGGGTCATTTGTGGGGTATTTGTACTGTCTGGGCATTGTAGAACCTCAGGAAACATGACAGGTGCTCAGAAAGTCAGAGCTGCTTCAAAAAGCGGAAATTCACATTTTTGTACCATAGTTTGTAAACGCTATAACTTTTACCCAAACCATTTTTTTTTTTACCCAAACATTTTTTTTTTATCAAAGACATGTAGAACAATAAATTTAGAGCAAAATTTATATATGGATGTAGTTTTTTTTGCAAAATTTTACAACTGAAAGTGAAAAATGTAATTTTTTTGCAAAAAAATCGTTAAATTTCGATTAATAACAAAAAAAGTAAAAATGTCAGCAGCAATGAAATACCACCAAATGAAAGCTCTATTAGTGAGAAGAAAAGGAGGTAAAATTCATTTGGGTGGTAAGTTGTATGACCGAGCAATAAACGGTGAAATTAGTGTAGGTCAGAAGTGTAAAAAGTGGCCTGGTCTTTCAGGGTGTTTAAGCACTGGGGGCTGAAGTGGTTAATGGGGTCAAGTTCGGGTCAAGTTCGGGTTCCGAACCCGAACTTTGTGGCGAAGTTTGGCCGAACCCGGCGAACCCGAACTACCAGGTGTTCACTCAACCCTAAATCTGACCTCTGAGAAGAACAGATGCTGTTTTCAGCATCAGTGATAGTCAGTTCGCAGTGTTCGCTAGCGAACACATGCGGGCTCACCCGTCCGGCAATGCACAGGTAAGCCCTTACCTGTGCCTGGAGCCGGTCTGAAATCAAATGCAGTCACCAGGAGCAGGCAGTTCCGAGAACAGACGCCGGAAACCTTCATCGGGCTGTTTTCGGAACTGCCTGCTCCCGGTGACTGCATTTGATTTGAAAGGCTCCCGGCACAGGCACAGGTAAGGGCTTACCTGTGCATCGCCGGACGGGTGAGTCTACCTTACTAAAGATGGCAGCCCGCATGTGTTCGCTGGCGAACACTGCGAACTGACCATCACTGTTCAGCATTAACAAGGACTGTAGCTTGCTGTCAAGCAATGCATTTACAAAATTTATCATTTTATATAGATTATATCTAAGTTCTAAAATGATTACAAAGGTGGATATACAATTTGAGCTTACAGTGGTTGGCCACTTTCTGGGATCTGTTGACCAGTGTGTTTGTAAGATGACTAGATGGCACTTAATCTGTCAGGTCCACAAATATTGGGACATCGACACAATTCTTACATTTTTGGCTCTATACACCACTACAATGGATTTGAAATGAAACAAACAAGATGTGCTTTAACTGCAGACTGTCAGCTTTAATTTGAGGGTATTTACATCCAAATCAGGTGAACGGTGTAGGAATTACAACAGTTTTCATATTTGCCTCCCACTTGTTAAGGGACCAAAAGTAATGGGACATAAATCATAATCATAAATCAAACTTTCACTTTTTAATACTTGGTTGCAAATCCTTTGCAGTCAATTACAGCCTGAAGTCTGGAACGCATAGACATCACCAGACGCTGGGTTTCATCCCTGGTGATGCTCTGCCAGGCCTCTACTGCAACTGTCTTCAGTTCCTGCTTGGTTCTTGGGGCATTTTCCCTTCAGTTTTGTCTTCAGCAAGTGAAATGCATGCTCAATCGGATTCAGGTCAGGTGATTGACTTGGCCATTGCATAACATTCCACTTCTTTCCATTAAAACAACTCTTTGGTTGCTTTTGCAGTATGCTTTGGGTCATTGTCCATCTGCACTGTGAAGCGCCGTGCAATGAGTTCTGAAGCATTTGGCTGAATATGAGCAGATAATATTGCCCGAAACACTTCAGAATTCATCCTGCTGCTTTTGTCAGCAGTCACATCATCAACAAATACAAGAGAACCAGTTCCATTGGCAGCCATATATGCCCGTGCCATGACACTACCACCACTATGCTTCACTGATGAGGTGGTATGCTTCGGATCATGAACTTCTCCATATTCTTCTCTTCCCATCACTCTGGTACAAGTTGATCTTGGTCTCATCTGTCCATAGGATGTTGTTCCAGAACTGTGAAGGCTTTTTTTTAGATGTCTGGCAAACTCTAATCTGGCCTTCCTGTTTTTGAGGCTCACCAATGGTTTACATCTTGTGGTAAACCCTCTGTATTCACTCTGGTAAGGTCTTCTCTTGATTGTTGACTTTGACACACATACACCTACCTCCTGGAGAGTGTTCTTGATCTGGACAACTGTTGTGAAGGGTGTTTTCTTCACCAGGGAAAGAATTCTTCGGTCATCCACCACAGTTGTTTTCCGTGGTCTTCCGGGTCTTTTGGTGTTGCTGAGCTCACTGGAGGATTCCTTCTTTGTAAGATTGTTCAAAACAGTAGTTTTGGCCACGCCTAATGTTTTTGCTATCTCTCTGATGGGTTTGTTTTGTTTTTTCAGCCTAATGGTGGCTTGCCTCACTGATAGTGACAGCTCTTTGGATCTCATCTTAAGAGGTGACAGCAACAGATTCCAAATGCAAATAGCACACTTGAAATTAACTGTGGACCTTTTATCTGCTCATTGTAATTAGGATAATGAGGGAATAACACACACCTGGCCATGGAACAGCCGAGAAGCCAATTGTCCCATTACTTTTGGTGCCTTAACAAGTAAGAGGCACATATGCACTGTTGTAATTCCTACACCGTTCAGCTGATTTGGATGTAAATACCCTCAAATTAAAGCTGACAGTCTGCAGTTAAAGCACATCTTGTTTGTTTCATTTCAAATCCATTGTGGTGGTGTATAGATCCAAAAATGTTAGAATTGTGTCAAAGTCCCAATATTTATGGACCTGACTGTAGTCTTTGTTGATATTCTGAACCATTTTGTATATTTTATTAGGTATGCCCCCTGTGCTGTCCACACAGAGGTCCTGTCCATATGACATACAGTTGTGTTCAAAATAATAGCACTCAGACATCACTAACCTGATCAATCCTGGTTTTTGTAGAAATGATATTTCTACATGGCAAATAATTTACTAGCAGGTGTAGTAGAGTAATAGAAATCCAACAGACCCAAAAGTCATGACATGCATGCAGCTGATTCTGTGTAATTGAATCACTAATTGAAAGGGACATGTTCAAAATAATAGCAGTATGAAATTCAATGAGTGAGGTCATTCATTCTTTGAAAAACAGGTGGCAATTATTGCCCTTATTTAAGGAAGGAAGGCAGCAAATGTTGTACATGCTGGTTACAGTGCATTTCACTCTAAAATTCTGAGGAAAAGGGGTTGTTCCAGACATTGTTCCGAAGAACAGCGTACCTTGAATAAAAAGTTGATTGGAGAGGGGAAAACATATAAAGAAGTGCAGAAAATGATCGGCTGCTCAGCTAAAATGATTGCAAATGCTTTAAAATGGCAACCAAAACCTGATAGACATGGAAGAAAGCGAGAAAACTACCATTCAAATGGATAGAAGAATAGCCAAAATGGCAAGGATTCAGCCAACAATCAGCTCCAGGAAGGTCAAAGAAAGTCTAAAGTTACCTGTGAGTACTGTTATAATTAGAAGACGCCTATGTGAAGCCAAGCTATCTGCTAGAAGCCCCCGCAAAGTCCCACTGTTGAAAAAAAGACATGTGCTGAAGAGGTTACAGTTTGCCAAAGAGCACATTGACTGGCCTAAAGAGACTTTTGTGGACTGATGAAAGTAAGACGCAGACACTCAATCATCGCCTTCATTGCTATGAATTGGTCATCATGAGCATTCTTCTATGTGGTCAGTTTTAGCTAAGAAAGGAATTTGGTTTTGGAAAATTGCAAGCAGATTATAAATATATTATGATGGAAAAAAAAATCCATATCAAAATTTGGTGCCACTTAATCATCACGTGCCAACAGAAGTGATGAATGTGTGCTTTGTAGTGCTATAAACGGATTATCCTGAAAAGCAAACTCCAGCCCGGGCTCCTATATATAGATTGCACCAGGGTACCATTTATCAGCATTTCACCACAGATGTAATATATCATGGAGTGCTCTTGCTATTAACACCTTTCTAAGCTAAAGTAGTTGAAGTGGTTGAACGCTAATGCCTCATATCACAGGTGATAATTCTGGGTATGGACATTTATTCTGACACTAACCTAACCCTTTGTAGTATTGTGGGAACGCTGTAAGGCTATATTCACACAAGGCACATTTATTTAAACAATCCTTGTGACTGTAAATCCCTTTACATACATGTAAATATTTCTGCATTCTGCAAGCCCCATTTATATATGAAACAGTCACCTACAGTACTACATAAAATAGGGTATTGGCCTTAAAAAGGGTTGTGTCATCACTAGGATATGCCCTCAATGTCTGATAGGTGCGGGTCCCAGATGTCCAAAACAGAGCCTGCAAGAGAAGGAGAGCAGACTGTGTTCCATTAATTTCTTTGGAACTGAAAATAGCTGAGCGCTGGCTAGGCTATTTGCATCAGCCCCATAGAAGTGATGGGAGTGGAGGCTGCGCTTGCGCAGTGTGCTTCCCATTCATTTCTATGGGACTTCTGGTAATAGCCAAGCAGGGCAAGCGGGGCACGTGCCCTGGGTGCAGGGGATTGTGGCCGTGCCTGGGCAGTTAAATGGTGAAGCAGGGAGCTGTCCGCTTCACCGCTCAGCTTCGCTGCTCCCCGCAGTGCACACATCGCGATTCTGGGTTCTGTGAGAGGACCGGAAAATGGCCCCCTACACAGCCCAGCAGTGCAGTGTGTGTCTGACCAACCAATAAGAAAACTCTGATAAAGTACAAACCATGCACTGGGGTCTAGTATAATGTACTATAACCAACAAGAGCCAAAACCAATAACCCCACAAAAAATGAGGAAAACACTCATATAAAATATATGTAGTTTATTAATACAAAAAATAAATATACAATGACATGAAAGCACAAGGTAATGTGGGATGGGACGCCCCGTGTATCGGATCCGTGAACCCCCACCCTCACATATACCATACTAACAGGGGAACATGCCAGGAGCACTGGGTACAATAGCGCACTATAGTGGGTGAGATGTAGATTCACCCAAAATAACAAATAAATAGACGCATACCGCAAATGTACAAAAAAATCACCTAGTCACACATATCAAGGTTGCCCGCCACATGTGGCGATCGTGGCCTGCCTGTATGTAGGAACAAACAGCCAGGTCACATGGTAATGAGAATCATAATAGAGCAACAATGGTATGTGTAAGCAGTAACAGCAAAATGAAGCACAAAAACATAGATTACAGAATGCACAAGTTACCCATGATATGCGGAAGCACGAAGTGTCTGACCAGAGCTGCACCTCGGCGCGCGTTTCGCCAAGAAAGGCTTCGTCAGGAGGTAGATAATGAACACAGGTGTCCGTCTTAAATAGTGAGGACCACATCCGGCATTCTCATCGTGCATGCGCCCATTGATTGAGGATATGACATCATATGAGCGCGCTACCGGTCGCCTGGAAACCAAGCGAGACGCGCCCAGCAAGCCACATGACCCGGCCAGGAGGAGGAAGCCACGCTAAGAGTGCGCAGCCACACCCCCTCCAGCCCAATCACACGGCAGGGGAGCGCGCGTCGCTCGACTCCCATGGAGACCAGATATAGGAGCGCCCCCACGATGTCGCACCACAGCAATAGAACACATAAAAGTGAATAGATAACACTGCTCCGTACAAGTGGCATAGCTTGTCATTAGTGCAGTTAACCGATCCAATACATTAAATTTAATTACATATCCCTGCAGATCCAATACAATACATATAGAAACGGCTTGCAGAATACAATAATTACCAAAAGTAATAAAATAACAGAAAAACACACAGTATTGGCAAACAGGAGAGGATTTTTTCCCCCCTCTCAATTATTCCTCATGATGCATAACTAAAAGTGACCAGTGCTGAAAGTAATATTTAATAAAATTATAACAATAAATAATGATGATAAATATAATATATATACTAATTATATAATTCATATATTAAAGTGATATAGTGAAATTCATAAAATTATAACAGTGAATAATCATGACATGTTAAATAGTACAATAAATATATAATAAATATGCAATTCATATAATAATATAGTGCAGACGCGTGTAACACGTGTCAATAAACTGATATAGTGATATAATCAAAACATATTAATCCAGTGTAAAATATACATGATCCTGTGTTTAGAAATATATATAGAAACAATATGTAAAAAAGTGCCACGTGCAATTATACCCTAAAACAAATCATCACATAAAATATATACAGCCTACAAATGTGCTAAATACATAATTAATTGTGAGTGTAAAACACTACACGTCCATCATGAAATCGCTTGGTTTCCAGGCGACCGGTGGCGCGCTCCTATGATGTCATATCCTCATCTTCAATCACTGGGCGCATGCACGATGAGAATGCCGGATGTGGACCTCACTATTTAAGCCGGACACCTGTGTTCATTATCTACCTCCTGACGAAGCCTTTCTTGGCGAAACGCGCGTCGAGGTGCAGCTCTGGTCAGACACTCGGTGCTTCCGCATATCATGGGTAACTTGTGCATTCTGTAATCTAGGTTTTTGTGCTTCATTTTACTGTTACTGCTTACACATACCATTGTTGCTCTATTATGATTCTCATTACCATGTGACCTGGCTGTTTGTTCCTACATACAGGCAGGCCACGATCGCCACATGTGGCGGGCAACCTTGATATGTGTGACTAGGTGATTTTTTGTACATTTGCGGTATTCGTCTATTTATTTGTTATTTTGGGTGAATCTACATCTCACCCACTATAGTGCGGTTTTGTACCCAGTGCTCCTGGCATGTTCCCCTGTTAGTATGGTATATGTGAGGGTAGGGGTTCACAGCTCCGATACACGGGGCGTCCCATCCCACGTTACCTTGTGCCTTTGTGTCATTGTATATTTATTTTTTGTATTAATAAACTACATATATTTTATATGAGTGTTTTCCTCATTTTTCATGCAGTGTGTGTTTGCATGCATCGTGTTGCTGCTGGGGAACACTGAATGTGCCCGATCATCAGGGAAACAGGTGAGTATTCAGTGTTTTTTGTTTTAAACTTTATTAATGGAGCTAGTAGAGTGCACTACTGAAAGAGACAAACTACAGTGAAGGGGGCACAATGTGGGCATTACCACAGTGAGGAGGCACAATGTGGGTATTTCAACTGTGAGGGGGTACCATGTGGGCATTACTACTTTGAGGGACGCAATGTTGGTATTACTACTGTGAGGAGGGCAAAATGTGGGTATTACTACTGTGAGGGGCCACCATGTGGGCATAACCACTGTGAGGGGCTACAATGTGGGCATTACTACTGTGAGGGGGGCACAATTACTGTGAGGCGGAACAATGTGGGCATCACTACTGTGAAGGAGACACAGTATGGGCTTAACTACTGTGAGGGTGCACAATGTGGGCATTACTAATGTGAGAGGCACAATGTGGTCATAACTACTGTGAAGGAGGCACTATGTGGACATTATTAATGTGACATAGGCACAATGTGAGCATTACTATTGTGATAGGGCACAGTGTGGGCATTACTACTGTGAGGTGGCACAATGTGGGCATTATTACTGTGAGGGGGCATACTGTGAGGGGGCACAATGTGGGCATTAGTACTGTGTGGTAGCACTAAGAGGAAAGCAATGCCCTAGATTACCCTGTTATACATTAGGATGGCTCGGTCTTACAGGGCCAGCACAGCGCCCCCTGCTGGGGATTTAACAGGGACAGTTACCATCCCTTCCTTAGGTCAATATTCTTTTTGCTCTGTCACCAAAGAGACCTTGTTCCGGATCCAGCGGACATCACACTGACACACTAGCGACACCCTGGATGAGGTAGGACCAGTTGGTTCTTTCATTTATCAAAGTGTGTATTGGTACCACCAGGTACCCTATGATAGATTTTATCAGGTGTACATATTGGGGGTCAGGCACGGACTGGCCCACAGGGGTACAGGCGAATCTCCCGGTGGGCCCCTGAGCAAGGTGGGCCCCTAGTCTCCCACCCCCTGCACAAGTGGCACATAACACAGTAGACTTACTGCACTACATACATATATTCAGTATACAGCACCTCAACCAGCCTATATTCATATAAAAAACTTGATGGCTTATTAAAGAAACTCTCCAGTTTATTATTTTAGACATGATCAGAGCTGAGATGACTTCTAGGTATAGAGGAAAGCTGCCAGTATCCTCTATCCCCAGGACCTACCTTCTCAAAGTTGCTGCAGGGACCCCCATATTCAATCATCTGGTAGCATCTTGCTGCTATGTGAGCAGGTAATATTTGAATGTATCCGTATGGTGGGCCCCCAAAATAAATTTTACTGGTGGGCCCTAGTCACCCCTGTCCGACCCTGTGGGGGTTAATTTACAAAGACCATCTTTTTCCATCGCTCTTTGTTCCTCCTCTGCACCGCTGAAGGATTAGCCTAATTTATGAATTATGTGCACCTGTTCTGTCTTCATACATGTTCACTCAGTGTGCAGTCTGACATTCAGCATAAACCATTTCTGTCTTCCAAATAAGAGGACTGTTCTTTGTAGTCTAACTTGTTTATTGGCAAAACAGGAGAATTTGATCGATCGATCAATTGATTGATTGATTGGTAAAACTATAAGGATACAAATAACATGAATAAGTATATAGCATAGCATGTACTGTAACATTTGCATAACACTGAAGCACATGGTAAAATGGCTGTTTAACATAGAACTTCATGTCTAACACCTAACAGTTATAACAACTTCCCTGAGTAACAATTATAACTAGCTGAACAGCTCTGCATAACATAATGTCCCTGAAACAAAGATAGATCTCTCACCAGATATGCTTTTACCAGGATGGTGGAGTTTAAGAAGGAGACATGCATAGGACAGTTCTGTACTGTGTCCTGGAGACTTCTCTTTCCCAGGATGCTTTGCACTCCCACAATTCTTTGCACCACCCACAATGCAGCAGTCTTTGTAACAAGGAAGTGTAATACAATTTAACACCGCTAGATGCTGCTGTAACCACATTAATCACTACAGAAACATCAAAACTGAAGAAAAAGGTGATATGTAATGGTTTTTCCTAACCAACACCTGTTTCAGGCATAAAAGATAGTAAATGTGTCAGGACCGGAGTCCCAGCCCCCGTCACACACTAGCCACTATATAGTTACAAAAAGGGGTCTTGCGCCTATTTTTACTCCTAAAACAGCCGTAAAAATATTCTTAAGGATATTAATAAAAGTTACCTTAAGCTATTCACCCAGAACCCTAAGGAGACTGGGTGGGATTGGTTGAGTATAGTTATGCATTGAGCTGAGTTAGAGGTATGGCTTAGTATAAAAAAGGTATGGCTATTAGTTTATATAAAATATATAGCGCCACAAACAGATGTTTGAGATATAGCTAAAATTTATGGAACAGTCTTACCATTCAGACGCCCCCTGGTAGGGATCAGCCTAGCGTGGTGGAAATAATACCGCGTCTGGGCCGAGAGTTAGATGTAGTCGTAGGTAATTGCAAGATGTAGACTGGTGCAGGGAACCACTGTCCCTAGTAGGCCCTGATTGGGGAAGGGGGCAATGCTAGTGTTCACCTGCCTATCTACACAGAGTTCCTACCCCGCAAGGGGCGGCCCTGTCCGGATACCTTACCTTAGAATAGGCGGGTATCCCTATTTATGCCCTATAGGATGGTTCCCAACGTGTCACGTTTCAAGTGATAAATCATCAGGGGAAGAGATCCAAAATGTGCAAAAGTAATCCTTAGATCAGTGGATCACTAGGATTGAAGAGAATGGGACATTGATGGTCCTAAAGGAAGGAGGACCCCACAGATTCTTTGAAGAGGGGCGCCTCTGGGGCAGCTGATCTGACACGTTGGGAACCATCCTATAGGGCATAAATAGGGATACCCGCCTATTCTAGGTTAAGGTATCCGGACAGGGCCGCCCCTTGCTGGGTAGGAACTCTGTGTAGACAGGCAGGTGAACACTAGCATTGCCCCCTTCCCCAATCAGGGCCTACTAGGGACAGTGGTTCCCTGCACCAGTCTACATCTTGCAATTACCTACGACTACATCTAACTCTCGGCCCAGACGCGGTATTATTTCCACCACGCTAGGCTGATCCCTACTAGGGGGCATCTGAATGGTAAGACTGTTCCATAAATTTTAGCCATATCTCAAGCATCTGTTTGTGGCGCTATATATTTTATATAAACTAATAGTAAAAGTTATATTTTAAGCTCTCCCAAATTCTCTATTGTTCATTAAATTGTTAGTGGGAGCACCAATATCTATAAATCCTAACCACCCTACATAGAATTTTTCTAAGACATTGTTGGCTTAATAAAGATGGACCATTGAAGGTGGATGCTGTAGACATCTGTTTTTCCTGGACTGATACAGTAGAAGGGAGCATCATTGCACATAGGCATCCAGATATCCTCAGTGGTCTGTGTGGTCTTACACTCTTTACCTATTCTACTAATCAATGTATCAATCTGTCCAATAAATCACCATACAACTAAAATAAATAATGCTATTAGAAGGGACAAGGATATTCTCCAAATATAAAAAAAATTCCAACAGGAATCTCCCTGAGCAAAGTTTAGAGGCACCCTACTGGATGAAATTAGAAGCTAATATAGAAAAAGGGATACCATACATTCCCCTTTTGAGATGGATATGTTATACGTCAAGAGTTACATGCTCGCACTCGCTCCTCTGCTCTCAGTGAAGCCGCCGGCGCCTCTACTTCTGGGTGGAACGATTTGCTTGGTGCATGCGCAGTCTGAATCTGCGCTGCTTGGGCAATAGCAGCAGATTGAGTGCACAAGCGCCAACTTACAGCCCTGTCTAACACTGTCAATCAAAGAAGGGGGAGCGCACAGAGCACATGGGTATTTCATTAGCGGTGATCCAAGGATTCCAGCCAGCCCCTTGATGCTTGAAATTACCTAAATATAAAAAGAAAGATTTCTCTGTAGCAGTTCATCCTACAGACAAAAGAAAGGTATCATTTTACCCAGCATGATCAACCCTACCAGTCAATATGCCTGGTTTAATAGGGTTGATCATGCTGACAGATGCTCTCGATCTGTTGTGCCAAGGCAAAATTTCATAGAGATTCATATACTTGAATCAGGGAATAGAGGATATGATTAATATAATTACTGGTAGTTTATTCCATGAAACAAATTTATCACACGTGTTTGATCAGACATCACATTATAGTCTGTTGTTGTATAAAAAGGATTGACATAACTATGACCCTCCCATGTGAACTGGATTATAGTGCTCCTAAAATAAAAACATTGACGTCATCTAGTCTTACACAACAATGCAATGTGACAATAAAATATCCAGTGATCATTTTTATAGCATCCCTGCACATCCAAAAATTCTGTTTATTTGCAAATACTTTGTATTTTTCACATGTGACTTACACATTGACTCCAGGAGCCTGGCCAGATATTATAATGTACAAATACCGATCCAAATCATGGAAGTATGGAAATAATGGTTTATGTCATTACATTTAAAGAGACAAGTGTTGGATTTTCTTGCTGAACTGAAGAATCTGGTTTATATTAAAACTGCTGAGACTCCCACTATTCCCAGAAGAATCAAAGGGGCCACTTTGCCTTATAAAGTATAGGGATCAGTCTGACTAAATCCTCCTTAAAAAAAAACACTTGAGTTTTTGTTGCAGTTTTTTAAACTAAAGACTGGAGTGGATTCGAGAAGACTAAAAAATATAAGGGAAGGACTTATATTTCTCTTTCTTGCTGGATCTACTTCTGGTTTTTGGCTCCAGTAGCACGTGTGAAGACACCTTTTGTAACAAATCATGCTTAGAAGTCTGAAAATAATGATTTAGGTCATTACATAAAATAAAATAAAAAGTGCTGGATTTCTCAATACTATTCCTCATGGTCTTGCACAACTGAAGAATCTGGTTTAGGGTCCATTCACACGTCCGTAAGTGTTTTGCGGATCCGCAAAACACGGAGACTGGCAACGCGCGTTCTGCATTTTGCGGACTGCACATCGCCGGCACTTAATAGAAAATTGCAATTGCGGACAAGAATAGGACATGTTCTATTTTTTTCGGAAACGGAATTGCAGACCCGGAAGTGCGGATACGCAATTCCAGATCCAGGCAGCACATCGTGCGGCCCCATAGAAATGAAAGGGTGTGCAATTCCGTTCCTCAAAATGCGGAACAGAATTGCGGACGTGTGAATGGAGCCTTAGATTGAGTCAAACTGCTGAGACCCCCACCAAACTCCAGAAGAAGGGATCACAGTGCTAGTCACTGTTGGGGCTGAGTTGCAGTTCCTGCACAGGAGAAGCAATGTGCGTAGTAAAAAATCCAAAGGGGTCACTTTAAAGTATAAGGATCAGTCTGACTAAACTGGAGTGGAGTGGATTGAAGACTGGAGTGGATTCAAAAAAAAAATTAACTATAAAGGAAGGACTTATACTTTTCATTCTTACTGGATCCACTTCTTGGCTCCAGTGTGAAGACATCTTTAGTAAGCTATCATGCAGACTCGTGTAGAGTTTATTTGGTCTCTCTCCTTTCCTCCCTATTTTTCTCTAAATTCTCCTGAATTGAATCACCTACAATTCTGATTCTATAGAACTGATTCACTCAACTCTAGTTAAAAGGGCATCTGTCAGCAGATTTGTAGCTATGAAACTGGCTGACTTGTTACATGTGCGCTTGGCAGCTGAAGGCATCTGTGTTGGTTCCATGTTCATATGTGCCCGCACTGCTGAGAAAAATGATGTTTTATTATATGCAAATGATCCTCTAGGAGCAATGGGGGCTCTGCCCTCTCTGCAACTGCCACCTCCTCTCCACTTTGATTAACAGGGCCTGACATGATGATGTTTTCACTGCCTGGCCCTATCAATCAAAGTGGAGAGGGCACGGCAGTTGCAGAGGGAGAGAGAGCAGAGCCTATAGGTGTAATGGCAACTCCCCCGTTGCTCCTAGAGGTTCATTTGCATATATTAAAACATCAGCAGAGCACATGGGACCAACACAGATGCCTCTAGCTGCCAAGCGCACATGCAACAGGTCAGCCATTTTCATAGGTACAAAGCTGCTGACTGATGCCCTTTAAAGTCAATTACCAAACCTTCGTTTTTGATAGGAGGGTGACTGGAGGACACTATTTTTTTCAGTAAAATTCCTTTTTAATTTCTGTCTGCATTAGTTGCAAAGGGAAGTAACAAGTCAAATATTATTGGGTTAACAAACGTGATAAATATGCCCTTAGGTCTGAAATAAATTCCTATGAGTCCATAAGAAAACTAAAAAAGATGCTAGAATAACTAAGGTTACTTTCACACCTGCGGCATGAATACTGGCAGGCTGTTCCGGCAGAAAACAGCCTCCCGGAATTCTATGGATCCAGCACTGCTGGATGCACCCGGAATGCCTGCCAGCCCCATTAAGTATAATGGGGTCCGGCAGAGATGCTGTTGTATTCCGGCAAAAATGCAGAAAATCGTCCGGACACAAACCATTGCTTACTGCATTGTTTTTCCCGGAACAAGCAGCCGGATCGTAGTGCCGCCATTGTGAAAGTAGCCTAAGACTGCTGATTAGTCCTTATTGTATATTGTAAGCTGCTCTGATTGTGTATCATGACCTTACCATGTTTACAGTGTGCTTATACCTTATACAATTAATATATGTTTGAAGCTATCTCCACTGAATGTAGCTAAGGATTTCTTGATCACAGAGTCGCATCCCTTCAAAAGTCTTGCATGTTGATGCCTTAAAAGGATGCTGAAGCTGAGATGTTGCAGTCGTTATCTTTAGACAGTAGATACAGTATTAATAGCTCAACAGGCAGGAACATTTCATATTAGTAACCAATGCCATTGTCTGACTAATCCAGGCAAACAAAGATCTAGGGTGGTCACCTCTGTTGCTCACTGCTTCTTACTTTCTCTGAAGAACAGACCCAACACGTAGCAGGTAAGATGTTCTTGTAGTATCTTCTCTTTTAAAATATATAGGGGGAAATTTACCAAGCAACATGTGACAGAAATGTGTAGCAAACTGTGTCAAATAAATTGGGTACATGGCCTGCACCGAATTTAGGATGTGTTATCGACACTTGTTACATCTACCTTGACTATTTCAAAAAGTGTCTACAAAAAGGTGTAGCTAGGAGGATCCTGTACAAGATATTCGGGCTATAGAAGGCCAGCCAGGAGGTTAGGGTGTTTCATTTTGTAATGGAAAAAAATAAAATGTAACATTTTTGCAGACTTTGCTTACGCCCCGAGTCTCAGTGATGTAAAAGATATATATGCCAAACTTCAAGAAGATTGGATAATATTTAGAGGTTGCAAACTTTGATCAGTTTTGTAAAAGTAGGCAAAAAATAAGATTTTTCAATGTTAATTACTTTTATTGGGAAAACTAGAAATCACAAACTTAAAATAATATCAAAACTAGACACTAAGATTAATAGGTAGTATGATAGGCAAAACGTGTTATATTACCGTAATCAACTTTGAACAATGCAATCCCTTCTTGTGTTAGCTCGGTGACGACTTTTCTGTGATACTCGACTACCCTCAACAAGAATTGTTTTTGTTGTTCGTCCCTGACCGATTGGTAAAGCTTTTTTATCAGAGCAATTCCTCTTTCTGCGGTATCATTGACCACCTTAAGAGCGTTGACATGGCTTCTTAGAGAATCACTGCAGTATTCTGTCACGTCGTGGATCCCAAACAATTCAAAGAACGTCTTTGTTTTATTAGTAGCAAAATGGCTCAGGTCTTTTCCTTCAAAAACTAGGTTTTTACCCTCTAATCGTTTCACTTACTTTGTCTTTGCAGGTTTGGTTTCTAAATTTTTAGTCATATTTTCCTTAACAGCTTGAGTAATACGTTCGTCCAAAAAAGCCAATCCTACGTTTGTTTCTGACAGATACCAAAGGTGTCTCTTAGCAACTGTGAGAGCACTTTTTTTGACCTCTGCATCTGGGTAAGTGCTCAGAAGCTGTAGCAAATCGAAATCATTCTTTGGAGCTCATCGACCTACAATTGCCTCGTGCAAAAAGCGAACATATATTAGGCTGACAAAATGTGAAACCCGTTTCATTCCTTTTAATTGTCGTTGAGGAATATTCAACTGTTTAGTGAAGAGGATAATTTTAAGTGCATATATTGCCTTTGCCATCCACCTTGCTTGATGCAGAGCCCCTGGGATCCTGAAACTGAAGTCGTTTTTAAACCAACCTCCTAGGTACAGGAATGAGAGTAGTAATAAAAGTGATCAATGTGTGCAACCCTAAATATTATCCAAACTTCTTGAAACTTGGCATATATATCTTTTACATCACTGAGACTCGGTGATGTATGAAAATCACATCTTTGGAAAAATGAAACACCTTACAGGAGGTGTCATGAAGAGATGAGTGGAACCAAATTTGCACTATTTTCCACAGGATATAAATTGATCCAACGACAATGAAAAATCTTCCCCCTTAAATTCTAAAATATTAAAATATGTGTTTGTACTATTAGGCAGGAATTTGGATATGGACACTTATAAAACTATTTTATATGACCATATCTGAGGTCTGTTTCCTCCATATTGTCTGCTGAAAAAAAGAATAATGGAGGAATGAGGAATGAAAAGATCCTTTTCTTGTGCGTAGGTTAAAGTCTAGCCCCAGTTCCCAATGTTAAGGAATTAGTAGTACAAGATGTGCTATTGTATATTTTATAATCTCTTGAGTTCCATTCAGTTTTGGGTCATAATCCGCCCCCTCTGAAACAGATACTTTTCCACAATGTGAGTGAAGGCATAGATGTGGTCGTGTGTGGAGCTTAATATATGTACGCTTGATCTACTATGCCCTATGAGCTATGCAATGCGTAGAATACTTTCCATAGTTTTGTGTAGTAAATCATCTCTGTATATGAGCTGTATGTTTAATTACACTTAAATGTACACGTTTTGTGCTAGGAAAGACCATGCACATTGCCTACTAGATCATCAACATCAGGTACAGGTTCATCCTCAGTCAATTTCTAGTATTGTCTAATTGTTCTAATTTCAGAGTATAACATACTGGGGCAAATGTTCTGTTGAAAATGTACCAAACCTTTGGCGCAATTTGCTCCAAAAAAAAACACATTTATTAACCGTTTTACAACATTTGAACATTTACTCCATCTCATTCAACAAAGAGCATGGCGTAGCCAAGGAGGCATGGCTTTGTGACACTATTCAAAAAAGAGAAGAAACAAATTCCAGCGATCTTCTAAATCAAATCCATCTTTATTGAAGCATATAAAATCCAGTATAATCCAAAGTCAAGGACAAAAAAACGCACCATTTCTGACGCTTCATGGCACTATTGCCCCGATTTATCAAGACTAGCATGTGCTGCACCAGTCTTTAAAGCCTTGCTCTGCCGGAGGAGGCATTTAATTTACAAGAAGTCCATGCAGTCCATGTGTCAGACTGAAATCTACTACCTTTTAGCTGGCATAGAACAAAACATACAATGCAACAGCACTCTGTAAACCAAATAAAGTACAAAAATGTATCATATTGCTTATGCTATAAATTAGAGATGCTTGGCAAATCATTTTGTACAAAATAATTTGAGCCCGTCTGCCGCACGTCAAGGCGATCTCTGTAAGACGGGAACCTAACACTAAGTTCAACCTGTTATGTGCCATGACAGCGACCATGAAGTTCAGGGGTTGTAGGTTCTGCCTGCATGCTGGACCACAAGTACCAACATGCATGCTGAGCAAACTAAGCTTTATACTCATGCTAATTAAAATCAGCTTATGAGGCAAATAGGCTGATCAGGAGTGCACGACCAAATAGGAGAGTCAGCCACACCTCCTGCACAAACGCAAAGAGAAAAAGGGGGTCAGTCAGCACATCCCAGTGCGCAGGCGCACGTCGCCATGGCTGAAAACACAACATAGAACAAAACATACAATGAACTCTGCAAATCAAATAAAGTACAAAAATGAATTATATTGCTTATGCTATGCTTATAAATTAGAGATGCTTGGCACATCATTTTGTACAAAATTATTTGAGCCCGTCTGCTGCACGTCAAGGCGATCTCTGTAAGATGGGAACCTCACACTAAGGCCTCTTTCACACGGGCATGTCCGGATTAGGTCCGGATGCGTCCCGATGCATTGCGGCAAACCCGCGCGAGTAGGAACGCAATTGCAGTCAGTTTTGACTGCGATTGCGTTCCAATGTTAATTTTTTATCGCGCGGGTGCAATGTGTATCCAGACCCAAACTTCTTCACAGAAGCTCAGGTTTGGGTTAGTTGTAGTGTAGATTGTATTATCTCCCCTTATAACATGGTTATAAGGGAAAATAATAACATTCTGAATACAGAATGCATAGTTCAATAGCGCTGGAGGGGTTAAAAAATAAAATAAAAATTTAACTCACCTTAATCCACTTGTTCGCGCAGCCGGCATCTCTTCTGTCTTCATCTGTGAGCAATAGGACCTTTGATGACGTCACTGCGTTCATCACATGGTCCATCACATGATCCATCACCATGGTGATGGATCATGTGATGAGCGTAGTGACGTCATCAAAGGTTCTATTGCTCACAGCACAGATGAAGACCGAAGAGATGCCGGCTGCGCGAACAAGTGGATTAAGGTGAGTTAAATTATTATTATTATTTTTTTAACCCCTCCAGCGCTATTGTACTATGTATTCTGTATTGAGAATGCTATTATTTTCCCTTATAACCATGTTATAAGGGGAAATAATAAAGATCGGGTCCCCATCCCGATTGTCACCTAGAAACCGTGCGTGAAAATCGCACCGCATCCACACTTGCTTGCGGATGCTTGCGATTTTCACGCAACCCCATTCATTTCTATGGGGCCTGCGTTACGTGAAAAACGCACAAAGAGGAGCATGCTGCGATTTTCACGCAACGCACAAGTGATGCGTGAAAATCACCCCTCGTGTGCACAGCCCCATAGAAATGAATGGGTCAGGATTCAGTGCGGGTGCAATGCGTTCAACTCACGCATCGCATCCGCGTGGAATACTCGCCCGTGTGAAAGGGGCCTAAGTTCAACCTATTAAGTGCCATGGCAGTGACCATGAAGTTCAGGGGTTGTAGGTTCCGCCTGCATGCTGGACTACAAGTACCAACATGCATGCTGAGCAAACTAAGCTTTATACTCATTGTGGCAAAAACCACACCTCGTGCCTGCTTGATGTCGCCTACGTCGAGCTCACGAGAGGCGGTATATACGCGGGGTATATACCCCGCCTATGGGTAGGGTCCACTTCTCCTTCTTTGATGCTGGGAGCAAATGACCCATAAAACCCCTTAGGGCTCATAGCCCCAGACCAGAATGTTGCAGGAAGATGGTTCCGGGCCCAATTGATGCGCCTGGGTTCTGGCTACAACTAGAGTCCATACATGGTACCGGTATTTGGTTTCTGTGGGGAGATATGGATATCTCCTTTCCCTGGCATCGCCCCATCAAACAAAGACCATGGGCACGTACATCATGGCCACCGGGACACAAATATGTATCCGGTTTGCGCCTGCGATGGCCGGGCGATTTATAATTCCTTATGAAATGTAGGTGCCAAGATGTCTGGAAGGTGTCATTGATCCTGGCGAAGGCTGATACCTCCTGCTGGGGTTTTTTCCTGCAGGATCTAGCTTGTCTCCAAACTGGCTGATTGAGGTGTGACATTCTCCACCTGGGGTCTCCTTGAAGCCTGGACCCCTGGGGCTTTCTTCCTGGCTAGCTGACAATCAGATGGCTGGGACTTTAAAGCAGGGCCCTCCTGTGGAGTTCACTACTTCTGAAATCTGTCAGCAAATGGTGTGTGTGAGGACATGGCTGACAGTAAATATTAATCCATATTCCTCACACTCATGCTAATTAAAATCAGCTTATGAGGCAAACAGGCTGACCAGGAGTGCACAACCAAATAGGAGAGTCAGCCACACCTCCAGCACAAACGCAAAGAAAAAAAGGGGCTCAGCATCCATGTTGGTACTTGTAGTCCAGCATGCAGGTGGAACCTACAACCCCTGAACTTCATGGTCACTGTCATGGCACTTAACAGGTTGAACTTAGTGTTAGGTTCCCATCTTACAGAGATCGCCTTGACGTGCGGCAGACGGGCTCAAATAATTTTGTACAAAATGATTTGCCACGCATCTCTAATTTATAAGCATAGCATAAGCAATATAATTCATTTTTGTACTTTATTTGGTTTGCAGAGAGCTGTTGCATTGTATGTTTTGTTCTATGTTGTGTTTTCAGCCATGACGACGTGCGCCTGCGCACTGGGATGTGCTGACTGACCCCCTTTTTTATTTTTACCTTTTAGCTGGCGTAGATCTCAGTCATCATTTATGCCAGTTTCTGGCATAAGTGCTGATAAATGTGCCAGGGCCGATAGCTCTGTCCAAGCATCATGCTCGCCATGCCCCCTTTTCAGAAACAGGAGACAGCATGTAAAAAGTCTCAAAATCTGGATTTGCAACTTTTTTTATCCTAAAACCATGGCATAAAGAGATGATAAATCTCCCTCTATGTGCCAAACAATGCTCCAAAATGTGGTGCTTTTTTTAAGTAAAGTAAGCCAACAAATAGGAGGTATAAAGTTAGACTGGATAGTCTAAAGATGTGCAAGATTTGTCATCCAGCATCAAGCACTGTGATATATCTGGCACAGTTTTAATTCTGACTATTAGTATTAGTAAATCTGCCCTAACAGTGGCCTTGTACTCTGTCACACAGGCTAAGAATTGATGATGATCAGATTCTTATGTGTTGGTTCCCTAGGTTTACCCTGTAACAGCATTATATGTGTAATGACCCGGAGTGCCATTACCACTCCCGCACCCCGCAATTGTCTCCTATGGTCTAATTCCATGTCATCTTATGTATTTATTGCAGGTCGGTCACAATGTGCATATCTATTTCTTGTAACTGTTATGTTCAGATGTAATGTACCTGGTTCACCAGAGGTGGCAGCAAACATGGCAGTGCTAATTTTGCAGAGGATGGAACCCTTCTTTCCATTCTAAACCCTCTCTCGAAAGAGAG
Source organism: Bufo bufo (assembly GCF_905171765.1). Classification (NCBI taxonomy): domain Eukaryota; kingdom Metazoa; phylum Chordata; class Amphibia; order Anura; family Bufonidae; genus Bufo; species Bufo bufo. Next base: position 434,190,812 of record NC_053391.1, read on the forward strand.
GAGAAGACTAGTTAGTTAGAGTCAGTTGAGAGTTCCCCCCTGCCAAGGGAGGAAGCAGGTCCACGTCCCTGCAGGATGTGTACTGTCTAAGCCAGCTAGAGCACCTTTAGCTCTGCTGGATATGGAGGCCGTAGCCTGGAGCCTCATCAGCCAGGAGGAAAAGTTCCCTGGATTAATCTAAAGTCAGACTACAGAGAGAAGTTGCAGCATAAAGTAAGAAGCAAAAATTCAATTTAAGCCTGTCATTGCGGCAGAGCCAGAGAGCAACAGATGTAGCAGAGTCAAGTATGTTTGCCTGCCAGAGTTAATGCTAACGCCTGCTGGAACCAAGACAAAGCCTGAAACTGGTGGAGAAGCATTTATTGAAAGTAAAGATGCTATTGAACTTCACACAAGGTCTGGACTCAGTTATTTACTTTACTTTTGCACCTAACGGTGCTGGCGTCACGAACATCAGGGACCCTGCCGCCAAGGCATTTTAACAAAAACCCATTCCACTCAGGACACCTCAAACACCATCTGGCGGGATTCCCTGGACAAACAGAGAGTGCCCCGAAGGGACCAACTGCTATATCATCAATACATTTTTTCATTCATTTTGATTGAAAGAAATGGACCCTAATGGCAAGTGATTGGCTACAAAGGCAGCTCTAAATGTTTTTATTTTCTCCTAGACCTTTGGGGCCCACTATGGTATGCAGCAGCAGTTTTCAGAGCGTTCTGCACTGTTGGGTTCCATCTGCTCGGCTTCTCCAGGATAGGTCATCAATATCAGATTAGCTGGGGTCTGACTCTCAGCACCCCTGCTGATCAGCTGTTTGAAGAGGGTGCAGGGCTTGTGAGAGTGCTGCAACCTCTTCAGTGTTTACCTGCCCACTGTCTAGATTGTAGTGGTGGTACAGTGTGAATTGGAGAAGAAGCTGTAATAACACCGCACCTGCACTATATTCTAGACAGCGTGCAGGTAAATATTGAAGCTGCTATGGTTTCCAGCGCTGTGGTCTTTTCAAACAGTTGATTGTCTGGGGAGCCTGGAGGCGGACCCCTAATCGTCTGATTTTTCTATGACCTATCCTGAGGATATTATGACACTGCATAACCCCTTAAGTATGGATGCTGCTGTTGTTGGGCAGCAATAACTAACATTTAATATTATAGCCAAATCTCACATGTTGCAGACTACATTTATTAAATTAAATATTAAAGTTTGACATATATTACAAATATATGTTATATGAAGCCCATCTTGTGGGTTGTAAGTGTCCTAATCATTACTCGCGGCTGCTCTCCTTGAGACCACTATCGCGAGCACCTCTGCACCGCTACTCCGCTGTTCTGGGCTTCCCTGCCCAGCATCCTGTTCACCACTGCTCTTCTCTGGCTGGGGTTTATGTTTCTGCTCTTCTAATTTGCATGCTGATTCTCAGCTCCTTAAAGGAGTTATCCAGGAAAAGATATTTATGACTTTTCCTCAGGATCAGATTTGCAGGGGTGCGACACCCAGGACCCCCACTGATCAGCTGTTAGAAGAGGCCCAGAGCACCACAACCTCTTCCAAGGCTAGTGACATCACTGCACATCTGTCACAAGTCCTAGCTGCAGCTCAGCCCCATTCACGTCAATGGTGCTGAGCTGCAATACCAAGCACTGCCACTATATGTTGTACTGCGCTGTCCTTGGAAAGCTGCCGGAAGCCTGCATCACTCACCATAGCTCCGGTGAGCGCAGCGGCTCTCTGAAACAGCCGATCGGCAGTGGAGGTGCTGGAACTCGGACCTCGGCTGATGTGATAATGATGACCTATCCTGAGGATAAATCATCATGATCTTTTCCAGGAGAAACCCTTTAAAATGAATTCCCTGGGAATGGTTTTAAATGGCTGCCGAAAACCTGTCTTAGAATGTGAACAGGACTGGTTGCCCCCACTTGCAGAGCTGCCTATGGGGGTGGGGGCCTCACTACAGTCTGCGCTCTGGCACTTGCATATACTACACATTGATGAGTTTTCCTGTCAGGCTGGTCAGCCATGATGGCATATCATAGGCAGGATTACGTCATTACCATCTATTGTAGAGCATTGTAGGGTGTAGTGAGCCCCCCCCCTCCTTCCTCCTTCCCCAATCACAGACAGCTCTGCTAGTGGTGGCAACATTGTAGGACGGGTTTTGCTAGTGACCATTTTAAATCATTCCTGGAGAACCCCTTGCCCATTTTCTGCTACTGAGACCCCATATCCTAAAACAATTCAGCATGAATTAATGAATAGATATGCAGATGCAGTGACGTAAAACACCACATAAGTAGGCAAAACTGCAGTTCTCGATTATGGGAAAGATGGCTGCAAAAGTTGTGTCATAATGGTTGTCACCCAGCTTTGTCAAACTCTGCTATGTCTGCACAGAAATGTTAACAGCTTGTACACACCAGAGACTTATATTTACTGGTCATTTTATTTTTTTTCACTTTAGTAGAAAATGCTAAGTGTTCTATACAGATGACAAATAACCAGAGAAAGAGCTCTGATGAGAAACACGGCTCCTCTGAACTGGAGAAAAGTAACATGCTTAATAAATTATCTCCCCACATGCATGCAAATATTCCTTTGTAGCTGTACCATGCTATTTAAACCCACAGGGCATATCTGTTTTACAACTGTGGTACTGTAAAAGATGTGTATTCTGGATACTCTTCCCCTCCTTAGAATTTTACTGCATATGTGTCTAATGGCTCTTTAACAGGGTTGTCTGGTCCTTCATCAGTTAGCAAGAGTGGAGGATAACTGTAAACAGCATATCTGCCTCTGGAGGACCCGGCATATCCATGCGTTATAAAGACAGCTCAGTGCAGTGCTTTATTTCCCCTGTGGTGGCGCTGCAGGGGAATTAAACACTTGCTACAAGGTCAATCACTGATCGCTGGGGATCCCAGCTGCGAATAACTCTTGATTACTATATTGTTAGGGGGCAGTTCAAGCTAAAAAGGGGTTTTGAAGCTGGGATGCCACATTGAACATGTGACAGTCCATCCTGCAGATAATAGGTTATAAAGCAGAAGTAGCTGGGCAGATTGATATATAACTTGTGGGAAAAGTTTCAGTATAATTTAGAATTTACACCTCTGCTCTTTTTGGGCTTAGGAGTTATGCAGTGACTGGCAGATACAGAATATACGCAGCTGTCAGTAAGACTGCCCACTGGACTCCCAAAGCTTGGAAAGAGTCAACGTATATGTATAAGTGAAATATAGCTGCTCCTAAGTTCCCACTCTTTCACTCTCAGCCTTGACAGGAGTTTCAGCAAAAGTGAAGGACTCAGAAGGTATAATGTTCTGCTACTTCTTTATATTTTCTTAGTTTCACCCCGAACCACATAGCAGGTTTAGGTGGAGATATTTCAAACCAGTATCAAATGCTACACATTCCCTTCTGCCCAGGATAAACTTCAGGGTCGCGGTGACATTTCCCGAGAATGGAGCGTTTCTGAGAGAGCAATCCAGATGTTTGTTCAGTAATTACCTCTGGCTTCACCCTACCTCTCAGCAATGGCGCTCGTGTATCAATAGGGTCTTTGTACTACACATTCTTTATCATGACGGGGTTGGCAAAACTTGTTCTGTCTGCGACATACTTTAACTAATGTCAGATGAGGGGGTTTGTAGGGCAGGTCTAGGCTTTTCTAGGTGTGTTGATAATTATGCCGAAGAGATGGATTTTGGGTCCAATATAATTATGGCGCCCCTTTCAAGTGCATTACTTCATTGATACATCACCCCCATTCTGCTTTACTGATGATAAATGTAGTCTAATGATTATCAAATGATATTGTGTTATATTATAAAGCGACTTGCTACGTTCATGCCTTATGTTACTTTTCTTATTAGAGACGTATGACTGACAGGTACTTGAGGGTCTGGCTGCTGACCTGGCGGCTAATGGGGATCCTGGATGAACAATCTGTTCTAGGGGATATTTCACTGCGAGCCATTTGATGAAGTAGGTTAGAAGGGAAGCAAGTCAGTCTGATTGCAGGAAACATTCCAACAAAGACATTTATCTGTAAAATGAAAAAAGCCACAACCTTTGGAAAAGAGAAAGTGTTGGATGCCAGCTGCAGCAGCGTAAAAGAGTGCGAGAGTGGGATGCGTTTGTCTCCTTATAAGGTAAAATGATATGAGGGGCTTCACCGAAGGAGCCTGTTCCACACAATCTGGATGTAGTGCTGGGATCCTGCAGTGACACTACTCCAGCTGTGCAGCTGCCTGAGCACTGCTCTGCGCCACTGGATGTGTGACTTCCTCTGCCCCTGGGAGCAAGAGCTGCTGCTCTGTAAGTACAGGCTACTCTCTTTTGTTAGAACTAGCTGGGGGTCAGCATGCTGGCTGATGGAGGAAATGCTGTGCTAGCAGACAGAAGGTGAGAGGACGGGTGTGCGAGGGCAGGCAGCCTCCGTGCACGTGCAGTCCTATGAATGAGAATGCATAGGGAATATGAAAATAGACAGCTGCATCTACATCAATGCTATTTACACTGCCTTTGCACAGAATTGAATGTTGACATGTTTCATGTAACCCTATCTAATCTATTCTAACATAGCAGTCAGTGGGCTGGTGGAGGAAGCAATGGACAGTAGTTGACAAGGTATTATTATTCCATGACTGTTTCTATGAATGAATAATGCAGCATAAAATATCGGAAACAGTAAACGTTGTGAAAGAGAACGGTCCATAGAAAAGCGACATGTACAATGCACTTGTGAGCAGAGCATTCTCAAATCACCCATCTTTATATACACGCGCCTACAAGTATTTTCATTATGTGTTTGGACACATTTTATACATTTGTGTTATTGCAGAAAGATATGGAAAAATCCCGACACGTGAACTGAAACATGCATTAGTACAAGTGGTTTCGCAACTCGTTCGATGACAAACTGTTAGTAGATTCTCGAGAGGGAATGATAGGTATAGTAGTATATAGAAAATAGTGCACTGCTGATGGGAGGTGAACCAGAGAGTTCTATAATCTTTCACCCATATTTATGCTAATGATTTCCATTGTTCTGATTCGTTATAAGAGCAGAACAACAAACAATGAATAAGTGACAGATCCAGTACATAACTAAAACTAACGTCGCCAGACGGACCCCATTGTCCATAATGCAATCTGGCAGTCTATCATTTTCTAGACAAAATAGTCCTGCACGCAGGATATTTTTGAAGAAATCCGTCACCAAGTCCTAAAACTGAGTTTCTGATGCAAAATGTGAACTTAACCTAAGGCAACAAATTGCACGATATTTGGGGATTTTGCGGGTACATTTTTATTTACTGTGTATATTCTTTGAACATTTTAAACAGCCAAAATGTAATCTATGATATTAAAGGTGCTTTCCAAGACTTTCTACTAAATATCTATCCTCTGGATAGGTCATCGGTCACCGATCAGTTGCTTGTGACATCATGTTCATCTGTCACATGGCCTAGGCACAGCCCCATTGAAGTTAATGGGGCTGAGCTTGGTGAGCAGAGAGAAGGCTATGGCACTACTGGGAGTGCCAGTGCCTTCTTAAAAGGTGATTGGCTGGGGACCTGGGTGTCGCCCCCCCCCCCCCACCACCACCGATCAGATACCGATGACCTATTGAGAGCATATGTCTCAGTCCTAGTCTCAGGAAACTCTTTTAAAGCGGTTCATCATACACAACATACAGATCAGTGCAGGGCAGGGGATCAAACAACTCTCTTTAGGATCAGGTAGAAGAGTAACTAAAATATGCTGCTTGCACAAATACTCCCTAAGTAGGTAAAGTTTTGAGGTTGTATGGCCAGGAACATTGCAAGCATTGATGGATCTCACCCACTGTGTACCATACCATATGCTGATGATATATCAGAACATGTGGAAAACAGACCAGCAACCATAGTCACAGTTCTGAAGAAACAAAAGTATTGATACATGGAGGCAGTTTTTATAGTACCGTTGGGGTGGTATTGCAGTTAGTACTCCTGAGCATATTATAACTGCCCCTGTATGGGGACACAGTGGCACTCTGTGATACAGAACTGAAGGGGGCACTATGGTTGCTATGGTGCTCTGTGACATGGAATTGGTGGGAGTACTATAGCTATTATTCATGGTCAACACTGGAGCTGGTATTAGTTGAGGTAATATGGTTGTATTCCTCGTGTGTTGTAAGAAGTACTTATGAGGGGTATTATAGCTGCCACTAATAGGTACACTGTGGTAGGATGTTATAGCATGTTATAGAGCAGGAGGAGCTGAGCAGATTGATGTATAGTTTTATGGGAATAAACAGATCCAGTATAACTTGTGCTTTATATTTTTAAATGGCTGCTCATTCTCAGTACAGATTACCATTGAAAACAATGGGATAATGGGTTTACTGAAGTTTTCAAGCATATTTTCACACGTAAATACGCACCAAAATCCATCTAGAGTCGAAACCATGTAAATATACCATAAGCAGTATTCCCTCTAACTTTTGTGACTGTGAAGCATCTCAAGTCACCACACTCAGTCCTGAACCGAGCACATGGACTACTCACAGCAAGACGTAGGTCCAGACTGATGATCCCAGGACCTTTTCCACCTGACTCCTGGTGTTGATCACTGGCCACTGTCAGGATGTTCGGTGGGGGCAGGGCTAACTGAGAGGTGCTGGGGGCTCTGACCACCCAGCTCCACCTCCCTTCTGTTGCCCATGCCCACTGGAACAATAGACGCACTGGCCATCTCTCCCACACAGTGTCCACTCCAGGTCATCTTCCAAGCAGCCCGGCCAGCTGCTGCAATGGTGACTGAGTGAGTGCTGCCAGCCTGTGGCTGCTAATAGGACAGTGATGAAGGGAATGGTGGTAGAGGTCTTTGCAATGACTCTTGCAGGGCTGATTTATGGGCTGGGCCCAGGTTTTGGAGATGTTACACATTAGAGGATTTTAGGGTTGCTGTTCCAGAAAAGGGATGGTTATGTATTGTGCTGATCAGGAGCAGAAGATGATTTTATTAAAGGGGTTAGTTTCCCTAAAAATTATTTATTAGTTGTCAAAATGATAGATTATTAGTGTTCGATACCTGGGGTTTCAAACTTCGGGACCTCCAGCAATCCCAAAAATGGCAGTCCCCAAATCCCCTGTTTAAAAGTCGGACCGCTGCTCCAATTCACTTCTATTGGATTGACGTACATGGTGCCTCGTCACTTCCACATACTCATTTCTGCTCTGTTCAAGCTTTGGTTTTGGGGAGCACCATTCTTGGGTATGCTGGGGGTCCCAGTGGTCAGACCCCCAGTGATTCAACAGTTATCATCTACCCTGTAGGTAGGTGATAAATAATTTTCATAGGAATACTGGGTTGCCCCATAGAACCACAGAGACATAGAAGATTGACGGCAGAAAAAGACCACCTGGTCCATCTAGTCTGCCCTTATATTATTTCTATTTTTTATCTTAGGATAGACCTGTTTTTCCATGGTATGTTTAAATTTACTTACTGTAAATTTCCCAACCACATCTGTTGGAAGTGTGCTGCAAGATTCAACCACTCTTTCAGTGAAATAATATTTCCTGACATTGTTCCTGATCTTACCCTCAGCTAATTTTAGATTGTATTGTGATTGTCCATATTGCCTCTTTTGCTGGCTGGATTCACTGCAATCCCACAGCGGTGGCCATGTTCGCACATTATAGAAAAAAAGCACCAGCCTATGCAAACTCCCATGGTCCGGGCCACCAGAGAGGCCGGTGCATTTTCCTACAGTGTATAAGCACGGCCACCACTGATGGTTTGCAGAGTGGTCGTAACCTTGGAAATGGGCAGTGTATAATGTGATGGATTATTAGACCCGACAGATCTTGGTCAAATTAACCCTTCTTATCAGCAGCTGAACTTTGTAGGCATTGGTAATAAATATATCTACGTCTGGTTCTGTTACCATATCAATGTAGTAAGCTTGGTTTTGTTACCATATCAATGTAGTAAGCTTGGTTCTGTATCCATATCAATGTAGTAAACTTGGTTCTGTTGCCATATCAATGTAGTAAGCTTGGTTCTGTTACTATATCAATGTAGTAAACTTGGTTCTGTTACCATATCAATGTAGTAAACTTGGTTCTGTTACCATATCAATGTAGTAAGCTTGGTTCTGTTACTATATCAATGTAGTAAACTTGGTTCTGTTGCCATATCAATGTAGTAAGCTTGGTTCTGTATCCATATCAATGTAGTAAGCTTGGTTCTGTATCCATATCAATGTAGTAAGCTTGGTTATGTATCCATATCAATGTAGTAAGCTTGGTTCTGTATCCATATCAATATAGTAAGCCTGGTTCTCTAACCATATCAATGTAGTAAGCTTGGTTATGTATCCATATCAATGTAGTAAGCCTGGTTCTGCTCCCTCATCAATATAGTAAGCTTGGTTCTGTTACCATATCAATGTAGTAAGCCTGGTTCTGCTCCCTCATCAATGAAGTAAGCTTGGTTCTGTTACCATATCAATGTAGTAAGCTTGGTTCTGTATCCATATCAATGTAGTAAGCTTGGTTCTGTATCCATATCAATGTAGTAAGCTTGGTTCTGTATCCATATCAATGTAGTAAGCCTGGTTCTCTAACCATATCAATGTAGTAAGCTTGGTTCTGTATCCATATCAATGTAGTAAACTTGATTCTGTTACCATATCAATGTAGTAAGCTTGGTTCTGCTACCTCATCAATGAAGTAAGCTTGGTTCTGTATCCATATCAATGTAGTAAGCTTGGTTCTGTATCCATATCAATGTAGTAAGCTTGGTTCTGTATCCATATCAATGTAGTAAGCTTGGTTCTGTATCCATATCAATGTAGTAAGCTTGGTTTGGTATCCATATCAATGTAGTAAGGTTGGTTCTGTTACCATATCAATGTAGTAAGCTTGGTTCTGTATCCATATCAATGTAGTAAGCTTGGTTCTGTTACCATATCAATGTAGTAAGCTTGGTTCTGTATCCATATCAATGTAGTCAACTTGGTTCTGTATCCATATCAGTGTAGTAAGCTTGGTTCTGTATCCATATCAATGTAGTAAGCTTGGTTCTGTATTCATATCAATGTAGTAAGCTTGGTTCTGTATCCATATCAATGTAGTAAGCCTGGTTCTGTTACCATATCAATGTTGTAAGCTTGATTCTGTGACTTTATCAATGTAGTAAGTTTGGTTCTGTATCCATATCACTGTAGTAAGCTTGGTTCTGTATCCATAGCAATGTAGTAAGCTTGGTTCTGTATCCATATCAATGTAGTAAGCTTGGTTCTGTATCCATATCAATGTAGTAAGCTTGGTTCTGTATCCATATCACTGTAGTAAGCTTGGTTCTGTATCCATAGCAATGTAGTAAGCTTGGTTCTGTATCCATATCAATGTAGTAAGCTTGGTTCTGTATCCATATCAATGTAGTAAGCTTGGTTCTGTATCCATATCAATGTAGTAAGCTTGGTTCTGTTTCCATATCAATGTAGTAAGCTTGGTTTGGTATCCATATCAATGTAGTAAGCTTGGTTCTGTATCCATATCAATGTAGTAAGGTTGGTTCTGTTACCATATCAATGTAGTAAGCTTGGTTCTGTATCCATATTCAGTGGCGTACCGCCAATATAGGCAGACCACGCCGTTGCGAAGGCCCCGCCCCCTCCCCTTATTTTAGCCAGTACTAGTAGTACACTACACACACTGTGGCGCAGGCGCAGCGGGCCCGCGGCACTTGTCTTTGATCGGTTTGGGGGGGGCTCATAGAGGACAGTCTGCTTTCCTCCTACTCTGTCCTGTATGAGCCCCCCTAATGCCCCCATTACCCCAAAATGCCCAGGGGGGGAGGAATAGGTGGAAAGCACACTGTTCTGAGTCTCCCCCCCCCCCCCCCGAGTCCTCTATGAGCCTCCCAACCCCTAATGCCCCCATTACTCCAAAATGTCCAGGGTGGGGGACACTGTCCTCTATGAGCCTCCACCCCCCCTCCTGAGTCCTCTATGAGCCCCCCAACCCCTGATGCCCCCCAAAATGCCCAGGGGGGAGAGGAGTAGAAGGAAAGCACACTGTCCTGAGCATTTTGGGGGGCTCATAGTGGACAGTGTGCTCTCCTACTCCTTCCCCCCCTCAGGCATTTTGGGGGGCATTAGGGATTCTTTAATGGGGGTGTGGCATGGGAGGAGCCAGGACAGGAGGTGGGACGGGCCAGAGGTGGGTAGTGGGCGGGGTTAGGGGGCCCAATTCAGATGCTTGCTATGGGGCCCAGTGATTTCTATGTACGCCCCTGCCCATATCCATGTAGTAAGCTTGGTTCTGTTACCATATCAATGTAGTAAGCTTGGTTCTGTATCCATATCAATGTAGTAAACTTGGTTCTGTATCCATATCAGTGTAGTAAGCTTGGTTCTGTATCCATATCAATGTAGTAAGCTTGGTTCTGTATTCATATCAATGTAGTAAGCTTGGTTCTGTATCCATATCAATGTAGTAAGCCTGGTTCTCTAACCATATCAATATAGTAAGCTTGGTTCTGTTACCATATCAATGTAGTAAGCTTGGTTTGGTATCCATATCAATGTAGTAAGGTTGGTTCTGTTACCATATCAATGTAGTAAGCTTGGTTCTGTATCCATATCAATGTAGCAAGGTTGGTTCTGTTACTATATCAATGTAGTAAGCTTGGTTCTGTATCCATATCCATGTAGTAAGCTTGGTTCTGTATCCATATCCATGTAGTAAGCTTGGTTCTGTTACCATATCAATGTTGTAAGCTTGATTCTGTGACTTTATCAATGTAGTAATTTTGGTTCTGTATCCATATCACTGTAGTAAGCTTGGTTCTGTATCCATAGCAATGTAGTAAGCTTGGTTCTGTATCCATATCAATGTAGTAAGCTTGGTTCTGTATCCATATCAATGTAGTAAGCTTGGTTCTGTATCCATATCAATGTAGTAAGCTTGGTTCTGTTTCCATATCAATGTAGTAAGCTTGGTTTGGTATCCATATCAATGTAGTAAGCTTGGTTCTGTATCCACATCAGTGTAGTAAGCTTGGTTCTGTATCCATATCAATGTAGTAATCTTGGTTCTGTATTCATATCAATGTAGTAAGCTTGGTTCTGTATTCATATCAATGTAGTAAGCCTGGTTCTCTAACCATATCAATATAGTAAGCTTGGTTCTGTTACCATATCAATGTAGTAAGCTTGGTTTGGTATCCATATCAATGTAGTAAGGTTGGTTCTGTTACCATATCAATGTAGTAAGCTTGGTTCTGTATCCATATCAATGTAGTAAGGTTGGTTCTGTTACCATATCAATGTAGTAAGCTTGGTTCTGTATCCATATCAATGTAGTAAGCTTGGTTCTGTTACCATATCAATGTAGTAAGCTTGGTTCTGTATCCATATCCATGTAGTAAGCTTGGTTCTGTATTCATATCAATGTAGTAAGCTTGGTTCTGTATTCATATCAATGTAGTAAGCCTGGTTCTCTAACCATATCAATATAGTAAGCTTGGTTCTGTTACCATATCAATGTAGTAAGCTTGGTTTGGTATCCATATCAATGTAGTAAGGTTGGTTCTGTTACCATATCAATGTAGTAAGCTTGGTTCTGTATCCATATCAATGTAGTAAGGTTGGTTCTGTTACCATATCAATGTAGTAAGCTTGGTTCTGTATCCATATCAATGTAGTAAGCTTGGTTCTGTTACCATATCAATGTAGTAAGCTTGGTTCTGTATCCATATCCATGTAGTAAGCTTGGTTCTGTATCCATATCCATGTAGTAAGCTTGGTTCTGTTACCATATCAATGTTGTAAGCTTGATTCTGTGACTTTATCAATGTAGTAAGTTTGGTTCTGTATCCATATCACTGTAGTAAGCTTGGTTCTGTATCCATAGCAATGTAGTAAGCTTGGTTCTGTATCCATATCAATGTAGTAAGCTTGGTTCTGTATCCATATCAATGTAGTAAGCTTGGTTCTGTTACCATATCAATGTAGCAAGGTTGGTTCTGTTACCATATCAATGTAGTAAGCTTGGTTCTGTATCCATATCCATGTAGTAAGCTTGGTTCTGTATCCATATCCATGTAGTAAGCTTGGTTCTGTTACCATATCAATGTTGTAAGCTTGATTCTGTGACTTTATCAATGTAGTAAGTTTGGTTCTGTATTCATATCACTGTAGTAAGCTTGGTTCTGTATCCATAGCAATTTAATAAGCTTGGTTCTGTATCCATATCAATGTAGTAAGCTTGGTTCTGTATCCATATCAATGTAGTAAGCTTGGTTCTGTTTCCATATCAATGTAGTAAGCTTGGTTTGGTATCCATATCAATGTAGTAAGCTTGGTTCTGTTACCATATCAATGTAGTAAGCTTGGTTCTGTATCCATATCCAGTGGCGTACCGCCAATATAGGCAGACCACGCCGTTGCTATGGGGCCCGCAGCACAGGGGGGCCTGGAGCGCAGGGAAGGCCCCGCCCCCTCCGCTTATTTTAGCCAGTACTAGTAGTACACTACACACACTGTGGCGCAGGCGCAGCGGGCCCGCGGCACTTGTCTTTGATTGGTTTGGGGGGGGGCTCATAGAGGACAGTCTGCTTTCCTCCTACTCTGTCCTGTATGAGCCCCCCTAATGCCCCCATTACCCCAAAATGCCCAGGGGGGGAGGAGTAGGAGGAAAGCACACTGTTCTGAGTCTCCCCCCCGAGTCCTCTATGAGCCTCCCAACCCCTAATGCCCCCATTACTCCAAAATGTCCAGGGTGGGGGACACTGTCCTCTATGAGCCTCCACCCTCCCCAACAGATAATAGCGGAGAGACTTGAGTGCCCACTTGATGGCCAGGCACTCTCTCTCGACTATACTGTATCGGGTCTCCGCTGGAGTGAGCTTACGGCTGAGGAAGACAACGGGATGCTCCTCCCGTTGACTTCCCGAGACAGTACCGCACCGAGGCCTACATCTTTGTCTGCACCACAAATTCCCTTTTGAAGTCGGGCGTCACCAAAACCGGGGACCCACACAGGGCCAACTTCAAAGCGGAGAAAGCCTCTTTCGCCTGGTCATTTCAGCGGATTATAACGGACTTCTGTCCCTTTAAGAGCCCTGTCAACGGAGCCGCTAAAGTGGCAGAATGGGGGACAAACCTCATGTAATAGCCCACCATTCCCAGGAACGACTTTACTTGTCTAGAGGTGGCAGGTCGGGGCCAATTTCGTAACGCCTCTATTTTGCTTACTTGGGGTTTAATGATTCCGCGCCCAATGACATACCCAAGGTATTTTGTCTCCTCTAACCCTATCGCACATTTCTTTGGGTTAGCTGTTAGTCCCACAGTTCAAAGGGAGTCCACTACGGCCTGTACTTTGGGCAGGTGACTTTCCCATTCGGTACTGTGAATGATAATATCGCCCAGGTAAGCCGAGGCGTACCGCCGATGTGGACGAAGTACAATATCTATTAGATGTTGGAAAGTGGCGGGGGCGCCATGCAGGCCAAAGGGTAACACCTTATACTAGTACAGCCCCTCTGGTGTAATGAAGGCAGTTTTCTCTTTGGCAGCCTCCCTCAAGGGTACCTGCCAGTAGCCTTTGGTGAGGTCCAAAACAGAAAAATACCTGGCTTGGCCTAATTTCTCAATTAGTTCATCTACCCGAGGCATTGGATATGCATCAGACTTTGATATTTCGTTTAATTTCCAAAAATCGTTACAAAATCGTAACGTCCCGTCTGGCTTGGGAATTAAGACTATAGGACTGGCCCACTCACTTCTAGACTCCTCAATGACGTCAAGACACAACGTAAGCTGCACTTCATCCAAGATGGCTTTTCGCCGAGCCTCGGGTACCCGTTATGGCTTTAACCGGATTTTTGCCTGAAGCTCAGTGACAATGTCATGTTGGATTACAGAAGTGCGTCCAGAGAGGTCTGAGAACACATCCGTGTTCCGACTAACGAACTCCCTGGTTTCCTGAGCCTGTTTAGAGGAGAGGCTGTCAGCAATTTTTATTGTGGCAACCGCTTCCCTTGCATCAGACATAGGAGCCGGAATCTCCAAGAAAGCCAGGCCGCGGGCTGTCTTCCGTACAGATTTCCCTATTCTTCCAAGGTTTTAGTAAATTAACATGGTAAACCTGCTCCGGCTTTCGCCTCCCCAGCTGGTGTACCTTGTAATTTACCTCTCCAATTTTTTCACGTACCTCGTAGGGCCCCTGTCACCTGGCTAGGAACTTACTGTCCACGGTCGGCACCAGAACCAAAACCCGATCACCCGGGTTAAAGTTCCGGACCCGAGCCTGCCGATTATAGATCCGACTCGCCGCTCACTGAGCGGCCTCCATATTTTCCCTGACAAGAGGCAAAACGGTCTCTATCCGCTGTTGCATCTTGGTAACATATTCAAGGACGCTTTTATGCGGCGTGGGTTGTTGTTCCCATGCCTCTTTTGCTATGTCCAACAAGCCACGAGGATGTCTGCCATATAGCAATTCGAAGGGCGAGAACCCAGTAGAGGCCTGGGGCACCTCTCGCACTGCGAACATGAGATAGGGCAAAAGAAGGTCCCAATCCTTTCCATCTTTGGTCACCACCCTTTTTAACATAGTTCTTACAGTTTTGTTAAACCTTTCAACCAGTCCGTCATTTTATGGATGGTACATGGACGTCCGTAACTGTTTAATACGCAGCAACTTGCAGAGTTCCCCCATGACCTTGGACATAAAAGGGGTCCCCTGGTCAGTCAGGACCTCTTTAGGTTAGCCCCACTCGGGAGAACATCTCCATTAGCTCTTTAGCTATAAGTTTCGCCGATGTTTGTCGCAGTGGCTCTGCCTCCGGGTACCGAGTAGCGTAATCAAGGACAACCAAAATGTGTTGGTGTCCCCTAGTGGACTTCCAATAAACGATGACAGAGGCAGCATGTCCGGTGAATATCCCTTTATTGGGAACTGCTTACATGCAATACGTGATTACAAAAAGTTGCTACGTTTCGGCTATAACATAGCCTTTATCAAGCTCAGTGTGATCCCCAAATGATCCTGCTTATAAAGTACAAGCCACACCTCCCCAAACGGCCGTGGCCAATCACATAGTTCCATATTACACCATTCTTCCACAATGTATTAAAATGTGTTCCCATACATTCGCTTAAAATATATATTAACAGAGTAACACTCTCACATGGTGATCTATGGAACACAAACCTCCGTGATGCACATTTACTGAGCGTCCCCCTGTATCCAGTGCGCATGTCCAGGGAGGAGGAAACGTTCCCTCACGTGACTGACACTAATCACATGATCGCAAACTAACCCGTCCATGCGATCATCAGTGCAGCCGAGCCGCTTCATACTCCTCCCGCAGGCTGCGCTCCGTTACTAGGGACGCACAACAAACCACCTGCCCCCATCCAGATCTGCTGGCAAAAAACATACCCGTGATTATCCTATGAACCAGCGATCATACATTCATTACCAGTTATGGAGGGGGTAAGTTCCTCCACATTATGAATCACGGAGCTGTGTTCAGTATACAAAGCCAATAGTGATCTTAGTGAATATGTCCCTACGGGTACAAAAGTTAAAAACAAGTACATATTAAAAATCACAATACTGAGTATAAATTCATCATTATGTCCCATGGATAACCTATACATTCCCCACATTAAATTCAATATTCATCCCATAAGGTTGGAGTGCCTTCCATTCAAAAATCCACTTCAGTTTCTTCCTACGTAGGATTCGATCTCTATCGCCCCCACGTCTCATTTTACCAACTGAGTCAATAATCTGGAACCGTAGCTGGTTGACCGAGTGTCCACGCTCAACAAAATGCTTAGCTACTGGTTTATCCACCAGTGCCCTTCTAATGTTACTCTTGTGGGAGTTAATATGCTCACGTGCCTCAATAGTGGTCTCCCCTATGTAGATGAGACCACAGGGGCACGTGATCATGTAAATAACGTCATGAGATCTACATGTATCGAATTTTTTTATTTTATAGGATTTACCACTGTAGGGGTGGGCAAAGGTATCTCCTTTCACCATATTACCACAGTCACAGCAACCAAGGCAGGGATAACATCCCAACCTCCTTGGCGCCAGATACCTTTGTCCATCCCTTCGGGAATCCATAACTTCTGTTCTCACCAGCTTGTCACGCAAGTTGGCGCCTCTTTTATACGCCATCATAGGGAAATTCTTAAACTCACATATTGTGGGCAACCCTTTCTGTAGGATATGCCACTCCTTACGTATAATACATGCAATCTCCCCACTAAGAGCACCATAAGTGGAGACAAAGGGAATACGTTTCTTATCCCTACCCTTGGAGCGTGGACTCACGGTCAATAACCACCACCTTTTGTTTCGTTTTTTTCCACTAGTTTATGAGGATAACCCCTATCTAGGAATTTCCTACCCATCTCATCAACTCTTGTTCCAAACCGTTCATCACTAGATACTACCTGTCTCACCCTCAGAAGTTGGCTCCACGGAAGAGACTCAACCATCCGACGGGGATGGTTACTATCAAATTTCAGCAAGTTATTCCTATCAGTTGGCTTATGATAGATGTCTGTCATGATTGCGCCATCCCTGATGTATACCATCACATCTAAAAATTGCAATTCCACCGGAGATACCGTGATGGTAAATTCTAGGCCGGGTACCATGTTGTTAAGATGTTGATGAAACAATTGCAATTCATCTAGGGTGCCACCCCAGATCACAAAAATGTCATCGATGTAGCGCCACCAACACCGGGCTCCCCCAAAGAGGGTCGACCTATATATAAATTTGTCCTCCACCTCCGCCATGAACATATTAGCATACGTGGGTGCCACATTCGACCCCATGGCCACTCCACGCTGCTGCTGGTGAAAGGTGTCCCCAAAGTGGAAGAAGGTCCCAATCCTTTCCATCTTTGGTCACCACCCTTTTTAACATAGTTTTTAGAGTTTTGTTAAACCTTTCAACCAGTCCGTCATTTTGTGTATGGTACACGGACGTCCGTAACTGTTTTATATGCAGCAACTTGCAGAGTTCCCTCATGACATAAAAGGGGTCCCCTGGTCAGTCAGGACCTCTTTAGGTAGCCCCACTCGGGAGAAGATCCCCATTAGCTCTTTAGCTATAAGTTTCGCCAATGTATGTCGCAGTGGCACTGCCTTCGGGTACCGAGTAGCGTAATCAAGGACAACCAAAATGTGTTGGTGTCCCCTAGCGGACTTTGGTACAGGACCTACCAGGTCCATAGTGATTCGCCCAAACAGTACCTCGATGATCGGGAGGGGTACCAAGGGACTGCGAAAAAGGTGCTGGGGGCTAGTTTCCTGGCAGGTTGGGCAAGACTTACAGAACTCGTCCACCTCTTTAAACACACTGGGCCAGTAAAACCGTTGTAGTATCCGGTAATGTGTTTTCTGCATTCCCAGATGACCCCCGAGAACATGCTGGTGGGCTAACTCTAACACGAGTTTGCGATAACCCTGGGGCACCACCAACTGTTCAACGGATTCACCTCGCAGCTGATTTACCCGATACAACATATCCTGATGGACCACAAAATGGGGGAACACGAGTCTGCCCTTGGTTGTTGTGGTTCACCATCTATTATTAGTACATTTTCCCAGGCTCGGGATAAGGTTGGATCCCGGTGTTGCGCGGTACCAAAATTATCCCAGGACACATTGAGGTCTGCCAGCTCAGGCCCCGGCGGCAAGTCCTCCATGTCTCCCACCATTACACTCAGCGGGGTTGTCTCCTTCTCTTCCACCGAAGACTCAGGTTCCCAGGGTTCTGGTCTCCCTCCTGAGCCGGGCCACTCTGCTAGGGTTACATCTGTCTCATGCGTATCAGTCACTCTCGGAACAGGCCACAGTGAAACTCGGGAAGTCTCTCCCTACTATAAGTTCATAATGTAGGTTGGTTGCGACAGCCACCTCGTGGATCCACCTGCCGGAAACCATAGACAGAGAGACTATAGCAGTAGGATAGTCTTTTAAGTCCCCATGTATACACATGACTCTGACCTTACGGCCAGTCTACTCAACGGAGCGTACCAGGGAAGCCCTTACCAGGGTCACCAGACTCCCTGAGTCCAACAGAGCCTCTGCTGGAGTGTCTCCCACCTCAACCTGGCACAGGTGGTTCAGAGACTCCGGAGCATCCACTGCACACAGTTTCCTGGCATATAATGATTGACGGAAGCCATAGTTAGTATCCATGGGTTCCCCCTGACGTTGACAGTCCGCTCGAACATGGCCAGGCTCCCGACACCGCCAGCAGATTATTGGAGCGGGGTCAGTGTTTATTCACACAAAAAGGCAGAAAAGAAACACAATACTTGGCAGGGACCTGGTGTTAATTCACACCGCAGGAATCCTCATGTTAATTCACACAGCAAAAGTCCACAGAACTCAAAAACACGTCACCTGGCAGTCCACAGCAGGCTTAGGGTGCCTGGCTTCCAGCTGGCAGCTCTCATGCAGCTCTCAGCCTTGCAGTATGGCAGAACTCCTCAGTTCCCAAAACACAGAGCTCCACTATCACCTGGAGGTTAATTTCACACCAATCTGAGCTGCTGGCTGGGTTTTTAAACCCCAGCCCAAAACCTGGCCTGGACGTGGGGAACAGCCACCCACACTGCTCTTTGGTTGCTCCCAATAAGAACCAGCCACACTAAGTAAAACAGTGTCAGCGAGCACTAGCTGCCGCTGACACACAAAATTCCCGGTTCTTATCTCACCGAGGCCAGGAACCTCGGTGTCATGTACCTTTCGTCAATGACGGACCCTTGCGCCTTTCTACAATATCAATGTAGTATGCTTGGTTCTGTATCCATATCAATGTAGTAAGCTTGGTTCTGTATCCATATCAATGTAATAAGCTTGGTTCTGCTACCTCATCAATGTAGTAAGCTTGATTCTGTTACTACATCGATGTAGTAATCTTGGTTCTGTGACAATATCAATGTAGTAAGTTTGGTTCTGTATCCATATCAATGTAGTATGCTTGGTTCAGTTACCATTTTAATGTAGTAAGCTTGGTTCTGTATCCATATCATAGTAGTTAGCCTGGTTCTCTAACCATATCAATATAGTAAGCTTGATTCTGTTACCATATCAATGTGGTAAGCTTGGTTCTGTATCCATTTCAATGTAGTAAGCCTGGTTCTCTAACCATATCAATATAGTAAGCTTGGTTTTGTTACCATATCAATGTAATAAGCTTGGTTCTGCTACCTCATCAATGTAGTAAGCTTGGTTCTGTTACCATATCAATGTAGTAAGCTTGGTTCTGTATCCATATCAATGTAGTAAGCTTGGTTCTGTTACCATATCAATGTAGTAAGCTTGGTTCTGTATACATTTCAATGTAGTAAGCTTAGTTCTGTTACCATATCAATGTAGTAAGCCTGGTTCTGTAACCATATCAATATAGTAAGCTTGGTTCTGTTCCCATATCAACGTAGTAAGCTTGGTTCTGTATCCATATTAATGTAGTAAGCTTGGTTCTGTATCCATATCAATGTAGTAAGCTTGGTTTTGTTACCATATTAATGTAGTAAGCTTGCTTCTGTATCCATATCAGTGTAGTAAGCTTGCTTCTGTATCCATATCAATGTAATAAGCTTGGTTTTGTCACCATATCAATGTAGTAAGCTTGGTTCTGTATCCATATCAATGTAGTAAGCTTGGTTCTGTATCCATATCAATGTAGTAAGCTTGGTTCTGTATCCATATCAATGTAGTAAGCTTGGTTCTGTATCCATATCAATGTAGTAAGCTTGGTTCTGTATCCATATCAATGTAGTAAGCTTGGTTCTGTTACCATATCAATGTAGTAAGCTTGGTTCTGTTACCATATTAACATAGTAAGCTTGGTTCTGTTGCCACCACAATGTAGTAAGCTTGGTTCTGTATCCATATCAATATAGTATGCTTGGTTCTGTATCCATATCAATGTAGTAAGCTTGGTTCTATATCCATATCATCAGTAGCCTATCATCAGTATTGTCCATCATTATGTGATTGTGGGGGTCCAACACCCCTTCCATCAGCTATTTGGCCATTGCTCCAGCTCCAGGAGTAGACAGCTCTGTCTACATTGCTGTAGTAAGAAGCTCAGTCCACCACAAAGTAGATAGAGCTGTCAGCTTCCACTGAGGGAGCTATTGCCGATCACCTATTGATGGCCTTTGCTGAGGATAGACCATCACTTAATAAAAGGTGGACAACCCTTTTAAGTTATAATCTACTCACTACCAACTTCTACTTTGTACCAATCTCTGCATTTTTTCCCCAATATAAATTGAGTCTATGTTCTGTAATTAGGATGTAAAGCATTGGTGTCCAGTATCTGAATGACTACAAAGCCTGCATTGTCTAACCATACCTTAGGCTGTGGAATGCAGAGCAGTCATGTGACAGACCATAGAATGCTAGCCCCCATAGGAAGTTCCACAGTGCATGTCAACGTAGGAGGTTACATTTTGGACTAAAATGTGCCAAGATTTACTAACTACATTCAGCTTGAGAGAAATCCAGATTCAGCAAGTTTCACACTTTTTCTCCATTGCCCATGTACTATTTCCAAAGCAAACAGCACAGTTACTCAGTTCTGTCACAGGGTTTGCAGTTATTGTTACTAGAAACACATTCCTCAGTCTGGTCCTTCAAGTGGTTAAGGGGGGGGGGGGGGGGGGGAGGTTGGTTTCCAGTTCTAACTTTTCCTTTACTCAAAGTTTTTTGTATATTTCTTTACTTTTATGGTTTACTTATGTTTTGTTAGCACAGTCAAGATTTTGTAGTGCTAGCGTTTTTTGCGGATCCGTCATGGATCTGCAAAAATGCTTCCATTACAATAATACAACTACATGCATCCGTCATGAACGGATCCGGTTGTATTATGTCTTCTATAGCCATGACGAGTCTGTCATGAACACCATTGAAAGTCAATGGGGGACGAATCCATTTCGTATTGTGCCAAATTGTGTCAGAGAAAACGGATCCGTCCCCATCGACTTACATTGCGTGTCAGGACAGATCCGTTTGGCTCTGCTTCGTCAGGCGGACAGCAAAACGCTGCAGGCGTTCGCCTGTCCAGGATCCAATATTTTGTCAGAGCAGCTCATTGGATTACAGAGGGCCTGTCACTAGAGTTGAGCGAACACCTGGATGTTCGGGTTCGAGAAGTTCGGCAGAACTTCACGGAAAACTTCGTCCCGAACCCGAACCCCATTGAAGTCAATGGGGACCCGAACTTTTGGGCACTAAAACAGCCCAGGAAAGAGCTAGAGGGCTGCAAAAGGCAGCAACATGTAGGTAAATCCCCTGCAAACAAATGTGAATAGGGAAATAATTTAAAATAAAAATAAAAAAAATAAAAATGACCCAATATCAATTGGACAGAGGTCCCATAGCAGAGAATCTGGCTTCACGTCAGCAGAGAATCAGTCTCTTCATGCCATAGCAAAGAATCTGGCTTCATGTCAGCACAGAATCAGTCTCTTCATGCCATAGCAGAGAATCTGGCTTCATGTCAGCACAGAATCAGTCTTCATGTCATAGCAGAGAATCAGGCTTCACGTCACCCACCACTGGAACAGGCCACTGTCACACATTTAGGCCCCGGCACCCAGACAGAGGAGAGCGGTCCTGTAACAGAGAATCTGGCCTTATGTCAGCGCAGAATCTGTCTTCATGTCATAGTAGAGAATCAGGCTTCACGTCACCCACCACTGGAACAGGCCACTGTCACACATTTAGGCCCCGGCACCCAGACAGAGGAGAGAGGTCCTGTAACAGAGAATCTGGCCTTACGTCAGCACAGAATCTGTCTTCATGTCATAGCAGAGAATCAGGCATCACGTCACCCACCACTGGAACAGGCCACTGTCACACATTTAGGCCCCGGCACCCAGGCAGAGGAGAGAGGTCCCGTAACAGAGAATCTGGCCTTATGTCAGCGCAGAATCAGTCTTCATGTCATAGCAGAGAATCAGGCTTCACGTCACCCACCACTGGAACAGGCCACTGTCACACATTTAGGCCCAGGCACCCAGGCAGAGGAGAGAGGTCCCGTAACAGAGAATCTGGCCTTATGTCAGCGCAGAATCAGTCTTCATGTCATAGCAGAGAATCAGGCTTCACGTCACCCACCACTGGAACAGGCCACTATCACACATTTAGGCCCAGGCACCCAGGCAGAGGAGAGAGGTCCCGTAACAGAGAATCTGGCCTTATGTCAGCGCAGAATCAGTCTTCATGTCATAGCAGAGAATCAGGCTTCACGTCACCCACCACTGGAACAGGCCACTGTCACACATTTAGGCCCCGGCACCCAGACAGAGGAGAGAGGTCCTGTAACAGAGAATCTGGCCTTATGTCAGCACAGAATCTGTCTTCATGTCATAGCAGAGAATCAGGCATCACGTCACCCACAACTGGAACAGGCCACTGTCACACATTTAGGCCCAGGCACCCAGGCAGAGGAGAGAGGTCCCGTAACAGAGAATCTGGCCTTATGTCAGCGCAGAATCAGTCTTCATGTCATAGCAGAGAATCAGGCTTCACGTCACCCACCACTGGAACAGGCCACTGTCACACATTTAGGCCCAGGCACCCAGACAGAGGAGAGAGGTCCTGTAACAGAGAATCTGGCCTTATGTCAGCACAGAATCTGTCTTCATGTCATACCAGAGAATCAGGATTCACGTCACCCACCACTGGAACAGGCTACTGTCACACATTTAGGCCCCGGCACCCAGACAGAGGAGAGAGGTCCTGTAACAGAGAATCTGGCCTTATGTCAGCACAGAATCTGTCTTCATGTCATAGCAGAGAATCAGGCATCACGTCACCCACCACTGGAACAGGCCACTGTCACACATTTAGGCCCAGGCACCCAGGCAGAGGAGAGAGGTCCCATAACAGAGAATCTGGCCTTATGTCAGCGCAGAATCAGTCTTCATGTCATAGCAGAGAATCAGGCTTCACGTCACCCACCACTGGAACAGGCCACTGTCACACATTTAAGCCCAGGCACCAAGACAGAGGAGAGAGGTCCTGTAACAGAGAATCCGGCCTTATGTCAGCACAGAATCTGTCTTCATGTCATAGCAGAGAATCAGGCATCACGTCACCCACCACTGGAACAGGCCACTGTCACACATTTAGGCCCAGGCACCCAGGCAGAGGAGAGAGGTCCTGTAACAGAGAATCTGGCCTTATGTCAGCGCAGAATCAGTCTTCATGTCATAGCAGAGAATCAGGCTTCACGTCACCCACCACTGGAACAGGCCACTGTCACACATTTAGGCCCAGGCACCCAGGCAGAGGAGAGAGGTCCCGTAACAGAGAATCTGGCCTTATGTCAGCGCAGAATCAGTCTTCATGTCATAGCAGAGAATCAGGCTTCACGTCATTTTGAGAATGGCAAATTTGGGAATAGTTTTTCAACCCAGAAAAAAAAATGTGCTTTTACGGTCACTACAAATAACTTGACCAGCTAAAACAGTACAGATTTGCTTGAATAGAAATGTGAGACCTGTTTTTTTTTGCACTGTGTGACAGGTTAAGGTTTAATCTCAGAATCAGACTTCTATCTGCACGGTAGCGTGTGTCTTAGGTTTTTCTGAATGACACTATCAGTACCTTCAATGTAAGATATCCTTTTTGGGATAGATTTCAAGTAAGCCTCAAATACCAGAAACTAGTTATTTTGAGAATGGCAAATTTGGGAATAGTTTTTCAACCCAGAAAAAAAAAGTGCTTTTACGGTCACTACAAATAACTTGACCAGCTAAAACAGTACAGATTTGCTTGAATAGAAATGTGAGACCTGTTTTTTTTTGCACTGTGTGACAGGTTAAGGTTTTATCTCAGAATCAGACTTCTATCTGCACGGTAGCGTGTGTCTTAGGTTTTTCTGAATGACACTATCAGTAACTTCAATGTAAGATATCCTTTTTGGGATAGATTTCAAGTAGGCCTCAAATACCAGAAACTAGTTATTTTGAGAATGGCAAATTTGGGAATAGTTTTTCAACCCAGAAAAAAAATGTGCTTTTACGGTCACTACAAATAACTTGACCAGCTAAAACAGTACAGATTTGCTTGAATAGAAATGTGAGACCTGTTTTTTTTTTGCACTGTGTGACAGGTTAAGGTTTAATTTCAGAATCAGACTTCTATCTGCACGGTAGCGTGTGTCTTAGGTTTTTTTTTTTTTTAATAAAGATGTTTATTAGTATTGTGTCATGATCATAAAAAGATATCAATACAGTATCATCCATCATACAATAAAGATTACATTTCCATAATCTTCTATATTATGCATTTTAGGTGACATATCTCAGTTCAGAGCTGACAACACAATACTATGCTTTTTTTATATTTTTTTTCCCTCCCCCCCCCAATGTAATCCAACAAATAATAACAGATCAAAGTATATCTAACAAGGGTAAACACATCTCTCTGAGCGCCAACTTGTTCGTCCTCACCATTAATACACTTTTCCTGATACCCCTTTGTCTCCTCTTACTTGTCCTGTCTTATATCTCTACCGATCACATACTTTAAGCCTACCTAGCCGTCCTTTGATGTCTTCCTGCAGGTACCAAGCTGTTAGGGCGAACGGTCTCATGATTCTAACTGATTCTGCCTCCTCCATGAAGTTTAACATGAATTTTTTCCATGTCCTGTACAATTTTTTCCCAGCCGCTTCCTTTCTACCTATTGCTTCTAGCCACTCCAAGTGTAGCATATGCCTCAGACGTCTCAAAAATTCTGCCTTTGATGGTACCTCTGATTTAAGCCATGCCGACAACAGACATCTCTTTGCTTCCAGAACTATCCTATGTCCCATTGCCGTGAGGCCTTTATTCTGCCCATTATCATTTTCACCTTCATTAGACTCCCCCTGTTTTCTTGCATGCAGCATTACTATTTGGATGTCGAGTTCCTCTTTAGAATTACTGCCATTTCGTAAGATCGTTCTCACCATATTCCAATATTCTTCTAATTTTGTGCAGCTCCACAGCCCATGTAGCAGATCAGTTTTGGGGGTGGAACATCTCGGACATGCCACAATCCTATCTGGTTTTGCGCTATTGAATGGCATGTCAAAACCATATAAGGCACAGTGTATAATTTTAAAGTGCGTCTCCCTCATTGTTTCATTCATCACTGACCTGTGTAAAGCTGCTATACCATTTCTCACGATTGGGTAAACCTCCTCCAGATCCAATTTGTTCCCCCATCTCCCGAACACTCCCTTGGCAAAAGTGTCTTCCCATTGGCTCCGCAGACTACTATACAAAAGCGATATGGATTGTCTATTACCAGAGGTAATGAGTGTATCAAATTTATTCCTGCTCCATTCACCACCCATATTGGTAGCCAGGCTCTTACAATAGTGTTTGACTTGTAGATATGGGAACAAATCAGATCCCGACAGCCCCCACTTATCTATTAGTTCCTGTAGAGTCGCCCATCTATTCTCCTGAATATGGAACAAGTCGCCTACCGTCTTCACACCCTTGACTTTCCACCCCCGGAACGACCTCTCCGACTGCCCTGGCTTAAAGGCTGGATTATTGTGCAAAGGAAGGTGTTTCGAGACCTGATACGGCAATCTATATACCCTTCTAAGATTTTTCCACGCTATAATGGAATCCCGTAGTATTAATGAACATCTGGCTAGGCGTGGCAACTGAGATAGTTTGGTATGAGCCAAAGCCTTTAGATCCCATGGTGCCGCCAACTGCTTTTCTAACCTTAAATTAGAGTAATGGGAAGTCTCATTGAACCAGTCCAATAGGTGTCTACTTAAACAGGCCAAATTATATCCCCTAATGTCAGGCACATTTAGCCCTCCAAATTCCCTTCGCAGTTTCAGCTTCCTCAATGAGACCCTTGGTTTTTTACCATTCCAAATGAATTTTATAAAACATCCCTCCAAATTCCTCACATCTATGTGTCTTAGGAGTACTGGTATGGTCTGGAGTGGGTACATCAATTTGGATACTGCTAGCATTTTGATTAAATGGCATCTCCCCATTAGAGATAATGGTAGATTCTGCCATCTGACTAAATCATCCTTAATTTTGTTGAGCAAAGGTGGGTAATTTAATTGATAGATGGAATGTGGCGTCCGTCCAATCTTTATACCTAAGTATTTGATTTGGGATTTTATCAAGGAGCCCACTATGCCCGTATTTTTATCTACCTCCAACCTGCTTTTTTGGCCTATCGGTAGAAGTTCACATTTGGACATGTTCACTTTGTATCCAGAATATTTCCCGAAACTCTCCAATGCTTTAAAGATATTATCTATTTGTCCCTGTGGTTTTGACATAAATAAAATAATATCGTCGGCAAACAATGCCGCTTTCACTTGCGACTTTCCGACTTTAATCCCTTCAAATAGGTCAGACTTGCATAGCTCTCTAGCCAGTGGCTCTAATGCCAGATTAAATAACAATGGGGAAAGAGGGCACCCCTGCCGAGTCCCCTTTTGTAAGTCGAATGGTTTGGATAAGTGGCCCTGCGTATAGACCCTTGCCTGCGGCCTGTGGTACATCTGCGTCAAGACTCCCCTAAAGGCCCCTGTAATCTCCATTTTATCCAGGACCGCCTCCAGCCATGCCCACCTGACATTGTCAAACGCTTTTTCAGCATCTAATGTGAGCATGGCTGGGGTCTCTCCCTTCTCCGGATCATGTTGCACCCTATCCATAACGGTAAGAACTGTTCTAATGTTTGTCACCGCTGCACGGCCCTGGATGAAACCCACCTGCTCCTGTCCTATCAATGATGGCATCATTTTAGCCAAGCGGTCTGCAATAATTTTGGACAGAATCTTTGCGTCCACATTTATCAGAGAAATGGGTCTATATGAACCCGGCAGTAAAGGGTCTTTCTCAGGTTTGGGTAACAATTTGATGTAGGAGAGGTTAGTTCCATCCAGGGCCGATACGCCCCTAAATACGTCATTGTAAACCTCCATCAACACCGGCAATAGCTGAGTACATAAGGCTTTGTAGTACTCTCCAGTATAACCGTCAGGTCCAGGAGCCTTAGCGTTACCTAGCCCCTTTATCACCCCCTGCAATTCTGTCACTGTGACCTCTGCATTCAAGATATGTCGTTGTTCCTCAGTCATCTTAGGTAATCTATTTTTGTCAAGAAGTGTGTTACTTAAGTCGACCCTATCCCCATCTTTATACAGTTTTTCATAATATTCTCCCAAAATGGAATTAATTTTTGCCGGGTTATGTATAGTGGTCCCTACAGAATTTTTCAAGCTGTTTATATACTGCGGTTGTCTCAATCCTTTCGCCAGATTGGCTAAAAGTCTCCCTGACTTGTTGCCATATTTAAATATCTTGGCCTCAAATTCAGAACTACGAAGTAGTTCTTTCTCTTTCATGCACTGCTCAAAACTTTGACGTTCCTCAAACCATTTTTTCCTATTTGAATCTGTGGGGTCTTGCTTAAACTCTGCATAGGTCGTCCTAACTTTTTGGCTTGCCATTTCCAGCTGAGCTTGAGCCTTTTTTTTAAGACCTGTCAGGTATCCCATGATTCTGCCTCTCAACACTACTTTAGAAGCGTTCCAGAAAAGATTTGGTGTGTCAATATGATTCGCATTATCTGCTTTATATTCCTCCCACCAAATAGAGAGCTTTTCCAAGAACTCCTCTCTTGCGCAGAGTTGCGAGGGGAATCTCCATATGAAGTCAGGGCCTCTAGGGAAATCATCCCTCACCACTACTGTCACCGGTGCATGGTCCGAGATTACTAAGTCTCCTACATCTGATAATTCTACCCTATGTACCAAGTTGTGGGTCACTAACAAATAATCTATGCGGGACCAGGAGTTTTGGGAGTGTGAATAGAAAGTAAAACTACTCTCGTCAGGATGGGCTTGACGCCAGACATCTACTAATCCACCACCCACCAACAACTGTTGTAGCGCTTTATCTTGGGAAGTCTCCCCTCCTAGTTTTCCTTCATTTCTCTTCCTATCCACTACACCATTTAGAACCGCGTTAAAATCACCTCCAACCACCTTATTTATGCATGAGTCTCCTAACAGTCTTAATTCTAGGTCCTTTAGGAAGGCAGGATTCCCTGTGTTAGGGCAGTATATATTATACATACTATACTGTGTATTCTGCACTTGTATTACAATATGTACCCATCTTCCCTGTAAATCAGTAGTTTGTGATATAATCTGGCAGTTCAATTGCTTATTGATAAGCGTTATTACCCCCGCTTTTCGGTTAAGTGACGGGGACCCAATGACTCTACCCACCCATAACTTTTTCATTCTGTCAAAATCATGCGCCTCTAGATGGGTCTCTTGTAAGAAAACCACATCTGGTTTAAGTTTCTTAAGGTGTCGTAAAACCATCCACCTTTTCTGGGGTGATTTTAAACCTTTGATATTCCACGTTAGCACCTTCATGTCAGTCCCCTGGACTTTTTTTTTTTTTTTTTTTTTTATATATACGTTTGGCAGATATATATGCTATTCCAACCTACCGAGTCTGGGGTCCACGTCACTCACCGAAAGCGCCCAGAGAGATCCCTTGCGAACAAACAGATAAATGTTAGATTACCAACAATTTTGTGTAACACTGTCACAAACTTTTAGCTTCTCTGTCTTCCTTCTCCTCTAATACAACCTCTTTAATTCTTATAATAACTTCCCTTTTTTTCTGGGTTGCAGGCTGCCTCTCACCAAGATATCTAGGAAAAATAACACTCCTACTGTAACTTCTTGAGGTCTCCCCGTTAAACATATTAGGCTTTTACCCGTATCCATCTATACTGCATCTGGTATCATCCACCCCGCATATGACATTTCATTAGCACTGCACTTAATACAGAATATTAACATAACTTGGCGGGTATAACCATAACCCTCTTCAACATATATGCAGTGACAGAACAGTGCTGCCATATTGAACCAGCAGGTATACCAGTCTCACATGCATTTTGAGATCTCTTATAGACCCCCTATTGATTAGATGGAAAACGTGGGTCATCTCCCTGGGTAGGGATCTTCTCTCCGGTCTGAAGATCTTCGTCCCCTAGTCCCAGGCTCTGGATATTCTCCTCCTCTCTCCCTTCTCCGTTCCCGATCTCTTGGGTTCACCACTCTGGATGAGCTTCTTCCTCTCCTCTTGTCTGCTCCCTCTGGCTCCCCTGGATTCTGTATGGATTTAATCCACTCTTCTGCTGTCGTCGGATCATGATAAATCGTGCTTGACCCATTAGGATGCAACACCCTTAACTTTGCTGGGTATTGTAGTTGAAACCTGCGTCCCTTTTGATGCAGTAAAGTGCAGACGTGACTAAACTCCCTCCTCTTCCTAGCCACAGCTGCAGAGTAGTCACCAAAAAGTAATACAGAGTGTCCCAGCAGCTTTAGTGGACCTTTCTTGGCCCTATATGCCCTCAGCAGGGCTTCCTTGTCGCAATAGTCCAGGAATTTCATAATAACCTGACGTGGTTTAGGACCTTGACTTCTAGACGGTCCCATCTGGTTCTGCTGATCCTCTAGTACTGGACCAATTCTGTGGGCCCTTTCTACTTTACAGCGCCCTTCTAATCCCAGAGCCCTGGGTAATTCTTTTTCACATATATCCATCAGAGTCTGCGGTTTAAACTTTTCAGGTAGCCCCAACAGTCTCAAATTGCTCCTTCTGGACCGATTTTCCAGGTCCTCTACCCGATCATACAAAATCATATTCTGCTTTGAAAGCTCATTAACTTTTTGAGTAAAAGCAGCCGATTCATTTTCAGCCCTAGACACTCTCTGCTCAAGTTCTTCCAGTCTCAGATCATGCTGGGCGACCGCCTCATGCAGCTGCTGTAACGAGGCAGACAGAGTTATGGTGAGTGTTTCTCTTATATCGGGGGCTAAATGTCTGGCCACCTCTATGGCCAGCTTTTTGTAATCAATGTCCATTGAGGGGTTTGGCTGGGTAACTTGCTCTTCACTCATACCGCTTTCTAGCAGCACTTGTGTCAGCGGAGATGGAGTAGAAGGGCGCGAGTCCGCCATCTTGTCGAGCATGTCCTCAATGACTCTGCCCCGTCCTCCGGAGATCCTCCTTTTGCCGCTCCGTAGCAGGTAGCGTTCCATAAACTTATGGACTCTGGATGTTCAGGGACCAGGACGTACCTGTCTCAGCCCCCTATTGCCGATTTTTGACGAGCGGGATTCAATATATGGTGAGAGGTCACCGGAGCTCCTTCACGCTGCCGCCCGCATCCCAGCGCCGGAACCGGAAGTCCTGTGTCTTAGGTTTTTCTGAATGACACTATCAGTACCTTCAATGTAAGATATCCTTTTTGGGATAGATTTCAAGTAGGCCTCAAATACCAGAAACTAGTTATTTTGAGAATGGCAAATTTGGGAATAGTTTTTCAACCCAGAAAAAAAAAGGGCTTTTACGGTCGCTACAAATAACTTGACCAGCTAAAACAGTACAGATTTGCTTGAATAGAAATGTGAGACCTGTTTTTTTTTTTGCACTGTCTGACAGGTTAAGGTTTAATCACAGAATCAGACTTCTATCTGCACGGTAGCGTGTGTCTTAGGTTTTTCTGAATGACACTATCAGTACCTTCAATGTAAGATTTCCTTTTTGGGATAGATTTTAAGTAGGCCTCAAATACCAGAAACTAGTTATTTTGAGAATGGCAAATTTGGGAATAGTTTTTCAACCCAGAAAAAAAAATGTGCTTTTACGGTCACTACAAATAACTTGACCAGCTAAAACAGTACAGATTTGCTTGAATAGAAATGTGAGACCTGTTTTTTTTTGCACTGTGTGACAGGTTAAGGTTTAATCTCAGAATCAGACTTCTATCTGCACGGTAGCGTGTGTCTTAGGTTTTTCTGAATGACACTATCAGTACCTTCAATGTAAGATATCCTTTTTGGGATAGATTTCAAGTAGGCCTCAAATACCAGAAACTAGTTATTTTGAGAATGGCAAATTTGGGAATAGTTTTTCAACCCAGAAAAAAAAATGTGCTTTTACGGTCACTACAAATAACTTGACCAGCTAAAACAGTACAGATTTGCTTGAATAGAAATGTGAGACCTGTTTTTTTTTGCACTGTGTGACAGGTTAAGGTTTAATCTCAGAATCAGATTTCTATCTGCACGGTAGCGTGTGTCTTAGGTTTTTCTGAATGACACTATCAGTACCTTTAATGTAAGATATCCTTTTTGGGATAGATTTCAAGTAGGCCTCAAATACCAGAAACTAGTTATTTTGAGAATGGCAAATTTGGGAATAGTTTTTCAACCCAGAAAAAAAAGGGCTTTTACGGTCACTACAAATAACTTGACCAGCTAAAACAGTACAGATTTGCTTGAATAGAAATGTGAGACCTGTTTTTTTTTGCACTGTGTGACAGGTTAAGGTTTAATCTCAGAATCAGACTTCTATCTGCACGGTAGCGTGTGTCTTAGGTTTTTCTGAATGACACTATCAGCACCTTCAATGTAAGATATCCTTTTTGGGATAGATTTCAAGTAGGCCTCATATACCAGAAACTAGTTATTTTGAGAATGGCAAATTTGGGAATAGTTTTTCAACCCAGAACAAAAAGTGTGCTTTTACGGTCACTACAAATAACTTGACCAGCTAAAACAGTACAGATTTGGTTGAATAGAAATGTCAGGTCTATTTTTTAGGCGCTGGGTGACAGGCTCAACTTGCACCTGATGTAGTATATGGCCAAAAAATAACCACACTGTTGATGGTTAAATGCACTTCGGTGACACAGGCTCAGCCTGCAGCTGATGTAGGATATAGCACAAAATAACCACACTATTGATGGTTAAATACACTTGGTGATAGCTTGTGCTGGCGCACCACAAGTCACAAAATGGCCGCCGATCACCCCAGAAAAAAAGTGATCTAAAAACGCTCTGGGCAGCCTCAAAAAAGTGAGCAAGTCAATATTAGCACTTCAATGATCCATAGCTGCAGATCGATTACAGAATGAAGTCTTTTGGAGGAGTTAATCACTGCCTAATCTCGCCCTAACGTCGCAGCTGCAACCTCTCCCTATGCTTCAATCAGCAGAGTGACGTGCAGCGCAACGTGACCCAAGCTTATATAGAGGCTGGGTCACATGCTGCACTGGCCAATCACAGCCATGCCAATAGTAGGCAAGGCTGTGATGGCCTCTTGGGGCAAGTAGTATGACGCTTGTTGATTGGCTGCTTTGCAGCCTTTCAAAAAGCGCCAAGAAAGCGCCGAACACGGACTTTTCCGAAAATGTTCGGGTTCGGGTCCGTGTCACGGACACCCCAAAATTCGGTACGAACCCGACCTGTCACTTCTCCTGATATGTCTGATTTACTAAATAACTGTATTCCACATGAAATGACAATTCTGCTGCAGTCATTCTTCACGCATGACTCTATGTTGTGCTGTTCCTCTGTTATATAGATGTTTATGAATAAATGTACAACTGGATGTTACCAGTCCCGGGGGGAGGGGGGGGGGGGGGTAGTGTCCCTGCACAGTCTGCCACTTGCAGCAATGATTGGATTAGTGAGGATGGTCATGTACAGCGCTCATTGTCTCTTTAAAGATAGCACCCAATCCGGAGGGAATAGGGGGCCATAGTCACCAAGTGGCTGCTGTTTTAAACAGCAAACACCCAGAGGCATTGAATGTGATTGATAACACCGATCACGGACACTTACTCCCCTCAGATGCCATGGTCGATTGCGACCACAGCATCTGAGAGGTTTTTCCCAGCAATCTATGGAGCGCTTTGATTGCTATGGCATCCACGGGCTCTCTAAAAGATCCAAGGCTTGCCACAGCAATAAAATTCCCATAGGCTGCAATGGTTACCGTATTTTTTGCCCTATAAGATGCACTTCCCCCCCCAAAAAGTGGGAGGAAAATGGTAGTGCGTCTTATGGGGCGAATGCTGTCGTTTACACTGATACACCGCCGACTGCATGCTGCACAGCGCGGCCGGCGTGTGTATCAGCGAGGAGGGAGGAGGGGCTGGGGGCCGGCATCTAGTTTTGTAATGGCAGCGGGGCCCGGTGCAGTCACTGTATTCTATTGCACTGGGCCCCGCTCATTGTATTAATCGTATCTACTGTAACTGCAGGCAATGTTTAACTATAGAATATGTTCGATCCAGCAGCCTGAGCGGTTTGGAAGCAGTCAAAGGGGTTGTCTTAGCTGCACAACTTCTTTCTATATGCCCTGTTAGGGCACATGAATTTCATAAACAGCTGCCTCCCTTTGCAACCCTCTATCTATGAGCCAGAGCAGGGAGTCTCAATACATATGGCACAAGGATGGCCATTTATCCATTCTCAATATAACAGCTGCCGCAGGTACAATGAGCAACCAACCACAACTTTACACAGCAAAAGCAGCTGCTTGTGAGGGGTCACGGCAGCTCTCATACTATTGTCTGTGATGAGATAATGCCCAAGAACTTCTCAGTCTTTAAGGCTACATGCACACGACCGTTGTGTGTTTTGCGGTCCGCAAATCGCGGATCCGCAAAACACGGATGGCATCTGTATGCGTTCCGCAATTTGCGGAACGGCACGGACAGCCTTTAATATAACTGCCTATTCTTGTCTGCAAAGCGCGGACAAGAATAGGACAGGTTATATTTTTTTTGCGGACCACGGAACAGAGCAACGGATGCGGACAGCACACGGAGTGCTGTCCGCATCTTTTGCGGCCCCATTGAAGTGAATGGGTCCGCATCCGAGCCGCCAAAACTGCGGCTCGGATGCAGACCAAAACAACGGCCGTGTGCATGAGGCCTTAGACTATGTTCACATCTATATTGTCTGAGAAAAAATTGCACAAACTGCTGCATCAGACACCCTGTCCATGGATTGTGTCTGATATTACTGCGCAGCTCCATTGAAGTGAAAAGAGGAGTGCACACAACCTGTGGACAAGCGTGATGCTATTTTTGAAAGAAAGCAGACATATGTTTCTTGACAGCTATCTATGTATACACACTTATATAGAGAATGCTATCAATCAATGCTAAGACAGACCTCTTGTACAACTGAAGTCAGAAAGAGCTGATGTTTAAATGTATAAATTACAACTTTTACTAAATCTTTTCCAACAAAAATATATGTATTCATCTGCTCAGCTCCTCCTGCTCTATAAAATGCTGCCTGCAGGTTGTGCTGCATTTTGTGGTGACAGGTTCTCTTTAAAGGGGTTGTGTGAGATTACTGTATATATATATTTTCTTTCCAGAAACAGCATCACTTTTGCCCATAGGCTGTGTCTGGTATTGCAGATCAGCCTCATTCAAGTGGTGCTATTATTCTCACATAACCCCTTGTTGTCATGCTTTTCCTATGTATTTGATCTTAAATATTTGTTTTCATTTTCCATTCCACCATTTTTCTTAGTAACTTAGTAATTTATTTCTCAAGGGCAGTGGAGAGGGAGACTTCAACACACAAATTATTTTCAAAGTGTCTTGAGTAATAGCAAACACCACAGCTAATAAGTTAAACATTATAAAGCCTTCATAACACTGTTATGTGGTTTATAATAAACATTTATACTACACACAGTGTTCTGAGTTCTGCCATGCTCATTTTCCATGGATATATTTATATATAATATAGACTAACTATTAATATGTCATTCAGTGCAATATAACCTTATAAGACACAAGGGATGCTAATGAATAAACTTCAGCAGATAGAACAGTTAAAAGGTAAGGGCTAGTATTATATAGCTCATCACTATGGGATCCCGTCAATGTTCTGATATACAAATGTAATGGCTGTGGAGATGATCCCCGTGACCTGTATAACATATAACATAGCTACTGGCCCCTATATCTTTATATGGGGATGGAATTCCTGGATGACTTGCTGTTTACAGTAGGAGATTTTATGTTTTGTACATAATCAATGAGCAGTGATGGCTGGAACACTATCATTATCAGAGTACTCATTACCTAAATGCCCACTTCACTAAAGTTTTATTCTGTACTGAAATTAGTAAAAAAAAAAAAGTACAGGGAACGCCATACGCCTATACACGTTATTGATATTTGGCTAGTGGGTGAAATTGTTTGAGATGAGCAAATAACCATTTCATGCTTCTACTTAAATGCCCTACTTTTATGATATAATATCACTTTAGAGTGAACTTTTTATGTTTTCTATAAATATCACCCGAAAGCCAAATATCCCTAACTTTTTGTGAGTAGTGTATGTGTGATGTAAATATGCAAGTAATTACAATATTAGAGCAAAAGGATAAACTTATTAGGGAAAACTGTACACTTGGAAGGAGGCTCTAGCACCCTGTTGGGTCGCCTCTAGCCTGGATACAAGATGAGATATGTGTGGGCATGGAGACATACAGGTTTAGTATGGTGTTCTGTGGCATATTTGCCCACAGATGTTGCTCAGTAGAGGTGGCCTTGCGGTTTGCCCGGTGGTCGTGTCGCAGCGAACTTTGCTCGTTCGCGATTCGCCGAGCATGCGAACATATGGCTATGTTCGCATGCGCCATATTCTTTTGCATTGCGCCGAACTTTGACCCATGACACATCCATCAGGTGGGACAGGACAGCCAATTCAGACGTTTCAGCACATGGACACACCCCCACCCTATAATAGAACCCGATCTTGCAGCCATTTTACATTCTGTAGGGAGAGGTGTCTTTGTGGAGCAGGGACAGACTGTTAGGGACACCAAACGCTAGCTAATATGGCCACAAAAGTACTTTTAAGGACTAATATAGGTGTGCTATCGATAGGTGTGGGATTTAAGGACTAATATAGGTGTGCTATCGATAGATACTGAGGGATGTGATATACTTATAATATATGTTTTAACATAGAAAGTATATTATAGTGCATTTGTATTGTGCAGCAGTTATGTGCGGTTCTGCTGCGATACCGCAGCTATATAAAGGGACAAACGCTATTGGAATAACTAACTGCAACTGGTGTGATATACCTGTTGCCCCCCCCAAAAAATGATTGAGGGGTGTGATATACCTATAATATACTTTCTAACATAGAAAGTATATTATAGTGCATTTGTATTGTGCAGCAGTTGTGTGTGGTTCTACTGCGATACCGCAGGTATATAGAGGGACAAGCGTTATTGGAACAACTATTTGCAATGGGTGTGATTTAGGCTACTTTCACACCTGCGTTAGGTGCGGATCCGTCTGGTATCTGCACAGACGGATCCGCACCTATAATGCAAACGCTTAGATCCGTTCAGAACGGATCCGTTTGCATTACCATGAACAAAAAAAAAAAAAAAATTTTTGACTTTACATTGAAAGTCAATGGGGGACGGATCCGTTTGAAAATTGAGCCATACTGTGTCAACTTCAAACGGATCCGTCCCCATTGACTTACATTGTAAGTCTGGACGGATCCGTTTGCCTCCGCACGGCCAGGCGGACACCCGAACGCTGCAAGCTGCGTTCAGGTGTCCGCCTGCTGAGCGGAGCGGAGGACAAACGGTGCCAGACTGCATCCACTCAGAATGCATTAGGGCAGTACGGATCCGTTCGGGGACGCTTGTGAGAGCCTTCAAACGGAACTCACAAGCGGAGCCCCGAACGCTAGTGTGAAAGTAGCCTTACCTGTTGCCCCCCAAAAAACTGATTGAGGGGTGCGATATACCTGCTTCCACAAAATACCGATTAAGCGGTTTGATATACAAACCGGATTCCAAAAATGTTGGGACACTATACAAATCGTGAAAAAAAATTGAATGCAATGATGTGGAGGTGCCAACTTCTAATATTTTATTCAGAATAGAACATAAATCACGGAACAAAAGTTTAAACTGAGAAAATGTACCATTTTAAGGGAAAAATATGTTGAATCAGAATTTCATGGTGTCAACAAATCCCCAAAAAGTTGGGACAAGGCCATTTTCACCACTGTGCGGCATCTCCCCTTCTTCTTACAACACTCAACAGACGTCTGGGGACCGAGGAGACCAGTTTCTCAAGTTTAGAAATGGGAATGCCCTCCCATTCTTGTCTAATACAGGCCTCTAACTGTTCAATCGTCTTGGGCCTTCTTTGTTGCACCTTCCTCTTTATGATGTTCCAAATGTTCTCTATAGGCGAAAGATCTGGACTGCAGACTGGCCATTTCAGTACCCGGATCCTTCTCCTACGCAGCCATGATGTTGTGATTGATGCAGAATGGGGTCTGGCATTATCTTGTTGAAAAATGCAGGGTCTTCCCTGAAAGAGATGACATCTGGATGGGAGCATATGTTGTTCTAGAACCTGAATATATTTTTCTGCATTGATGGTGCCTTTCCAGACATGCAAGCTGCCCATGCCACACGCACTCATGCAACCCCATACCATCAGAGATGCAGGCTTCTGAACTGAGCGTTGATAACAACTTGGGTTGTCCTTGTCCTCTTTAGTCCGGATGACATGGCGTCCCAGATTTCCAAAAAGAACTTCGAATCGTGACTCGTCTGACCACAGAACAGTCTTCCATTTTGCCACACACCATTTTAAATGATCCCTGGCCCAGTGAAAACGCCTGAGCTTGTGGATCTTGCTTAGAAATGGCTTCTTCTTTGCACTGTAGAGTTTCAGCTGGCAACGGCGGATGGCACGGTGGATTGTGTTCACTGACAATGGTTTCTGGAAGTATTCCTGAGCCCATTCTGTGATTTCCTTTACAGTAGCATTCCTGTTTGTGGTGCAGTGTCGTTTAAGGGCCCGGAGATCACGGGCATCCAGTATGGTTTTACGGCCTTGACCCTTACGCACAGAGATTGTTCCAGATTCTCTGAATCTTCGGATGATGTTATGCACAGTTGATGATGATAGATGCAAAGTCTTTGCAATTTTTCGCTGGGTAACACCTTTCTGATATTGCTCCACTATCTTTCTGCGCAACATTGTAGGAATTGGTGATCCTCTACCCATCTTGGCTTCTGAGAGACACTGCCATTTTGAGAAGCTCTTTTTATACCCAATCATGTTGCCAATTGACCTAATTAGTGTTATTTGGTCTTCCAGCTCTTCGTTATGCTCAAATTTACTTTTTCCAGCCTCTTATTGCTACTTGTCCCAACTTTTTTGGGATTTGTTGACACCGTGAAATTTTGAATCAATGTCTTTTTCCTTTAAAATGATACATTTACTCGGATTAAACGTTTGATTTGTCATCTACGTTCTATTACAAATAAAATATTGACATTTGCCATCTCCACATCATTGCATTCAGTTTTTATTCACAATTTGTTTAGTGTCCCAACTTTTTTGGAATCCGGTTTGTACCTGCTTTTACAAAATACTGGTTAAGGGGTTTGATATACCTGCTTCCACAAAATACTGATTGAGGGGTGCGATATACCTGCTTCCACCAAATATTGATTCAGGGGTTCTATATACCTGTCTCCACAAAATACTGATTGAGGGGTGTGATATACCTGCTTCCACAAAATACTGATTATGGGGTGCGATATACCTGCTTCCACAAAATACTGATTAAGGGGTTTGATATACTTGCGTCCACGAAATACAGATTGAGGGGTGCTATATACCTGATTTCACAAAATACTGCTTAAGGGGTTTGATATACCTGCTTCCACAAAACACTGATTGAGGGGTGTGATATACCTGCTTCCACCAAATAGGCCTGTGATACACCGGCTTCCACAAAATACTGATTTAGGGCTATGATATACCTGTTTGCAATACTGATTGAGGGGTGCAATATACCTGCTTCTACAAAATACTGATTAAGGGGTTCTGTATATCTGCTTCCAGAAAATACTGATTGAGGGGTGCGATATACCTGCTTCCAAAAAATACTGATTAAGGAGTTTGATATACTTGCTTCCACAAAATTCAGATTGAGGGGTGCAATATACCTGCTTCCACCAAATGTTGATTTAGGTGTTCTATATATCTGTTTCCACAAAATACTGATTGAGGGGTACATTATACCTGCTTTTTCCAAAATACTGATTAAGGGGTTCTATATACCAGCTTCCACAAAATACTGATTGAGGGGTGCGATATACCTGCTTCCACCAAATATTGATTGAGGCTTGCGATACACCGACTTCCACAAAATACTGATTGAGGGGTGCGATATACCTGCTTCCACCAAATATTGTTTCAGGGGTTCTATATACCTGTCTCCACAAAATACTGATTGAGGGGTGTGATTTACCTGCTTCCACAAAATATTGATTCAGGGGTTCTATATACCTGTTTCCACAAAATATTGATTGAGGGGTGGGATATACCTGCTTCCACAAAATACTGATTATGGGGTGCGATATACCTGCTTCCACAAAATACTGATTAAGGGGTTTGATATACTTGCTTCCACAAAATACAGATTGAGGGGTGCTATATACCTGCTTCCACAAAATACTGTTTAAGGCCTCTTTCACACGGGCGTTGCGGAAAAATGTGCGGGTGCGTTGCGGGAACACCTGCGATTTTTCCGAGCGAGTGCAAAACATTGTAATGCGTTTTGCACTCGCGTGAGAAAAATCGCGCGTGTTTGGTACCCAAACCCGAACTTCTTCACAGAAGTTCGGGCTTGGGATCGGTGTTCTGTAAATAGTATTATTTTCCCTTATAACATGGTTATAAGGGAAAATAATAGCATTCTGAATACAGAATGCTAAGTAAAACAGGGCTGGAGGGGGTTAAAAAAAATAAAAAATCATTTAACTCACCTTAATCCACTTGCTCGCGATGCCAGGCATCTCCGTCTGACTCTTTTACTGTATAGGACCTGTGGAGAGCATTAACTATAGTTTAAGGACCTGGGATGACGTCACTCTGGTCATCACATGGTACGTCACATGATCTTTTACCATGGTGAATCACCATGGTAAAAGATCATGTGACGTACCATGTGATGACCGGAGTGACGTCATCCCAGGTCCTTAAACTATAGTTTATGCTCTCCACAGGTCCTATACAGTAAAAGAGTCAGACGGAGATGCCCGGCATCGCGAGCAAGTGGATTAAGGTGAGTTAAATGATTTTTATTTTTTTTTAACCCCCTCCAGCCCTGTTTTACTTAGCATTCTGTATTCAGAATGCTATTATTTTCCCTTATAACCATGTTATAAGGGAAAATAATAAGGTTCGGGTCTCCATCCCGATCGTCTCCTAGCAACCGTGCGTGAAAATCGCACCGCATCCGCACTTGCTTGCGGATGCTTGCGATTTTCACGCAACCCCATTCATTTCTATGGGGCCTGCGTTACGTGAAAAACGCACAAAGAGGAGCATGCTGCGATTTTCACGCAACGCAAAAGTGATGCGTGAAAATCACCGCTCGTGTGCACAGCCCCATAGAAATGAATGGGTCAGTATTCAGTGCGGGTGCAATGCGTTCACCTCCCGCATCGCATCCGCGCGGAATACTCGCTCGTGTGAAAGGGGCCTAAGGGGTTTGATATACCTGCTTCCACAAAATACTCATTGAGGGGTGCGATATACCTGCTTCCACCAAATATTGATTCAGGTGTTCTATATATATACCTGTTTCCATAAAATACTGATTGAGGGGTGGGATATACCTGTTTCTACAAAATATTGATTAAGGGGTTCTATATACCTACTTCCACAAAATACTAATTGAGGGGTACGATATAACTGCTTCCACCAAATATTGATTGAGACCTGCGATACACCGGCTTCCACAAAATACTGATTGAGGTGTACGATATACCTGCTTCAACCAAATATTGATTCAGGGGTTCTATATACCTGTTTCCACAAAATACTGATTGAGGGGTGCAATATACCTGCTTCTACAAATATTGATTATGGGGTTCTATATATCTGCTTCCAGAAAATACTTATTGAGGGGTGCGATATACCTGCTTCCACAAAATACTGATTAAGGAGTTTGATATAATGGCTTCCACAAAATACAGATTGAGGGGTGCGATATACCTGCTTCCACCAAATGTTGATTCAGGTGTTCTATATATCTGTTTCCACAAAATACTGATTGAGGGGTGCGTTATACCTGCTTCTACAAAATACTGATTAAGGGTGTTCTATATACCTGCTTCCACAAAATACTGATTGAGGGGTGCGATATACCTGCTTCCACAAAATACTGATTGAGGGGTGTGATATACCTGCTTCAACCAAATATTGATTGAGGCCTGCGATACACCGGCTTCCACAAAATACTGATCGAGGGGTGCGATATACCTGCTTCCACCAAATATTGATTCAGGGGTTCTATATACCTGTCTCCACACAATACTGATTGAGGGGTGCGATATACCCGCTTCCAAAAAATACTGATTAAGGGGTTTGATATGCCTGCTTCCATAAAAGACAGATTGAATAATGCAATATACCTGCTTCCACAACATATTGATTCCGGTGTTCTATATACCTGTTTCTACAAAATACTGATTGAGGGGTGTGATATACCTGCTTCTACAAAAAACTGATTAAGGGGTTTTATATACCTGCTTCCCCAAAATACTGATTGAGGGGTGCGATATACCAGCTTCCACAAATACAGATTGAGGGGTGCGATATACCTGCTTCCACAAAATACTGATTAAGGGGTTTGATATACCTGCTTCCATAAAAGACAGATTAAATAATGCAATATACCTGCTTCTACAAAATACTGATTAAGGGCTTCTATATGCCTGCTTCCACAAAATACTGATTGAGGGGTGCAATATACCTGCTTCAACCAAATATTGATTGAGACCTGCGATACACCGGCTTCCATAAAATACTGATTTAGGGGTGCGATATACCTTCTTCCACCAAATATTGATTGAGGTCTGCGATACACCGGCTTCCACAAAACACTGA
Organism: Bufo bufo; assembly: GCF_905171765.1. Classification (NCBI taxonomy): domain Eukaryota; kingdom Metazoa; phylum Chordata; class Amphibia; order Anura; family Bufonidae; genus Bufo; species Bufo bufo. The sequence continues at coordinate 434,232,736 of NC_053391.1, forward strand.
TTGAGGCCTGCAATATACCTGCTTCCACAAAATACTGATGGAGGGGTGCGATATTCCTGGTTCCACAAAATACTCTTTGAGGGGTGCGATATACCTGCTTCCACAAAATACTGATTATGGGGTTTGATATACCTGCTTCCACAAAATACAGATTGAGGGAGCACACACATCAGCACACATACAGCACACACATCAAAATCCCGTGCATACCAAACGTAGACAGTGAACACATTCAACCACACGTTGCCAGAGGCAACCGCATGCTATGACAGCTAGCAGCCTAGCGACCAGCTCCGGCTGCTACACTGCCAACCACATCATGTTGCCAGCGGCAACCACACGTGAGGCAACATACACAGAGCCCTCACCTGTGATTGACAACAAAGAAGAAACCGCTGACAAGTGCATGTGACCAAAGAGTCACGACCAAACCATGCTTCCACAAAATACAGATTGAGGGGGTGATATACAGTCAGGTCCATAAATATTGGGACATCGACACAATTATAAGATTGTTGGCTCTATACACCACCACAATGGGATTGAAATGGCATTAACAAGATGTGCTTTAACTGCAGACTGTCAGCTTTAATTTGAGGGTATTTACATCCAAATCAGGTGAACGGTGTAGGAATTACAGCAGTTTGCATATGTGCCTCCCACTTGTTAAGGGACCAAAAGTAATGGGACAAATTAATAATCATAAATCAAACTTTCACATTTTAATACTTGGTTGCAAATCCTTTGCAGTTAATTACAGCCTGAAGTCTGGAACGCATAGACATCACCAGACGCTGGGTTTCATCCCTGGTGATGCTCTACCAGGCCTCTACTGCAACTGTCTTCAGTTCCTGCTTTTTCTTGGGGCATTTTCTTCAGTTTTGTCTTCAGCAAGTGAAATGCATGCTCAATCGGATTCAGGTCAGGTGATTGACTTGGCCATTGCATAACATTCCACTACTTTCCCTTAAAAAACTCTATGGTTGCTTTTGCAGTATGCTTTGGGTCATTGTCCATTTGCACTGTGAAGCGCCGTCCAATGAGTTCTAAAGCATTTGCCTGAATATGAGCAGATAATATTGCCCGAAACACTTCAGAATTCATCCTGAGGCTTTTGTCAGCAGTCACATCATCAATAAATACAAGAGAACCAGTTCCATTGGCAGCCATACATGCCCACGCCATGACACTACCACCACCATGCTTCACTGATGAGGTGGTATGCTTAGGATCATGAGCAGTTCCTTTTCTTCTCCATACTCTTCTCTTCCCATCACTCTGGTACAAGTTGATCTTGGTCTCATCTGTCCATAGGATGTTGTTCCAATACTGTGAAGGCTTTTTTTAGATGTCGTTTGGCAAACTCTAATCTGACCTTCCTGTTTTTGAGGCTCACCAATGGTTTACATCTTGTGGTGAACCCTCTGTATTCACTCTGGTGAAGTCTTCTTTTGATTGTTGACTTTGACACACATACACGTACCTCCTGTAGAGTGTTCTTGATCTGGCCAACTGTTGTGAAGGGTGTTTTCTTTATCAGGGAAATAATTCTTCGGTCATCCACCACAGTTGTTTTCCGTGGTCTTACGGGTCTTTTGGTGTTGCTGAGCTCACCGGTGTGTTCATTCTTTTTAAGAATGTTTTAAACAGTTGTTTTGGCCATGCCTAATGTTTTTGCTATCTCTCTGATGGTTTTTTTTTTTTTTTCAGCCTAATGATGGCTTGCTTCACTAATAGTGACAGCTCTTTGGATCTCATCTTGAGAGTTGACAGCAACAGATTCCAAATGCAAATAGCACACTTGAAATGAACTCTGGACCTTTTATCTGCTCATTGTAATAGGGATAATGAGGGAATAACACAATCCTGGCCATGGAACAGCTGAGAAGCCAATTATCCCATTACTTTTGGTCCCTTAACAAGTGGGAGGCACATATGCAAACTGTTGTAATTCCTACACGTTTACCTGATTTGAATGTAAATACCCTCAAATTAAAGCTGACAGTCTGTCTGTCGTTACTGCACATCTTGTTCGTTTAATTTCAAATCCATTTTGGTGGCGTATAGAGCCAAAAATGTTAGAATTGTGTTGATGTTCCAATATTTATGGACCTGACTGTATCTCTGGCACACAATGTCAGTGCCAAGATACATCTGACCACAGACATGTGGTCTAGAAAACACGGGCAGGAAAGGTACATAACTATTACTGCCCACTGGGTGAACCTTCTGACGGCTGTCAAGCATGTAACCTGCGGCACCCGTGTGGTTTTGGTGTTACCGCCACGGATTGCATGCAGGCCTGCCTCTTCTTCTCCATCCATCATCTCCTCCTCAGTTGACTCTTCCTGTTCCGCCTCTTCCGCCTCTTCCGCTGCACCCCCTAAGCTCCCCAGAACCTATTCGACGTCCCAGGTGAAACGTTGCCATGCTGTGCTGCGGCTGTTGTGCCTGGAAGCCAAGATCCACACCGGTCCTGCATTGCTTTAAGCTCTGCGGTCACAGGCTGATCAGTGGCTAACGCCGCTCAATTTGACAGTTGGTAAAGTGGTGAGGACAACAGTGCCAATCTGCTGAGTGCACTGAAACAGGGCAACATGGCACACGTCCTGAACTTAGTCATGCAGCGATTCGTTGCCAAATACTCCAGGGTCCAGGATGTCTTGCGCCAGGCCAGGAAAATCTCTGCCCATTTTAGATCTTACACGGCCATGGCTCGCCTTGGTGACGTTCCACGGCGACACCACCTGTCCGTCAGATGTTTGATTTGTGACAGCCCAACGCGCTGGAACTCCACCTTAAACAGTATATGCTTGATAGGCTGATCCAGCAGCAACGTGCTATTAACAACTACCTGTATGAACTCTGCAGCAGGACAGGTTCTGGGAGCTTGGTTTCTTTTTACCACGCCAGCTGCTGCTTATGCGCGACGCATGCAGACTTCTGCGGCCATTTGATAAGATCACCAAACTGGTCAGTCGCAGCCAGGGAACCATCAGTGACATCGTACCTTACGCCTTCTTTCTGGAGCATGCATTGCGTTGTGTCATTGATCAAGCCGTCTAGGAGCAAGAGCTGGAAGATGAAGAAGTCGCAATGCTGAATGAATTCCCAGGGGGGGCTACTCCATCTGAGACAGGTCAGCAGGAGTCTGAAGAGGTGTCAGAGGAGGATGGTGGCTGGGATGAGGAGGAGGATGGTGGCTGGGGGGAGAAGGAGGAGCAAGGAGAGCAGGCTTTGAGGGGGACTTTAAACTTTTCGGGGATCCCTGGTGTTGTTCGTGGCTGGGGGCAGGAGACTGAGGACGACATTCTCCTGGGCGATGAGCAGGAGCTAGGGCGCTCCACTGCTACCAATTTAGTGCAAATGGGGGCCTTCATGCTCCAGTAATTGAAGAGGGACCCCCGTATAAAGAGCATAAAGGGCAAGGACCAGTACTGGGTGGCAACGTACTTAGACCCCCGGTACAAACACAAAATGGCGGATTACCAGCATCATAAAGGGCTGGCAGAATGCAGCATTTCCAGGCCTTGCTGTGAGAGATGCTGCATTCTACTGTTGCGGGCACTGGCAGAGAAATTTCCAGCCACAGCAAAACAGGTGCAGGTACCAATCCTACCGCGCCTGCAAGAAGAGGGCAGTTTGAAGATATGTTGGTGACTTCGGATATGAGATCATTCTTGCAGCCAACCCATCGACAGCCGCCCTCCAGATCCAGCCTCAGGGATCGCCTAGACCGACAGGTGTCCGACTACATCGGGTTAACGGCCGATGTGGACGCTCTGAGAAGCGAGGAACCCCTTGACTACTGGGTGTGCAGGCTTGACCTGTGGCCAGAGCTGGCACAATTTGCCATGGAACGATCAGCGCAACAGGGGGGATCGTGACCGATAAGCGCACTCGCCTAGCTCCCGACAGTGTGGACTACCTCACATTTCTAAAAATGAATGAGGCATGGATCTTGGAGGAATTCAACACCTGTGACGACCACGTGTAACTAAATTTCCTCATGCCAGCCCACACATACCCGCCACCACCCAGAACAAAGAATGGTCCTTGTCTTAAGTATATACAGCGGCATAAAAGGCCTTTTCTGTCAGGTGAATGCCTAATTATTGGGGCCTCTACTCCAGTGGCCTACAGTAAAATTTGTATCCAGTGACCTCCTAATGTACCTCCAGACACATCTTCACAAGTTCTTTTCTGTCAGGTGAATGCCTAATTTTTGGGGCCTGTACTCCACTGGCCTACAGTAAAATTGTTATTCAGTGAACGCCTAATGTACCTCCAGCCACATAATTACTTGAAATTTTCTGTCCAGTGAGTGCCTGATGTTTGGGGCCTGTACTCCAATGGCCTGCAGTAAAATTGTTATCCACTGACATCTAATATACCTCCAGCCACATAATCACTTGTTCTTTTCTGTCAGGTGAATGCCTAATTTTTGGGGCCCGTACTCCCGTGGCCTACAATAAAATTTCTCTCGGCTCCAGCAGGGCACATTTTTGAGAGTTTCACTTTAAGATGCATAAAAATGTCCCCTGATTGAAATATGTATTTTTTGTGGGAATTTTTGCCATTGATCCCCCTCTGGTATGTCACTGTCCATGTTGTGGGACTATTTGTGCACTTCTAGTAAGTATGTGGTGGCTGCAAATATGACCTGAAGGTTTTTCAGGTTCGCCTGCCATTAAAGTGAATGGGGCCCACCGCGAACGCGCAGTTCGCGAACATTTGATCGCAAACACGCGTTCGCAAAACGTCCCAGACGATGTTCGTCCATCACTATGGCTCGGCCTGTAAATCCTGAACACAGGTTACAAAAGCTGACGTCCCAGCTGGTGCCATAAATGCTCGGCTTGTGATAAATCTGGAGAGAACTGCTTTGTAAGCAGTTCTCTTGTGTAAGCACTATTCTGAAAAGCATTTCTATAAAATAATGTCACTTGAAGATGTCTTGGTCTTTTTAGGTATAAGTTTGCTTAAGAATATTATCTGTAGTATCTGTAAGCTGAAATAAATATACAACTTTACAAAGGCGTTCAGGTTTACATGAAAGGTCATTTACTTCTCTGTGTTTCTAGGAATGCTGGGTAATAATGCTCATGGGAGGTGTACTAGAAACAGATTTATAGCTGTGGCTAATGAGTTTTAACAGCTTGACAGGAGGGGAAAACTCACCGACATTCATGTACTGCAGTTCCTTGATTTTTAAGTGGAAATATTTTAAGGCAGTTCTCTACATTGGTTAATGCTTTTTTGTAAGAAGGGCTCTGCAACATTAAAGGGGTTCTCTGGGCATTTGGTCTAATTAGGTCATGCCGCTGTCTCCGCTTCCGCCTAGGTATCAACCAGATGTGGCCACTTCTTTTTCTGTTCCTGATGCCATTGTCTATAATACAGCAAACAGGAAAAGGAGCACCCACATCTGGTTGGGACCTGGGAAGAAGAGCCCACAGTGCAGTGGAGAGGGCAGCATCAGGTGAGCGAGGGCGGGTGAGTACTATCTAAAAGAGCTTCCCTCCACAGATTAGCACCATGTCCTAATTAGACCAAAAGCACAGAGAACCCCCTAAGGCTACTTTCACACCTGCGTTCAGGTGTCCGCGCGTGAGCTCCGTTTGAAGGGGCTCACGAGCGGTCCCGAACGCAGCCATCCAGCCCTGATGCATTCTCAATGGAGGCGGATCCACTGAGAATGCATCCGCCTGCCAGCGTTCAGCCTCCGCACCGCTCAGTGAGCGGACACCTGAACGCTGCTTGCAATTTTCAAACGGATCCGTCCCCCATTGACTTTCAATGTAAAGTCAAAACGGATCCGTTTGCATTATCATGAACAAAAAAAAAAAAATAATAATAATTATTATTTTTTTTTTTTTGTTCATGGTTATGCAAACGGATCCATTCTGAACGGATGCAAGCGTTTGCATTATAGGAGCGGATCCGTCTGTGCAGACACCAGACGGATCCGCTCCTAACGCAAGTGTGAAAGTAGCCTTAGCCTGCTAACAGTCAAATTCAAATTGGGAAAACCCTCCTAAGAAAGTCACTTTTTGTTATTGTACATTCTTAATATGTGTCTGCAGTAAATCTTGTTGGTGCACAACTCAGGAGACACAATTGCATTTTTAACCCCTTAGTGACATAATAAATTTTAGCCTTAAAGGGGTATTTCCATCACAGACAATAAGGGCATATCACTAGGATATGCCCCCATTGTCTGATAGGTGCGGGTCCGAACTCCTGGACCCGCACCTACACCGAGTACAGAACGGGGAAGTGGCGGAGAGGGCACACCACATGCGCAGCCACCCTCCATTCATTTCTATGGGGCCGCTGAAAATAGCTAAGCGCTAGAAAAAGTGAATGGGAGCGGTGGCCACGCAAGCGTGGTGTGCACCTATTCACTTGTATAGGGAGAGCTCTTGGTCGGTGACCGGACCCCGGAAAACTCGGGGTCCTCCAGCCACCACTCTCCCCGCTCTGTTCTCAGTGTGCTTGTAGGTCCCAGAGGTGGGACCCGCACCTATCAGACAATGGGGGCGTATCCTAGCAATATGCCCCCATTGTCTGTGATGAGAATACCCCTTTAAGGACCAATAATATTTTCCACCTTTGTGTTCCAGCAGTCATAACTTTTTTATTTTGCAGGATTAGTTGTAGGTTTTTTAGGAACCATTTTGTGGTATATATAGTGTAGTAAATAACTTTTATTTTTTTATTTTTACGGGGAAACATAAAAAACAGCAATTTTATTTACGGCATTCACTGTGTGGTAACAATAACATAATTTTATTATGGGTCAGTACAATGATGATAATGCTACATTTATATATATTTTTTTACTATTTTTCCTTTCCTTCTGCAGGCTGTCAGCAACTGTTCCCCTTCCCATGCTTCTAGCTGCTACAAATCGGGAGATATCAGCAGCTAAAGCAGCCCCCCTTCCCCTCTACTTCTGCATTAAAGTGGTTGTGTCACTTCAGCAAGTGGCATTTATCATGTAGAGAAAGTTAATACAAGGCTCTTACTAATGTATTGTGATTGTTCATATTGCCTCATTTGCTGGCTGGATTCATTTTTCCATCACATTATACTCTTCTCGTTTCTGTGGTTACGACCACCCTGCAATCCATTACAGGTTGCTGTGCTTGCACACTATAGTCAAAAGTGCCGGCCTCTCTGGTGGCCGGGGCCATGGGAGTTCACGTAGACTTCTACTTTTTTCTATAGTGTGCATGCACGGCCATTGCTGATGGATTGCAGGGTGGTCGTAACCATGGAAACGAGAAATGTATAATGTGATGGAAAAAATAATACAGGATAAAACATGACCATTAGATGAGTGGGGTTCCAACTATTGGGACCACCACTGATCACAACAAAGGTGGCACCATACTTCAGAGAGAACCTTGAAAAGAACAGAGCAGCAGGTCAAGCATGTGCACTACTGCTCCATTTTACTGCTCCATTTTGTGCACCAAAATACATGTTCATCTCTAGGAGTCTAAATATGTCTCCTCCGTAAATGGTGTGATGGCTGTGTGGTATCTTTCACTGTACATTATTGGTTTGAACACATTATCTACATTATATGTTGATTCTCCAGTGATAGCACTGCACCCTTTCATATAGCTGATATTTTAGAGGAGAATGTAGGCTTTCAAATATTGTGGAAGTGACCTAGATACTGTACAAACACAGTGAGTGGAAATGATGTGACAGATCATGAAACTTTAGACAAAAATATGTGTGCACAAGGTGGTTGAGAAAACAGATTCAATGCCAAGAGATACAATCAAGGCCAATATTGTTGGAAATACATCAAATACTTCCAGTAGCTTAATGTATTCAATGCAAATCATTTCTGTACAGTATGCTAGAAACTTTCCTTTCTTTGGCTCCTGGGTTTTGTTAAAAACTAAAAAATTACAGGGCATTATGTTCTTTGGGAACAAAATGGACCAATAAGGTACTGAATGTTGTACAAGCATGAGTTATAAACTGTGTAGACTAAAGGGGTATTTAACTTTCAGTGGCTTGCTTCAAAGTGTACCTAAACGTCTAAACAACTTTAGAGGGATTCTGTTATCCCGATTTCGATACTGAGATTTTGGTATCATCATATTAGTCTCCATTATCTCATTAAAAATATACTAGGTTTCCCCCCACCTGTCGTTTCATTTTTGATAAAAATAAGTTTTATGTATATGGTAATTACCTTCTTAACGTGCCTAAGAAGCTGTCCCTCCGGCCGTTTGTGCCCAGCCGCGCCCCTGATCTCTGAGCCCAGCGCCGCCCCGCTGTTAATTTATACACTCCTTTCCGCCCTTTTTTTTTCTCCCACACATGAGCCGATGTCACACAAGTTCAGGCCTGCGCGGTGTCCTGGCAGCAGCCTCATCGAGTGTGATCGGTGCATGCGCGGGATTATGACGCACTGAGAAAAAAAAAAGGCTGGAGAGGAGTGAATAAATTAACAGCGGGGCGGCGCTGGGATCAGAGATCAGGGGCATGACCGTGCACAAACGTTAAGGCACGTTAAGAAGGTAATTACCATATACATAAAACCTATTTTTATCAAAAATTAAACGACTGGTGGGAGTAAAACCAGTATATTTTTAATGAGATAATGGAGACTTATATGATGATACCAAAATCTCAGTATCGAAAATCGGGCTGACAGAATCCCTTTAATAAAAACTATTCTAAATGTCATATAAAGAATTATTGTAATCGACTTTATTTATCTTTTTTCTATTTTACTTACAAAATAGGCATCTGAAGTTCAGGTATCTATAGCATTATGGAAGCGGTGTACGGAGTGCACTATACTGCTGCCTACTTTGGCATAGCACATCCAATGCTTTAGCGGAGCAGGCACTAGAAGGAGCAGCATGTGCTATGCAGAGCTCCACTGGGGCAGGGTCTCCAGGCTTTAGCAGGCAGGATCCACGATGATCAGTGATGCCAGTACAGCCCTACAGTGAATTCCAACATGTTAGAGGTGTACGAACGTACGGATTCTAAAGCGCTATAGACATCTGAACTCCAGGTGCTTATTTTGTAAGTAAAATAGAAAAAATAAAGTATATTACAATAATTTATTATATGACAATTAGAATAATTTTAATAAAACTGTTTAAAAGTTTAGGCACACTTTAAATATATTATAGAGTGCAATGTGTTCAAACATTCGGAGTGCTAAATTAGTAAATGTGGACATACACATTCAATAGCAGTGGGCCAAATGGTAATTCAGCTAACAGATATCTCTCCCGGCTCCCTCCTGACGCCCCATACATATAGAGTGTCTTGAAAAAGTATTCAATCCTCTTGAACTTTTACACATTTTTCACGTTACACCCACAAGCTTAAAGGGGTTTTCTCAGTGGGTTTGGCCAATAATATACAATTGTGTATGAGGGCCTTAACTAAACATGCCAAACATTAGTTCAGTGCCCAGTGCTATACACTTGGTAAACTGTGATTACCATGGTGCTTGCTCCTATTCACTTCCAACTGGGAGCGAAACTGAATGGAATTTAAATTCTGCATTGCATAATACACAGAGAGCAGGATATGACTGAATGCTAGAGTAATGAAAAATATAAGAAAAAGCTACTTCATGTCAAATCCTCTCAAAATACAAGGGGGAACTGCATTCATCTGGAGAAAAAAATGTCTGTAGAGGCAACAAGCATTCTTTACTGTAAGAGCGGTAAGGCTGTAGAACATCACCCCAGGAACTAGTTTTAGCAGAAACAGCTTAAGGCTTAAAGAATGTTCAAATATTGATGGAGTCTGATCGCCATTTGGGATCAGAAATTACATTTTTGCCCTTAAGGGCAGATTCGGTAATGCTTTATCGGTTTTTCCTTACTCCTCTGGATCAATAGAGGGTAGGAAAGTTCTAAGAATTAATGGTCCCCTTTCTTTCATTCACATGCTTTTCCTTCCCCTGATGATCTTGATCAACATATGTATTTTATTAACCGAATTAAAGGGGTGTTCCGGAACTGCCATATTGGGTCATCAATATCTGATTGGTGGAGTCCGACTTCCGGGACCCGCACAATCAGCTGTTTGAAGAGATAGCAGTGCTCTGGTGAGTGTTGCAGCCTCTCTTCCTAGGCCAGTAATGTCACATTCATCGGTCACATGGTCTATGTGCATCTCAGTGCCATTCAAGTGAATGCAATACCTAGAACAGCCAGTATACAATATATAGAGCTGTGTTTCATATGCTGTGAGGATGCCACAGCACTCATCCAAGCCCTTTCAAACAGTGGATCTGCGGAGGTGCCAGGAGTTAGATCCCCACCGATCAGATATGGAGGACCTATCCTGAGGATAGGTCATCAATATTTTGCTCCCTGAAAACCTTGTTGACTAACTACATAACTATAGTTGTACTAAAATTGCTCCTTGTTTTTAGTACTAGATATATATCAGTTGTTCATAATGCAACTCACTAATACATGCACAGTTGTGGCTCTAAGGCGCGTTTTAATTTTACGTGCCATTACTGGGACAACTGACCTGTGTTTGGCATGAAATATATAATCAAATATGTTATATTAATACTCAAGTGTTAAAATAAATAGTGGTTAAGTGGATTAGAAACACCAAGCCACGATGACGGGGTTAGTCTCCATCTGTAGGTGCCTGTTCTAAATATTTAGGAGAAGTCTATGGTTAACCTCACATATGACTGTTTATATTCCATTTATTCCATTAGTACGTGTGTAAAATGACAAAATCCAGAATGGACCTTTGGATAATGAGTTGATTTTAACATTCTAAAATATTAAAAAAGGCCCCTTATATATTTAATGGTAACATAATAAGTACTAGGGGTATTTGATTTCAGCATATCCCCCAAATACTGGAACCTGGACAGCAGGCAACAAAATGTGGTCAATTCACCTAGCAATTTTGCGAAGTAAGGAATTGGATCTCCTCTTCCTGTAATAGCATGTCTTAGATATTTTCTTTTCGGATTACACTTTCATCTCCTGTCTGGGAAAAATGTGAAATATTTCAAGTCGTTGATGGTCTTAACAACAAAAAAAAAGAGAGAGAGGTGCAGTGTAATCATGTGGAACAATTGGCTCAGTGTTACACGCAAGAGAATTCGTTTGATTAAATATACAAGCATGCACAGAAAATATACAAGTCCAGGACGTAAGCTCTTTATTTGTGTCGGAGGTCAGGACAGCTAAGAGACAAGATGGCATCATTTAGACATAGTTGTGAAAATGCGGGAACAGAAAAAAAAAGTTTGAAGATTAATTGTGTGATTCAGGAATTTGGTTCTGGTGACAGGGAGGTCTTGTTTAGAAATTCCAGATGCAAGTACTGAGTGAAAGCAAAATGGATAGCGTGACTCTACATAAGGGACTGAAGTCGTAAATTTAGATGTGCATCTTTGCCGGGAAAAATATGAGTCTTAGTTACGTGCCTGTATACTTGGAGAGACTCAAGTTGCACTATGTTCCTTGCTGATTTTTGGAGTTTCTTCCTTTCTTAAAGGGAATCTGTCAGCTTTAAAACGCCCCCCAAACTAGAGTAAGCGGTGTACAGTGTAAGTGATGCTGTGGAAGTGAGTCTGATGATGTACACTTTTATCTTCATACTCGCTCTCATTCTGACAATGTCCTCCCACAAACCAGCAGTAAAATGAAATGCAAGGACTCCCAAGCTCAAGCACATAATGTAGAGGACTCAAGGAGGAATCTTCTTAATGCATTTTACAGCTGGTTTGTGGGAGCACAGCATTGGAATTACATAATCGTACTTGACGTCAATTATACTATAAACTGCTTACTCTAGTTTGGGGGGGCTGAACCCACATAGTGAACCCGTCCAGTTAGTTATGACAGTGCAATACTGTCTAGTGACACTCTTTGCCCGGTTTGTAAGTTTTGTGGATGAACTTCTCTTATCAGGATTGTAGTTGAAGTTTTGGATTTTATTTTTTTATACCCAACCATAATCTATTCTTCTCCACAATTTTGTCTCTGACCTGTTTGGAGAGTTCTTTGGTCTTTAGCGTCCTTGCTTAGTAGTGTTGCAGACTCAGGGGCCTTCAAAACATGTGTATTTAAACTTACATCATGTCACAGATCATGTGACACTCTGATTGCACCAGGGGGTCCTCCTCAGCTAACTATATGACTTTTGAGTTAATTGGTTGGATCAGACCGTCGGTTGTTTTATAACAAAGGAGGTGAACACATTATGCACTCATAAGTTTTAATTTTTTTTTATTATTGTACGAACAAAGTATTTTTTCATTCCTCTGTAACAGCTTGGACTTCATAAATACTGTACATCAACACAGACAAGGGTTAAAAACACTTAAAATCATATACCGGTAGTTGAAATAAAAAAAAGTTTAAAAGCAGATTAGCCAAGTATTATACGCCACCAGAAACTCTGATTGTAAAGCAAAAATTTATAGCAGGTAACAAGAAAATATACGATTTGTAAGGAAACAACATCCTCTATGATTTGTCTGTGAGAAGTTTGGGATTCAATGTAGTGTTTAATTAACAAATAAAGGGGTTGTATAGGATAGAGGGCCTTTTACTTGGACTGATGTACAGACAGCAGTCACATTTTTCTAATCTTGGATAACCTCTCTAAAGGGGATGTGTCACCAGAAAATGACCTATTGTTTAGATCACGTTTTTATGTTTAACATTTTGATGAGGTTATTTTTCATTTTCCATATCAATATCTACAGTATATTTAAACAAAAACATAAAATTCTGCAGTTTTCGCACTGGCCACTAAGCCTAATAATAGGCACCACTTCTTGGTTTGTACAGATCACTTTACTGCAGTTACCTGCTTATCTAAACACAGAGGTCGTATCATTACAGGCAGGATTAGAATGGCAGATAAGACAGGATCCACCATTCATAAAAGGTGATTGTCAAAGCTTATGTATTATTCCCTTGTACAATGACCTCTGCACAGGTCACAGATAGTGTTAATAGAGCACCAAAGTGGGAGAGTCAATGGGAGAAACCAAGCATTAAACCAGGCACCCCCTGCTCTGAAGAGGGGAGGGTGCCAGGTCCCCCTGAGGTCTATGCAGATCGCTGTACAGTAAGGGAATCCCCTAGTGTGAGTCCGCAGCTTATGAGTCCCTGCTCTGACTCCATATATAGCCATGTCCATATATGGAGTCAGTGCTTGGGAACACCCAGTGTATCTAAATCAAATTTAGCATCTCTTTCTGAAAAGTTTCTGCCAGGATTTGAACTCACAACCTTCTACATTAGAGGCAAGACTTTACCACTCAGCTATAAAGCTGAATGATAAGCTATGTCAGAAAAATCTCATAGTATTTTGTCATGTAGTAAGTATTCCTATACAGCAGAAGTATCATTTCATATTTCAGTGCAGGTTAACATGTAGCTGTATAGTGTAGTGGTTGAAGTCCTTGGCTCTAATGTAGAAGGTTGTGAGTTTAAATCCCGGCAGAAACATTTCAGAAATAGAGGCTAAATTAAATTGCACATCAACAAAAGAACACCATACCCACAGTAAAGCATGGTGGTGGCAGCATCATGCTTTGGGGGCTGTTTTTCTTCAGCTGGAAATGGGGCCTTAGTTAAGCTAGAGGGAATTTTGAACAGTTCCAAATACCAGTCAATATTGGCACAAAACCTTCAGGCTTCTGCTAGAAAGCTGAACATGAAGAGGAACTTCATCTTTCAGCATGACAAAGACCCAAAGCATACATCCAAATCAACAAAGGAATGGCTTCACCAGAAGAAGATTGTAGTTTTGGAATGGCACAGCCTAAGCCCAGACCTGAATCTGATTGAAAATCTGTGGGGTGATCTGAAGAGGGCTGTGCACAGGAGATGCCCTCACAATCTGACAGATTTGGAGTGTTTTTGCAAAGAAGAGTGGGCAAATCTTGCCAAGTCAAAATGTGCCAAGCTGATAGACTCATACCCAAAAAGACTGAGTGCTGTAATAAAATCAAAAGGTGCTTCAACAAAGTATCAGTTTAAGGGTGTGCACACTTATGCAACCATATTATTTTATTTTTAAAAGATTTCAGTTTGTTTTTCAATTGAGTTGTACAGTTTATAGGTCACATTAAAGGTGGAAAAAGTTCTGAAATGATTTATCTTTGTCTCATTTTTTTTACTATACAGAAACCTGACATTTTAACAGGGGTGTGTAGACTTTTTATATCCACTATATATATATATATATATATATATATATATATATATAATCAAACTTCTGATATTTATTAATGTATTATATGTGGGCAACTACTACTGATGTTTTTAGCCATAATATATTTACATATATTATAATATATTATATATTCTAATTATTGATTAGAGCTCACAACCTTCAACATTAAAGCCAAGAACCTTAACCACTATGCTATACAGCTACATGTTCACCTGCAGTGAAATATGAAATGATACTTCAGCTGTATAGGAATACTTACTACATGACAAACTACTATGAGCTTTATAGCTGAGTGGTTAAAGCCCTTGCCTCTAATGTAGAAGGTCGTGAGTCAATCCCAGCAGAAACATTTCAGAAACAGAGGTTAAATTAGATTTAAAAACACTGACTCGAGCATCGCAATGCTCGAGCCGAACTGGTGTTCGGCTGAGCATGCTCACTCAACACTAGTCACAGAGCATGCCTAAAAAACTCTCCTATAGAAGATAATGAGGTGCCCTCCTGTTCATTGTGTCTATGTACCATAGGGCTGCCGTAAAAAAAAAATCTAAATGCTGAACAGCTCAGGCAAGATGGCCACCCCTATAATCATGTTCAGGAAATAGAATAAATAAATCTGCAATCAGAAAAGCAGATTAGAAAAAAGATATGTATTGCTATCTGGTTTTTACTGGCAAAAAAAAAAATGTGGTGACATCTTTGCTGTCAATATGTGTCCTAAACCAGTAAGAAGCTGTCTAGACTGGTATGAATGGAAATTAATACTATTATCATCGATCATTAAAGTTCATCCAGTTTGACTTGTGGTAAGTCTTAATTATATCATATCTTACAGGTTAGGCGTGAACGGTATTAAAAATGACTGAGCGATTTGATTGCCATTACTGCAAGGAAACTCTGTTTGGAAAAAAATACCTTCTGAAAGAAGAAAATCCATATTGTGTGAAATGTTACGAGAATCTGTACTCCAACACCTGTGAAGAATGCAAGAAGCCCATTGGCTGTGATGGCAAGGTACAGTGAAATTTCTGCTTAATAGTGCCCTAAAGTTTTTTACAGTTGCCAACAGAATTAGAAATCTACAAATAGAAGAAACAAACTCAGAAATAATCGTAATTTTTACCTCCTGGATGTACCATAAATGTCTCCTAGATGTAGGTCCCATCTCTGGGACTGCCACCTTTGTCACGAGTGGAACACTATGCACAGCCTTCTCCATTCTGCACTATGTTGCTGCTTCTGAAAGACCTACAGACTGGAGAAAGCCACGCACATGCACGGGCACCTTTTCTCACATTCCCCTGCATGGATTCAGTGGACACCTCGCCGGGTGGGACAAAGGTTGGAGGACACCCATTCTTGGGATAGGTGTGGGTTGATAGGTGGGACCCACAACTGTCAGACATGTATGGCATATCCTGTGGATATGCAATACATGTCTGAGAGGAGGATTCACCGTTAACAAGCTGCAACCAATGTTCAGTATAGTTAGCCTGGTGCTAGCTTTCATTCATCTAGACATCTTTGGTTAGGTAACGGTTTGCAGTCTGGTTTTATATTTTTTATATATTGGTTGCTGAGATAAATTGTATCCATGGCCGGTTAGCTTTTAAACCAGTGCTTCTTTTTGGGTCCTATTAAATATACTTGCTAAGTAAAGAACAGGGATAAAAAAGGTAAGGAGAGATAAATACTCTACCACTTACATCTAAAGAACTGACGTGTATGATAGAACCTTAGCTCCTCTTTATCACAAGAAGCATGGTTACTCATTCTTGCTCTCCTTGTCCGGTCATCTGTCATCCACCTCCTTTGCAGAACCATGGTTCATTATGTACCAGAATTAGGCATATGATAGGTGGAACTTGTACAGCTGCACATGGAGCCTTGTAGGCTATGGGGCCCACAGCGATCTTAAAATAAAAATTAATGTGCTGTCTACTAGATTGCATGCAAGGGATTAAAGTAATTGCTTTCATCTCCCATAAGGCTGGGGCTACACTACAATCTTGCCTATGACATCCGTGCTGCCTCACAAGTTAATGGGGTCACAGCATGACTTGCGGGTTGGTGCAAATGTGACCCCATAACCACAACAAAATCCAGCTGTGTTTGATTTTTTGAGATTCTAAGGTTGCAGATGTGGCAACTTGCAAATCATGTTGCAACCTCATTCACTTGTGAGGCAACACTTTTACAGAGTGATGTTTGGTCGCATAGTCATGTTGGTCGATTAGTTGTTCTATGACGTAAGTTGTCTCTTACTTTGGTTAAATAAGCAGTTGAAGTCTTTGGGGGTCTGATAAGTTGTTTGTTTAGGGTACAGTGCCAGTGGCGATGGAATTAGTATGAGCAATGCTGTGCACACCTCTCCATGGTCATATAGCAGCTACAGGGGCATTTCTATGGTATTATATGAATACAAGACTAATTTTGTTTCCAGGAACTCAGGCTCAGCTAATAATGAAATTGTTACCAAATGTCACACTACCTGCCATACATAAAAAAATACACAAAAGTACACAAAATACTGAATGCTAAATGTATCTGCTGCCAATGTGTAATCAGTACTTTTCCAGTACTGCTATCTTCTATGCCTTTTTAAGATGCACGGAAACAAAGAACAATTCTGCCTCATAGTTAGACAAACAGTCCAAAAATAAGCCAGACTTATCGCAGTGTCTGATGCTGGATGATAAAGTTCGCAAAAATTCGCCTGCCAAATGAATTTCAGGTTTGCTTCAGATAAATACAGTAAAAAGGTGTGTAGCAACATTTTCCTGCACATGTTAGTGGGAAAAACCACAAGTGAGGAAGAAGAAGGGTGCTCATATGACCCTGGGAGGAAGTGAGGGGCTTGCCTTGATTGGCTCAGAGGCTACAAAACATAGATAGATAGATATATTTTTTTTCGTAATTGCACATTTATTTTGTGCCATACATTTTTTACAATTACAAAAATATATATATATATATATATATATATATAAATTTAATTTAGCCTCTATTTCTGAGGTTTTTCTGACAGTTTATCATTCAGCTTTATAGCTGAGTGGTTAAAGTCCTTGTCTCTAATGTAGAAGGTTGTGAGTTCAAATTCCAGCAGAAACTTTTCAGAAATAGAGACTAAATTAGATTTAAATACACTGGGTGTCCCCAAGCACTGATTCCATATATGGACATAGCTATATATGGAGTCAGAGCAGGGAGTCCTAAGCCGTGGACTCACAATCGGGGATTCCCACACTGTACAGCGATCTTCTGCATAGACCTCAGTGGGACCCGGCATCCTCCCCTCTTCAGAGCAGGTGGTGCCTGGTTTAATGCTCAGTTTCTCCCATTGACTTCCATTGTGCTCGGGTGCTCTGTAGAGCACCCAAGCATCGCAAAGTGTTCTGCTCAAGCACAACTTTGGTGCTCGATCAATACTAGTCTATGCAGTGTCTGAGAAAAAACAATCTTATACAGTATACTGAGGTACAAACAATCATCTCTTCTAGTGTTACAGGGACAGAATAGAAAGAAATAATTGTGTAAAATACTAGGGGCTGTTTAGGGAAAGCCGTTTCAGGGAGTGAGGGGCTGGGTGAGGCACAGTGCTTAATAAGACAGCTGCTGCAGAACCTCATCCTAGGAGTTTTGTACTTCAAAACCAGCCACCTGCAAGAAAAAAAATATCTTTTTTAATAATTTGAACAGAGACTGCTATTTTCTCCCCAAAACCTTAACTTTCTATATATTATTGCCAGCACAGCATCCCAACAGCATTCTGCTGCAGAGCAATTGCATGTTTTTAATTCAGTGCATTATATCTGTCCGTTGTTATTACACATGCATTATAGCCAAACTTTTTTTACGGAAATAACGCCATTGTTCTCCAAGTGAACCTAGACGCAAATTACACTGTAGAGAGACAAGCCACTCTTTCTTCTGAAAATTATCATCATTTTTGGATGCTTGGTCCCCAAACAAGCCACTGTTTTCTATTTTCTTTTCAATAACACCGTGTGCATTTAAACACCATCTGCCCCCGATAAGTGGCAATTTCTGGAAGCTTTGGTATATGAAAAAGCATAACATATATGATGGCGTGGTGTGTGTTTAAACATATAGTTCGTTAACACCAATTATGAGTTTATCTATAGCTATGTATGTCAGTATCACTACTTCCTATTGCTGTCATTGGAGCTTTGGAATGAGGGGAGTGAAAAAGCAAAAATTCTTGAAAAAATTAACAAAAAGACATAATATCTTTTCCTACAATTTCTGAGTCCAAGGAGACTTGAGGGTATTATATATCAATCAGGACAAGTGGAGCAGCTTTGGTTTGGGTAGAATCGATTCTGGTCGAAACTAAACTTTTTTTAAATGTTGCCGAACCTGAAACCAACCAAATCTCAAAAGGCTCACTTATCGCTACTTTCTAGTCTAACTGTACACAATATTTTATTTGGCTTACCATGCGACAACATTTTGTGGCAGGAAGCCATGCCCCTTGGAGTGCAAGGCCGAGTTGATTATTGTTTTTGGTTTACTTTTTTCATAAATATGTCTAAAAAGATATGCACTCAATTGTGCCAAAAATGCCCCAAAAGTTGCCACACATTATGCAAGAATTGGGGTGCAGCCATAATAGTAAACTCAAGTCATTGTGCTCTCTTTTCATTGTCATAACTCCATGAATGGAAAGCAAGACAGCCAAAAGAAAACAACATCATTGTATCAGATTTTTTTTATTCCAAAATCACAGGTAAAATAGAGATATATTTTCCGCTTTTTTTTTGTTATGCAAGCGGGTGTGGACCCACTGCGCCACTGACTGGCTATACTCTGGAGGGGCGTGACTAAGCAACTACCTGGTCTTCACTAGAGCCTCTGATGGTGAGGATAGGCTTGGGTCATTAGGGTAGTTTCCAGGTGCCACTCCAGAGCAGTCCCAGAGTCAGTGGCAGCTGACCATGGAGTCAGAAATACCGCTGCAAGCACCGAGGGGAAGTACATGTTCAGGAAGTCGGGGGTCAGGGCAGGCAGCGATCAAGCAAGGTCTGTAAACAAAGTCCGAGGTCAGAGGCAGGCGGCAAAGAAGCAAGGTCCGTAAACGAATTTCGAAGTCAGAGGCAGGCGGCAAATAGGCAAAGCAGACCTTGAAAAACACCTTTACACTTGGAACTAGACAAACTAGTGACCATGAGTTGCTCAGGCATCTTCCTATGCTAGGAAGCGCCTTCAAATACCTTCTGCAATCCAGCCATAGGCTGGTGAGACAGAGGGCGTGAACGTGCTGTCTCACAAGTGACGAGAGACACACCCATGCAAGCCCTAACAGTACAGGTCTCCAGTAGGAAGTAAACTCTGGCATTTAGCACAGATGCAATAGTTAAGCTACCTGATGCCCACACTTGTCAGTACGGCACATGGCAGCAGGAGGGAAAGAGGGAGCCCGTGTCCGCGGGTAGGGGCAGCAGCGACGGTACGGACCGCTGGGCTAACAATGTTTTAGGATTCATCCAATTGTTAAATAAGCATGGAAATAGTGAACATCCCTTTCTCTCCTAGTGAAAGCAAGATAAATTATTCTCCTGTTGTTGTGTCCCATTTTCTTCTGCAAGGGACATCAGGAATTTCAAAAGTTGGAAGGAAGTCAGAACATTAGAGTCAGAAAAATATTTAGGAATTAATCATCTCGAACTTTTAAACTCATATTATTCATGATTTGTTATTTGAAACAATTAAATATCATTTCCCAAAAACATTTTAAGGGGGAGAAATCATTCCTTGTTGGCAAACAAAACT
This sequence comes from Bufo bufo, assembly GCF_905171765.1. Lineage (NCBI taxonomy): Eukaryota > Metazoa > Chordata > Amphibia > Anura > Bufonidae > Bufo > Bufo bufo. The sequence goes on from NC_053391.1 coordinate 434,252,761, forward strand.
TCTAATGAGTCTATACATTTAAAATATAGAGGAGCTGTACAAAAAAAAAACTACCAGAGAATAGTTACTGGCGAAATGTGTGTTGGGGTGTGCGGTTCTCCTGAAGTGAACACTTAATATGGGTAAAGTTATGCATGGTACATGTCCTCTCTTACTTTAACTGCAGAGCATAATAGTGTAAATTCACCTTTAGGCAGCAGATAAGTACTGCTGGGCCCCCTTAGACACCAATATCTAGCTGTGACAGCCCCCTCTCCTGGATCTAAAATGATGTATGGTATGACATATCTCGATGATGTCACCTTGATAATAGCATTTAGTCTAGCTTCTTTCTATTATCTTGGAGTCCAGAAACTAACAACTACATGTGGTACCAATAACATAGTTGGAATAAAGCCATCACATTACATGTAATCATTTCAAGTTATTGTTTGTAAAACCATTGAGTAAATTACAAACTCTTGCATATTTTGTGGTAAAATGATCTGGCAAAAATTAGAGAAAAATGTAGTTAGTCTTGGAATGTGTATACGATGCACGATTTAAGATTTATACAAGGAGAAGCACATCCCAAAAGTAAGCAGAAGAAAGGGGTTGCTATTTGTGAAGGAATCAAAAGCTGCACCATAGCCTACCCCAGTGGAACTGTGTCCTGTATGTACCATAGTTAGTCCTGGAGATTCTCAGAAGCATAAATCATTATGATCAGAATGTGAAAAAATGACTATTGTCCTGGAATTTCCTTTACTGAGAACATCACAGGACATAAATGAAATGCTAATGATCACTTCTGTCTTTAAAGACTGGGATAAATGACCACTAAATTATCATTTTTAGGTATGAATCATGAAGTGAGTCAAGCTATAGTTTAAATTATACATATTTTCTCTATTCTGTAATGTGATGTGAAAAAAATGTAACTGCACCTCAAATTACATTTTCAGGTTTGGGTAGAATTACCTCTGAGCTAACGAGCCCCCATTTTCCACCTTCATCCCTCTAGGTTGATTTTGAATGCATTGATATTTTGATATAGGTATGTCAGGTCAGTGCATTCGTAAAAAAATTCAGTTGAGTTCCTGTTGACACCACAGGGTTTTATGGTGACAACTCTGCTCTTGAAAGGGGTTGTCCACTTTACACAAACATTTTTTGTTAAAAAGACCCACAGCGAATAAATTATTCAGAGGGTGTCTCAGTGCCTGTTGCCAATGATCAGCTGTAGTCTGTAGGACAACAAGTATTACAGTTTCACTGCAGGTAAAATGAAGCATTACACACTTACCAGTTGTAAATAAATGTTATGTCTATTTAATGTATGGACATGTTGGGGCCTCCAGACTTAGAGATGATTTTTGTATCCACTTTCTAATCTTACTAATAGATGAGGTTTCTGAATGAAGGACCTCCATCTTTTACAGGGGTCTTTTAAAATTCAAGAGTGTGGAGAAATAGAAATGGACTGTATATCCACATGTCATGCATTGATCTATTGCATCTCAGTGGCATTTATGAACTGTACACAAGGCACTTAGTATACGTAAAATGCATGGGTCCACTCACCATGTCAATGTGGCCTGCATGGTTGCTGTGTCTGTGGATTTTTGGGGCCCAATGCCAAGGGGCTTAGCCTGACAGTAGGGTTGCTGTTGGAATGCTAGGTCTTGCCACCTGCGGGTGCTGTGTTGTGGTGGGATGGTCACCATATGGCACTGTGCCAAATCAGAGTAGGAACCCACTTGAAAAAAGCCACCAAGACATGTTGTGTAGGCTTATGCATTTTGATTAAAAAAAAACTATACAAAATGCCCAGTATACAGTTATAAATTATGCATAGAAGCAATAGAGCAATGCATTGCATGTGGATGTGAGATCAATGCTCTCTTTTTCCATTTTGTCTTTTAAAATTCAGCTGCTTCCAGCAACCTGCCAAACAGCGTATTTAATTTTACTGGAGGGGGAGAGGTAGAGAATTGCCCACCTAGAAATAATCACTGCATGCAAAATTTAATGTTACATGACAGCTATTCAGATGTAATACAAGGATGGCTTGAGTCTACCAGAATGGGAGACACTCAAACAGAACAATTCTCCATTCTGGCTCATAGAGGGAGTCCCTTGTGGGGGACCCTCTGATGTAAAGACGAATAGGGGTTATCTTCAATAGACAACCACTTTATGTCAGAATTCACTAATTGGCTCCTGGAAATGACCTTTCTAGATAACCCCTTAACTTTGTTACATGAATCTGGCAATAGTAAAAAAAAAAAAGAGGTATTCTCCCATGTCTCACTGCTGTCTCACTCCCCCCACATTAGAAAATGGTAGCTGTTGAGTTCTACTAAGCCAGAAACTGGATTATTGGTTTTAGTTGGAGTCTTTTTAACCACATTCCTTAATGAGCTATTTTAGCTTCAAATCCAAAGCCTACAATGAAGTGTTCAGCCAGAGTGGCTATAATGGAATTTGCTGTGTGAGGTTCATAGTACAAATTACAGCTGTATGCATACAAAAGGGGATCAGCACTCCATAAAACCAGCATATTTTTTACTGTTTTGACATTTTTGGCAGCAGAATACTACAAGTCTAATCCTATTAGTTGTTGTTTGTTCATATTTGCAGATGGTAGCCATATAAACTATATCTTGGATTAGATTATCAGTGGTAACAGTGGATGTAAAAAGTTCAGGACAAAAGTTTCAGCAGAAGTAGTCGTACATTCCTCTTTATTTATTTGAGTTGCAGGATAAATATTATTCTGGACAGTGGTTTCAATAAAAACTGAGGCTGAATCGTGTGTGTTTGAACATTTTTACTTGAAATGTTCTTGGCTGGGCATATTCATTCTGAAAACTTACTGGGTTAGGCAGAACAATATTTCTTCAGCTTAACAGGAGTCTGTCACGGAGAGCCGGCGGCGCACTCTCCTTTCGCAGCGCCACCGGCATTCTACGCGCATAGCGGAGCGAGGATACGGGCAGCGTTCTCGTCTCCATGGGGACCAGGGGGCGGGGAGGATCCAGCCGCGCATGCCTCCTCTGCGTGGCCGGCGTCTTCCGTCCCCTAGACAACAAGCAGCAGGAGAGCTGAGCGCCTATGATGATTGGTGCTCGGCTATATTGGGCTGTGTTATGCGAGTCACGTTTTACTTTCTATTACTTTGGCATTATTGTACTTCATTTGGTCTTTCTACCTTCACCAGCATTCCTATTGTTACCTAGCTATTGTGTTTGGACCTCGGCTTTGTTTTCTGACCTCGACCTTGTTACCTCCTTTTGTGTTGACCTTGCTATTGTGTTTTCCCTTGCGTACCTGCGTTACCTCCTGGCTTTGACCTTTGCTTCCCTGACTCTGTTACGTATTACTTTAGCACTCTTTAGGCCCCTGCATGTATCTAAGCGGTCCACTGCCAAGTTGTATGCCGTCAGTTAGGACGGGCCGTGCAAGTAGGCAGGGACAGAGGTGCGGGTGGAGATCGGGGTTACACTAACAGAGTCAGCCACACTTCCGATATAAACTGCAAAGAAAAATTGGGCGTCAGTCAGCACATCCAGTGCGCAGTTGCGCGTTGCCATGGCTGAAGGCACGCAAGCAAAAAATATATACAATGCAACAGCATTACTTTGGCATTATTGTACTTTATTTGGTTTGCAGAGTGCTGTTGCATTGTATATTTTTCTTGCTTGCGTGCTTTCAGCCATGGCAATTGGCACCTGCGCACTGGATGTGCTGACTGACCCCCAATTTTTCTTTGCAGTTTGTATCGGAGGTGTGGCTGACTCTGTTGGTCGTGCACTCCTGATAACCTGTCTGCCCCATAGGCTGATTTTAATTAGTGTAGCTATAAAGCTGTAGCCTGCTCTCCCTGTATGTATTGGAGGCCATTTGGCACAGGATAGGTGGAATACAGAGTGGGCTCAGCATGCTAGTGGGACCTGCATTCCCTGAACAAAATAGAGGCCAGTGAGGCACCAAAAAGGTATTATATAGTGTGGGTTCAGCATGCATGAAGAGCCTGCATCCCCGGAATATAATGGAGGCCATCATGGCACCATAAGAGGTATAATACAATGTGGGCTCGGCATGCATATGGAACCTTCATTCCCTGAATGTAATGGAGGCCAGTATGGCTCCAGTTAATGTGATATTTAGTGTAAGGTTCCCGTCTTACTGAGATCGCCTTGAAGTTTGGCAGACGGGCCCAAATAATTTTGTACAAAATATATTTGCCAAGCATCTCAAATTTATTAGTGTAGCATTAGCACCAGAATACTTTCTATTACTTTGGCATTATTGTACTTCATTTGGTTTGCAGAGTGCTGTTGCATTGTTGTTTTTTTTTGCTTGTGTGCTTTCAGCCATGGCAACGCGCACCTGCGCACTGGATGTGCTGACTGACCCCCAATTTTTCTTTATAGTCTAAACATAGAAGATTGTTAGCACGTGGCCTTAGTACTTATACCATACTTGTTTAGTACTTGGCCAATGACTTAATGTTTTTCTAACATATCTATGAATTTATAGATGTTTATTAAGAGTCTAATATAATTAACATTATTTATTTATTACATTGTAAGCAGCATTTAATTTTTATGTTTTAGTTCTCTATTTCACATAATGAATGTTTTGTAATTTGAATGCACCCTAGCTGAACATCTGTATGGAGGTGTTGTGAATTGTTTGAATATATATCTTTATACATCATTTGCATTTCATAAAAAATAAAAATAAATAACATTTTTTTATTTAAAATGTCTAACAGTTTTTCCTCTACAGCTTTCCCTTTTAGTGCATCTACAGACTGCTGCTTTCTGCTTCACAGTAAATCTGTTAGAGAGCGGCTCTAATGGCTAAATTTGTAGCCCTAATCTCTAAATTCCTGACAGCTCATATACACTCATTTAAGCTAACTAGAAACTGATAATTAGATAATTAGTTTTATGAATTGCTCAAAAATACACATGAGGGCTAAAGATCGGTCAGGGAGATTCACTGAGAAGGGGGAGACAAGATCCAATGTCTGCTAATGCACCGAAAGTAAAAGCTGTAGAATAATAACTGTTGAAAATGTTTAGTAAAGACCAATTGAAAAAAAAATTACTTTTTATCCAAAAATGAGTGGAAATTAAAAATAATAAAATTGCCCTGAAAGGTGTCCATAGCCTTTAAATCAGTGTTCAACCAAATAATTCAGTATGTTTTTTGCGAATGTGAATAAAATATAATATCATCTGCTCGCAGTAGCTAATCCTGTTGTCATAGCTGATGGGTACATATGGTCAACATTAAGGCTGTATTACACAACCCAACAGACGATTGTCAGGAGGGAAGTGTTCCCTCGCGGCAATTGCCTGCTCGCTAGTGGAGGAGACTGTTATTACATGCAGTGATCTCTTCCGCAGCATGGGAAGGAGCGATCGTTATGCCGTTGCTCGTCTCCATGCTGAATAGTGGTTTGCGAGTGGAAGATTGTTATTAGACAGAACAATCTGCCATCAGCAAACAATAATTTTTTAACATGTCAAAAGATTTTGATTGCCCGATAATCGACTAGCGTTTGCTCGTTCAATGGGCAATCAGTGGCAGTATTACACTGCCAGATGATCACTAACGAGTGTTCATACGAATGCTCGTTCGTGATTATCTGCTGAAAAATTGGGCAGTCATTCTCTCAACTGCAATGGTTGTTGATCTGCTACTTTCCTCCTTCCATTAACCTTACGTTGCCTCCCCATATCACTTTTAATACACAAGTTTATATAGTACTAGTACCACCAATACTGCTTGTCTCTATAGCAGTTGCTAGCCAGCTATCAGTTCGGTTTGCACTTAATTCCTTGCATTTACTGGTGATTCCTTGAAGGAAATCTGTCACCATGATTCTGGGCTGTTAACTGCAGTAATGCATAAGTAATACTGCAGATAAGGAGTCCAGATCTCTACTTTTTATTTTCCTACTGTCCCTTGTTCCTCCACTGTCAGTACTCAAAGTTAGGCTGAAATGCACAGTCCATATATTAGGCGTATTTCTGGCAAAGATTGTGGCAAAAAGATGCTTTGCACTGCAATCTGCAACTTTTCCTTGCTCACGCCAAGTTAAAAAGTGGGTGTGGTCTGGGCGGGGAAGGGGAGGCGCCAGCAGGCCCATCTCATTTACCATTTTCTATACCTGTTTTAGGTGTAGAAAATGGTCTAAATGTAAGATAGCAAGGCAGCAGGCTTACATGTAGAAGCTGTGGTGGATCCACTGAAGTTATGAGAGGCTGGAGCTTCTTCATAACTTTGGCGCCCTCCACCGTCAGTGCAGGGCTTTATTAAGGCCGATGTCTAAAACGCCAGTCTTAATAAATGTGCCCCAATGTATCTCAGCACAGCCTTAAATGCTGACAACAAGGGCACGGGCGCAGTAGGAAAATTTTAAATGGTAACCTGGACTCCTTATCTGCAGTATTACTCATGTGTTACTTCAGATAACAATCCATGATCCTGGGGACAGATTCTTAATAAACGTTACATGATAGTATTTTTTTTGGCTTATAGGTTTTCAGTTTATTTTAATAGAAATTTGCTTTGAGAAATGACTCTGGTAATGCAACCTTCTTTGGCACTTATACCTTTTACATATCACAATTTATCTACTGGAATTAGAATTATTCTTTACTGGGCTGTCAGAGATTACTCCAAACTGAGAAATATCCTGTGTGAAGTCACACTATTATTTATGGAGAGGATTATGTCTCATGCTAGCTTCGCCAAGTTTTCTGCAGAATCTGCACTATGTAATGTGACAGATTTATTTTAATCATGTGATCTGGCAGTTTATGGTAAAATATAAAAAGATTTGAGGACTTGCTAATTTATTTGACGATGTGATGTGATAAATAAATGATTGTATTTCAAATAGGTTTGCCAACTATTTAAAGAGGATCTGTCACCACTCCTGATATGTCTGTTTTACTAAATAATTTTATTCCTCGTGTGAAAAGGAGTCTGGAGAGCGTCCCACTTTTTATAACTCTACTTTGTTTTGTTCCTCATTTATTGCTACTTCTTATTAATACAGGTACAACTGGATGTTGAGAGAGAGAAATATGCTTTTTGTAGACACTCCATTTTGGCTATGTGATGTACTGTAGGTCCTTCCAATAAAGCGACCCTCCAGTTCAAGGGGGAAACAAATCACATTAACTGAGAAATGAACATAAAACCTGGTGCCATCTTTTCAGCTGCAGATCAGCCACTTCCCAGGCTCCTCTTCTGTCATTCAAGATGGCCGTACCACTTCTCAGACTGCCTGATGCATACATTGCAATTAGTAGTCCAAGACACTTCCTGCTGCCCTGGGATTTGCTGGCACTGCTCACGTGAACGGTGCTGGCCAATCTGAGGGCAGGGCTGGACAAGTAGGAAGTGTCTTGGACTACCAAATGCACCGTGTGAATCAAGAAATCTGAGAAGTGGTGCGGCCATCTTGTATGGTAGAAGAGGAGCCCAGAAATTGGTGGATCTGCAGCTGAAAAGATGAAAAGGACACTATGTAAGTCTTCTGTTCACCAGTTAATGTGCCTTTTTTTTCTTGAACTAAGCGTTGCTTTAGGTTGACAATGTCTTTTGTATTTCAGACAAGCCTTTTAATTGCAGATCTATATGGTATTAAATGTGTGACAACTAATGGTGGCTATTGCTCTTTCAGGATCTTTCATACAAGGATCGACACTGGCATGAAGCCTGCTTTCACTGCTTCCAGTGCAAGCGCTCACTGGTGGACAAGCCATTTGCTGCCAAGGATGAACATCTCATCTGTACTGAATGTTACTCTAATGAATATTCTTCCAAGTGCAATGAATGCAAGAAAACTATCATGCCAGGTTGGTGGATGTTGGGAGTCATTTTTTATTCAGATTCTGATTTGGAAAAGGCATTCTGCAAAATACTGAATGCCAAGAATTTTAGCCTTCTATGCTAGAACGTTCTAACCAGTGGCATACATAGAGAAGTAAGGGCCCCATAGCAAGGATCAAACCAGGCCCCCCACACAGGGCTGAAGAGTTTCCGCCTAAACCCCTTTCAGTGACCCTTGGCCCTTTTTCCACTGCCTCATTTGCCAAAAGTTGTTCCTTTAGAGCAGGGATGCTCAACCTGCGGCCCTCCAACTGTTGCAAAACTACAACTCCCAGCATGCCCTTCTGTAGACTGATAGCTGTGGGCTGTCGGGGAATGATGGGAGTTGTAGTTTTCCAACAGCTGGAGGGCCGCAGGTTGAGCATGCCTGCTTTAGAGGGTAGAGTTCTGACTAAGTTTTCACCCCAGTAGAAGAGGGGATGATCCAAACTGGGCTCACTCTTGCCCTGGGCCCCATAGCACTCACATGGTCTGCCACTATGGTAGTTACGCCCCTGGTTTTAACCCTCATTTTCTATCATCATTTTCAGAGTTCTGTTTTCATGTGCCTAATATGTTTGGTAAAGGATAACCATAAATATTAGAATTGGTTTAGTCCCTTGACTTTGTATATTTTGCTTAGGTTGTGCACTCTTTGGGGGACACATCTAAAAAGTGGAGGGGTTGACCACAACAGTTTGAAAATGAAATAAGCAGACCTATTAGCTGCTATGGGCAGCTCCTACACCGCTGTGGTCACAAACATTGGAAACAATTCATACTGTCTGTAAGGGCCACTATAATAGAGTTATATTCCTGGCAGTCAGGATCTAACTGTTATAAACTCTTTTTATTGACACACAGGAACACGCAAGATGGAATATAAGGGAAACAGCTGGCACGAGACTTGCTTTATCTGTGCGCGATGCCAGCAGCCTATAGGTACAAAGAGCTTCATCCCCAAAGAGAACCAGAACTTTTGTGTGCCATGTTATGAAAAGCAGTTTGCAATGCATTGCATTCAGTGTAAAAAGGTAGGAGATCAATATAACAGAACAGTGAGATTTCATCTTTCACTTTTATCGGTACCTTAAAAAGTGCATGTGACAGGAGTTTTACAGAACAAAATGACATGCTATGGGAAAAAAATCACATGAATTTAGGACTTTTTTAAATTAGGCGATACAATGTACACCGAAATCCTAACAGAGCCAAAGATTCACTAATATACTGTACTGAAATAGGTTCCTCTTTCAAGAACAGTAATTGCGATGACACTTTTATCGGCTGTCAGGATGCGTTTTTGTAAAAAAAATTAAAATATTTTTGTTTTTACTATTTTATTTTCACTTTGTTGTTATTAGTTTTTAAACTATGTTTCCCCCATATGTTTATAAGAGGAAATTGACCCACATATATCAACAGTGGCATCATATAAACCAACATTAAATGCTAATTTATTGACATCTCTAAACACATGACCTATATGATAATATGCATTGCCATTTACTCTTACAATGGCTACAACAACTCCACTTTTTCAGTGGCATACAAATGCAATTTTTTTCTTTTCTGACTTTTTTGCAAGACACATTTAATGTCTCTAAATGCTAGATGAGTTTCATTGACGCTTGCTGGAACGCAATGTATAGATTGGTCAGGAAGGAAGAGACCTCCGCAACCTTCCCAGGTAGCCACTAGCTCTGCAGTGACATTTATGCGCGCACACACATGCGCTGCTGCAGCCAATAACTTCTGTATGGACACATGCACCACTGCAGCCAATGACTGTAACACATGCACCACTGCAGCGGCACGTGACCCAGCAAGTATAGATCTCTTGACAGGTAGTGCTGGCTGGGTTGTAGGTTTTTGGGTGGGAAATGAAATAAAAAATAAAAAAACCTGTACAACTCCTCTTAGGTCTGATGTCAGCAGTGTATTCTGTTCTATTCAAGGCCATCACTACAGGAGGTGTCACCTATCGGGATCAGCCCTGGCATAAGGAGTGCTTTATCTGTACTGGCTGCAAGAAACCATTGTCTGGGCAAAGATTTACTTCCCGGGATGAATTTGCCTATTGCCTGAACTGCTTCTGCAACTTATATGCCAAGAAATGTGCTGGATGCACCAGTCCCATAAGTGGTACACATGTTTTGCTTTATTTTACTTGATAAAATCGATATGATGTAACAATAGGGCTGCAATACATGGAATATAGGCAATGTATTATATTCAGGAAGATGAAGCTTTAAAACATAGCATTAACCATGAAAAATATAAAAATATAGCAGGAAAAAGTAAAATGTTAAAAGTGGCTTTCCACTTAAATACTTTTATGGTTTATCCAGGGGCGTAGCTATAGAGGGTGCAGAGGTAGCAGTCGCTACCGGGCCCAGGAGCCTGAGGGGCCCAAAGACCCATGTGCCACATAAGAAGACACTGGTATTATGGAAAGTGCATGATGGTCAAGTTACACCTCTGGCTGCAGGGAAGGGGTTAGATCAAGAATTTGGCATGAGGGGGGTTGGGGGTGCCATATCTATTTTTTTATTTTTGCCTCCCTGGTCACAAAGCACTGAGGGAAGGGGGGTCCAAGCTGAAATCTTGCACCAGGGCCCATGAGCCTTTAGCTACGCCCCTGGGTTTATCTGTTGAGTATGCTGATAACGGGGACTTCAGAGTCCCCTGCATCATTTAAAATATGTGGTAAAATGCAGTATATTAAGCGTTAGGGTCACTCACTGAGCACAGAGCAATACATTCCTTGGACAGTACAACAGTTAGCTGAAGCACTACTGTATGCATTACTGCTATGCTACAAAGAAATCTAAAACTGCACAGTTAAAATGTCTGGATGTAGCAGCTGCTTCCTGAGCTCCTACAGCTGTACTGCACATGTGGTTCCACAGAAACATTTTTATGACCATCTTGAAAACCCATCCCCCACACTATTGCATTAAAACCTATAGTGTGATGGCTGCAGATTAAACAGTTATCTATTAGTCCTGTGTGACCAAGGCTGACTTGGAAAATCCCTTTTTGTTAGCATGATGATAAGCTAATCACAGGTTGTCATCACCAACGATTAACTATAATCTGAGGTGGAAACCTGGAACCCTTAAAGGGTGTTTCCAGGCTTAGAAACCTTTTTAATTTTTTAATTAGGCCTAGGACCGTAAAAGTAAAAAAAATCCACCCAATCAGCTCCATTCCGACACATAGACTCCTTCCTGAAATCTTACCAGTCCCCGGAATGTAAACTCCTAGACAGGGTCACATGCTACAGTCATTCATTGGCCTCAGCGGTGATGTGTCCCTAAACAGCACGTGACCAAGTAGCTAAGACCAGGGAATGACTTCAGCAGGGCACAGACCCTGGCCAGACTACACATGCCAAGGATTGGAAAGATTGCTGAATGGAAAGTGTACCTAAACGGTATTGTTTCCGATAAATCAATAGTACACATGAGGATAAGAAGCTTTGTAATTTATTGTATGACAGAAAAATGACTTTCTCCACCTATCAGCCACTTCTTCTCCTCTCTCCACCACTTACACTGATCACCAACTCTAATTTACTGAAATAATCTGTACACAAAAGCTTGATTTTGTAAGAAATCGGATTAAAAAACTGCTGCCTATAGAAGTCTATGGAGAGGGGATAAGGAGAAGGAAAATGAGCAGCTCAAGAGTGAGACAGAGAAACACAAAGAGATGTGGCTGAAGCCTCTAATCATGTGTTTTATTTTACCTAATTGCTGGGTCTAGTAAGTTATATATCTCACCTTAGTGCTGAATTCACAGCTACACTGCTCAGTACTTATGTATAACGTCCTCTATGCTGCTGCTTCTGAGTGTGCTTCAAAGAGATAGGGGAGCATAATGTCACACTTCGGTGTGGGAGGGAAACACCACACCGAGCATAGGAAGGAAGGTGGGGGGGACAGGGAATCAGGCCTGAGAACTAGGAAAGGAAAATGGACACCTCCTAGTGAAAACCCTAGACCAAAATCCTGACTGACTACCAGTATGAACAGACCCCAAAGGTAGGTGAGTTCATACGCAGGAATACCTAGAGTCCTATCAAGCCCTATAGGACCCTGGTACTAATGGCAGGGATGAGACTACCTGTTCCTCCAAAAGGAAGGAGAACAGGAGTCTCCTTCAGGCCCAATACAAATAATAAGGAAATTCAACACACAGAACCCATACAAAATACAAAAGGGAAAGGAAAGACTCAACTTCAGAGGAGCAATGGAAGCACCAGGAACTCAGCCGAGATCCAAACACAATCTATCCAAAGGTCCAAACAGAAGCTATAAACCGCACAGCATTGTGGGAGAAGCAACTATAAATAGAGAAGGTTAAATGACCCTAAAGCCCCTTTCACACGGGTGAGAATTCCGCGCGGGTGCAATGCGTGAGGTGAACGCATTGCACCCGCACTGAATCCGGACCAATTCACCGCAATGGGGCTGTTCAGATGACCAGTGATTTTCACGCATCACTTGTGCGTTGTGTGAAAATAGCAGCATGTTCCATATTCTGTTTTTCACGCAACGCAGGCCCCATAAAAATTAATGGGTCTGCGTAAAATTCGCAACCATCCGCAAGCAAGTGCGGATGCGATGCGATTTTCATGCATGGTTGCTAGGAGATGATAGGGATGAAAGCAACCCTGGACCCCATTAAAGTGTATTCACTGTATTATTTTCCCTTATAACATGGTTATAAGGTAAAATAATAGCATTCTTAATACAGAATGCTTATTAAAATGTGGATTGAGGGGTTAAAAAATAAAAAAATATAACTCACCTTATCCAATTGATCGCGCAGCTGGCATTGTCTTCTTGCTTCTTCTTTCAGCACCTGAAAAAGGACCTTTGATGACGAAATCTTCTATCTTCATTCAGCAGGACCTGCGGTGACGTCAGCGCAGGTCCTGCTGAATGAAGATAGAAGATTTCTATCTTCATTCAGCAGGACCTGCGCTGACGTCACCGCGCTCACCATGTGATTACGTCATCAAAGGTCCTTTTGCAGGTTCTAAAAGAAGAAGCAAGAAGACGATGCCAGCTGCGTGATCAATTGAATAAGGTGAGTTAATTTTTATTTATTTTTAACCCCTCAATCCACATTTTAGTAAGCATTCTGTATTAAGAATGCTATTATTTTCCCTTATAACCATGTTATAAGGGAAAATAATAAAATTAATAGAACACCTAAACCAAACCCGAACTTCAGTGAAGAAGTCCGGGTTCGGGTCTGGGTACCACATTCAGTTTTTTCTCACGCACGTGCAAAACGCATTGCACTCGCGTGGAAAAAAACTGAAAACTGACTGCAATTGCGTGCCTACTCGCGCGGGTTTTCCCGCAATGCACATGCGACGCATCCGAAGCAAATCCGGAACGCCCGTATGACAGAGGCCTAATAGCCACACCTGGGGAAAGAAGGTGTGGCAAGCACCAGAAACACAGACGTCATTTGATCTAAAAGGAAAACATGTCAGATCAAACCACGTGTTGCCAGTCTCACCGATCTTCTGCCACCTGTCACGGGAACATCCGTGACACATGATCTCCTCCTCTCTGGGTGCTGTCTATGGGAAACATCATAGCAGCTAGTCTGTGCTCACTCTGGAGCTGAATACAAGTCATGTAATGGTAAGCAGCAGAGCTACCCTTCATGCACACACAGATACATAAATAAAAAAGGAAACTAAAACAAGGAATTACCAAATTAAAAACTAAAGAAGGAAGGTATATGGAAGAAGATAAAGAACTAGCTGACTGCCTCAATGAATACTTCTGTTCGGTTTTTACAAAGGAAAATGAAGGAGAAGGACCTCAGTTGGGAAAGAAGACTAATGAATCTTTTGACGCATGTGTCTTTACAGAGGAAGAGGTTCTAAGTCAACTGTCTAAAATTAATACAAATAAGTCACAGGGGCCTGATGGGATACACCCAAAGCTATTAAAAGAGCTCAGCGGTGAACTAGCAAAACCATTAACAGATTTATTTAACCAATCACTGGCAACAGGAGTCATCCCAGAAGATTGGAAATTAGCAAATGTTGTGCCCATTCACAAGAAAGGTAGTAGGGAGGAATCAGGCAATTATAGGCCAGTAAGCCTGACATCAATAGTGGGGAAATTAATGGAAACCATACTTAAGGAGAGGATTGTGGACCATCTAAAATCCCATGTATTGAAAGATGAAAAACAGCATGGGTTTACTTCAGGGAGATCATGTCAAACTAATCTTATTGATTTTTTTGATTGGGTGACTAAAATAATAGATGGAGGAGGTGCAGTAGACATCGCTTATCTAGACTTTAGTAAGGCTTTTGATACTGTCCCACATAGAAGGCTTATCAATAAAGTGCAGTCATTGGGCTTGGACTCCCATATTGTTGAATGGATTAGGCAGTGGCTGAGGGGCAGGCAACAGAGGGTTGTAGTCAATGGAGTATATTCAGACCAAGGTCTTGTTACCAGCGGGGTACCTCAGGGATCTGTTCTGGGACCCATATTGTTTAATATCTTTGTCAGCGAAATTGCAGAAGGCCTCAATGGTAAGGTGTGTCTTTTTGCGGATGACACAAAGATTTGTAACAGGGTTGATGTTCCTGGAGGAATACACCAAATGGAAAAGGACTTAGGAAAACTAGAGGAATGGTCAAAAATCTGGCAACTAAAATTTAATGTTGATAAGTGCAAGATAATGCACCTGGGGTGTAAAAACCCAAGGGCAGAATATAAAATCAGTGATACAGTCCTAACCTCAGTATCTGAGGAAAGGGATTTAGGGGTCATTATTTCAGAAGACTTAAAGGTAGGCAGACAATGTCATAGAGCAGCAGGAAATGCTAGCAGAATGCTTGGGTGTATAGGGAGAGGCATTACCAGTAGAAAGAGGGAGGTGCTCATGCCGCTCTACAGAGCACTAGTGAGACCTCATTTGGAGTATTGTGCGCAGTACTGGAGACCATATCTCCAGAAGGATATTGATACTTTGGAGAGAGTTCAGAGAAGAGCTACTAAACTGGTGCATGAATTTCAGGATAAAACTTACCAGGAAAGATTAAAGGACCTTAACATGTATAGCTTGGAAGAAAGACGAGACAAGGGGGATATGATAGAAACTTTTTAATACATAAAGGGAATCAACAAGGTAAAAGAGGAAAGAATATTTAAAAGAAGAAAAACTGCTACAAGAGGACATAGTTTTAAATTAGAGGGGCAAAGGTTTAAAAGTAATATCAGGAAGTATTACTTTACTGAGAGAGTAGTGGATGCATGGAATAGCCTTCCTGCAGAAGTGGCAGCTGCAAATACAGTGAAGGGGTTTAAGCATGCATGGGATAGGCATAAGGCCATCCTTCATATAAGATAAAGCCAGGGGCTATCCATAGTATTTAGTATATTGGGCAGACTAGATGGGCCAAATGGTTCTTATCTGCCGACACATTCTATGTTTCTATGTTTCTATGACAGCTTATTCTGAAAATTCATCTGAAGTTCACCTTTAGGCAAGCTAGCATTACAGTTAGTTCAGCATTACTGTCACCAAAATCAATTGTCTATATAGCAAAAGCACATGCCCAAGACCAAGAGAACCTTTTTTCCACTTCTCTGGCTAATAGATGAGGTCTTGAATGGAAAACCTTTTCAGCCAAACATAGGAATGGAGGCAAAAAAAGGAGACGTTTAGGCCTCATGCACACGACTGTTGTTCTGGTCCCGCATTCGAGCCGCAGTTTTCAATTCAATGGGGCCGCAAAAGATGCGGACAGCACTTCGTGTGCTGTCCACATCCGTTGCTCTGTTTTGTGGCCCCGCCCAAAAAATATAACATGTCCTATTCTTGTCCGTTTTGCGGACAAGAATAGGCATTTCTACAATGGGCCGCCTGTTCCATTCCGCAAATTGCGGAAGGCACAGGGGCGGCTTCCGTGTTTTGCGGATCCGCAATTTGCGGACCGCAAAAAACGGAACGGTCGTGTACATGAGGCCTTAGACTGATATGTCGATCTGAACAATAATCAGATTCTATAATTGTGCATATTGTGTATTAATTTTTGTAATAATGGTTTATATCTGTGATCTCTTTCATTTACCAGGGCTTGGAGGAACGAAATATATATCTTTTGAGGAACGTCAATGGCACAGTGATTGCTTTAACTGTAAGAAGTGTGCAATTTCTTTGGTGGGTCGTGGCTTTCTTACAGAAAGAGATGAGATCTTGTGTCCTGAATGTGGAAAGGATATATAAAAGAAATGTGGAAATGACAGAGAAAAAGCATAAAACTAATAAATCAACAATAAGGGATCATGCACACTAACGTATTTTCTTTCCGTGTCCGTTACGTTTTTTTTCGGACCGTATGCAGAACCATTAATTTTAATGGGTCCGCAAAAAAACAGAAAGGTACTCCGTGTGCATTCTGTTTCCGTATGTCTGTCTTTCCGTTCCGCAAAAAAATAGAACATGTCCTATTATTGTCCGCATTACGGACAAGATAGTACTGTTCTATCAGGGGCCAGCTGTTCCGTTCCGCAAAATACGGAATGCACACGGACATCATCTGTATTTTTTGCAGATCCGTTTTTTGCGGACCACCAAATAAATACGGTCGTCTGCATGAGCCTTAACATATATGTCTCAACAAATATGTGCAAATCGAGTGCCGTCCTCTATTAAGCAAAAATAGGCCGGAAATCATCCGGACAATGGAAAACAAACGTCCATTTTTTTTAAACAGTCGTCTGAATGTAACCTTACAGCTTTCAGGGATGACATTTGGGGCTTTGTAACCAATTACTAGTTTTCCATAGATTTATGGACTCAAGTTACAATGCTTTGAACATGCAACGGTTGCCTCGGAACCAAGTAACACTCTAACTTGAAGAACCACTGTATTCAATGATAGTCTTTGAAACTTGTTTTTCTTGTGGCACCAGGTTTCTACTGTAACAGTTACAATCGGTCTGACATTGTACCTTGACAAAACAACTGCAACCGGGACATTGCTGGAATAACGATGACATAAATTATTACGGGGGAAAAAAAAAAAGTTATTCCGCTTAGAGCCATTTTTCAAAATAAAGCTCTGTTCACATCACCAAAATGTGCCTTCTCCCAGGGGTTCTGGTATTTTTGACAGGAAGAGCATTGCAGTCTGCAACAATTGTCATCTAAAATATTAAACGCTCAACAGAAACCTGGAAAACCACATTTTCGCTCAATGGGGTCTATTACTATTCATTTGCATCAGTTTCAAAACAAATCTACCAGAGCTATCATGGCTCAGTTATAAATGGAAGCAATAGTGCTAAGGTGAACAGAGGCCTACACACAACAGCTCTTGATTTTTATTTTATTTTTACTTTGCCCAGTAGAGCAGATAAATCTTATCCTGTTCTTTGGAAGATCTAATAAAACTTTGATCTCTTAAAGGTGTTTTCAGATCTTTAAAATGTGCAAATTAATAAAATGCAGTAGGGTTAGTAATTTACTGATATACAGCCAGTAGCTGAGAGGGTTCTGTAATCCAGCCTCGCCTGCTGTGACATGACCATGCTCCTGGTGTTTATCTCATGTTTGTGGGACATCCCATACATCTCCCCCTCCCTGAAGTACTGGATGTGACACATCTCATACTTCTTCTTTCCCTTTTATCTCCATTTTCCCCTAGGCTGTCCCCTCCCTGTTTCTTGAGGGGTGTGTTCCACCCCGATGCTGCGGCTGACTGCATGTGACCAAGTCAGGCCCACCCGTGGTAGC
Source organism: Bufo bufo (assembly GCF_905171765.1). Classification (NCBI taxonomy): domain Eukaryota; kingdom Metazoa; phylum Chordata; class Amphibia; order Anura; family Bufonidae; genus Bufo; species Bufo bufo. The sequence goes on from NC_053391.1 coordinate 434,270,434, forward strand.
CAATGGCTGCACAATTTTGTGGCCATGTCCTAAAAGAGGTGTGTGCAGGCAGCTGTAGATAGAGGAAATGCTTATCAGAGGAATCATGGGAACTGTTGTCATTTATATTGGTAATCCCATTCCCACAATTTAACCCTTGTCCTGAAAACTATAGTACACAGAGATGGGAAAGATATAAAAATAATGACTCCTGAGCCATGCTGGCATCACCCGGTGAACAGTCAGACTCATATACTATAGGTCATGGTCTATATTTCTATAAGCTTGGCAAACCCTTTAAGTTCCCATCACACAGTGTGTTTTGATCAGATATTTGGAGCATGCAATTTGAATCATAGCAAGTTTCAGGTGTTTCCACACTCAATAAAATGCCAAACATATAATAAAAATAAAACCTATAAAGTCTATCTGTGTAGGTTTTAAATGTGCCACTGCCAAAAGGTTTTTGATTAGAAAATTGATGGAGTCCATATGTGAATGAGGTTTATTGGGGTTTTCCCAAATAGAATACTCCCTATCCATACACTTTGTTAGGGCATTTGGACATCACACGGGTGGGTCCATTGATCCAGACTGGCCCAGCAGAGCCGAGAGCTAGTGCAAAGAGCTTAGCCAGCTCTGGAGGACTTTCAATCGTACGGGTGCCATTTAATACCGCAGCAGCTGCAAGATAAATGTGTGATCACAGCGGATGGCCAAGCAGTTTCAACTGCCAGACCCTTGGCACATACTTTATAACCAGAGTGTGCTTGTTTAGAGATGGGGTTGTCCAGATGGTACAAACACTTTAAGGATGTTGGTGAATAAGAACAACTTTAAAGGAATCCATCACCATGGCTTGTAGGGCTAACTGAGTGGAACGTAATGTGATCTTTCACTAAGCAATCCGTTACTTCATTAATCCATATAAATGCAAATGAATAGTTAAGTGCACCAAGGGTGGGCCCAGGCCACTCTGTGCCCCCATGCCCCTCCTGGTTCCTCTGCCAGTACCCTCTCTCCTTTTTTAGTGACATGGAAAACTTAGAGGGAATATTCTAAAGATATTAATGTAATGGTAATGTTCTACATAAGGGAAAATTCCTCTACCAGAAAAAATGCTTTTATCTAGTGAAATAGATACAAAAAAAGCTATATATTGTAGTAGAAGCAGTAAAAGAGTTTATATAGACATATTTTACATAGAAGTTATTAGAATGATATAGAACAGTGCTGCATTTCACAATAAAGATGTTTTGTTGCATGATTCAATAAATGCGTAAATTGCAACAATGAAAAAACAACACACTGTCAGTATTATACAGTATCTGTTGATATTAAATTGCACTACATTATACATTTCTGTAAAAATAAAAATAAAAACATACATAAAAGAAAATTGTTGTTTGGTTATTTTGTAAGTCTAGAGCAAGGCCTCTGGAGCATGACACAGGGCTTCATGGAACACCATAGAGAAAATCTCTACGTCATGCACCTCCTGATCCCTGCCTTCCAGATCCATAGTAGATCAGCAGTTGTGGGTAAAAAATAAATAAAATCAAGCCAGATGAATGCAGTGGTTTAAAGCACACACATACACATTGTTAGAAAACACTGCAATGTACAAATAAGGAAATTGCTAAGTTACCATTAGAGATGAGAGAATTTCTTGAAATTCGTTTCCGGTCCCATTCAAATCAATCCATTGTCCTATTAGATTCAGGTACAAATAAATTTGACCCGAATCGAAAGCAGTCAGCTTGCCCGGAAACCCATGTACTGTATGATACTCACAGGTCTGTATCCAATACTTTTCAAGCTGTTACGTAATTGGACAGCTTCCACTATATACAGTTGCAAAAAAAGTATGTGAACCCTTTGGAATGATATGGATTTCTGCACAAATTGGTCATAAAATGTGATCTGATCTTCATCTAAGTCACAACAATAGACAATCACAGCCTGCTTAAACTAATAACACACAAAGAATTAAATGTTACCATGTTTTTATTGAACACACCATGTAAACATTCACAGTGCAGGTGGAAAAAGTATGTGAACCCTTGGATTTAATAACTGGTTGAACCTCCTTTGGCAGCAATAACTTCCACCAAATGTTTCCTGTAGTTGCAGATCAGACGTGCACAACGGTCAGGAGTAATTCTTGACCATTCCTCTTTACAGAACTGTTTCAGTTCGGCAATATTCTTGGGATGTCTGGTGTGAATCGCTTTCTTGAGGTCATGCCACAGCATCTCAATCGGGTTGAGGTCAGGACTCTGACTGGGCCACTCCAGAAGGCGTATTTTCTTCTTTTTAAGCCATTCTGTTGTTGATTTACTTCTATGCTTCGGGTCGTTGTCCTGTTGCAACACCCATCTTCTGTTGAGCTTCAGCTGGTGGACAGATGGCCTTAAGTTCTCCTGCAAAATTTCTTGATAAACTTGGAAATTCATTTTTCCTTCGATGATAGCAGTCCGTCCAGGCCCTGACGCAGCAAAGCAGCCCCAAACCATGATGCCCCCACCACCATACTTCACAGTTGGGATGAGGTTTTGATGTTGGTGTGCTGTGCCTCTTTTTCTCCACACATAGTGTTGTGTGTTTCTTCCAAACAGCTCAACTTTGGTTTCATCTGTTCACAGAATATTTTGCCAGTACTGCTGTGGAACATCCAGGCGCTCTTGTGCAAACTGTAAATGTGCAGCAATAATTTTTTTGGACAGCAGTGGCTTCCTCTGTGGTATCCTCCCATGAAATCTATTCTTGTTTAGTGTTTTATGTATCGTAGATTCACTAACAGGGATGTTAGCATATGCCAGAGACTTTTGTAAGTCTTTAGCTGACACTCTAGGATTCTTCTTCACCTCATTGAGCAGTCTGCGCTGTGCTCTTGCAGTCATCTTTACAGGACGGCCACTCCTAGGGAGAGTAGCAGCAGTGCTGAACTTTCTCCATCTATAGACAATTTGTCTTACCGTGGACTGATGAACAGCAAGGCTTTTGGAGATACTTTTATAACCCTTTCCAGCTTTATGCAAGTCAACAATTCTTAATTGTAGGTCTTCTGAAAGCTCTTTTGTGAGAGGCATCATTCACATCAGGCAATGCTTCTTGTGAAAAGCAAACCCAGAACTTGTGTGTGTTTTTTATAGGGCAGGGCAGCTGTAACCAACACCACCAATCTCATCTCATTGATTGGACTCCAGTTGGCTGACACCTCACTCCAATTAGTTCTTGGAGATGTCATCAGTCTAGGGGTTCACATACTTTTTCCACCTGCACTGTGAATATTTACATGGTGTGTTCAATAAAAACATGGTAACATTTAATTATTTGTGTGTTATTAGTTTAAGCAGACTGTGATTGTCTATTGTTGTGACTTAGATGAAGATCAGATCACATTTTATGACCAATTTGTGCAGAAATCCATATCATTCCAAAGAGTTCACATACTTTTTCTTGCAACTGTAGCTACAATATAACAGTGAGTGACGCAGCACGTGTCAGGTACATTATACGTGGATTAATATTGTAAAAAGTTTCTGTCTGTGAGTGTGAATTTAATTTTTTAAGTAAATTGGGCTGCTAGCTGGCTGAAACACATTAAGAAAAAATTGAATACTGTAGCTTTAAATACTGATGTGAAGCTGAACCTTCACTTCAATGTACAAAATCAGATTACACATGTCAATACCATCTCTCCAATATCATGTCCGCTGAGGCTGATTGCAAGGCATTATGGGCAAGCCTGTCGGCTAGGGCACTATCCAGGGTCATATAATCCTCCTCCTTCCACCCTGCACTGCTGTCATTTCTTCTGGTGTTTAAAATGGTGGACACTATTTTGAGCATTTTGGGACATTCAATACAAATTGGATTTGCATAGAATTGATTAGCTCAACTCTAGTTCCCCTTCACTAACACTACACATCAAGTTATTGAAATATAATATACAATAGCAAAAGTTACAACAAAAGTGACCCAAGCATTGGGGTGTTATACAGCACTTCAGCCAGTTGACAGAAAAGAAATAAAAGTGGAAGTATTACTGTGTCTTACACATATAATGAGATGGTTACATCCCTATACAGCACCTGGATCTGAATACTTTTGTATTTACATGTAATTAAAAATGCATTATAGCTACTGAGTTATACAATGAAATCTTATCTGTATGGCGCCACCTGCTGTTTGCTCTTTTTCTAATTTTTCTGTCCTGCTAATTGAGATGGAAGCGCATGCTCAGTTCCATCCTTCAACTGCCACCAGCTGCAGCAGAAAGGACAAACTCCTGAGAAAGTGCCCACTCCCAAATCTGCCAGCTTGAAATAAATCTAGCGGAACAATTGGAGCAATGGAAACAGGGGCGGACTGGGAATTCAAAGTGGCCCTGGAAAAAATACTAAAAGTGGCCCTGTTTTGTTGTTGAGTCCAAATTGATGGAAGACAGGGCCAGCAATACCATATTGTGGCACATTATACCACCTCAAGAGAGAGAAATACCACAATCCATCACAAAATACCAACAGCAGCACAAAATACATCCCCAAAAAATTCAACTAGCCGGTCGTGAGGAGGCATCGGACCACCGGGAAATTTCCCTGTAAGGTCTATGGTCAATACATCCCTGAACGGAAATATGGAAATCGCGGGGCTCTGATTGGTTACCATGGCAGCCAGGACTCTACTAAAGCCTTGGCTGCCATGGTAAGCTCCCTGCTGCTGTGTGCACAAAGCACAGGGCAGCAGGGACAGTGTAAGATCCTATTCACTCTAATAAATCTCTATTAGGGCTCATGCACCCGACTGTATGTATTTTGCAGTCCGCAAAAAATACAGATGACATCCGTGTACATATTTTGAGGAACGCAACAGTTGGCCCTTCATAGAATAGTACTATCCTTGTCCATAATGCGGACAATAAAAGGACATGTTCTATTTTTCTGTGGAATGTAAATGAGGACATATGAAAATGGAATGGACACGGAGTAACCTCCAATATTTTTGCTGACCCATTGAAGTGAATGGTTCCACATAAGGTTTCCGCAAAAAATACGGAACAGACAAGGAAATAAAATACGTTCATGTGCATGAGGCCTTAGGATGAATAGGACAAGGGTTCTAGTCCCTAAGAGGACTAATAGTTTGTAAATAAAAAGTAAAAAAAAAAGTTAAAAACCACCAAAATACTAAAAGTTTAAATCGCCCCCTTTCCCAATGTTACATATAAAATTTATAGAAAATAAAAAAATAAACATATTACATATCGCCACACCTGAAAAAGTGTGAACTATTAAAATAATAAAAAATATTTCCTATGTGGTGAACACCGTAACAGAAAAAAAATCTAAACCGCATGATTCGCCATTTTTTTGTCACCTTGTCCCCTCAAAAAATAGGATAGGACTGTTCTATTATGGGCCGACATTCCATAAAATGCGGAATTCCCCCCTTTTTTTGTGTTTTATTTTTTTCGCGTGGTATCGAGTATCGCAATACTTTTTTATCATCGAAATTGAATCAAAATTTGGGTATCGTGACAACCCTAATGGTAAATATACAATATGTAATAAATATACATTTTCATCTAAGGATCTGCAGATGCTGTTAGGCTATTCCATTAGTTACATTGTGTATATCTATGCGTTAATGAGATGATACCTTTCACTTCCTGATCCTTTGCTTCATTCTGCATAAAAAGTAATTGACTGCTCATCTGCATATGGATTACAAGTAATTTTTCTCCAGAATGAAGCAATGAATCACTGTTATCCTGCAAAATAGAAGACAGTTGCAGAGCAGCACAAATGGACCTCCTGACCAATCCGGAATGCACCAGCCGCGATAGGACCACCGATCCACAGCAGTCCCATAAGCAATGGTAGAAAATAGAAAGGTTCACAGCAGCATGTCCGGTGTGACTATTTATTGGGAACCAAGAGTGCACACACAAAAAGATACAACGTTTCGGCTACGCAGTAGCCTTTATCAAGTATACAGATTCAAGAAAGTGAGCAATCATATATACACCACTCATGTGGCATAGTGTAGCCAATCAGCTAAAAGCTCAATCTCATCCGCACATGTGTTATAATTAAAATGGCCTGAGCTCCAATCAGACTAATAATAAATAAAAGCTATGTGTACCTGATCCTCATTGAAAATCATCCAAATGCCTCAGCCATGTCACTTCCCCAAGTCGGCGTCTCAACAGACCTATTGCGCATGTCAGTGACGTCATCACGTTTCAATATGGGCGGGCCGCCGTCACAAGCATCCGCGATGCGGCCACACCTCTCTCTGTGACTACGGCACATACAACCAATGAGCGCTCATACAGCAAGTCACATGCAGAGCGCATCATCAGCCCACGTGATCGTCACCTGATCGGCAAAAGGTCCTAGATCCACCTAGTTATAAATCAGGTAAATCGGCCTCAAGAATATCTATTGTATAACACCCCTAATGTCTAGTATGGGACCAAAATTATGTCTCACTCATGTCCCATCATATAATGGAAGAATGAATTGAGACCAGATGACAATCTAATTGTCACTAGACCTCGGCTTAGGGGAAAAAAAGAAGGCAATGGATGAGACAATGATAAGTCGGCATATAATATGGAGCTAGTGACACTAAAAAACGATACCCCAAGGGGACAGATAATTAAAGTGCAAAAAAAGAGTGTAAGAAATATACCTTAAAGTACCATATAAAAACATTATATACCGAATCGGACAACAATAAATGAAAATATTCTACCTGTCTACACTGTTTACATTAAATTCAATGTTGAGTCCCTGGGGTTGTAGGGATTGTAATGTGAAAATCCATTTCAACTCTTTCTTCCTCAACATGCGCTCCCTATCCCCTCCTCTCTTAGGGACCTGAACAGAATCGATGACCCGGAATCTCAGTTGGCTGACAGTGTCCACAATCAATAAAATGTTTAGCCACTGGCTTGTCCATCATTTTTTTCTTTATAGTGCTTCTGTGTTTGTTGATAGGCTCCCTAATTTCCATGGCCGTTTCTCCCACGTAGATCAAACTGCAGGGACAAACGATCATATAGATGACAAACCTAGACCGGCACGTGTAATATTCTGCAATGTTAAATTTCTTGCCACTGTATGGGTGAACAAAAGTGTTCCCTTTCAACATGTTCCCACAGTTACAGCAACCCAAACATGGGAAACTCCCTGTCTTTCTGGGCTTCAAATAAGTCTGGCCCCCTCTGTTAACATCACACGTGTCAGTCTTAATAAGTTTGTCATGCAAATTAGTACCCCGTTTGTATGCCATCAATGGCGGATTGTCAAAATCACTTACTGTAGGGAGGCCCTTATGTAAAATATGCCACTCCCTTTTCAAAATCTGTGCTATATCAGCACTGTGATTGCCATAGGTGGATACAACCGGGATGCGTCCCGCATTCATTCTCCTAGGAGAGACTTGAAAAGTGGACACTCTGTCACCCGAGGAGATCCTGGTCCTCATTCTGTCTAACAACCTGCCTGGATATCTTCTATTGGAGAACTTATTGCACATCTCATCAATGCGGTTCATAAACTTGTCATCATCAGATACCACTTGTCTCACACGCAGCATCTGGCTCCAGGGTAAGGAGTCAAGCATGCGGCGTGGATGATTACTGTCATATCTTAAAAGATTGTTCCTATCTGTAGGCTTTTTGTACAAGTCAGTTTTTAATATACCTCCTTCGCGGTATACCCTGACGTCAAGAAACTGCAACTCCTCAGAAGAGGCCGTCACAGTGAATTGAAGCCCGGGTACCCCATTATTAAGATGTTGGTGGAACTCATTCAAGGAGTCCATCAAGCCGCTCCAAATCATAAAAATTTTGTCGATGCCGTCGATGTTATCCTGCAAGATCATCCAGAGGAAAGCAAAAAAAAAACCTGTGAGGTAGAACCAATTTTCCTCACTTTAGGGAAAAAAATCTGAATAACTCCCTGAATCAACAACTCTTCTCCAGAAATCTAATAACTATAACCTGCAATATTATTACTAGTGATGGCCTTGCGGTTCGCCCGACAGTCGGCTCGCGGCGAACTTTGTCCGTCGAACATGCGAACATATGGCGATGCCTGCGAGCACCATATTCTTTTGCATTGCGCTGAACTTTGACTCATGACACATCCATCAGGCGGGACAGGACAACAAATTAAAAACGTTTTAGCACATGGACACACCCCCAACCCTATAACAGAACTCGATCTGGCAGCCATTTTACATTATGTGTTTTGCCAGTGTAGGGAGAGGTTGCATTTTGGAGCAGGGACAGACTGTTAGGAACTTAGACACCAAACGCTAGCTAATAGGAAAACAAAAGTCCTTTTAACCCCTTTGGGACACAGCAAATCTGACCAGTGTCACTTTAAGTGGTGATAACTTTAAAACGCTTTGACTTATCCAGGCCATTTTGAGATCATTTTGGGAATGATATTTTATTTTTTGGGGATGTTACAAGGCTTAGAAGTTTAGAAGCAAATCCTGAAATTTTTCAGAAATTTTCAAAAACCCCATTTTTAGGGACCAGTTCAGGTCTGAAGTCACTTTGCGAGGCTTACATAATAGAAACCACCCAAAAATGACCCTATTCTAGAAACTACACCCCTCAAGGTATTCAAAACTGATTTTATTAACTTTGTTAACCCTTTAGGTGTTCCACAAGAATTAATGGAAAATAGAGATACAATTTCAAAATTTCACTTTTTTGGCAGATTTTCCATTTTAATATTTTTTTAACTTTTACAAAGCAAGGGTTAACAGCCAAACAAAACTCTATATTTATGGCCCTGATTCTGTAGTTTACAGAAACACCCCATATGTGGTCGTAAACTACTGTATGGGCACACGGCAAGGCGCAGAAGGAAAGGAATGCCATACGGTTTTTGGAAGGCAGATTTTGCTGGACTGGTTTTTTTGACACCATGTCCCATTTGAAGCCCCCCTGATGCAACCCTAGAGTAGAAACTCCATAAAAGTGACCCCATCTAAGAAACTACACCCCTCAAGGTATTCAAAACTGATTTTACAAACGTCGTTAACCCTTTAGGTGTTCCACAAGAGTTATTGGCAAATGGAGATGAAATTTCAGAATACATTTTTTTTTTAACATTTTCCATTTTAATCAATTTTTTCCAGTAATAAAGCAAGGGTTAACAGCCAAACAAAACTCAATATTTATGGCCCTGATTCTGTAGTTTACAGAAACACCCCATATGTGGTCGTAAACTGCTGTACGGGCACATGGCAGGGCGCAGAAGGAAAGGAATGCCATACGGTTTTTGGAAGGCAGATTTTGCTGGACTGTTTTTTTTTACACCATGTCCCATTTGAAGCCCCCCTGATGCACCCCTAGAGTAGAAACTCCAAAAAAGTGACCCCATTTTAGAAACTACGGGACAGGGTGGCAGTATTGTTGGTACTAGTTTAGGGTACATATGATTTTTGGTTGCTCTATATTACACTTTTTGTGAGGCAAGGTAACAAGAAATAGCTGTTTTGGCACAGTTTTTTTTTTTTGTTATTTAAAACATTCATCTGGCAGGTTAGATCATGTGATATTTTTATAGACCAGGTTGTCACGGATGCGGCGATACCTAATATGTATACTTTTTTGTTTATTTATGTAAGTTTTACACAATGATTTCTTTTTTGAAACAAAAAAAATCATGTTTTAGTGTTTCCATAGTCTGAGAGCCATAATTTTTTCAGTTTTTAGGCGATTACCTTGGGTTTTGCGGGATGAGATGGCGGTTTTATTGGCACTATTTTGGGGTGCGTGTGACTTTTTGATCGCTTGCTATTACACTTTTTGTGATGTAAGGTGACAAAAAATGGTTTATTTAGCACAGTTTTTATTTTAAATTTTTTACGGTGTTCATCTGAGGGGTTAGGTCATGTGATATTTTTATAGAGCCGGTCGATACGGACGCGCAATACCTAATATGTATACTTTTATATATTTTATTTATGTAAGTTTTACACAATAATATCATTTTTGAAACAAAAAAAAAATCATGTTTTAGTGTCTCCATATTCTGAGAGCCATAGTTTTTTCAGTTTTTGGGCGATTATCTTAGGTAGGGTCTCATTTTTTGCGGGATGAGATGACGGTTTGATTAACACTATTTTAGGATGCATATGACCTTTTGACCCCCCACGCATTTAGCCAAGGTGCCTGCTCAATGATTTGAGCAGGCACCTTGTTCCGATCACCGCCCACCGGGCGGCGGTGATCGGAAATACACATGACGTACCGGTACGTCATGTGTCCTTAAGTACAAGGACAACATGCCGTACCGGTACGTCATGTGTCCTTAAGAGGTTAAGGACTGGTAACGTTGTGCTATCGATAGGTGTGATACACAGAGGGGTGTGATATACTTATAATATACTTTTAACATAGAAAGTATATTATAGTGAATTTGTATGCTTCCAGAAAATACTGAATGAGGGCTGCGATCTATCAGCTTCCACCAAATAGTGATTGAGGTTTTCCATATACCTGCGTTCACAAAATCACTGCTTGAGGGTGATAAACCAGCCTCAACTAACTGATTGAGGCCTGCAATATATCAGCTTCCACAAAATAGTGATAGAGGTTTTCCATATACCTGCGTCCACAAAATACAAATTGCGGGTTTCGATATACCTGCTTCAACTAACAACTGATTGAGGCCTGCCATATATCAGCTTCCACAAAATAGTGATAGAGGTTTTCCATATACCTGCGTCCACAAAATTACTGCTTGAGTGTGATATACCAACTTCAACAAACAACTGATTGAGGCCTGCCATATATCAGCTTCCACAAATACTGCTCTTCTCTAGGGACTTTGACACAGGGTCATTTTGAAAATGACAGGCAGAGGAAGGGGCAGTAGGGGTCGGGCAGGTGCACCAAGCCGGAGCCTAAGTGGGAAGTTGGAGAAGGTTCGTGCGATTATGTCAAAGGACGAACCAGAGTTGGTTGAGTGGCTCACTCAGCCTTCCGCTTCTGCACCCTCTTCATCCTCTGTATCTGCACCCTCCTAACTCTGCTGTGTGCACCCCCAAAGACACCACCCCCACGATAGCCCCTCCACTCGAGTCAGATCAGCCCAAGGAGGATGGTCCCCGCTGTTGCTGCCTACTCCGAGATCTCTAATGTCTATGGTGGTGAAGGTGACGATGATGATGTGTCGATGGACGTCACGTGGGTGCCCACAAGAGAGGAAGAGGAGGGGACTTCAGAAGGAGAGATGGAGCAGCAGATAGGGAGGAGAAGGAGGAGAAGCAGGCAGAACTCACAGTGCACAGGAGACAAAAAGCAGACTGCAAATGTATCTGGAGCGAGCCATCCACCATGCACGGTCACATCTTGTGCTCCCAGGACGCCGGCACATGGCTCCGCAGTGTGGGCTTTTTTTTAACATCTCAACTGTTGACAATAGTGTTGCCATCTGCAGCCTGTGCTGTCAACGCATAAGTCGCGGTAAGCACAACACTCACCTAGGGACGACCGCCTTAAGAAGGCACCTGTCCTCCCATAACTGAGCCCAGAGGGAGCAACGCCATCAGAACCCACAAAGCCACACTCCTGGCGCTCCACGTCCTGCCTCTTCTCCTTTTCCTCCCATTTGTTCTCCACTCCACATTCGACTGTGCCGTCGTCACGTTCATCTGGCACAAGGCAGGCTTCCGTGGTCCAAATGTTCGAGCGTAAAAAAATTATGACGCCGGATAATCCTCTTGCACAATGACTGACCGCTGGCTTGTCGTAACTGCTAGCCCGCCAACTACTGCCATATAAATTGGTAGACTTGGAGAACGTTAGAAAATTTGTGGCCATTGGCACACCGCAATGGAAGGTCCCCGGAAGGAAATATTTTTTTCCCAGATAGGAATCCCTGAACTATATGGCCACGTTCAGCGGCAAGTTAAAGGGAACCTGTCATCAACGTTATGCTGACCTCACTGAGGTCAGTATAAAATAATGACAGAAATGCTGATCTCAGCGCTGTGTCACTAATGAGCTAAAAGTAAGTGGTTGCTGAGAACCAGCATCATAATCATTGCAGCCAAGGCCTCAAAAAGAATCAAATCTACCTGAGAAGAGTCCTGGTTATTCATAATCTCCTGCTCTTTCCTGTCCATCTGCTGATGATTGGCAGTTCTCTCCTAGAGAGAAAGGGAGAAAACTCGGTATTAGACTGTCATCAGCAGGTGGGAGGGAGAGCAAGAATCTACGAATAACCATGAATTCCTCTCAGGTGGCCGTGAGTCTTTTCCAGGCCCAGTCTGCAATGATTGTGATGTTGGTTCTTGGCAACGGCTTACTTTTAATTTTAAATGACAGACCGCTGAAATACACTCACCTGTCTCTACTTTATTCTGCCATTAGTATGGGCAGCATAAAGTTGATGACAGGTTCCCTTTAATATATCTCTCGCACACAGTGTCGGTACCAAGATACATCTGACCACAGACACGTGGTCTAGCAAACACTGGCAGGGAAGGTACATAACTTTTACTGCCCACTGGGTGAACCTTCTGACGGCAATCAAGCATGTAACCCGTGGCACCCATGTGGATTTGGTGTTACGCCACGGATTGCATGCAGGTCGGCCTCTTCTTCTCCTCCTCCTACTCCATCCTCCGTCTCCACCTCAGCTGACTCCTCCTTTTCCACTGCTACCGCCTCTTCCACTGCACCCCCCAAGCTCCCCAGAACTTATTCGACGTCCCAGGTGAAACGTTGCCATGCTGTGCTGCGGCTGTTGTGCCTGGAAGCCAAGAGCCACACCAGTCCTGCACTGCTTTCAGCTCTGTGGTCACAGGCCGATCAGTGGCTAACCCCGCTCAATTTGACAGTTGGTAAAGTGGTGTGCGACAACGGTGCCAATCTGCTGAGCGCACTGAAACTGGGCAAAATGACACACGTGCCGTGCATGGTACACGTCCTGAACTTAGTCGTGCAGAGATTCGTTGCCAAATACCCCATGGTCCAGGACGTCTTGCGGCAGGACAGGAAAATCTCTGGCCATTTTAGAATATCTTACACGGCCATGACTCACCTTGCTTACGTTCAGCGGCGACACCACTTGCCCGTCAGACGTCTGATATTTCACTGCCTCACGCGCTGGAACTCCACCTTGTATATGCTTGATAGGCTGCTCCAGCAGCAACGTGCAGTTAACGACTACCTGTACGAACTCTGCGGCAGGACAGGTTCTGGGGAGTTTTTTTTTTTTTTTTCAACGTGCCAGTGGCTGCTCATGCGCGACGCATGCAGACTTCTGCGGCCATTTGATGAGATCACCAAACTAATCAGTCGCAGCCAGGGCACCATCAGTGACATCGTACCTTACGCCTTCTTTCTGGAGCGTGCATTGCGTCGTGTCATTGATCAAGCCATCGAGGAGCAGGAGCTGGAAGATGAGGAAGTCGCAATGCTGAATGAATTCCAAGGGGGTCTACTCCATCTGAGACAAGTCAGCAGGAGTCTGAAGAGGAGTCAGAGGAGGGTGGTGACTGGGGGGAGGAGGAGCAAGAAGAGCAGACTTTAAACTTTTCGGGGATCCCTGGTGTTGTCCGTGGCTGGGGGGAGGACACCGAGGATGACATTCTCCTGGGCGCTTCCAATTTAGTGCAAATGGGGGCCTTCATGCTCCAGTGTTTGAAAAGAGACCCCGTATAAAAAGCATAAAGGTCAAGCACCTGTACTGGGAGGCAACGTACTTAGACCCCCGGTACAAACACAAAATGGCAGACATGTTACCAGCATCACAGAGGGCTGTCAGAATGCAGCATTTCCAGGCCTTGCTGTAAGAGATGCTGCATTCTGCTGTTGCGGGCAATGGCAATGGAATTTACACCCACAGCAAAACAGGTGCGGGTACCAATCCTACCGTGCCTGCAAGAAGAGGGCGGTTTAAAGATGTGCTGGTCACTTCAGATATGAGATAATTCTTGCAGCCAACCCATCGACAGCCACCCTCCGGATCCAGCCTCAGAGAACCCCTAGACCGACAGGTGTCCAACTACATTGGGTTAACGGCCGATGTGGACGCTCTGATAAGCGAGGAACCCCTTGACTACTGGGTGTGCAGGCTTGACCTGTGGCCAGAGCTGGCACAATTTGCCATGGAACTCTTGGCTTGCCCCTCGTCGAGTGTCCTGCCCGAAAGGATGTTCAGCGCAGCAGGGGAGATCGTGACTGATAAGCGCACTCGCCTAGCTCACGACAGTTTAGACAACCTCACATTTTTTAAAATGAATGAGGCATGGATCTCAGAGGAATTCAACACCTGTGATGACCACGTTTAATTGAATTTCCTCATGCCAGCCCACACATATCCGCCACCACCCAGAACAAAGAACGGTCTTTGCCTTATGTATATACAGCGGCATAAAAGGCCTTTTATGTCAGGTGAATGCCTAATTTTTGGGGCCTGCACTGTCCGACATTTACATATTTATTCTGTGACCGCCTAATGCACCTCCAGTCACAGAATCCAAAGTTCTTTGCTGTCAGGTGAATGCCTATTGCCTAATTTTTGGGGCCTGTACTGGCTGACAGTTACATATTTATCCTGTGACCGCCTAATGTACCTCCAGCCACAGAATCCAAAATTCTTTGCTGTCAGGTGAATGCCTATTGCCTAATTTTTGGGGCCTATACTGGCCGACAGTTACATATTTATCCTGTGACCGCCTAATGCACCTCCAGCCACAGAATCCAAAGTTCTTTGCTGTCAGGTGAATGCCTATTGCCTCATTTTTGGGGCCTGTACTGGCCGACAGTTACATTTTTTTATCTCTAGCCACATAATCACACCCTTGTCTCACTCCTCTGCCTCTCATTATGATGGCGTATGAACCACATTCACCATAATGACCTTCTAATGTCACAGGGTCATGTGACTGTGCCCCCCACACCGTACTGTGCCCCTCACCCCGTACTGTGCCCCCTTATACCCTGCATTGTGCCCTCTTACTACACTCTGTGCAGTTCCCCTAGTCATTCCCTGTACTGTGCCCGCTTATACCCTTTTATTTGGTCACGGAATGTCGGTGTTATCCGGTCAATGTATGGCGTGGTATCCAATAACTGGATGGCCATAACTGTAACCCTTTCCCTGCCCACGCCATCCTTTTTTAGACCTGGCATGAGCAGGAAAAATATGCTGATTGCACTGCTAAGGACCTTTGCACCACAATCTGTGTCAGAAATACACCTAACATAAATGTATTTCTACATAATAAATGACCACCTAATTGTATTATTATTCGGTGGTAGGGCTAATATCTTTATATTATATAGATTCTAGTGTATTATACTGTGCCCTGTATTTCCCAGTAGAAAATGATCCTTTGGAAACACAGTCCTCATCCCTGACCACCAGGATCAGGTAGCGCTCTATCAGTACATGGCGGCCTCCCCTCTCCGCCACCCTTCTCCGATGTGTACTGGTGCTTATTCTGACACTAGGGCTGGGTTCACATCCTATTTTTGCCATCCATTTAATGCATACCAAAAATGTATGCGTTAACAGATGCCTCAGACTGATGCCGTACAGTGGTGTCCGTTCACCATACAGTTCCATAGTAGAAAATATTTTTACATTAACGTATGCATTTTTTTAATGGACTCTGCAGGATACAAAAACGTGAAGTGCTGTACATTTGTATACATCAAACCGATAGGAAATACAATTATTCTAGGCTCCAGCAGGGCACATTTTTGAGGGTTTCCCTTTAAGACGCATAAAAATGGCCCCTGATTAAAATACATATTTTTTGTTGGAATTTTTGCCAATGATCTCCCTCTGGTATATCACTGTCCATGTTGTGGGACTATTTGTGCACTCATAGTTTGTATTTGGTGGCTGCAAATATGACCTGAAGGTTTTTCAGGTTCGCCTGCTATTAAAGTCAATGGGCGCGTTGCGAACGCGCAGTTCGCAAACATTTGATCGCGAACGCGCGTTCACGAATCGTCCCGGCCGATGTCCGTCCATCACTACAGGAGATATCCTGCAGATAATGTCAATGCTGTCACCAGCGGCTAATAAAAAATTCCAGGGAATGTCACAGGTATTTGGGATGAGGAAACGTTATACAGGAGAGGTACCACCGGTAATGTCACTGTCCGCAGCGTCTACGAATGTACACTGTATGTCACAGATAAATTTTTTCAGCGCACAAGTTACACTGGTAATGTCACTGTCAGAAGCCGACACCGTCTATTGAAAAAGTACACTGTATGTCACAGATATTTTTGGGAAGCGCACACTTTACACAGGAGATGTGGCGCAGCTAATGTCACTGTCCGCAGCGGACACCGTCTACGGAAAAAGTACACTGTATGTCACATATAAATTTTTTCAGCGCACACGTTACACTGCAGATGTGGCACAGGTAATGTCACTGTCAGAAGCGGACACCGTCTATTGAACAAGTACACTGTATGTCACAGATATTTTTTGGATGCGCACACTTTACACAGGAGATGTGGCACAGCTAATGTCACTGTCAGAAGCGGACACCGTCTATTGAAAAAGTACACTGGATGTCACAGATAAATGTTTTCAGCGCACACGTTACACTGCAGATGTGGTGCAGCTAATGTCACTGTCAGAAGCGGACACCGTCTATGGAAAAAGTACACTGTATGTCACAGATACATTTTTTCAACGCACATGTTACACTGGAGATGTGGCACTGGTAATGTCACTGTCTGCAGCGGACACCGTCTATTGAAAAAGTACACTGTATGTCACAGATATTTTTTGGATGCGCACTCTTTACACAGGAGATGTGGCGCAGCTAATGTCACTGTCAGAAACGGACACCGTCTACGGAAAAAGTACACTGGATGTCACAGATAAATGTTTTCAGCGCACACTTTACACTGCAGATGTGGCACTGGTAATGTCACTGTCCGCAGCAGACACTGTCTATTAAAAAAGTACACTGTATGTCACAGATACATTTTTTCAGCGCACACGTTATTCTGCAGATGTGGCGCAGCTAATGTCACTGTCCGCAGCGGACACTGTCTACCGAAAAAGGACACTGGATGTCACAGATATTTTTTGGATGCGCACACTTTACACTGTAGATGTGGCGCAGCTAATATCAATGTCCGCAGCAGACACTGTCTACCGAAAAAGGAAACTGGATGTCACAGATATTTTTTGGATGCGCACACTTTACACAGGAGATGTGGCGCAGCTAATATCAATGTCCGCAGCAGACACTGTCTACCGAAAAAGGAAACTGGATGTCACAAATATTTTTGGGATGCGCACACTTTACACAGGAGATGTGGCGCAGCTAATGTCGCTGTCCACAGCGAACACCGTCTACAAAAAAAGGACACTGGATGTCGCAGATATTTTTTGGATGCGCACACTTTACACTGGAGATGTGGCGCAGCTAATGTCACTGTCCGCAGCAGACACCGTCTACGGAAAAAGTACACTGTATGTCACAGATATTTTTTGGATGCGCACTCTTTACACAGGAGATGTGGCGCAGCTAATGTCACTGTCCGCAGCAGACACCGTCTACGGAAAAAGTACACTGTATGTCACAGATATTTTTTGGATGCGCACTCTTTACACAGGAGATGTGGGGCAGCTAATGTCACTGTCAGAAACGGACACCGTCTACGGAAAAAGTACACTGGATGTCACAGTTATTTTTTGGATGCGCGCACTTTACACAGGAGATGTGGCGCAACTAATGTCGCTGTCTGCAGAGGCCTAACTATTGCACGCTATTTAGCACAGGATGCGCTAAAAATAGATATTGCTGCCACACACAACAGTCCTTAAAAGGACTTTTGGGTCTGTAAAATTTTAGCTATTTAGCGCAGTTTGCGCTAAAAATAGATATTGCTGCTGCAACACAACAATTGTCCTTAAAAGGACTTTTGGAACTCTGAAAATTTTTCCTAATAAAATTTTTCCTATATCACTCCCTACACTGTCTGTCCCTTCCTCAGCACAGCTCTACCTGACTAAGACTGAGCCAAACACGCGTCATCGGGTTCTATATAGCACCCGATGACGCATTCCGGCTAGCCAATCACTGTAATGCCAGTAACCAACATTCGCCCGAATACCGCCATGTGCTGAGCATCGAGATGCTCGAGCCGAACTGGTGTTCGGCCAAGCATGCTCGATCAACACTAATACTGTAGATGGCACATAGAATTTATTTTCGCAATACTCCCTCTAGTGGAATTATTGAGGAAGTGTGTGGGACATACTAAAGCTAACCAAATGAGATGAAAAACTATGCAGGACAGAGGAATGTTTTTTTGGCAGATCCATATGGAAACAATAGCCAAATTCCATTAACCTCTTCAGGATCCTGCCATTTTTCACCTTAAAGGGCTTCTGTCACCCCCCAAAAGTCATTTTTCATTTTTGTGCTAATTAAAATCCTTATACTGTGATTATTCAATATATTGTGCTCTTACCTTTTTCTGTGGCTTAGTTTCTTTAAAAACCACACTTTTATAATATTCTAATTACCTCGCTACCAGCAAGTGGGGCGGTTACTTGCTGGTAGCCGCCGCATCCTCCTTTCAAAAAAACGTCCCTTCCTCCTGTTAATTGACAGGGCCAGCGAGCGCTCTCCTCCTCCGGCTGGCCCTGTCAGCATTTCAAATCCCGCGCCTGCGCCTTACGTGTCTTCATTCGGTGCAGGCGCTCTGAAGAAGAAGGTCGCTCGCTTCCTCAGCACTCCCTCAGTGCGCCTGCGCCGATGACGTCACCTCTTAACCCGAAAGAGAAGACGTCATCGGCGCAGGCGCACTGAGGAAGCGCTGAGGAAGCGAGCGTCCTTCTCTCAGAGCGCCTGCGCCGAATGAAGACACATAAGGCGCAGGCGTGGGATTGGAAATGCAGACAGGGCCAGCCGGAGGAGGAGAGCGCTCGCTGGCCCTGTCAATCAACAGGAGGAGGGGGCGTTTTTTTGAAAGGAGGATGCGGCGGCTACCAGCAAGTAACCGCCCTACTTGCTGGTAGCGAGGTAATTAACATATTATAAAAGTGCGGTTTTTCTCATTCAAAGTTTTTATTGAGGTTTTCAAATAAAGTAGATATGACATATAGAAAACAGCATATAACAATGTCTCACAATGGTATGAACAGCAAAGATCAGCCTCCAAGAACAAGAGGCAGTAAGGTATATCTTCCCACATGAAAAGTCACAATAAACATGAGCCAGTACATGAGTAAAAGAAGCAAATTGAATATGCGGGACAGAGAAAGCAATAGGGGTCCAACCCCAACAAGTCTTACACTCAACAGAGGGGGGGGGGCACAAAACGAAAGACCAAGCATAAAGAAGAAAGGAGCAGGGGAAGCGGGGGCGGGGAAGGGCGGGGTAACACACATATACGTCACAGACGGGCATTACGAAACTCATCTGACCCGCGAAAAGTTTCCCATGGACCCCAGGTGCGCGCAAATCGAGAAGTGTCCAAGGGGGAGACGCAGATAAGATAAAAGTGCGTTTTTTAAAGAAACTAAGCCACAGAAAAAGATAAGAGCACAATATATTGAATAATCGCACTATAAGGTTTTTAATTAGCCCAAAAAAGAAAAAAGACTTTTGGGGGGTGACAGAAGCCGTTTAAGGCTACTTTCACACTAGCGTTCGGGTGTCCGCTCGTGCGCACCGTTTGAAGGGGCTCACGAGCGGCCCCGAACGCATCCGTCTGGCCCCAATGCATTCTCAGTGGAGGCGGATCCACTGAGAATGCATCCGCCTGCCAGCGTTCAGCCTCCGCTCCGCTCAGTGAGCGGACACCTGAACGCTACTTGCAGCGTTCGGGTGTCCGCCTGGCCGTGTGCGGAGGCGAGCGGATCCGTCCAGACTTACAATGTAAGTCAATGGGGACGGATCCGCTTGAAGATGACACTATATGGCTCAATCTTCAAGCGGATCCGTTCCCCATTGACTTTCAATGTAAAGTCTGAACGGATCCGCTCAGACAACTTTCACACTTAGAAAATTTTCTAAGTTTTAATGCAGACGCATCCGTTCTGAACGGATGCGAACGTCTGCATTATCGGAGCGGATCCGTCTGATGAAACATCAGACGGATCCGCTCCGAACGCAAGTGTGAAAGTAGCCTAACCACTTCAGCCCCCAGTGCTTAAACACCCTGAAAGACCAGGCCACTTTTTACACTTCTGACCTACACTACTTTCACCATTTATTGCTCGGTCATGCAACTTACCACCCAAATGAATTTTACCTCCTTTTCTTCTCACTAATAGAGCTTTCATTTGGTGGTATTTCATTGCTGCTGACATTTTTACTTTTTTTGTTATTAATCGAAATTTAACGATTTTTTTGCAAAAAAATGACATTTTTCACTTTCAGTTGTAAAATTTTGCAAAAAAAAACTACATCCATATATAAATTTTGCTCTAAATTTATTGTTCTACATGTCTTTGATAAAAAAAAAAATGTTTGGGTAAAAAAAAAAATGGTTTGGGTAAAAGTTATAGCGTTTACAAACTATGGTACAAAAATGTGAATTTCCGCTTTTTGAAGCAGCTCTGACTTTCTGAGCACCTGTCATGTTTCCTGAGGTTCTACAATGCCCAGACAGTACAAATACCCCACAAATGACCCCATTTCGGAAAGTACACACCCTAAGGTATTCGCTGATGGGCATAGTGAGTTCATAGAACTTTTTATTTTTTGTCACAAGTTAGCGGAAAATGATGATTTTTTTTCTTTTTTTTTTCTTACAAAGTCTCATATTCCACTAACTTGTGACAAAAAATAAAAAGTTCTATGAACTCACTATGCCCATCAGCGAATACCTTGGGGTCTCTTCTTTCCAAAATGGGGTCACTTGTGGGGTAGTTATACTGCCCTGGCATTCTAGGGGCCCAAATGTGTGGTAAGGAGTTTGAAATCAAATTCTGTAAAAAATGACGAGTGAAATCCGAAAGGTGCTCTTTGGAATATGGGCCCCTTTGCCCACCTAGGCTGCAAAAAAGTGTCACACATGTGGTATCTCCGTATTCAGGAGAAGTTGGGGAATGTGTTTTGGGGTGTCATTTTACATATACCCATGCTGGGTGAGAGAAATATCTTGGCAAAAGACAACTTTGTATAAAAAAAATGGTAAAAGTTGTCTTTTGCCAAGATATTTCTCTCACCCAGCATGAGTATATGTAAAATGACACCCCAAAACACATTCCCCAACTTCTCCTGAGTACGGAGATACCAGATGTGTGACACTTTTTTGCAGCCTAGGTGGGCAAAGGGGCCCATATTCCAAAGAGCACCTTTCCGATTTCACTCGTCATTTTTTACAGAATTTGATTTCAAACTCCTTACCACACATTTGGGCCCCTAGAATGCCAGGGCAGTATAACTACCCCACAAGTGACCCCATTTTGGAAAGAAGAGACCCCAAGGTATTCCGTGAGGGGCATGGCAAGTTCCTAGAATTTTTTATTTTTTTGTCACAAGTTAGTGGAAAATGATGATTTTTTTTTTTTTTTTCATACAAAGTCTCATATTCCACTAACTTGTGACAAAAAATAAAAACTTCCATGAATTCACTATGCCCATCAGCGAATACCTTGGGGTCTCTTCTTTCCAAAATTGGGTCACTTGTGGGGTAGTTATACTGCCCTGGCATTCTAGGGGCCCAAATGTGTGGTAAGGAGTTTGAAATCAAATTCTGTAAAAAATGACCTGTGAAATCCGAAAGGTGCTCTTTGGAATATGGGCCCCTTTGCCCACCTAGGCTGCAAAAAAGTGTCACACATCTGGTATCTCTGTATTCAGGAGAAGTTGAGGAATGTGTTTTGGGGTGTCTTTTTACATATACCCATGCTGGGTGAGATAAATATCTTGGTCAAATGCCAACTTTGTATAAAAAAATGGGAAAAGTTGTCTTTTGCCAAGATATTTCTCTCACCCAGCATGGGTAATAATTCCGCTAACTTGGGCCAAAAAAATGTCTGAATGGAGCCTTACAGAGGGTGATCAATGACAGGGGGGGTGATCAATGACAGGGGGGTGATCAATGACAGGGGGGTGATCAGGGAGTCTATATGGGGTGATAACCACAGTCATTGATCACGCCCGTGTAAGGCTTCATTCAGACGTCCGTATGCAATTTGCGGATCCGATCCATCTATCAGTGCATCCGTAAAAATCATGCGGACATCTGAATGGAGCTTTACAGGGGGGTAATCAATGACAGGGGGGGTGATCAATGACAGGGGGGTGATCAGGGAGTCTATATGGGGTGATAACCACAGTCATTGATCATGCCCCTGTAAGGCTTTATTCAGACGTCCGGATGCGTTTTGCGGATCCGATCCATCTATCAGTGGATCCGTAAAAATCATGCGGACATCTGAATGGAGCTTTACAGGGGGGTAATCAATGACAGGGGGGTAATCAATGACAGGGGGGTGATCAGGGAGTCTATATGGGGTGATAACCACAGTCATTGATCATGCCCCTGTAAGGCTTCATTCAGACGTCCGGATGCGTTTTGCGGATCCGATCCATCTATCAGTGCATCCGTAAAAATCATGCGGACATCTGAATGGAGCTTTACAGGGGGGTAATCAATGACAGGGGGGTGATCAGGGAGTCTATATGGGGTGATAACCACAGTCATTGATCATGCCCCTGTAAGGCTTCATTCAGACGTCCGGATGCGTTTTGCGGATCCGATCCATCTATCAGTGCATCCGTAAAAATCATGCGGACATCTGAATGGAGCTTTACAGGGGGGTAATCAATGACAGGGGGGTGATCAGGGAGTCTATATGGGGTGATCACCACAGTCATTGATCACGCCCGTGTAAGGCTTCATTCAGACGTCCGGATGCGTTTTGCGGATCCGATCCATCTATCAGTGGATCCGTAAAAATCATGCGGACGTCTGAATGGAGCTTTACAGGGGGGTAATCAATGACAAGGGGGGTGATCAATGACAGGGGGGTGATCAGGGAGTCTATATGGGGTGATCAGGGGTGATCAGGGGCTAATAAGGGGTTAATAAGTGACGGGGGGGGGGGGGGGGGTGTAGTGTAGTGTAGTGGTGCTTGGTGCTACTTTACTGAGCTACCTGTGTCCTCTGGTGGTCGATCCAAACAAAGGGGACCACCAGAGGACCAGGTAGCAGGTATATTAGACGCTGTTATCAAAACAGCGTCTAATATACCTGTTAGGGGTTAAAAAAAACACATCTCCAGCCTGCCAGCGAACGATCGCCGCTGGCAGGCTGGAGATCAACTCTCTTACCTTCCGTTCCTGTGAGCGCGCGCGCCTCTGTGCGCGCGTTCACAGGAAATCTCGCGTCTCGCGAGATGACGCATATATGCGTGACTCTGCGCAGGGCTGCCACCTCCGGAACCTCCTGCGTTAGGCGGTCCGGAGGTGGTTAAAGGGGTTTTCCCACTTTGCTAAATCAGCCTCACCTGCAGCCAGCTCTGCTGGTAACTTCCTGGTTTTCTGCAGCTAAGGCTGGGCGGGCTTAGGCAGCTAGAGTGAAGGCCGGCCACACCTCCTTATGACATCACACTGAGCACTGAGTTCTTATGTTCATGTGAAGAGTATGACTCATCAGTCTGCAGTGTCTGTGAGGGGAATGGTCACTCAGAGCCATGTGAAGTGAGCTCAGTGTACAGTTTTACGCATAAAATCTCTGTCTGATCTTTTACAAACCCATTCTGTGCATCAAAAACTATAATTTTATATAATACATTAGCCCAAAAGCTTGACCGACCCCCACCCCCCAGCACTGATGCAGATTTGTTTCCATTACAGCTGTACTCCAGTTGTGTATAAACCTCACACTATGTATCTTTATAGATGCATATACAGCTCTGCTACATCTGTCTGTTTATCTCTTCAACCAGCACTGTGTCAGAACAGCAGCATATTCAGCTCTACTACATCTGTTTCTCTCTTCAAACAGCACTGTGTCAGAACACCCGCATATTCAGCTCTGCTACATCTGTTTCTCTTTCGCCAGCATTGATGCTGACCTGCCACATATAGAGCTCTGCTACATCTCGCGAGATGACGCATATATGCGTGACTCTGCGCAGGGCTGCCACCTCCGGAACGCGATCCTGCGTTAGGCGGTCCGGAGGTGGTTAAAGGGGTTTTCCCACTTTGCTAAATCAGCCTCACCTGCAGCCAGCTCTGCTGGTAACTTCCTGGTTTTCTGCAGCTAAGGCTGGGCGGGCTTAGGGAGCTAGAGTGAAGGCCGGCCACACCTCCTTATGACATCACACTGAGCACTGAGTTCTTATGTTCATGTGAAGAGTATGACTCATCAGTCTGCAGTGTCTGTGAGGGGAATGGTCACTCAGAGCCATGTGAAGTGAGCTCAGTGTACAGTTTTACGCATAAAATCTCTGTCTGATCTTTTACAAACCCATTCTGTGCATCAAAAACTATAATTCCATATCATACATTAGCCCAAAAGCTTGACCGACCCCCACCCCCCAGCACTGATGCAGATTTGTTTCCATTACAGCTGTACTCCAGTTGTGTATAAACCTCACACTATGTATCTTTATAGATGCATATACAGCTCTGCTACATCTGTCTGTTTATCTCTTCAACCAGCACTGTGTCAGAACAGCAGCATATTCAGCTCTACTACATCTGTTTCTCTCTTCAAACAGCACTGTGTCAGAACACCCGCATATTCAGCTCTGCTACATCTGTTTCTCTTTCGCCAGCATTGATGCTGACCTGCCACATATAGAATTCTGCTACATCTGTTTTTCTATTCAACCAGCACTGTGTCAGAACAGCCGCATATTCAGCTCTACTACATCTGTTTCTCTTTTGCCAGCATTGATGCTGACCTGCCACATATACAGCTCTGCTACATCTGTTTTTCTATTCAACCGGCACTGTGTCAGAACAGCCGCATATTCAGCTCTGCTACATCTGTTTCTCTTTCGCCAGCATTGATGCTGACCTGCCACATATACAGCTCTGCTACATCTGTTTTTCTATTCAACAAGCACTGTGTCAGAACAGCCGCATATTCAGCTCTGCTTCATCTGTTTCTCTTTCACCAGCATTGATTCTAAACCGCCACATACACATCTCTGCTAAATCCGTCTATATCCTTCACCATTAGTACTGTGACTGAACAGCGCTTATTCAGCTCTGCTACATCTGATTCTATATTTCACCCACATTGATTCTAAACCGCCACATACACATCTCTGCATATCTGCCCCCATAAGTACCTCCTCCATCCGCCCCCATAAGTGCCTCCTCCATCCGCCCCCATAAGTGCCTCCTCCATCCGCCCCATAATATAGTTGCCCCCAGTGTCCATACATATAATATAGTTGGTAAATATATTGGAAATAGCTCACTAGTCCCACAACCATAAGAGGTGCACAATCTGATGAATTCACCCTTCAAATTGTATAACTGTCAATGTAGGATTGGCACACTCAAAACATGCGGAGCCCCACGGAGTTGAAACAATTTATTATAACTACGTTTGATAAAATATGATAAAATACAATAAAATACATAAAATAAATTAAACAATGGTAGTAGTTTTGTAATATTCAAATCAACTTATTGCAGACAAAGTATCCTAGATGTTCTCAATAGTGGATGGGTCTGCAATGACACACAATGGATGCTTAACTGCAGATCCTAACAACAGGGTGTTGTCTTGCAAATAAAACGCACTCTAGGTCACTACAGTCCATATGTATACAAGTCACAAAATATTCAGAAGGACTGTTTGAATTCCAGGAGGTTGCATCAAACTCCGGTTATATTCATATGCAAGAAAAACGCACTGAGAGACTCTACATGCAGAAAAGCGCATACAGTGATTTCCTATGCAGGCACTATATTCCTATCTCTGTATATCTACAGTTTCTGCAATCCATGCATTCCAAGGTTGTTATAGGAGTTTTTCATAAGAATTTTCTGCATGCATTTATATTTGTATTTTTCTCAAGAATTCTATTCAAGAGGATCCTCAAAGAGGTTATTCCACACAAAGTCCCGATTGCAATATTCACATATGAACGCTATATTGTTGTTTCATTATAAATGTAGGTTTGTAACGATAACCCACACTTGTGGGCTTACCTGGCCTTTTTATTCAGCTGTTTTTTTCTGGGTGATTGTCGCTTCCGACTTTAGGCCGGCGTCCCGGTCTTTGCTGTGTCAGCGGCTTAGTATTCCCCAGTGATGACTTTCAGCTGGTTGCAGGCAGGTTAATATAGAGCGTCTTGTTTGAATCCTAGATATCCTCTGGTTTTTAACAGTGCACTGTTATTTCGGGGTTCAAATCCTTCAGGGGTGAAACTCTCGCCAGACGCGTTTCGGGGACACTCTCCCCTTCCTCAGTGGCATCACCCCTATAAGTGAATGGTGGGTTTTTATATCCCTCATGGTCTTGTGTGGAAAAGGATCATGGGAAAAGAAAGGGATCATGGGAAAATGGTATTCTGGAAAAGAAGGAGTATGGATTCTCCCAACATAAGTCTTCCCCTACCATATTTATTTTTCAATCTTTTTCAATCTTATTCATCCATGATCATTCAAGGATTAATAAATGATATGATTTTCATAATTTTCAAAATATTTTTATGCATGCGTTTTTTGCATGCGTTTTTTTGCATGCGGTTTTTGCATGCGTTTTTTTTTTTTTTTATATATTCTTTACTCTTGAATCTGCTGTAAACCATATTTTCTCAGAATAACATTCATAGATAGTTCAAAGTTCATAAGTCATACGATATTGTTGCTTTTCATACATGCGGTTTTTGGTTACGGTTATTGTGCGTTTTTTTAAGATTGCGTTTTTTCACCATTTGTTGCATTTTTTGAGCCATTTGTTGCGTTTTTTGAAAATTTGTTGTGTTTTTACTTCGAAATGTACTATACCCCATGTTGCATTAAAATAACATTGATATTTAAAATTGTAGGGCAATTTTTGCAGCTTAAAAATGACCTCGAATTGGGTCGGATGGCGATACATCCGACACGTTCAGGGAAGAGTTAGGGGGCGCACGCCTGTGGCCCAGAGAGAGTCACAGTGCTGATAAACAGCCAAACATGCGACTCTCTGTGGACTCACGGGCGGGCGACCCTCCGTCTTATAAAAAGCCAAATATTTCAAGCTCTGAGTTTAGTCCCCTTGGCATCATGCTCCCAAAGTCGTAAATACGTCTCGATTCCGCTCTCGACATTTTCTCTATGTGATTGCCCCCCCTCCAGTGTGTGTCTATCTTCTCCAGCGCCATAAATGTCAGGCCTGTACAGCTTTTGTTATGTGTCTCTTTAAAGTGTTTAGATAGTGGATTATTTTCGCATCCTTTTGTGATATTGTTGAGATGTTCCGATATTCTCACTTTCAGCTGTCTTTTAGTGCGGCCAATATACTGTTTAGGACAAGGGCACTGGATTAGGTAGACCACACTGGAGGAATTGCATGTCAGAGGTTGTTTCACTGTCATCGAGAAGGCATTTTGGGTTGAGGAAATTTCTGTCATTTTTTTGGGAAATTTAGTTTTCCTACATCCTATGCATGTTCCACATCTAAAGAAACCTTTAGCATTCAGCCAGCCTGATGTGTTTGTTTTCTTCTTTTTGTCTTTTATTGAGGGGGCTATTTGTATACCCAAGTTAGGAGCTTTAGTATAGGTAATGAGTGGTTGAGCTGGTAAAATAGGGCCAATTATTTTATCATATAGCACATGGTGCCAATGTTGTTTGATCAGTTGTGAGATTTGTTTCGATTGAGCATTGTAAGGCAGGATTATTCTGAACTCAGAACTTTTATCAAAGTTCTGTGGGGATTTGGTCTCAAAGAAGGACTCTCTGTTCAGCTGTCTTACCTTTCCCAAAGCTTCTTCAAGTATTTTAGCCGGGTAATTCCTTTCTCTAAACTGCAAATTCATTGTTATGGCTTCTTCCTCAAAAATTTTATTTTCAGTACAGTTACGTCTAATACGGCGGAACTGCCCGAGGGGGACATTTGTGAGCCATCTTGGCAAATGGCAGCTAGAGAAAAGAATAAACCCATTTTTAGATGTTGGTTTGTGATAAGTGTTACACAGGTATTTATTATCTTTTTTTGTTATTTGTATGTCTAGGAAGTCTACCTTTTCTTTGTTCATGCCTGCCGTAAAACGTAAGTTGTATATATTCTTATTTAAGTCTTGCATAAACTGTTGTAGTCCATCCTCACCATTTCTCCAAATGAAAACGACATCGTCGATGTAGCGCCGCCATAGGACCAGGTCGCCCCCAAGCTTGGGGTCTATAAACTCATGTTCCCACTGGGCCAAAAATAAATTAGCGTAGCTGGGGGCGAACCTGGTACCCATGGCGGTGCCCCTCAACTGTAAATAATATTCATCGTTGAAGAAAAAATAATTATGGTGAAGGATATGATCCACACCCTCTATTATAAAATCTATCTGTTCCCGCTGCATAGTCCCATTGGAATTCAGTTGTTCCTTTAGGGCCAAAACCCCCTGTGTATGGTCTATTATCGTGTAGAGGGACTGTATGTCCAGTGTGTTAATAATCCACTCCGGTTGGACATCCAGTCCCTCCAATATCCCAATAATTTGGGTTGTGTCCTTGATATAGGACTTGGTAGTTTTTACCAATGGCTGCAGCAGGATGTCGATATATTGCGATAGATTCGCTGTTAAGGACCCTATCCCTGATATAATTGGGCGCCCCGGAGGGTTTTCAATATCCTTATGGATCTTCGGCAGGCAGTAGAAAATTGGAAGTCTACCTAATGTTCCCGTAATGTAATTATATTCCTGTGCAGTCAGAATGTTTTGTTGAAAACCTTTATCACAATAATTGGTCAAAACCAACTTGAATTCGCTTGTTGGATCCTTCTTTATTTTTTTATAAGTGGATTGGTCAGACAGCTGAGACAGGCATTCTTCATTATATTTGTCTTTACCCCAAATAACAATAGCGCCCCCCTTATCGGCCGGGCGAATTACAATGTTCTGTTCTTCCTGCAATTCTCTTATGGCCTTAATCTCGGCGTTGGTTAGATTGTTCCTATCAGATCTTTTTGGTTTGATCTTATTCAGACCTATTTCAATGTTTTTTTGAAAGGCAGATATCTCTGGACTGATCTCTGCTCTCGGAAACTTTTTTGATTTGATCTTTAAGTGAGTGTGTGTGAAGGGATCTACCTTCTCCGTGTCTGTGCTAATTGGATTCTTCAAAAAATATTTTTTCAAACACAATTTCCGGATAAATTTTTGAATACCTATGTAGGTATCAAATTTGTTTAGTTTTTTTGTGGGGGCAAATTTTAATCCCTTATTTAATAAGGTGATTTGTGCAGGTGTGAGAATTATTTGACTCAGATTAACAATATTACTCTGGTCTGTATTTAGTAGTGTCTCTTGTGCTCTGGTTTTCCTCTTACCTCGTCGTGTTTTCTTAATTTTATGGGATATTCCCTGTGATAGTGTCTCTGACTGTCTGTTAAATAATTGTCTTGAACATTGTGTGAGCGTGAGTCCTGTTTCTCTGCATGTGTCCTCTGGTATATCGATTTCTTCTGTTCCAATGGTGGAGTTCTGTGCCTCAGATTGTATGGTGGTCTGTAAGGTATTGGTGTTTGTTTTTCGTGATCTGGTGATTGTGATCGTCTGCGTCTGATTCTGGGTGGGTGGTGAGGCGGGGTTTGGTCTAAAAAAGAATTCTGCGCCAAGGTTTCAAATCTATTTTGGGTTGGTACGCTATATCTGTTATGGTCCTCATATTCTCCTAACATCTGTACATTGCTTTTTGTTTTCGGCACTTCATTTGTTGATCTTATTTCGTTTGGTTTTACTTTTGATATATATTTGTGCTTTTTCATTTTTTTGGTAATTATTTCTTGCTCTGTTTTATCTAAACTTTTACACAGTCTTTCTTGCCAAATTTCGAAGATCTGATCTTTTGGAAACTGGTCTATTTTATTTTTCAGTTTTGTAATCTGTTCTGACAGGTTATCCAAAATCTCAGATCTACGTTTAATAATCAATTCGACTAATACACGTGACTGTGTGGATAAAAATTCTTCCCACTCTTTGTTAAATGCCTCTCCTGATAAATCCTGTGCTGGTGATTTGGTTAATTGCAAACCCTTTGGGATCTTATTGAATGCCAAATACTGTTTCAAGGAGCGTATTTCCCAGAACTGTCTCAGCTGTTTTTGCATTAGATTTTCCAAATCCCTGAACGTGTCAGAGACAGACGTCTCGCCACCCGATCCCATGATGTCATCATCAATGACATCAAATATGAAGGCCTCTGCTTTTTGCCTTTTATTCTCCATGTGGTTCCATATGTCCATGGCTGTGAGAAAAAGGAGCTAAATTTCCACTTAGGTGAAAAAGGGAATAAAACTTAGTAAATATATTGGAAATAGCTCACTAGTCCCACAACCATAAGAGGTGCACAATCTGATGAATTCACCCTTCAAATTGTATAACTGTCAATGTAGGATTGGCACACTCAAAACATGCGGAGCCCCACGGAGTTGAAACAATTTATTATAACTACGTTTGATAAAATATGATAAAATACAATAAAATACATAAAATAAATTAAACAATGGTAGTAGTTTTGTAATATTCAAATCAACTTATTGCAGACAAAGTATCCTAGATGTTCTCAATAGTGGATGGGTCTGCAATGACACACAATGGATGCTTAACTGCAGATCCTAACAACAGGGTGTTGTCTTGCAAATAAAACGCACTCTAGGTCACTACAGTCCATATGTATACAAGTCACAAAATATTCAGAAGGACTGTTTGAATTCCAGGAGGTTGCATCAAACTCCGGTTATATTCATATGCAAGAAAAACGCACTGAGAGACTCTACATGCAGAAAAGCGCATACAGTGATTTCCTATGCAGGCACTATATTCCTATCTCTGTATATCTACAGTTTCTGCAATCCATGCATTCCAAGGTTGTTATAGGAGTTTTTCATAAGAATTTTCTGCATGCATTTATATTTGTATTTTTCTCAAGAATTCTATTCAAGAGGATCCTCAAAGAGGTTATTCCACACAAAGTCCCGATTGCAATATTCACATATGAACGCTATATTGTTGTTTCATTATAAATGTAGGTTTGTAACGATAACCCACACTTGTGGGCTTACCTGGCCTTTTTATTCAGCTGTTTTTTTCTGGGTGATTGTCGCTTCCGACTTTAGGCCGGCGTCCCGGTCTTTGCTGTGTCAGCGGCTTAGTATTCCCCAGTGATGACTTTCAGCTGGTTGCAGGCAGGTTAATATAGAGCGTCTTGTTTGAATCCTAGATATCCTCTGGTTTTTAACAGTGCACTGTTATTTCGGGGTTCAAATCCTTCAGGGGTGAAACTCTCGCCAGACGCGTTTCGGGGACACTCTCCCCTTCCTCAGTGGCATCACCCCTATAAGTGAATGGTGGGTTTTTATATCCCTCATGGTCTTGTGTGGAAAAGGATCATGGGAAAAGAAAGGGATCATGGGAAAATGGTATTCTGGAAAAGAAGGAGTATGGATTCTCCCAACATAAGTCTTCCCCTACCATATTTATTTTTCAATCTTTTTCAATCTTATTCATCCATGATCATTCAAGGATTAATAAATGATATGATTTTCATAATTTTCAAAATATTTTTATGCATGCGTTTTTTGCATGCGTTTTTTTGCATGCGGTTTTTGCATGCGTTTTTTGCATGCGTTTTTTTTTTTTTATATATTCTTTACTCTTGAATCTGCTGTAAACCATATTTTCTCAGAATAACATTCATAGATAGTTCAAAGTTCATAAGTCATACGATATTGTTGCTTTTCATACATGCGGTTTTTGGTTACGGTTATTGTGCGTTTTTTTAAGATTGCGTTTTTTCACCATTTGTTGCATTTTTTGAGCCATTTGTTGCGTTTTTTGAAAATTTGTTGTGTTTTTACTTCGAAATGTACTATACCCCATGTTGCATTAAAATAACATTGATATTTAAAATTGTAGGGCAATTTTTGCAGCTTAAAAATGACCTCGAATTGGGTCGGATGGCGATACATCCGACACGTTCAGGGAAGAGTTAGGGGGCGCACGCCTGTGGCCCAGAGAGAGTCACAGTGCTGATAAACAGCCAAACATGCGACTCTCTGTGGACTCACGGGCGGGCGACCCTCCGTCTTATAAAAAGCCAAATATTTCAAGCTCTGAGTTTAGTCCCCTTGGCATCATGCTCCCAAAGTCGTAAATACGTCTCGATTCCGCTCTCGACATTTTCTCTATGTGATTGCCCCCCCTCCAGTGTGTGTCTATCTTCTCCAGCGCCATAAATGTCAGGCCTGTACAGCTTTTGTTATGTGTCTCTTTAAAGTGTTTAGATAGTGGATTATTTTCGCATCCTTTTGTGATATTGTTGAGATGTTCCGATATTCTCACTTTCAGCTGTCTTTTAGTGCGGCCAATATACTGTTTAGGACAAGGGCACTGGATTAGGTAGACCACACTGGAGGAATTGCATGTCAGAGGTTGTTTCACTGTCATCGAGAAGGCATTTTGGGTTGAGGAAATTTCTGTCATTTTTTTGGGAAATTTAGTTTTCCTACATCCTATGCATGTTCCACATCTAAAGAAACCTTTAGCATTCAGCCAGCCTGATGTGTTTGTTTTCTTCTTTTTGTCTTTTATTGAGGGGGCTATTTGTATACCCAAGTTAGGAGCTTTAGTATAGGTAATGAGTGGTTGAGCTGGTAAAATAGGGCCAATTATTTTATCATATAGCACATGGTGCCAATGTTGTTTGATCAGTTGTGAGATTTGTTTCGATTGAGCATTGTAAGGCAGGATTATTCTGAACTCAGAACTTTTATCAAAGTTCTGTGGGGATTTGGTCTCAAAGAAGGACTCTCTGTTCAGCTGTCTTACCTTTCCCAAAGCTTCTTCAAGTATTTTAGCCGGGTAATTCCTTTCTCTAAACTGCAAATTCATTGTTATGGCTTCTTCCTCAAAAATTTTATTTTCAGTACAGTTACGTCTAATACGGCGGAACTGCCCGAGGGGGACATTTGTGAGCCATCTTGGCAAATGGCAGCTAGAGAAAAGAATAAACCCATTTTTAGATGTTGGTTTGTGATAAGTGTTACACAGGTATTTATTATCTTTTTTTGTTATTTGTATGTCTAGGAAGTCTACCTTTTCTTTGTTCATGCCTGCCGTAAAACGTAAGTTGTATATATTCTTATTTAAGTCTTGCATAAACTGTTGTAGTCCATCCTCACCATTTCTCCAAATGAAAACGACATCGTCGATGTAGCGCCGCCATAGGACCAGGTCGCCCCCAAGCTTGGGGTCTATAAACTCATGTTCCCACTGGGCCAAAAATAAATTAGCGTAGCTGGGGGCGAACCTGGTACCCATGGCGGTGCCCCTCAACTGTAAATAATATTCATCGTTGAAGAAAAAATAATTATGGTGAAGGATATGATCCACACCCTCTATTATAAAATCTATCTGTTCCCGCTGCATAGTCCCATTGGAATTCAGTTGTTCCTTTAGGGCCAAAACCCCCTGTGTATGGTCTATTATCGTGTAGAGGGACTGTATGTCCAGTGTGTTAATAATCCACTCCGGTTGGACATCCAGTCCCTCCAATATCCCAATAATTTGGGTTGTGTCCTTGATATAGGACTTGGTAGTTTTTACCAATGGCTGCAGCAGGATGTCGATATATTGCGATAGATTCGCTGTTAAGGACCCTATCCCTGATATAATTGGGCGCCCCGGAGGGTTTTCAATATCCTTATGGATCTTCGGCAGGCAGTAGAAAATTGGAAGTCTACCTAATGTTCCCGTAATGTAATTATATTCCTGTGCAGTCAGAATGTTTTGTTGAAAACCTTTATCACAATAATTGGTCAAAACCAACTTGAATTCGCTTGTTGGATCCTTCTTTATTTTTTTATAAGTGGATTGGTCAGACAGCTGAGACAGGCATTCTTCATTATATTTGTCTTTACCCCAAATAACAATAGCGCCCCCCTTATCGGCCGGGCGAATTACAATGTTCTGTTCTTCCTGCAATTCTCTTATGGCCTTAATCTCGGCGTTGGTTAGATTGTTCCTATCAGATCTTTTTGGTTTGATCTTATTCAGACCTATTTCAATGTTTTTTTGAAAGGCAGATATCTCTGGACTGATCTCTGCTCTCGGAAACTTTTTTGATTTGATCTTTAAGTGAGTGTGTGTGAAGGGATCTACCTTCTCCGTGTCTGTGCTAATTGGATTCTTCAAAAAATATTTTTTCAAACACAATTTCCGGATAAATTTTTGAATACCTATGTAGGTATCAAATTTGTTTAGTTTTTTTGTGGGGGCAAATTTTAATCCCTTATTTAATAAGGTGATTTGTGCAGGTGTGAGAATTATTTGACTCAGATTAACAATATTACTCTGGTCTGTATTTAGTAGTGTCTCTTGTGCTCTGGTTTTCCTCTTACCTCGTCGTGTTTTCTTAATTTTATGGGATATTCCCTGTGATAGTGTCTCTGACTGTCTGTTAAATAATTGTCTTGAACATTGTGTGAGCGTGAGTCCTGTTTCTCTGCATGTGTCCTCTGGTATATCGATTTCTTCTGTTCCAATGGTGGAGTTCTGTGCCTCAGATTGTATGGTGGTCTGTAAGGTATTGGTGTTTGTTTTTCGTGATCTGGTGATTGTGATCGTCTGCGTCTGATTCTGGGTGGGTGGTGAGGCGGGGTTTGGTCTAAAAAAGAATTCTGCGCCAAGGTTTCAAATCTATTTTGGGTTGGTACGCTATATCTGTTATGGTCCTCATATTCTCCTAACATCTGTACATTGCTTTTTGTTTTCGGCACTTCATTTGTTGATCTTATTTCGTTTGGTTTTACTTTTGATATATATTTGTGCTTTTTCATTTTTTTGGTAATTATTTCTTGCTCTGTTTTATCTAAACTTTTACACAGTCTTTCTTGCCAAATTTCGAAGATCTGATCTTTTGGAAACTGGTCTATTTTATTTTTCAGTTTTGTAATCTGTTCTGACAGGTTATCCAAAATCTCAGATCTACGTTTAATAATCAATTCGACTAATACACGTGACTGTGTGGATAAAAATTCTTCCCACTCTTTGTTAAATGCCTCTCCTGATAAATCCTGTGCTGGTGATTTGGTTAATTGCAAACCCTTTGGGATCTTATTGAATGCCAAATACTGTTTCAAGGAGCGTATTTCCCAGAACTGTCTCAGCTGTTTTTGCATTAGATTTTCCAAATCCCTGAACGTGTCAGCACAGACACGGAGAAGGTAGATCCCTTCACACACACTCACTTAAAGATCAAATCAAAAAAGTTTCCGAGAGCAGAGATCAGTCCAGAGATATCTGCCTTTCAAAAAAACATTGAAATAGGTCTGAATAAGATCAAACCAAAAAGATCTGATAGGAACAATCTAACCAACGCCGAGATTAAGGCCATAAGAGAATTGCAGGAAGAACAGAACATTGTAATTCGCCCGGCCGATAAGGGGGGCGCTATTGTTATTTGGGGTAAAGACAAATATAATGAAGAATGCCTGTCTCAGCTGTCTGACCAATCCACTTATAAAAAAAATAAAGAAGGATCCAACAAGCGAATTCAAGTTGGTTTTGACCAATTATTGTGATAAAGGTTTTCAACAAAACATTCTGACTGCACAGGAATATAATTACATTACGGGAACATTAGGTAGACTTCCAATTTTCTACTGCCTGCCGAAGATCCATAAGGATATTGAAAACCCTCCGGGGCGCCCAATTATATCAGGGATAGGGTCCTTAACAGCGAATCTATCGCAATATATCGACATCCTGCTGCAGCCATTGGTAAAAACTACCAAGTCCTATATCAAGGACACAACCCAAATTATTGGGATATTGGAGGGACTGGATGTCCAACCGGAGTGGATTATTAACACACTGGACATACAGTCCCTCTACACGATAATAGACCATACACAGGGGGTTTTGGCCCTAAAGGAACAACTGAATTCCAATGGGACTATGCAGCGGGAACAGATAGATTTTATAATAGAGGGTGTGGATCATATCCTTCACCATAATTATTTTTTCTTCAACGATGAATATTATTTACAGTTGAGGGGCACCGCCATGGGTACCAGGTTCGCCCCCAGCTACGCTAATTTATTTTTGGCCCAGTGGGAACATGAGTTTATAGACCCCAAGCTTGGGGGCGACCTGGTCCTATGGCGGCGCTACATCGACGATGTCGTTTTCATTTGGAGAAATGGTGAGGATGGACTACAACAGTTTATGCAAGACTTAAATAAGAATATATACAACTTACGTTTTACGGCAGGCATGAACAAAGAAAAGGTAGACTTCCTAGACATACAAATAACAAAAAAAGATAATAAATACCTGTGTAACACTTATCACAAACCAACATCTAAAAATGGGTTTATTCTTTTCTCTAGCTGCCATTTGCCAAGATGGCTCACAAATGTCCCCCTCGGGCAGTTCCGCCGTATTAGACGTAACTGTACTGAAAATAAAATTTTTGAGGAAGAAGCCATAACAATGAATTTGCAGTTTAGAGAAAGGAATTACCCGGCTAAAATACTTGAAGAAGCTTTGGGAAAGGTAAGACAGCTGAACAGAGAGTCCTTCTTTGAGACCAAATCCCCACAGAACTTTGATAAAAGTTCTGAGTTCAGAATAATCCTGCCTTACAATGCTCAATCGAAACAAATCTCACAACTGATCAAACAACATTGGCACCATGTGCTATATGATAAAATAATTGGCCCTATTTTACCAGCTCAACCACTCATTACCTATACTAAAGCTCCTAACTTGGGTATACAAATAGCCCCCTCAATAAAAGACAAAAAGAAGAAAACAAACACATCAGGCTGGCTGAATGCTAAAGGTTTCTTTAGATGTGGAACATGCATAGGATGTAGGAAAACTAAATTTCCCAAAAAAATGACAGAAATTTCCTCAACCCAAAATGCCTTCTCGATGACAGTGAAACAACCTCTGACATGCAATTCCTCCAGTGTGGTCTACCTAATCCAGTGCCCTTGTCCTAAACAGTATATTGGCCGCACTAAAAGACAGCTGAAAGTGAGAATATCGGAACATCTCAACAATATCACAAAAGGATGCGAAAATAATCCACTATCTAAACACTTTAAAGAGACACATAACAAAAGCTGTACAGGCCTGACATTTATGGCGCTGGAGAAGATAGACACACACTGGAGGGGGGGCAATCACATAGAGAAAATGTCGAGAGCGGAATCGAGACGTATTTACGACTTTGGGAGCATGATGCCAAGGGGACTAAACTCAGAGCTTGAAATATTTGGCTTTTTATAAGACGGAGGGTCGCCCGCCCGTGAGTCCACAGAGAGTCGCATGTTTGGCTGTTTATCAGCACTGTGACTCTCTCTGGGCCACAGGCGTGCGCCCCCTAACTCTTCCCTGAACGTGTCGGATGTATCGCCATCCGACCCAATTCGAGGTCATTTTTAAGCTGCAAAAATTGCCCTACAATTTTAAATATCAATGTTATTTTAATGCAACATGGGGTATAGTACATTTCGAAGTAAAAACACAACAAATTTTCAAAAAACGCAACAAATGGCTCAAAAAATGCAACAAATGGTGAAAAAACGCAATCTTAAAAAAACGCACAATAACCGTAACCAAAAACCGCATGTATGAAAAGCAACAATATCGTATGACTTATGAACTTTGAACTATCTATGAATGTTATTCTGAGAAAATATGGTTTACAGCAGATTCAAGAGTAAAGAATATATATAAAAAAAATAAAAAAATAAAAAAAAAAAAAAAAAAAAAATATTAAAAAAAAAAAAAAACGCATGCAAAAAACGCATGCAAAAACCGCATGCAAAAAAACGCATGCAAAAAACGCATGCATAAAAATATTTTGAAAATTATGAAAATCATATCATTTATTAATCCTTGAATGATCATGGATGAATAAGATTGAAAAAGATTGAAAAATAAATATGGTAGGGGAAGACTTATGTTGGGAGAATCCATACTCCTTCTTTTCCAGAATACCATTTTCCCATGATCCCTTTCTTTTCCCATGATCCTTTTCCACACAAGACCATGAGGGATATAAAAACCCACCATTCACTTATAGGGGTGATGCCACTGAGGAAGGGGAGAGTGTCCCCGAAACGCGTCTGGCGAGAGTTTCACCCCTGAAGGATTTGAACCCCGAAATAACAGTGCACTGTTAAAAACCAGAGGATATCTAGGATTCAAACAAGACGCTCTATATTAACCTGCCTGCAACCAGCTGAAAGTCATCACTGGGGAATACTAAGCCGCTGACACAGCAAAGACCGGGACGCCGGCCTAAAGTCGGAAGCGACAATCACCCAGAAAAAAACAGCTGAATAAAAAGGCCAGGTAAGCCCACAAGTGTGGGTTATCGTTACAAACTTACATTTATAACGAAACAACAATATAGCGTTCATATGTGAATATTGCAATCGGGACTTTGTGTGGAATAACCTCTTTGAGGATCCTCTTGAATAGAATTCTTGAGAAAAATACAAATATAAATGCATGCAGAAAATTCTTATGAAAAACTCCTATAACAACCTTGGAATGCATGGATTGCAGAAACTGTAGATATACAGAGATAGGAATATAGTGCCTGCATAGGAAATCACTGTATGCGCTTTTCTGCATGTAGAGTCTCTCAGTGCGTTTTTCTTGCATATGAATATAACCGGAGTTTGATGCAACCTCCTGGAATTCAAACAGTCCTTCTGAATATTTTGTGACTTGTATACATATGGACTGTAGTGACCTAGAGTGCGTTTTATTTGCAAGACAACACCCTGTTGTTAGGATCTGCAGTTAAGCATCCATTGTGTGTCATTGCAGACCCATCCACTATTGAGAACATCTAGGATACTTTGTCTGCAATAAGTTGATTTGAATATTACAAAACTACTACCATTGTTTAATTTATTTTATGTATTTTATTGTATTTTATCATATTTTATCAAACGTAGTTATAATAAATTGTTTCAACTCCGTGGGGCTCCGCATGTTTTGAGTGTGCCAATCCTACATTGACAGTTATATAATATAGTTGCCCCCAGTGTCCATAGATATAATATAGTTGCCCCCAGTGTCCAATAGATAGAATATAGTTGCCCCCAGTGTCCATAGATATAATATAGTTGCCCCCAGTGTCCATAGATATAATATAGTTGCCCCCAGTGTCCATAGATATCATATAGTTGCCCCCCAGTTTCCATAGATAGAATATAGTTGCCTCCAGTGTCCATAGATAGAATATAGTTGCCCCCAGTGTCCAATAGATAGAATATAGTTGCCCCCAGTGTCCATAGATATAATATAGTTGCCCCCAGTGTCCATAGATAGAATATAGTTGCCCCCAGTGTCCAATAGATAGAATATAGTTGCCCCTAGTGTCCATAGATAGAATATAGTTGCCCCCAGTGTCCAATAGATAGAATATAGTTGCCCCCAGTGTCCATAGATATAATATAGTTGCCCCCAGTGTCCATAGATAGAATATAGTTGCCCCCAGTGTCCAATAGATAGAATATAGTTGCCCCCAGTGTCCATAGATAGAATATAGTTGCCCCCAGTGTCCATAGATAGAATATAGTTGCCCCCAGTGTCCAATAGATAGAATATAGTTGCCCCCAGTGTCCATAGATAGAATATAGTTGCCCCCAGTGTCCATAGATAGAATATAGTTGCCCCCAGTGTCCATAGATAGAATATAGTTGCCCCCAGTGTCCATAGATAGAATATAGTTGCCCCCAGTGTCCAATAGATAGAATATAGTTTCCCCCAGTGTCCATAGATATAATATAGTTGCCCCCAGTGTCCATAGATAGAATATAGTTGCCCCCAGTGTCCAATAGATAGAATATAGTTGCCCCCAGTGTCCATAGATAGAATATAGTTGCCCCCAGTGTCCATAGATAGAATATAGTTGCCCCCAGTGTCCAATAGATAGAATATAGTTGCCCCCCAGTTGTACACAAAAATGCCCCCATTGAATTTCCTATGAACCCCCCTTATTGCAGAATATACAATTATCGTTGGTCGATTAGTGGGACAGCAGATATTATACTTACAGTATCCCGTTCCTCCGACGTCCGTCCGCTCACTCTGCTGACTCGCCCGAACTATTCGGATGGCCGCGCATGCGCAGCTCTATCTGAGACGCGGTGGATATACTGCGCATGCGCGGTCGTGCGCGTTCATGTAATGGAGAGGCCGGCCGATTATTTCTTAGCCTGTAGTGCGCAGGCGCGGCGAAACGATGCAGCCGGCGAAAAGCCGGCCGTATCCATGGGACACCAGAGTAAACAAAGATTTCTAATAGAAGCTGTTTGCAGAAGATTGAATCATTTTTTTAAAAGACATATATAGGCATAAATGTTCAATGGGGGAAAATAAATGTGGGTAAACCGATTTAATGAAGTGGGAATAACCCTTTAAGGACCAGGCCATTTTTAGCAAATCTGACGTGTCACTTTATGTGGTGATAACTTTAAAACGCTTTTACTTATCAAAGCCATTCTGATATTGTTTGCTCGTCAGATATTGTACTTTATGACAGCGGTGAATTTGAGTCAAAACATTTTTTTTTTATTTTTAAAAATACCAAATTTACAAAAAATTTGGAAAAATTTGCAAATTTCCAAATTTCTAATTCTCTACTTTTAAAATAGATAGTAATACCTCCAAAAATAGTTATTACTTTACATTACCCATATGTCTAATTGTTCTTGTAGACATGTTGTAGATATTTGGATCATTTTGAAAATGACATTTTATTTTTTGGGGACGTTAGAAGGCTTAGAAGTTTAGAAGCAAATCTTAAAATTTTTAAGAAAATTTCCAAAACCAAATTTTTTAAGGAGCAGTACAGTTATGAAGTCAATTTGTGGGGCTTACATATTAGAAACCACCCATAAATCACCCCATTTTATAAACTACATCCCTCAAGCTATTCAAAACTGATTTTACAAATTTTGTTTACCCTGTAGGGGTCACACGAGAATTAAATGAAAATGGAAATTAAATTTCACTTTTTTGAGCAGATTTAAAATTTTAATCCATTTTTCCTGCAACACATAAGGGGTTAACAGCCAAACAAAACTCAAAATCTATTCCCCTGATTCTGGAGTTTACAGAAACATCCCATATGTGCTCAAAAACTGATGTATGGGCGCACAGCAGGCTTCAGAGTCGAAGGAGCACCATATGGCTTTTGGAGAGTGGATTTAGCTGGAATGGTAATTGGGAGCTATGCCGCAGATGAAGACCCTACAGTGGAAACCCCCAAAAGTGACCCCATCTTGGAAACTACACCCCTCAAGGAATCTTTCAAGGTGTGTAGTGAGCACTTTGACCTCAAAGGTGTTTCCTAGAATTAGGAAACACTTGGCAGCGAAAATGAAAATTTTTATTTTTTTCAAGAAAAAGTTGCTTTACACCCACATTTATCACTTTACCAAAGGGTAAAAGGACAAAATGCATACCACATTTTGTTCCCCATTTCCCCCCGAATACGGAAACACCACATATGTGCTAAAAAAATGATGTATGGGAACACAGCAGGGCTCTAGAGTCAAACAGGAAAATATGGATTCTGCTGACCTCATAGGCGTTGCTACAG
The DNA here is from genome assembly GCF_905171765.1 of Bufo bufo. Taxonomy (NCBI): domain Eukaryota; kingdom Metazoa; phylum Chordata; class Amphibia; order Anura; family Bufonidae; genus Bufo; species Bufo bufo. The sequence continues at coordinate 434,312,215 of NC_053391.1, forward strand.
GGGGGCAATTTCCCCCTCTAGGTTATTCCTCCCCCCCCCCCCCACATGCCCTCTGCTGATTCCCCTTAAAAACCCTGGCTGCCGCCACCGCCACCGCCGGTAGTACAGCTAGGGCCATCTTTAACGCAGGGCAAAAGGAGCAGCTTCCCCGGGCCCATTTTCTCCTGGGGGGCCCAAGGCAGCTGCCTCTTGAGCCCTTCTGGCCACTGGTGACATGTGGGGTGGCGGCAGTGCACAGGGAGATGAGAGCTTCTGCAGTAAGCTGGATTGGGACTGATGCACACTGGCGCAATATTAATAGTTTTTGTTTGTGACGCCAATTGCAATGTGCGCAGGTTATAGTCTCAGGGCCCTTTAAGATGATATAACTCACGTACCAGGTGAGGAATGCCAGAGTGGGGATAATGTCTCTATGTAGTGTCAACAGTGTCTCCTACCTTGGTACGGCTGGACTCCTGGATCCTGGCTTACTTGCAATAAATTGAGTGTTGCTAGTAGGAGTAATTGAGGAACTTTGGTAGCAGTAAATGAGATCCAGACTGGTAATATAATCCAACTTGTCTTTACTTAATGCAGCATAAATCCATACGAGTTACAGCCTAGGTCTTGGGTCCCAGCGGGTATTGGCAATATGTGGCAGGAATCAATATGTATTCTGCTTTTGATCATATGCCTAGTGAATCTGGCAGGTATCTATCTTCTGCTCTGTCTGTCTTCTGCTTGGTGTGGGCCTGACTAGCTGAAGGAGGAATTTGGCTTCTTCTGGTCCTTGGATTAACACTCACAGTTCTGCTCGTAGGGTATATTTCGTCCTGGAGATCTGTAGTACTGGAGGTGCTGCTTGCTTGTCAACCAGCTGAGGCTGAAGGGCTCAGACTGGGAAGAGGGATCTTTGGCCTCAGCCGAGGCTGGGTCCTAGGTTGGGATCCCTATGTCTGGGAGCTCCTACCAACACAGCCTACCCCAAGCAGGGGGGCTGGTACACTAACTAGAACTTTCCTTCCTCCCCATGAGACAGGACATGGGCCAGCCCACTTCTGCTCAAAGAGGGGGGAGCTAGACTAGAATGAACTATTCCAGTCCAGATATACTAAACTGGCTAAGGTTCTGCTAAACATATTGCTGCCACCTGCTGGTGCACATGGAAATTACAGCATAATATATAAAACAGGCCTAGAAAATACACATAATTGAGAATGCAGTGTTAGATTACACAAGATGACAATACACATACACCTAACATGTTGTAGCGGGGAGAAAGAGTTTAGTGACATACTCCGGGATGTTACACTTCCATTGTGGAAGTGCTCATCTCCACAGTCATCTGTATCGCCGTCCTCAGGACAGTGATACAGATGGAAGTGCTGCGGCAGGGCAGGGGAGGGAGAGGCGTCTCCCTTCCCTGTTTCTCTGATAGGCTGCAGGCACTAGGCCTGCAGCCTATCAGAGGCCGCTGCAGGCGGTACAATGACATCATCGTGCCGCCTGAGCCGTACAGCGCGGGACACAGGCCGGAAGAGGCCTGCATTGCATCGCTGCCAGCCTGATGGAGGTAAGTATAAGTGTTTATTTTTTATTTAATTTTTTTATATGGTACTACTACTTGCACATGATTGGGGAGCATCTATGGGGGCACCTGTTACTGGCACATGATTGAGGGGCATCTATGGGGGCACTTGTTACTTGCACATGGTTGGGGGGTATTTATGGGGGCACTTGTTACTGGCACATGATTGAGCGGCATCTATGGGGGTACTAGAATATGGTTATCCCATATGTAGCTGGGGTGTCTGAGAAACTCAAAAGGATTTTTAATAAACATCACATCCCTACTTTAAACCCAGCAACACACTGAGGAAACAACTGGTTCACCCAAAAGACCCAACGGCCTAAACACAAGATGGACAACACTGTGTACGCAGTCCAGTGTAATGAGGAATGCTCAGAACTGTATATCGGCGAAACAAAACAACAACTACATCAGCGTATGGCTCAGCATAGAAGAGCCAAAACCTCTGGTCAAGATTCAGCCGTGTACTTACAGTACCTCTAAAAGAAACAGGTCACACCTTTGAAGACAGTCAAGTACGTGTTTTGGATAAGGAGGCCGATTGGTGCAAACGAGGTGTGAAGGAGGCCATCTACGTAAAAATGGAGAAGCCAAGCTTGAATAGAGGCAGGGGGGTTAGACATCTATTGTCTGCCACATACAATGCTGTCTTGACACCTTTTTCTGGGAGGTCATTATCACCTACTGTACTTAACCACCAGCATGTTCTCATGGAGGAGAGCCCTACTTTCACTCATTCTCAGTGGTTGCCCTACCAGGGATCTAGAGAGGCCTCTCAGATTTTTGCGTACTGTGCCGCAAGCCACAGTACCTCTGGCAGTTAGGGACATGAATAGGGGTATGCTGATATAATAGTTAGGCCTCATGCACACGGCCGTTGCTTTGGTCCGCATCAGAGCCCCGTTTTGGTGGCTGGGATGCGGATCCATTCACTTCAATGGGGCCGCAAAAGATGCGGACAACACTCCGTGTGCTGTCCGCATCCGTTGCTCCGTTCCGTGGTCCGGAACCTGTCCTATTCTTGTCCATGTTTTTGCGGACAAGAATAGGCAGTTATATTAATGGGTGTCCGTGCTGTTCCGCATCAGAGCCGCAGTTTTGGCGGCTGGGATGCGGACCCATTCACTTCAATGGGGCCGCAAAAGATGCGGACAACACTCCGTGTGCTGTCCGCATCCGTTGCTCTGTTCCGTGGTCCGGAACCTGTCCTATTCTTGTCCGTGTTTTGCGGACAAGAATAGGCAGTTATATTAATGGGTGTCCGTGCTGTTCCGCGGTTTACGGACCGCAAAACACACAACGGCCTTGTGCATAAGGCCTTATCCAGCAGTGGGTGCAGTAAGTCCCACACGATCTTCCCACTAACTCCTAGGACGGGGGGGGGGGCATTCTGGGGGTTCTATCCGGGAATCTTTCCCTTCGTAAATGCAGAACTTGTGGGTGTACCGGGAACTGCTCTCACAAAGTTTGTAAATCTTTATGCCATACCTTGCCCGTTTGTTAGGCGAGTACTGGCGGAATCTAATCCTCCTTTTGAAAAGTAATAGGGACTCATCTACATAGACATTTTTATCTGGGTTGTACACCTCAGCAAAAGTGGTCAATGACAGGCCTAACCTTGAACAGACGGTCAAATGTCAGGTCGTTTTGGGGTGGGCACTGTGAATTGTCGTTGTAGTGTAGGAATTTCCGAACTGACTAAAATCGCTTCCGTGTTATAGTGTTACTGTAAATTGGAGTCTGGTAGAAAATGTCTGAACTCCAATATTGTCTAACGTTTGTTTTTTTTATAACGCTCATATACAGCATGAGTCCCAAAAACTTCATCATCTCTGCTGCATTTACTGGTGTCCAACTTAGGGGTCTAGCGCATGGCAATGTAGGGTTCTGATTAATGAATTGTTGGGCGTATAAATTGGTTTGGGCCACTATTAAATTTACAAAATCTTCAGAGAAGAAGATAAAAAATAAAAATGAGTTCAGTGAAGCCCGCACAATCTATCTGTATTCCAGGGCTGCCCACAACATCTGGAATTTGGGTCTGATGATCGTCAGGGGTGGGGTCCATAAGGGTTCACTCTGGGGGGGCTGCCTCTGCTGCTACCCTGGGGCGCCTTCTAGAGGGTCCCTCTTCAGCGGATGATGAGTGGGTAGAGGAGTAGAGGAAAGTGGCATCCTCTTCTTCCTCACTGGCAGACCCAGTATTGGAGGCAAGATATGCGTATGCCTCTTCAGCTGAGTATACTCGTTGGTATGGACGGGCCATTTTTATTTGATTGGGGTGTGACGTGTGAAATGTGTAAACCTTTATTTATTATGAGGGGTGTGTATGTTGTGTTTTTACACGTGAAGAGGCTTGTAATAAATTTGAAATATAGAGAAAAGGAGTAGAAAAAAAAAAAATTGCAGGATGCACGTACAAAGATGTTGCGTGCATGCAAAAATCTACGCTAACACTACCTACCTAAAACTGATTTCTATACATATGTATATGGAGATTTATATATCTATAAATATAGATATAACTAACTACACGAAAAAAATAAAAAAATCTGCACAGTAAACTGAGCAGACCGATCAGAAAAATGGATGTTTCTGATCAGCGCTCAGAAGGTGCAGGATGCACGCACACACACAGATATTATGTGCGTGCAAAAATCTACACTAACACTACCGAAAATTGATTTCTATGTCACACTAAATATATTTTTTTCACACTCAAGCTGATGTTTGTTGCGTCCGTGCAAACACTGCAGTAGAAAAATTGACTGCAGATACAAAAAAAGAACACTAGCTAAAAATTACAGCTCGCACACAGAAAAAGTGGTGCAGAGCAGGAAAAAAAAAAGCCAGATAAAAGTGACAAAAAAAGTCATAATTTGTTCGCCGTAGGCAAAATCGGATGGCGGGCCGGCATAGGGACAGATATTAGGGCTTGGGAAGGGGGTAGATTAGGGATCTGGAACTTCTGCTGCAAAAAAAATAAATCACTGCAGCAGATGTTCTTCTTTCTTCTTCTTTATAGGTACCAGTAAAAGTAGTAGTGGTGAACCAAAAGTCCCAGCAGATACAGCACAGAGGGGCACAGGTCCAGTCTGTTTGCAGTCTCCAGCTAGAATGGCTGCATGCAGAAGGATTCTTCCTGTTCCTTCTGCTGCTATAGTGCTGCCATTGGCTGGAGCGTTGTTCCAGCCAATCGCAGCGCTGTCAGGGGACTCCAAACACTGGAGTCCCCTGCCTGACCTCAAAGGAGACTAGTTCAGCACCGGTCACCTCCACATGAACCCCCCCCCCCCCCCCCCCCCCCCGTTCCCCCGGCAGCTCCATGCTGCTTCCAGTGCTGCGATGTGCCGGTCTTCATTGACCGGCCAATCACAGCACTTGGAGCTGCAGGAGGGCAGAAATACGCAATGCTGCTCTTACCAAGCATGGATCCCTGCCGGTAAGAGCAGCCATCGCGCTCCGGTTCCACCGTGATCCTGCCCCAGAACCTGGCAGACCTTGCGCCGTACATGCACGGCACTGTTCCTTAAGTCCCGTCCAGCTGCACCATACATGTCCTCTACAGGTTAAATGCACTGAATATACACTACTCAAAAAAATAAAGGGAACACAAAAATAACACATCCTAGATCTGAATTAATTAAATATTCTTCTGAAATACTTTGTTCTTTACATAGTTGAATGTGCTGAGAACAAAATCACACAAAAATAAAAAAAATGGAAATTACATTTCTTAACCCATGGAGGTCTGGATTTGGAGTCACACTCAAAATTAAGTGGAAAAACACACTACAGGCTGATCCAACTTTGATGTAATGTCCTTAAAACAAGTCAAAATGAGGCTCAGTAGTGTGTGTGGCCTCCACGTGCCTGTATGACCTCCCTACAACGCCTGTGCATGCTCCTGATGAGGTGGCGGACGGTCTCCTGAGGGATCTCCTCACAGACCTGGACTAAAGCATCTGCCAACTCCTGGACAGTCTGTGGTGCAACGTGACGTTGGAGGAAAGAGCGAGACATGATGTCCCAGATGTGCTCAATTGGATTCAGGTCTGGGGAACGGGCGGGCCAGTCCATAGCATCAATGCCTTCGTCTTGCAGGAACTGCTGACACACTCCAGCCACATGAGGTCTAGCATTGTCTTGCATTAGGAGGAACCCAGGGCCAACCGCACCAGCATATGGTCTCACAAGGGGTATGAGGATCTTATCTCGGTACCTAATGGCAGTCAGGCTACCTCTGGCGAGCACATGGAGGGCTGTGCGGCCCTCCAAAGAAATGCCACCCCACACCATTACTTACCCAATGCCAAATCGGTCATGCTGGAGGATGTTGCAGGCAGCAGAACGTTCTCCACGGCGTCTCCAGACTCTGTCACATCTGTCACGTGCTCAGTGTGAACCTGCTTTCATCTGTGAAGAGCACATGGTGCCAGTGGGGAATTTGCCAATCTTGGTGTTCTCTGGCAAATGCCAAACGTCCTGCACGGTGTTGGGCTGTAAGCACAACCCCCACCTGTGGACGTCGGGCCCTCATATCACCCTCATGGAGTCTGTTTCTGACCGTTTGAGCAGACACATTTGTGGCCTGCTGGAGGTCATTTTGCAGGGCTCTGGCAGTGCTCCTCCTGTTCCTCCTTGCACAAAGGCAGAGGTAGCGGTCCTGCTGCTGGGTTGTTGCCCTCCTACGGCCTCCTCCACGTCTCCTGATGTACTGGCCTGTCTCTTGGTAGCGCCTCCATGCTCTGGACACTACGCTGACAGACACAGCAAACCTTCTTGCCACAGCTCGCATTGATGTGCCATCCTGGATAAGCTGCACTACCTGAGCCACTTGTGTGGGTTGTAGACTCCGTCTCATGCTACCACTAGAGTGAAAGCACCGCCAGCATTCAAAAGTGACCAAAACATCAGCCAGGAAGCATAGGAACTGAGAAGTGGTCTGTGGTTACCACCTGCAGAATCACTCCTTTATTGGGGGTGTCTTGCTAATTGCCTATAATTTCCACCTGTTGTCTATCCCATTTGCACAACAGCATGTGAAATTGATTGTCACTCAGTGTTGCTTCCTAAGTGGACAGTTTGATTTCACAGAAGTGTGATTGACTTGGAGTTACATTGTGTTGTTTAAGTGTTCACTTTATTTTTTTGAGCAGTGTATAAAAAGCATGATAATAATTAAAAGGCAATGCACAGAAATTAATAAAGGGATTTTACGGTTTTCTCATATTGATGACCTATCCTCAGGATAAGTTATCAATATCAGATTTGTAGGGGTCTGACACTCTGCTCCCCCATGGATCACCTGTTTGAAGAGAATGCAGTGCTTGCACGAGCTCTGCGTTCTCTTCAAACAGCTGATTGTCAGGATTACCATGAGTCGGACCCCCACCGATTTGATATTGATATTTTATTACATTTTACAAATACAGAAAGTGTATTACACAATATAGAAAATGTACACTTTATACAGTCTACACAAAAAAAGGAGGGAAAAAGAAGCAAAACAAGACATGAGCCCAAGACCTATCCTTCTCAAATTATTTTTTTTTTTACTTTTTTGGGCACTGGGTATACCAAATATTACTGGAGCCATATTAGATCACGTTGTGTGTAAACCAGAGAGAAGATGAACGGTACTTTATTAAGGTACGACTACAGTGGTTTCAGCCAAAGTTCCTGCTTTTAGTGCGATTTCGTGGTAAAAATAATTTGATTCTACTGCAGACTTGTCCAGCATTTTTCTGCAGTTGCTGCACACATTTCAGCTTCAAGTTCAATGGGGAGACACACAGGACCAACACCAGGGGACATGGTGTGGGACGCCATTAGCTACCATGGCTGCTCCCATTTGGTATTCATGGAGGGAACATTGATATTTAGCATCTGTATGACCGTTACCACGCCAGAGAGCCTGTATCACAGCAAGCGGAGATGCCACCCAGTATTAATATGAGACTATAGTCTATACCCTACTGCAGAACCCAAATGTTGGATTGCTGGTGGTCTGAACACCAGGACAGTGGTGCCAGGGTCCTCAGCTAATTCTGTTGCGTCAGATGCCAGTAAAAGATCTTTCAGTTCCTCTATAGAAATTGGTGGTGGTTCATGCTCACAGACTATACTGATCTGGTCATCTAATCATCCTGTTTTAAAAAAAAAAAAATTTGAGCATTGATCCATGCAGGGCCGGTGCAAGGATTTTTGCCGCCCTAGGCAAAGATCCATTTTGCTGCCCCCTCATGTCATTCACTCACTGACAGACACACACACACACTCTGACAGACAGACACACTCAGACACTCACTGAATGACGTACACAGGAACTCACTGACAGACAGACACACATACACTCACTGACAGACACACACCTACCCCACTGAAACACACACACACAGAAACTCACTGACAGACAAACACACACAATTATACTCACTGACAAACATACACATACTCACTGACAAACACACAGACACTTACTGACCGACAGACATCCATACTCACTGACATACACTCACTCACTGACATACACAGACACTCAATGACAGACACACATACATTTACTGACAGAAAGACAGACATACATACACTCACTCACTGACATAAATACACAGGCAGACACTCACTCAGTCAAACACTTAAACACTCACCTCTGGGGTCCAGTGTGGTGCAGCTCCTCAGTCTTCCAGCGCGCCGTTTAGTATGCCAGGGCCGGAATGACGTCATGTTCCGGCATCACAGAGGGCAGGCGAGGGAGGAGTGGGGAGCTTCTAGAACAGCCTCCCCTGCCGGCCGCCTCCTCTCCTCTGGTAATTTACTGGCAGAAAAAAGGATTAGGTACATATGCAAATTAACCTGAGATGAGTCCTGTCCCTGAGAGTAAGGGACAGGACTCATCTCAGGTTAATTTGCATATGTATCAAATCGCTTTTTTCCCCACAATAAAAGCACACAGAGCTATGGGACCTGGGTATTGCAGATGTGCTAGTGGCCATCTAGCAGCCCATGTTCCCAGCTCTATGCACAAAATCCCGGTGACAGGTTCCCTTTAAAGAATTCATTTGTCTTGCACTGCTGAACATAAGTATTTGAACACCTGAGAAAGCAAGAATTCTGGCTCTCAAAGACCTGTTGCTGTGCCTTTAAAAAGTCCACCTCTACTCCACTCATTAATCTAACTTATTAGCACCTGTCTGATCTCTTTAAAGACACCTGTCCACCCCACAGTCAGTCAGACGCCAACTTCTACCATGGACAAGACCAAAGAGCTGTCAAAAGACACCAGAGACAAAATTGTGGACCTCCACAAGGCTGGAAAGGGCTATGGGGCAATTGCCAAGCAGCTTGGTGAAAATAGATCCACTGTTGGAGCAATTGTTAGAAAATGGAAAAGGCTAAAGAGGACTGTCAGTCTCCCTCGGACTGGGGCTCCATTTAAGATCTCACCTCGTGGGGTATCACTGATGATAAGAAAGGTGAGGAATCAGCCCAGAACTACTACAAGGGAGGAGCTGGTCAATGACATGAAGAGAGCTGGGACCACAGTTTCAAAGGTCACTGTCAATAGAACACTACACTGTCATGGTTTTAAATCATGCATTGCACGGTAGGTTCCCCTGCTCAAGTCATCACATGTCCAGGCCCATCTGTAGTTTGCCAATGACCATCTGGATGATCCAGAGAAGGCATAAGGAGAAAGTCATGTGGTCAGATGAGACCAAAGTAGAATTTTTTGGTCTAAACGTCACTCGTCGTGTTTGGAGGAAAAAGAAGGATGAGTTGCATCCCAAGAACACCATCCCTACTGTGAAGCATGGGGGTGGTAACATCATGCTTTGGGGGTGCTTTTCTGCGAAGGGGACAGGACGACTGCACTGTATAAAGGAGAGGATGAATGGGGCCATTTATTGTGAGAAACAACCTCCTTCCCTCAGTCAGAGAATTGAATAGGGGTCGTGGCTGGGACCGACCCGAAAGCACACAGCCAGGATAACCAAGGAGTGGCTCCGTAAGAAGCATATCAAGGTTCTGGAGTGGCCTAGCCAGTCTCCAGACCTAAATCCAATAGAACCTCTTTGGAGGGAGCTGAAACTCTGTGTTGCTTAGCGACAGCCCCGAAACCTGAGATCTAGAAGAGATCTGTGTGGAGGAGTGGGCCAAAATCCCTGTTGTAGTGTGTGTAAACCTGGTTAAGAACTACAGGAAACGTTTGACCTCTGTAATTGCAAACAAAGTCTTCTGTGCCAAATATTAACATTGATTTTCTCAGGTGTTAAAATACTTATGTTCAGCAGTGCAAGACAAATACATTTCCTCTGTCTCTCAGAGTGGGAATGCACCTACAATGGGAATTTCAGACCCCTCCATGAATTCTAAGTTGCAGGGTGTTCAAATACTTCTGTTCTTCACTGTACATGGAGTGATCTCCTTTACAGTATGGGGAAAAGTGATCGCCATGCCATCGCTCGTCCCCGTACAGAGTCATCAAACAATGATTTTGGTGACAGCACAATCATTTTACCTGATGAGTGAGTGTTTCCCTTGTTCCTCGAGTAATCGGCAGCACCTTTGCACCAGCAGATAATTGATAATGAGCATTCCTACAAACGCTTGTTAGCAAATATCTGCCCGATTCTCGACCAGTGTAGAGGGACCTTAACTGTCATATATAAAGTCAACCCAGATTAAGCACAGATTGCATAATACAAATTATAGCTCCTTGGCTCTGTTCACACTAGCGTGCTTGTTTTTGTTTGCAACAGTCATGACAAAGATGGCGAGTCTGTTTCCCAAAGGAGCTCAACGAATATCGACTGAGCCCACTCAGATTTTTTCGGGGTTCCAGGATTTTTGACCGTGCTGTAGACTAGTCTGTTCTTGCCATCAAAAATACCAGGATTCCTGACAAAATGGGAAAAACTTCAGTGTGTCTTTTCTAAAACCATACTATGTTGTCTGATGTATAGACACTGCGCACCTCTACACGTTGGGTACCAAGCAGAAGGATTATTTAAACACTTTAGATCAGGTGTGCTCAACCTGCAGCCCTCCAGCTGTTGCAAAACTACAACTCCCAGCATGCTCTAATAGCTGTAAGCTATGCAGTCATGCTGGGAGTTGTGGTCTTTCAACATCTGGAGGGCTGCAGGCCTGCTTTAGATGGTGGCTGGTTGAGGACAACAATTGACTCCAGGTATGTGTTCTCTCAGTGATGTACTGCAAAATGAAATTGTGCTCTTCTTTATTATTACAGTAGTTGAAGATTTTTTTCATTCGATTTCACAAGTACATGACAACATAAAGCTAGTTTTATTATCCATTGAATACAAATATTATTTTACTTCCGGTTTTTTCCCCCCACCAGTACAGTCAATGGTGCATTGAATCACCACAGACACAGTCCGTGCTATCCGATCTGCAATTCATTCCATGATCTGTTCTGCTGAATTCAATAATACTAGAAAAACACTTCATTTATGAACACTCTTTAGGTTGGAATCACACATGCAGTTTTTAAAGCAAACACAACAGTAGACTAAAAAAAGAAGATAAAATACAAAAGCACAGACTGATACGTCTCCCCTCTTTTGTATGCTTTCCTGTATTTGGATACAGAATCACTGCATGTATAATTCCAGCCTTCTGATCGGAAATCTTAGCATTTCCATGAACAGATTTCCAATCCATTTTAAAAAGGTAATTATCATTTTAAAAAAAGTTTCAGCCATAACTTTGGATTATTGTGGCTCCTCGCTGATCACTGCGCCCTTTATGTCTGCTCAGCTGTGCTCTCCAGTGTACAGTCATAGAAAGTATTTGGACTTTCTATACGCTCAGAAAGCTGAACACAAATGAACCTAGATGACTGCTAAGTGATCCTAGAACCCCAACAATCAAAATTCAAAATGTATGACATTTCAAGAAGTTTGTTACAAAGATAGGTGCCCTTTTAAAATGGACTGGAAAAGTGCTTCCCGAATCCAGAGAGGTGTCCTCACAGAGGCATCACAAGGAATACAAATGCCATTGCAATCCAAACATTTTAATATTATAAAAATAATACAGTCATGTCTAGTACCAGATCTAAGAACGCTACTATCACTTGTAGGACAGTGTTAGCCTTCCTCTCCCCTTGAACCATCAGCATAACAGTCCTCAGCAATAAATTAGTAACTGACGTGACCTAGGTGACGGCGAGGCTTCTGTTCTTGTGGAAATGTCTTGGGTGAGAAACACTAAAACAGGGTCATGCACCATTAACACGTCCTTGACTGGTAGAAAAGTATTGGCAATGTCCTCAAACATATTTGCACCTAAATTCCCATATCAGTTATTTAGGGTGTGATACCCCAAAGTCAGTCAGATAGATATTCTTCTTCATGTAGACTCATGGCCATGTAACGTGCTGGATCTTCTTCTTGGCTTCTGTAGGCTTCCCATCAGTCTGGAAGAGAGGAAGTGAAATCCTTATTGTGTATCTCAGTCAATTATTTGACCACACAATATATTTTTTTTAAAGGGGTTCTGCAGTTATTTTAAACTGATGATCTATCCTCTGGATAGATCAACAGCATCTAATCGGCAGGGGTCCGACACCCGGGACCCTCACCGATCAGCTGTTTGAGAAGGCAGCAGCGCTCCAGGATCACCGCGGCCTTCTCGCTGTTTACCGCAGATCCAGTGACATCACGACTAGTATCAACTGGCCTGGGCGCGGCTAAGCTCTGCTCACTTGAATGGAGCTTAGCAGCACCCAGGCCAGTGATACTAGTCGTTTAAAATAACTGCAGAACCCCTTTAAAGGTCAGACCTCACTGCATGGTACATTGCTGAATGACTATCACATCACTCTTGGTCTCCATCATTAAAGGGAACTTTAAAATTAATCTGTATGGTGCCTTTTCTGGCAAGTATTCTGCATTTTCACACAGCCCTGGCTCCATAGAAGTGAATGGGGCTTCAGTGAAAAACTGAAGGCATCCGGATGCAATGTGTTTTTCACTGATGGTTGCTAGGAGATGTAGATTGTTATTCTTCAGGTTTTTGTTTTTTTTCACGTGCATGAAAAATGCATCAACACTGCCTGTATCCGCGCAGAAAAAAAACAAACTCTGAACGCAAACACTGACGGAACTGGCATGCAATACCATTAGTTTTTTCCTCAACAGACACCGACACAATCCGTATCGCTTGTGTGAAAGAGCCCTAAAACCTTTGCTATGTAATAGCAACATATCAATGGTTGTCAGCGAGGGTCTGAGTGCTGAGACCCCCACTATCACTCAAGGAGGGTGAAGAAACACACACAGAATGCGGTCTCTTCTGTATGCTAAAGATGAGCTCAATAGAAAATCTATGAACCCATCTCAAATCCGTCCCCAGCAGCAAGGAGGCAGTACTCTATATATGCTTCTTTATGCTCATTTTAGCGATCGGTGGGGGTCTCAGCATTTAGATCCCCACTGTTCAAAACTTTTCATATGTCATATCAAAAGTGTTTTTAAAGTAGAGGCACACTTTAAAGGGAGTCTGTCACCTACCTGACCGGTTTTAAACAGATCACATTGTTCAGTGGGGCACAAAGACATGACACAGATGTTACCCGTGGTTAGTTTTTCAGATGCTTCAAATCGCCCAAAAAGTTGTTTTTATCATATGCTAATGAGCCATCGCAAGTGCCCAGGGGCGGAGAGTTTTCTGAAAGTGCCCAAGTTCCTCCGCCTCACTCGCGCCTAACTCCGCCCCTCAGTAAGCTCAGGACAGCCCTGTGGCTCTGTGACATATTTCCCTACAGGACGTTCGCGCATCGCTGTCGGGCCCGGGCATGCGCAGTGTTCTGCCCACTGTGGTCAGAGGCACAGAGATATGCAGTGCGCATGTGCCAATTTCACGCCAGTAACTGGTGCATGTGCACTCCATATCCCTGTCCCTCTTCCCACAGTGGGCAGAACAGTGCGCAGTGATGCTCGAACGTCCTATAGGGAAATGTGATGTCACAGAGCCACAGGGCTGGCCTGAGCTTACTGAGGGGCGAAGTTAGGCGCGAGTGAGGCGGAGGAACTTGGGCACTTCCAGAAAACTCTCCGCCCCTGGGCACTTGCGACGGCTCATTAGCATATGATAAAAACGACTTTTTGGCCGATTTGAAGCATCTGAGAAACTAAGCCAAGGTAACATCTGTGTCATGTCTTTGTGCCCCACTGAACAACGTGATCTGTTTAAAACCAGTCAGGTAGGTGACAGACTCCCTTTAAAGGACATCTGTCAGTGGATTTGTAGCTATGGATCTGACTGACCTGTTACATGTGTTCTTGGCAGCTGAAGACATCTGTGTTGGTCTCATGGTCATATGTGCCTGCACTGCTGAGAAAAATTATGTTTTGATTGACAGGGCCAGGCAGGCGAGATGACGTTTACACTGCCTGGTTCTATCAATAAAAGTGCAGAGAGAGAAGAGCCTCTAGGAGTAACAACAACACCCCTGTTGCTCCTAGAGACTCATATGCATATATATTAAACCTCATTGTTCTCATCAATGTGGACACATATGAACATGGGACCAACACAGATGCCTTCAGCTGCCAAGTGCACATGTAACAGGTCAGCCAGAGTCATGGGTACAAATCTGCTGACAGATGTCCTTTAATAACGTTGAAGCTAAGTATGCCCCAAAGTGATTAAACAGCCAGGAGGAATCCAGAGATGTTGTCCGTAACGGAAGAATAGGGTTGCAGAAAACTCAGAGAACATGGCGCACACAAATTATAGTGCACATCCTGTTCTCATAAGTGGCTGCACAGTGGAGAAGAAAGGAGAGCGTCCCTTCCTCCTCACAGTAACGCGGTTGGCCATTGCTACCAATGAAAACACTTAGTGCCCCTGATGGGGGGAGTGTCAGGGAGGGAGGGAAGAGAAAAACTCACTGCGTTCCTGTATGCTGATAAGTTAATGGACCTTTAAAGGGGTTGTCTGGGTTCAGAACAGTTTTACAGGCTAGGGCAGCACTAAAGCCTGCCCATCAGTGCCGGTGACGTCACTGAATACACTGCTGGGCAGAAGCCTCCGCCTGGCAGCCCTATGGAGAAACCTGTACATCACTGGATCTCCATAAAATGCCTTTGCCTTGCGCAATTCAGCGCAGGGCAAAGGAGAGGATCGGAGCATAAAATGCTCCAATGCTCATATTAGTGGGGCTGCCTGGGTGAAAATATGGGTATGTCTGGACCCGGACAACTCCTTTAATGATGTCACCGCCATGTGACCAATTACATTCACTTGTTACTGGTCACATGGCAATGACATTATCATACATCCTTTAACATCCAGAAGGATCTTGCTGCAGAAGTTCCCTGCTGTATGTTAATGTGAGGCACATGGTCTTATTACTTTAGTACCTCCATGTGCCTCACATTAATAGGAACACCATGGCCCCATCATATAATGGGCAACATGGGGTCAAGTATGGTGGCACATCCTATTATCAAGCACATGAAAATCAGAATTAGGGGGACTCCGTCACATTTAACATGGAGTCTCAGCTGCAGGCAGCATGTTATAGATCAGAAGGAGCTGAGCAGATTAATATGTAGTTTTATGGGAAAAGATTCAGTAAAACTTGTAATTCATTTATTTAAACTCCTGCTCATTCTGGGCTTTGCAGTCCAGGAGATGGACCTACCAGTGACGGACAGCCTTCCCTCCATGACTGTGAATACTGAGATAGCTGTCAATCACTGATAGGACCGCCTCCTGGACTTGCGTTCTAGAACATGCTGCCTGCAGACTACACTGCATTTTCATGGCAAAAGGTTCCCATTAATACCACCATGTCTCTTACATAAACAGTAATGGTGACCCCATCATGTAGCTCATATAATGGGCAACATGGGGTTAATGATGGTGTCACTTAACGTGAGGCACATGGAGGTCCAAATTAATAACGCCACGTGCCTCACATTAATAGCAACCCATCAACAACTCCTCACATAATGGACAACTTGGGGTTAATGTGAGGTACTTGGAGTTACTTACTATTGATGTGAGGCACATAGAGGTCTAAATTGATAAAACCATGTGCCTCACATTAACAGTAAGTCCAATATATGAGGAGGGCAACCAATACTTTGCAAAAAAAAAAAAATGTAATCAAAATGTTGGTATTGTGACAACTCTACTGCAATGGCGGCTACAGGACCACTGCATGATACCTACCATAGCCTCTGAATCCTCCTTTGGGGCAGCCCTTTTTAGTTTGACAACACTTCCACTGACTGGTGACAGGGCTTTTACTTTCACTGCTACTGTATTGGAACCAGGTCCAGTAGGTGAATGTTCATGGTTTCCTGTAGGCACCTTGGTTTCTTTGCTGGTAGTTGAGCTATTACTGTGAGGCACTGGACTGGTGGGTACGGCTCCTACTGGTGTGCTGCTTTTTTCTGGGCCTGGTTGATGTAGCCGAAGCGCTGTGTCTCCGTTTTCGGTCTTTTTCACCTTTATACTTGTGCTGGTAGAGGTCCCATCAAACACGATAAGGGGCCGTTTTCTGATATTTTCAGCGCTGTAACAGAAATTGTATGTACAGTCAGTCTATGCTGCATTATGTGGACATGTTAACAAGTCACACATACACACCCAGAATGAATGGGATTGAGCCTGGGCCTATTGGAGCGACACGTGTGGCCATCAGTAAGGGCAGGTCCTACAGATATTGCTACATTACTCCTACACACCACTGCTGCAGTATACTGTCAAGAGTAGCATCATATTTTTAAACCATGCACCATTATAGGGTTCGCCTCAGAATAGACAATCACCGCATACCACCAGGATATGCCATCAGTGTCCAGACAAGGTTACTATTCACTCATGTGGTGGCAGCAAAAAAGCGATGTTTCGGCTCAATGCGAGCCTTTCTCAAGCGGCTTGAGAAAGGCTCATGTTGAGCCGAAACGTCGCTTTTTTGCTGCCACCACATGAGTGAATAAACACTACCTGTTGTTTTACTGAAGAAACCGTTTGGAGTGCAGTCCAATTTTTTTCCGTTATCTACAAGTGGCTAAGATCCAGTTACCGTACTTGGACTTTGCACCCGCCTTCATCTGTTTCCAAGGTGGTGCTGCCAGTAGTTTTTACACACACACACACACACACACACACACACACACACATATATACATATATATATATATATACACACATATATACACACTCACCTAAAGAATTATTAGGAACACCTGTTCTATTTCTCATTAATGCAATTATCTAGTCAACCAATCACATGGCAGTTGCTTCAATGCATTTAGGGGGGTGGTCCTGGTCAAGACAATCTCCTGAACTCCAAACTGAATGTCAGAATGGGAAAGAAAGGTGATTTAAGCAATTTTGATGGTTGTTGGTGCCAGACGGGCTGGTCTGAGTATTTCACAATCTGCTCAGTTACTGGGATTTTCACGCACAACCATTTCTAGGGTTTACAAAGAATGGTGTGAAAAGGGAAAAACATCCAGTATGCGGCAGTCCTGTGGGCAAAAATGCCTTGTGGATGCTAGAGGTCAGAGGAGAATGGGCCGACTGATTCAAGCTGATAGAAGAGCAACGTTGACTGAAATAACCACTCGTTACAACTGAGGTATGGAGCAAAGCATTTGTGAAGCCACAACACGCACAACCTTGAGGCGGATGGGCTACAACAGCAGAACACCCCACCGGGTACCACTCATCTCCACTACAAATAGGAAAAAGAGGCTACAATTTGCACGAGCTCACCAAAATTGGACTGTTGAAGACCGGAAAAATGTTGCCTGGTCTGATGAGTCTCGATTTCTGTTGAGACATTCAAATGGTAGAGTCCGTAAACAGAATTAGAACACGTATCCATCCTCTGATGGCTACTTCTAGCAGGATAATGCACCATGTCACAAAGCTCGAATCATTTCAAATTGGTTTCTCGAACATGACAATGAGTTCACTGTAGTAAAATGGCCCCCACAGTCACCAGATCTCAACCCAATAGAGCATCTTTGGGATGTGGTGGAACGGGAGCTTCGTGCCCTGTATGTGCATCCCTCAAATCTCCATCAACTGCAAGATGCTATCCTATCAATATGGGCCAACATTTCTAAAGAATGCTATCAGCACCTTGTTGAATCAATGCCACGTAGAATTAAGGCAGTTCTGAAGGCAAAAGGGGGTCCAACACCGTATTAGTATGGTGTTCCTAATAATTCTTTAGGTGAGTATATATATTATATATTTTTTTTTAAGAATCTGCCTCTTCTAACATTGGAAAAATAAAGAATGGATTTTGACTGATCGCTAAGCCACCAAGCTTTCATACATATCCCCACAATACTTAAGAGTATACAGGAATGTTACCTCTTCTTGTGTGGTTCTTCCAGTTTCTTTACTCCCTTCTTATTTTCCATCAGTTGACCCCATCGGCTCTTGGGTAACGGTCTCTGGGGAAGGGGCATAGCATGCTGGACAAAAATCTCTGTCAGCTTCTCTTTGTCATTTAAAGCATCTTTGACTGCAATGTTTTTCTGAAATAAAAATACAAGAATGCATTTGCTAAATTTACACAGTACAGTGTAATACCGACAGCAATATCCGAATTTCAGAACAGTGAAGGTTCGTTAACTATTTCATCTTTTCACTTATGTGATAAAAAGTGTACTGTTGCATGAAAGGACAGAAGCCTGGGGAGGTGGGGGGTACCAGGAGTCAAATCCCAATCAGATATTGATGACCTGTCCAGAGGGTAGATGATAAGTATCTGACAGTCAGGCTCTGGAAAAAGCAGTCTCCTCCCCCCTCTGGCAGCTGGCATTAGGGTAGTGTCTAAATCCCATGAGCCGTAAGGACCTTGTGATGGCAAGCATTATGTGATGTGTTACAGTGAACATCTTATGCGCTCTGGTAATAAAGATTAGTAACATCATATACGAATAATAATAAGTAACCCTAATGATTGTGTTAACGGTAAGGCACATGGTCACTTTGGGATTGAGGCTTCGAATGCCACCTGATCCTGTGACCACGCATGGGCTTTAGACACTACTTCTTACTTTCCTACAGAAGGAGGCTATAATGCCTATCCTGGCAATCGGGGAAGAAGGTTACTTCTACTGGATGATGGGAAGAACTGGGAGAACGAATGAACGTGGGACCCGCAGCGCACAGCTCAGTACATACTGCCAAATCCTCTGCACACCAGATAGCAGCATACAAAGTAAGGCAGGCCCATTGGCTAGGACTATTCCTCAAAAAAAACATATGCCAACATATACGTGCCCAACAGGAGGGTCTTTTGGCCTCGGTCGGTATAATGGCAGCCCATGGATATATTTGAAGCTTTTCTGCAAAAGTAGTGTGAATGCGGCTACATGGCAGATATAGACTACCGTCTCTTCAATAAATCTGACATCCTGGGGGGGCTATGGCGGACATATGTGACCCACTAGGTGCATGTGCTCCCCATCAGGACTGAGCAGAGAATGGTGGTCTCCTCCCTGGCCCCAGCACATATAACACAGCATAGGCCTCACCTGCTCTAGTGACAGCAGCAGGAAATCCCTGGACAGCAGCTCCGGGTGCAGGAGAAAATCAGCCTCCTGCCCCACTGCCCCTGATCTACCAGCTACAACAGCCATCATTAAAACTTCCCACAGACCCTCGCGGCCCACCGGAAGTGACATCAGGGGGCTCGCCGTACACTGTGCCTTCCAGTAGCTTAGGTGATATGGGTGTGCTATGTAAACTTGAAGGGCCTCTTGTCCCACGTGTGCAGCTGCTGGCCACATCACGGTCTGCTTGTGCGGATACCGTACGAATAGACCCAGCACTTATGTTAGAAAGAAGTGAATGCCCATACTAAAGATGGACGCCGCAGGTCCACATAGGTTATCACGTGAGCGCTTCCAATGGCAGGGAAGGTCACATGTCACTGAAGTGACGCCCCTTTTATGTAACACGTGACACTGACAGAGAGGAGGCCCGGGGCAGCCAGAGCACAGCCAGGTACTACTACCCCGTACATCCCTGTCTCATCAGTTCCTGTGTACCCCGATATAGGCGTGTCATGTGCGGAGCCGCGCGCTGCCCCCCGTGACTGTGTGCCATATTGTAGGCCATACCTGTCATGGTGCCAGCCTGCCTCCCTTCTACTCATATACATCTGTGTGCTTATGGGGCTCGTATGGCGAATGGTATAGAGATGATAGAGCCTAGGTCAGTGTAAAGATATGTATATGTACAGCACACACATATATAATGCAGTGTATACTATAGTATATAATACATGATATAGCCTAGGTCAGTGTAAAGATATGTATATGTACAGCACACACATATATACTGCAGTGTATACTATAGTATATAATACATGATATAGCCTAGGTCAGTGTATAGAGATATGTATATGTACAGCATATAATAAATTATACAGCCTAGGTCAATATATAAAGATATGTATGTATGTATGTATATATATATATATATATATATATATATATATACTGCACACACAAACGTGTATATATAGTGGTGTATATAGAAAATGAGAGCGGCTAGGTCAGTGTATAGATATGTATATATGTACACTACACACACACATATAATGCAGTGTATACTATAGTATATAATAAATTATACAGGCTAGGTCAATATACAAAGATATGTATATGTACAGTACACCCACCTATATATAGTAGTGTATACTATGGTATAGCCTAGGTCAAAGTATAAACATAGGTATATATGTACAGTACACACACAAATGTATATATAGTAGTGTATATAGAAAATGATATAGCCTAGGTCAGTGGTGGCAAACCTATAATGGGTTTCATAGGCGGCACTCAGTGCCCTCTCTGTGGGCACCTGCACCCTGGAAAAAGTCAATGGTGTACCAATATGCCTTAGGAGAAGGCACTCGAGCTCTAAAATGTTTGCCATCACTGCCTAGGTCAATGTATAAAGATATGTATATGTACAGCACACACATATATAGCAGTGTATACTGTGATATGTAGAAAATGATATAGATTAGGTTACTGTATGAAGATGTGTATGTATGAATGGTACATATTAGGGGTGGGCGATATAACCAATATAAATTCGACATAAATTCGGGCAAAGATATAGATTTTAGCTATATTGCCATATAGTGATAGATGACCACCGCACTGCACCACACTGCACCACACTGCACTGGCCGGGGCCTTGTGTGCACACATTGTCAGCGAGCTGACTGACGCTGTGTGTGATGTCAGGTCCCCTTACAGCCAGTGCATGCTGGGAAGAAGACGAGGTCCGTCTCCTGCGGACTCCATCAGCTAGCTGTGCACCCTGCAGGAAAGGTAAGTATATTAGCAGGGGTCCTAATCTACCGGGGGGGGGGGGGGGCTATGGCAAGGGGCTGATGGCGCTGGCTGGGGGACATAATGATGGTGGCAAACTGGAAATGGCATGGGGCTGATGGTGCTGGCTGGGGGACATGATGATGGTGGCAATGGCATGGGGCTGATGGCGCTGGCTGGGGGACATGATGATGGTGGCAATGGCATGGGGCTGATGGCGCTGGCTGGGGGACATGATGATGGTGGCAATGGTATGGGGCTGATGGCGCTGGCTGGGGGACATGATGATGATGGTGGCAATGGCATGGGGCTGATGGCGCTGGCTGGGGGACATGATGATGATGGTGGCAATGGCATGGGGCTGATGGCCCTGGCTGGGGACATGGATGATATGGCAATGGCATGGGGCTGATGTGTCTCAGCACATATGTTATTGTGGTTACTGCTGACATCTGGTCTTTGCATCCTTTAGGCCCCTTGCAGACGAGCGTTTGTCACACTGTGAGTCCGCAGCGCAGCTCCCGTCCTGACCTCCCAGCACTGACCGGGTCACATAGCATTATATTGATTTATGATGCTATGTAACCCTTACAGTTCTGGAATGTATTAGATGACACTGACATAATGCTGTCATGGTGATTGTTTCTCATATATGCCTTGCATCTATGCATCATATAGACCTTATAGAGAGGGACAGGCCATGCCTCCAAACAGATGTCAGGAAAGATCGACCATATGGGATTTCATCATGCTGATCTGAGTTGCCTGGCAGTGGCTCAGTGCCCTCTTCCACCGGAAAACACATGCACACTCGGCCAAGTGCCGTGTTTATGGTGGAGTTGGAAGGAATGGGCAAATGATTATTCAGATGTCAGTTCAAGCGTATACCAGCTTAAAGGGGTTGTCCTGCCATTTCTATTGATGTCATCCATATCTGAGCGCCGCTTCCTGGTGTGTGGGGGTGTCGGCCCCCCGCCGATCTCATATTGATGACCTATCCTGACGATAGATCATCAATATAAATGGCAGGACAACCCCTTTAAGGGCTCTTTCACACGTTCATGATGACATACACGACAAGATGATGTAAGTGAAGAATCCGTGTCTGTTTTCTGCCCTCCATGTGTCATCCATATTCCATGTACATTGCTAGGCTGAACATTAATTTCCAGAGCATCGCCTACCAATGACCCTAGAAGATCACTGATAGAACATGGAGGCCATCCTGTGTTGTGCCAGTGGTTTTCATGGACCTATAGACTTCAATGGGAATGTTTGGTCTGCATCAGGGATGAAGTAGTGAATGTCTCCGCGGTTTTCCCACTGACCCATGGCCATTGAAAAATCACTGATGTCTAAACAAACACATTAAAAATCAATGGCTACATGTGCTGTTTGTGGATCACCCTGACGCTGGTTGTGTGTCTATGACCCTTGTGGCAGATGTCTTCCAGCAAGCTGCTCCATAGCATGGCAGATGTCGCCTTACATTATGGTGCGGCATTTGGGAACCCTGCAGACCTGCAATGTTCTTATAGTTTACGTTTGCAAAAGGTGTAATTCCAATATCCAAATTAAAAACCTAAATCTAACAGTTTTACAGCAATGCTTTAGTTCTTGGCCTTTGTCCCAGATTGTCAGATATGTCCTGCTGGAATGATGCTGACTACAGAGTCCTTCAGGGGAAGAATGCTAAACAGGAAGACTAGGATGAGCAGGAAAGTCTCCCCTCCCCAGGGTGACACTTTGTCTCAAATACTTTCAGGTTTTTTATTTTTTTAAATAAGGTTGTTTTTATTAAAATTGTAACAATAGTAGAACATACAAAGCCAGAAAAAAAACTTTTGCACAAAGTATTCTGTGTTCTTAGGGTACTTTCACACTTGCGGCAGAGGATTCCGGCAGGCAGTTCCAGATCCGGCAATCCGGAAGCAAACGGATGCATTTGTGAGACAGATCTGGATGCGGATCCGTCTCACAAATGCACTGCAATACCGGATCCGTCTTTCCAGTTGTCATCCGGAAAAACGGATCTGGTATTTTTTTTAAAATCATTTTTAAAGGTATGCGCATTCGCAGACGCAAAGCCGGATCCGTTTTTGCTAGAACACTTGGGGCCGGATCCGGCATTAATGCATTTCAATGGAAATTAATGCCGGATCCGGCATTCCGACAAGTGTTCAGGATTTTTGGCCGGAGAGAAAACTGCAGCATGCTGCGGTATTTTCTCCGGCCAAAAAACGTAGGAGGGACTGAACTGATGCATCCTGAACGTATTGCTCTCCATTCAGAATTAGGATACAACTGATCAGTTCTTTTCCGGTATTGAGCCCCTAGGACGGAACTCAATACCAGAAAACTTTAACGCAAGTGTAAAAGTACACTCCCGCCCTCCCTCTATTGTATTATTTTCATTGGTGGCATAGTGTGCGGCCTCCCCCCCCCCCCCGATCATTAGTGGCAGCAGAGAGTTCCGATCGGAGTCCCAGTTTAATCGCTGGGGCTCCGATCGGTAACCATGGCAACCAGGACGCTACTGCAGTCCTGGTTGCCATGGTTACTTAGCAATATTAGAAGCATCATACTTACCTGCTGCGCTGTCTGTGACCGTCCGGAAGCTCCTCGTACTGGTAAGTGACAGGTCTGTGCGGCGCATTGCTTAATGATCTGTCACTTACCTGCTACGCTGTCTGTGACCGACCGGAAGCTCCTCCTACTGGTAAGTGACAGGTCTGTGCGGCGCATTGCTTAATGATCTGTCACTTACCAGTAGGAGGAGCTCCCGGCCGGTCACAGACAGCGTAGCAGGTAAGTATGATGCTTCTAATATTGCTAAGTAAGGGGAGGCTGCACACTGTGCCACCAATGAAAATAATACAATAGAGGGAGGGGGGGGCTGCACACTGTGCCACCAATGAAAATAATACAATAGAGGGAGGAAGGCGGCCCGCACACTGTGCCACCAATGAAAATAATACAATAGACGGAGGGAGGGCTGGCTGGGGGGGGCCGCACACTGTGCCACCAATGAAAATAATACAATAGAGGGAGGGCGGGGGGGCCCGCACTGGCCACCAATGAAGGGGAGGGGGGTCTGCCCCCTGCTGCCTGGCAGCCCCTGATCTCTTATAGGGGGCTATGATATGCACAATTAACCCCTCAGTTGCAGCACCTGAGGGGTTAATTGTGCAGATCACAGCCCCCTGTAAGAGATCGGGTGCTGCCAGGCAGCAGGGGGCAGTCATGTACACAGTTCGTAGTATATTCTAACTAGAAGCGTCCCCATCACTATGGGAACGCCTCTGTGTTAGAATATACTGTCGGATATGAGTTTTCACGAAGTGAAAACTCATCTCTGAAAAAGCTTTTATGCAGACGGATCTTCGGATCCGTCTGTATGAAAGTAACCTACGATCACGGACGCGGATGCCAATCTTGTGTGCATCCGTGTTCTTTCACGGACCTATTGACTTGAATGGGTCTGTGAACCGTTGTCCGTCAAAAAAATAGGACAGGTCATATTTTTATGACGGACAGGAAACACGGATCACGGATGCGGCTACAAAATGGTGCATTTTCCGATTTTTCCACGGACCCATTGAAAGTCAATGGGTCCGCGAAAAAAAACGGAAAACGTCACAACGGCCACGGATGCACACAACGGTTGTGTGCATGAGGCCTTAGTTAGTATTTTTTTTTATATGAAGCCACTAATAGACTTGATAGGTGGTTGTTGTACCTGAACAGGGATGTCACGACTGTGACTGATCCAGACAGGTCTGGGAGGAGAAGGTCGCAGCGACTTGCTACTCGCGATAGCTTGTGAGTTTGCTCCGTGGTTCAGGGTATGTCATCTGGGTTTTGCCTTGTGAACCTTTTTGTCCTGACTGGGAGTTTGTAGGCATCCTTCTCAGGTAAGTCCTGTCTACCACTCCCAGCTACTATATTAGTTTCACTTTCACTTGCAGTCATTGCCAGATATAGTCCTTACTTCCAGTGCTACTCTGACCTTGGAAGGAGATCGTTTGATGGTGTTGCTGTGGAGCTCTTGTCCGGCGTGGACTGTCGTGTTTGGGATCGCCTTCTCTGCTCGTGACTGGATAAGTCTATCTCTGCTGTTGTTTGTTTGTTGCTGTCTTCCCCTGTTGTTTTCCTAGACATGAGTGATGGTGACTAGCGCTCCCATCGGCCTTTCCCCAGTCCAGTCTTGTTAGGGCGACTGAGGGTTTAGGCATCCTGCTCGCCGCACGGGTTCACACCCCGTTTAGGGTATCAGGGTAGACAGGTGCCAGCTTAGGGTTAGTCAGGGGTGGCCATTCTATTTCCCATCCGTAGGTAAGGGTCCCCCTTCCCCTCCGTCTGGTGCGACACGACTGCTGCTGGGATAGCGGTCGTGACAGTATATCTGGCCTTTTAAAAAAAAAAAAAAGAGAAATGTCACTTTTTTTTTTTCTCTCTTTGTTGCTTGCTGTTTTGCTTTGTATTTTGTCTGTTCCACTATGGATTCGGTTTTGGCGAAACAATTACAGGGATTATCCCTTGAAGTGGCAGGATTAAAAGCAACAGTGCTGCAGCAGCAGCAGCCATCCTTGGGTTCCACCGTTGCTACGGGAAACCAAGGTACTCCTGAGCCAAAAGTGGCTTTACCTGATAGGTTCTCAGGAGGGAGAGACCAATTTGTAACCTTCAGAGAAGCTTGCAAATTGTTCTTCAGGTTACGCCCTAGATCCTCCGGCGGTGAGGAACAATGGGTGGGTATTGTAATTTCTCTCCTGCAAGGAGATCCGCAGGCTTGGGCTTTCTCCCTACCATCAGACTCTCTGGCCTTACGATCAGTGGAGGAGTTTTTTGAAGCCCATCGTATATGATGACCCGGACAGGGTCTCACTGGCTGAGTCTAAGCTACGTAGATGCGCTGGCGGTATACGAGGTCCCTGGGTCTCTGGAGGCTGCTATGTCTCTGTCCATAAGAATCGACAGACGACTCAGGGAGAGACTATTAAATTTTACGGAGGCCTCTATAGGGCAGGGATTGGTTTGTTATGATCCAGTCGAACCAATGCAAATAGGGGGCGCCACTAGACGGGTGAATCCTCCTAAGTTCCGCTGTAGGTCAGAGGTTTGTTTTCGTTGTGGGGGGAGGGGTCATTTTGTAAAGGTTTGTCCCTCAGAACCCAAGAGACCACAAACAAAGGAGCCGCCGGGAAAACTAGAGTCCCCAGATTGTGCGGAGGATAACAGTCTGGGCGTATTCGTTTCCTCCATACGCATGTCTCAGTTTTTGTTGTCCGCTACCGTTGAGGCGGGCAATAAGACTGAGATCTGTTCCGTCTTTTTGGACAGTGGGGCGGGGGTCAACTTGGTGGATTCACGGTTTGCTCAGGCTCTGGGTTTTACTCCAGAACCGATACGCAGAACTATTCCTGTTTTTGCCATCGACTCCTCCCCTCTTACTCAGAAAGAGTTAACTCAGATCATTCATAATATCCATCTGCAGGTAGGGGACCTCCATAAAGAGCATATCTCGTGTTATGGCCTGGACGGTCTTCCGGCTCCTATGGTATTGGGGCTTCCCTGGCTGGTGGCTCAAAATCCAGTGGTGGATTGGCAGGCCGGGGAGATTGTGGAGTGGAGTGAACATTGTAAGGACAACTGCTTGAGTAGTAGGTGCTCTACACTCTCTGTAACATCTTTACCTGCCTTTCTGTCAGATTTTATGGATGTGTTCTCTGAGAAGGGTTGTCAGGGGTTACCACCTCATCATCCATATGATTGCCCGATTAATCTACTACCTGGGGCCAAACTACCTAAAACCCGGTTATACAATCTTTCCGGCCCGGAGAGGAAGGCTATGAAAGATTATATTTCGGAGAGTTTGGCTAAGGGACACATCAGACCCTCTTCTTCACCTGTGGCTGCAGGGTTCTTTTTCGTTAAAAAGAAAGATGGGGGCCTACGTCCTTGCCTGGATTTCCGGGAATTAAACCGGATAACTATCCGAGATCCCTATCCTCTTCCTCTCATTCCCGACCTCTTTAATCAGGTTGCTGGTGCTAAATGGTTCTCCAAAATGGATCTCAGAGGAGCCTATAACCTGGTTCGCATCAAAGAGGGGGATGAGTGGAAGACGGCTTTTAATACTCCGGAAGGGCATTATGAAAATCTGGTCATGCCATTTGGTCTTACTAATGCGCCTGCGGTATTCCAACATTTTGTCAACGATATTTTTAGTCACCTTATTGGGAGATTTATTGTGATATATCTTGATGACATCCTGGTCTATTCCCCGGATCTGGATACACATAAGATCCATGTGAGACAAGTGCTGCAGATATTAAGGGCCAACAAATTGTTTGCTAAGTTAGAAAAATGTGTGTTCGCCGTAAAAGAACTGCCATTTCTGGGGTATGTGTTGTCAGATTCAGGTTTCCGCATGGATCCAGAGAAAGTCCGGGCGATTATAGACTGGGATCTGCCTGAGAACCTGAAGGCATTGCAACGCTTCCTGGGGTTTGCCAATTTTTATAGAAAGTTTATAAAAAACTATTCCTTGGTGGTCAAGCCTCTGACGGACATGACCCGAAAGGGATCCGATTTTTCCAAATGGTCACATGCAGCCAAAACTGCCTTTGCATCTCTGAAGGAGAGATTCACCTCGGCCCCTATTCTCGTACAGCCAGATGTCTCGCTTCCTTTTATTGTAGAGGTTGACGCATCAGAGGTGGGGGTGGGAGCGGTACTATCTCAGGGCCCGTCCCCTGGTGAATGGCGTCCGTGTGCTTTCTTTTCGAAGAAATTGTCTACTGCAGAAAGGAACTATGATATTGGCAACATGGAACTTTTGGCTATTAAGTTGGCTTTTGAGGAGTGGCGTCATTTTTTGGAGGGGGCGGTTCATCCCGTCACGGTGATTACTGATCACAAAAACTTATTATATCTGGAGTCTGCTAAACGTCTCACCCCTAGACAGGCTCGGTGGTCGTTATTTTTTACTAGGTTTAATTTTGTAATAACCTATCGCCCGGGGGCAAAAAATACTAAGGCGGATGCATTGTCTCAAAGTTTTCCTGGAGGGGGTGATGTTGAGGTACCAGAGCCCATTTTGCAAAAGGGGGTGGTGGTCTCTGCATTACACTCAGGTTTGGAGGGGAGGGTGTTGGAAGCTCAGGGGGACGCCCCGGCCTCCTGCCCCTCGGGTAAACTGTTTGTGCCAGAAAATTTACGACTGGAGATACTAAAAGAACACCATAACTCCACACTGGCAGGACACCCAGGTAGTAGGGCAACCTCTGAGTTAGTGTCTCGTCGGTTCTGGTGGCCTAAATGGCGCCAGGAGGTGTTAAATTTTGTGTCTGCATGTGCTACCTGTGCTCGTTCTAAGGTAGATCATACTCGTCCGGCAGGGCGTCTTTTACCTCTGGCCATCCCCAACAGGCCTTGGACGCACCTGTCAATGGATTTCATTACGGATCTACCAGTATCAGCGGGGAAGACTGTTATTCTTGTAGTTGTTGACAGATTCAGTAAAATGGTGCACTTTATTGCTCTTGCCGCATTGCCTAATGCTAACACACTGGCTCAGGGTTTTTTTGACCACATCGTGAAGCTTCACGGGGTCCCTTCCGATATTGTTTCGGATCGTGGTACCCAATTCGTTTCTAAATTTTGGAAAGCTTTTTGTTCTCGTTTAGGGGTTCATCTGTCGTTTTCTTCATCTTTCCATCCACAGTCCAACGGTCAGACTGAACGTACCAATCAAAACCTAGAGACATATTTGAGATGCTTTGTTTCCGAAAATCAGGAGGAATGGTCATCTTATTTACCGTTAGCCGAGTTTGCCATTAATAATCGTCGTCAAGAATCCACCGATAAGTCACCATTTTTTGGTGCGTATGGTTTCCATCCTCAGTTTTGTACGTTTAGTGAGGGGGGGGCCGTCTGGGATTCCCGAGGAGGAACGATTTGCGTCTTCACTTTCTTCAGTGTGGCAGAGTGTGCAAGAAAGTTTGAAGAGCATTGGTGGTAGATACAAACGTGCGGCTGATAGGAAGCGCTCTGAAGGTCCGGACCTTGGGGTGAATGACTTGGTGTGGTTGTCTACCAGAAATATCAAGTTGAAGGTTCCCTCGTGGAAATTAGGTCCGAGATTTATTGGTCCTTATAGGGTAATTAAGATCATTAACCCGGTGGCTTTTCGTCTGGAGCTACCTCAGACTCTAAGGATCCATAATGTCTTCCACAGATCTCTGCTTAAGAGATATGTAGAACCTCCTGAACCATTGCCACTACCGCCTCCACCGGTGGTTGTTGATGGCAGTCTTGAGTTTCAGGTAGAAAAGATTGTTGATTCACGATATGTTCGCTGCTCTCTTCAGTACCTGGTGCACTGGAAAGGTTATGGTTCCGAAGAGAGAATGTGGGTTCCAGCATCAGAGATAAAAGCGGACAGACTCATTCGGGCTTTTCATAGCTCCCAT
Source organism: Bufo bufo (assembly GCF_905171765.1). Lineage (NCBI taxonomy): Eukaryota > Metazoa > Chordata > Amphibia > Anura > Bufonidae > Bufo > Bufo bufo. The sequence continues at coordinate 434,341,623 of NC_053391.1, forward strand.
CCGGAGAGGCCTGGTCTTGAGGGTCCAGGGGCCCCTCGTAGAAAGGGGGGTACTGTCACGACTGTGACTGATCCAGACAGGTCTGGGAGGAGAAGGTCGCAGCGACTTGCTACTCGCGATAGCTTGTGAGTTTGCTCCGTGGTTCAGGGTATGTCATCTGGGTTTTGCCTTGTGAACCTTTTTGTCCTGACTGGGAGTTTGTAGGCATCCTTCTCAGGTGAGTCCTGTCTGCCACTCCCAGCTACTATATTAGTTTCACTTTCACTTGCAGTCATTGCCAGATATAGTCCTTACTTCCAGTGTTCCAGTGCTACTCTGACCTTGGAAGGAGATCGTTTGATGGTGTTGCTGTGGAGCTCTTGTCCGGCGTGGACTGTCGTGTTTGGGATCGCCTTCTCTGCTCGTGACTGGATAAGTCTATCTCTGCTGTTGTTTGTTTGTTGCTGTCTTCCCCTGTTGTTTTCCTAGACGTGAGTGATGGTGACTAGCGCTCCCATCGGCCTTTCCCCAGTCCAGTCTTGTTAGGGCGACTGAGGGTTTAGGCATCCTGCTCGCCGCACGGGTTCACACCCCGTCTAGGGTATCAGGGCAGACAGGTGCCAGCTTAGGGTTAGTCAGGGGTGGCCATTCTATTTCCCATCCGTAGGTAAGGGTCCCCCTTCCCCTCCGTCTGGTGCGACACGACTGCTGCTGGGATAGCGGTCGTGACAAGGGATCAGTGGCCCAGCTTGAACATTCATTCACCCGATCATTGCCGCCAATCGCACATTTGCTGGGAGATCAGATATTTTATTGGCAGCATATCAACCCATGTAAACGGGGCAGGTGCTACCAGCAAATGAAAAGTGTTATCCCTTTTTCACATGTCCGTGGTATGTCCATAACAGCATGATCTGTGTTCCATGCATGACACTGTCCACAAACCATCCGTGTTTGATCTGTGGTTCTGTGATTTTCAGTCCGTGAGTCATCTGTGTTTCACGGACCCTACTATGCTAAAATTAGTGTCCAGAGCATCTTCTAGCAACGAACTTTGAAAACCATGGACCAAACACGGGTACCATGACCATCCATGTTGTGTCAGTGGTTTTCACAGACCCATAGACTTTAATGATTGTGTTTTCTCTGTTATTGCAAACCTAAGGCTTTATTCACACATCAGTGTTGTGGTCAGTGATTTACATCAGTGATTGTGAGACAAAACCAGGATTGGAGCCTCCACAGACATAAGGTATAAGGGAAGGATCTGCACCTGTTCTGTGTTTTGACCCACACCTTGTTTTGGCTCAAAATCACTGATGGAAATGACTGACCGAACACTGACGTGTGAATGAGGCCTAACTGTGTGAATAAGAGGTAGTTCACATCGTTATGCATTCAGGACTTTTTCTTCCGTCTAAAACAGGGATGCTCAATCAGCACCTTGATATGCCACACCTGTGAGGTGGGATGGATTATCTCGGCAAAGGAGAAGTGCTGACTAACACAGATTTAGACAGATTTGTGAATAATATTTGAGAGTAATGGGTATTTTGTGTATGTAGAAAATGTTTCAGATCTTTGAGTTCAGCGCATGCAAAATGGGAGCAGAACCGAAAGCGTTGCGTTTATATTTTTGTTCCGTGTATATAGTCCTATGGGAAATTAATTAGTATAAATCGCATTTTTTTAAAGGGGTTGTCCCATGATACATGTTCTACAGTTTTCAAACCAGCACCTGGATCTGAATACTTTTGTAATTACATGTAATTAAACATTTAGTATAGCCAGTGAGCTATTCAATAAAATGTATCTGTATAGCGCCACCTGCAGTTTTCATTTTTTCTTATTTCTTTGACCTGCTCACTGAGATGGCCGCACATGCTCAGTGTTATCCTTCAACTGCCGCCTGAGCTGTGATAGGGAGAGCATGGACACGCCCCCTTAGCTGCAGCAGAAAAGACCCTCCCCTAGAGCTGTCAGCTTGTTATAAATCTAGCAGAGCAATGAATGGGGAGATCTCTGGATCCATGTGAGGTACAGGGCTGGTTCTAGCTTTGTTACAAAGAGGTTGTCATGTCCTATATAATGTCTGATTTCCATGTTTTTACATTAATCATGGGATAACCCCTTAAATTTAAACCTCTACTTATTCTGAGCTTTGGAGTACAATGGGGGGTCCGTATACCCACTTACACGGGGAAGACTGTCAATCACTGATAAGACTGTCTACATGTCATCTGTGCTGAGAGAGCAGAGTATGTGTTTTACTGAGTCCTCTCCCATAAAACTATAGGTCTGCTCAGCTCCTCCCGCTCTATAACCTGCTGTAAATTCATTTTCATGGTGACAGGGTCTCATTAATGGAAATAGTTGCACCTATTCCGTGCTTTGGATCCATTCCTGGTTTTGGCTTGCCAAAACTGATGCAAAATACTAACCAGAATCTGCAAGTGTGAATGAAGCCTCAATCTTAGATTTAAACTGGTGTGATGATCTGGGGAGCCATTGCATCCGACAGTCAGTCACCCCAAGTATTGATATGAGGGACATTATCAGCTCAGCGATATGTGCCAGGAACGTCTCCACCCAATTGCAACACTTGGCCTGCTCAGTCACCAGATTCATCACCAATCGAGTATTTTTGGGACCAACTGGGACACCAGCTTCTGTAGCCTATGAGTGTACAGGATCTACAGACCCAGCTGCCAACATACTGAACCTGTATGCCTCCATGCCCAACCATATCTCTTCTTGTATCCAGACTAGAGGTGGTCCAGCAGGGCAGTAGACCCTTCTATCAATTGTACAGTTTTCCCCGATAAACGTACCCTTTCTCTCTAATATTGTAATCACCTACCTATATCATCATTACAGTCACACATAGAAAGTTTTATTCGAGTCCATCAACTCCTTTGTGGCGAGTTATTTTTTTGTCGATGAGTGTATTTACGGTATACATCTGTCAGGATAGTAAACTAGATCTTTTAGAATGATTCGTGATTTTCATGTCACATTTCTATTTAAAGATGTTAAAGATTTTGCTGTCTTCAGAAGTAGTACATGACATTATGAGGTGCGTTCTGTCTGCCGAGACTTTTCTCATTGTCTCTTTAACTTTGCAGGACGCCCTGGGGCTCCCTCTCTATTTTGCCATGAGTGTTCAAGCGTTCCGACTGGTGTGCGCTTCCGAGAAGGAGCATCTTCCCCCAGGGATACAGATTGAGTGTTTGGAGTGCTGTGGACATGACCTGTATGTTGGCACTAATGACGGCTGCATTCACCATCTCCTGCTAGTAGAAGAAAACAACACACAGGTGACTGGCCTCGCCTTGGTTCAGCCGTCTGATCACAGTAGCTTCACAACCACCCGACAACATTCTAGACAGTTGGGTTTAAAGAAGCCAGTATGTGAACTGAGAGCGGCCTCGGCCCTGGGGCGGTTACTAGTGCTGTGTGACAACACCATTACTTTGCTGAGCAGTGACTCTCTTGAGCCAGTTGCAGGAACTAAGATCCGGGGGGTGCTCAGCTTCACCCTCAATGAGAATCCGGTGAGTGGCGACCCCTTCAGTGTGGAGGTTTGTCTGATCTCTTCTAAGAAACGCACTGTACAGATCTTCAGTGTGGGTCAGGAGCGGGTACAGCTAGTGCGGGAAGTCACCACACCAGAGCAGCCCTGTGCACTAGCAGCAGATGGACATTTTCTGTGCCTGGCCCTCAGCAGCCGCTATGTTACCCTGAACTATAATACTGGACATTGCCAGGACCTTTTCCCCTATCCTAGTGAGCAGAAGAGGCCGATCATAAAGAGGATCAGCAGACAGGAGTTTCTTCTGGCTGGACCCGGAGGTTTAGGTAATGAAGAAAACCAGAATGTCTTCTTTTAGCCATTCATTATGTTATCAGAACCAGCATTATTATTGTGTATAATGCAGACCTCTCTCATTTATATCTTACATTTGTGATACTTGTTATAATGAGTAGAAGTAATAGTGGGCATGCCCTACTTTCCAGGTAAGAGCGTTACATTCCTTTGGATTCCCCTATCTGCAGTTTCTGAGGTGAGGTTTAGGTTTTCATTAGTCAGTTTTTTTATGTTTTTAATATAATGCACTACCTGATGTAATATACGATTATGCCTTCACCTGTAGATCAGCGGTTAGTCTTCACAGGGCAAATACTCCCACTGCTATCTCAATTATTTATTTATTTTTTTTGGTAATTTTTTTTTTTTCTTTTTAATTTCCCATTTCACATGTGCTAGAATGGTACGTCACTTCTGGGGATACGCTAGTGATGTGCCTTTCAAGGACATGTAAAACAGCTGAGGCCAATGATAGGCCTCAGCAGTCACAAGACCAAACATTTTCCGGTTTACCTGAAGGACAGGGAACAGGACCATAGCACAGGCATGGCAGAACTGCAACAGTTGAGTGGTTTTTTTTTGTTTGTTTTTTGATTGGGCACAGGTTACAAGGATTGAGTTGGTCAGCTCCTAGGATGGACAACTTCTTAAAGGGAACCTGTCCCCGGGATTTTGTGTATAGAGCTGAGGACATGGGTTGCTAGATGGCCGCTAGCACATCCGCAATACCCAGTCTCCATAGCTCTGTGTGCTTTTATTGTGTAATAAAAAGGATTTGATACATATGCAAATTAACCTGAGATGAGTCAGGGACAGGACTTATCTCAGGTTAATTTGCATATGTATCAGTAACCATGATCACCAACACGATAATAAGGGTATATGCCAAAGACGATGCACACCATAGGATAAAATTTATATTGGACAAGAAAAATAAAAAAAAAGGCAAAAAAAACTGGAGGCTTTAAAAAGTACATATGAGAGTACTTCCACCCATAGCACAATACTTGATAATATAGGAAAGGGTGGATCCCCACAAAAAAAAAAAAAAAAAAACGACCGTAAAGCTCCTGAAATAGCAAATACCAAAATGCTATTTACACGTAATTAATCTGCAATGAGAGTACATAATAAATATTCCATATATACCATAAAGAAATTATTGAAACTACATGACATGACGCCCCATATACAGAGATAAAGTGCAAGTGCCAGTGCTAAAAAAGAAAGAAAAAAAAAAGTGGATAATTAATACGACCTGAAATACCACCCACGATGCTAGGGAGGCTATTGGCAGCCCCATTGAAGTGAATGTGTGTGCATCCGACTCCCAAAAAATGCATGAGCCTTAAAACTTGCAATAATAAAGTACCTATATCACATATAGCATCAGGGATTAGGGGGATTTTACTATGGCTATAAACATATAGATGAGATCCGCACTCCTGAGTCTATTTTTGTCAGGGGATACACTTTCTGATATGTTGTTTCTGCTCTTTTAGGGATGTTTGCCACAGTAGCAGGAATCTCTCAGCGTGCACCCGTTCATTGGTCAGAAAATGTGATTGGCGCAGCAGTATCTTTTCCCTATGTGTTGGCTTTGGATGAAGAGTTTGTCACAGTGCACAGCATGCTGGATCAGCAGCAGAAGCAAAGCCTGCCGCTCAAGGAAGGTATCATTCTGCAGGACTTCGAAGGTAATGGACGTGTTTTACATTATGATATTGTATTACAGTATGTCCAATCATGACACACAACCCCAAAAAGTCCCATGCTGAAGTAAAAGGAATCTACTTTACCGGTCCTACGGGACCTGTGCATCTTCAGAGGTGACTCCTGAAATCATGATGAAGTCCCTGACTATGCGTACATAGGTGTACTATACTTTCTAATATCCAGTAATCCAACACATTGGCAGCCTTGCCCTCTATGCCTGCAATTTCTGTTTTGCCTGTTCAGTGTTGTCCCAGCCACATTGTTTGGATCCAAATCACCATTTGCCTCAGTTCACAAACATGACTGATACTATTCAATATGAGGATGGCAATTAGGGTCCAAATAATGCCCCTTAGAGCAGCAGAACCCAGAGCAGGAAGTGTTGTCATGAGTACAGATTTCTGGTACAGGTTTAAATCCTCAAGAAAGACCTAGGCATTACATACTAAAACATAACTTTCCATATCATCACCACGACGGCCATACAAGGAGATTGACCCCTGACCTCTGTAGGGGCAGGAAGCAGAGAAAGGTTTAAATGTTCCCCTCCCACCACCAAACACCAGTGTTTCCTGTCCCTACAGAGGACAGGGGCGGAGAAAGGTCTCCGCGGGCAGCCGCCGTGGAGATGAAGGCAGAAGTGGTATGGAGTCGCGTACCTGCTTTTGCGGGCCCCCCCTGTCTGCCCGCGGTCTCGTACTAACGCCGGACAGGGGGGTGTAGGGAGAGACTCGCCTCCGGTTGATCTGGGGCCTGCTCCCGGGAGCACGGAGATGCCCGCTGGTTCATCGAAACCATGCCGGCTTGTGCTCCCAGCGCCGTGCGGCGCTATACAAATTCGTCACTTCCGGGTAGCCGGACGTTTCCGGAAGTGACGCGGACGGAGGGGGCCGGCTTCAGAGGGCGGGAAGATTCAAATGGATTCTCCTGCCGGCAGCGTGTTGTGGTGAGTACCTACCTGATTTCGGCTGTACTACAGGATGTCTGCTTCTGAACACACCGAGACCTCTACTCTACCGTCCATAAGTTCCCCATAGGGGAGAGTTTTTCTTCCTCTCTCACCGGGGCACATTTTAATGGGGTTTTCTCTCTTGGTTTTCCAGACTGCAAATGAACCTCTGAGAAAACCCAAGAAGTCATTGAAGTGTATCTCATGCCTCAAACGACTTCCTGATGATTACCCTAAGAAACTGTGCAGGGTCTGCATTACTAAGATTGTCCGGGAGGAACAACCGTCCCTCATGGACGAGATTAAGTCCATGATGCAGGAAGAAATTAAATCCTCTTTTGCGGCTTTTTCCTCTCTTCAAACAGTGAAGCCTGTGGTTTCGGAGCCCCCCGCTAAACGCCACAAATCGGACGATGATGTCTCATCCGACTCTGAGGTTTATGGGGGTTCAGCTTCCTCCTCTAAACATATGGAGGATGAAGATAAGCTCTCTGAACGGGATTTTTCAGAAAACAGAAGGAAATTTTATTTTTCCTCTGAGGATATGCCCGAGCTGTTAAAAGCCGTCAGAGCTACTATGGGAGTAGAGGAGGTTCCCTCTACGCCGTCAGTACAAGATGAGATGTTTGGAGGTCTCAGGGTAAAGAAATCCAGAGTCTTCCCTATTAACGAGAACATCAAGGGGATGATTTTGGATGAATGGGCAGATCCGGAGAAACGGCTAGGCGTCGCCAGATCCTTCCAAAACCGGCTTCTCTTTGATCAGGAAGAAGCTAGGACATTTAATACCATCCCTAAGATTGACGCCCAGGTAGCTAGGGTCAATAAGAAAACCAGCCTACCATTTGAGGATGCTTCTCAACTCAGAGATCCACTGGATAGAAAGGCTGACGGCCTGCTGAGGAGATCCTGGGAAGCGGCCATGCTCACGCTTAAGTCAAACATAGCAGCCACTTCCGTGGCCAGATCTATGTTCATCTGGCTCTCTGAGTTAGAGAATAGGGCCTCCGACGATTCCTCTACAAATGAAATCATGAGCGCCATTCCCCTGTTAAAATCCGCTACAGCTTTTTTGGCAGACGCTTCCGCGGAGTCAGTGCGTTTTTCAGCAAAAGATGCGGGTCTGTCCAATGCAGCTCGCCGTGCCTTGTGGGTGAAGTGCTGGTCGGGGGACAAAGTATCTAAATCCAGATTATGTGGCATCCCTTTCTCTGGAGAATACGTTTTCGGACCTGAACTAGAGAAAATCCTAGAGAGGGCCTCCGATAAAAAGAAGGGTTTTCCGGAGGAGAAGGTCTATAAAAGGAAGTATCCCTTTCGTGCCCCTTCCAACCAAGGTAGTCAATACACGGGGAAGGGCAAGTCGGGCCGTTTCAGTTACCCCAAAGGGGGGAGAGGTAGGGCTCCCGCTTCTGCTCCCCAGAAAGGAAATGGAAACCAGTGACATCCGGGTGGGGGGGAGATTGAGGATGTTTTTTCCCCGCTGGGAGGAAATATCCTCAAACTCCTGGGCTCTGAGGATTGTAGGGTCGGGTTACAGAATACAATTCTCGGACCTTCCCCCAAAGAGGTTTTTGGTCACCAAGGTTGCGGTCCCAGACTTCAATCATCCAATTTACGTGGGCATCCGGGAATTACTCGCAAATGGGGTAGTGGTGAAAGTACCTCTATCCGAACAGGGAGGGGGTTTCTATTCCAACCTCTTCCTAGTGAAGAAGAAGGAGGGATCCTACCGCACAATTATAAACTTAAAGCGCCTGAACAGATACATTACTTATCAAAAATTCAGGATGGAGACCCTAAGATCTATAGTCCCTTTGCTCCAAAGCAATTCAGTAATGTGCTCGGTCGATCTGACCGACGCCTATTATCATGTACCAATACATCCCAGCTCTCAACGGTTCTTAAGGTTCGCGGTCAGAGACCATCACGGCAGAATCCTTCATTACCAATTCACCTCTCTCCCCTTCGGCATATCATCAGCCCCTCGAGTTTTTACAAAGCTAATGATCGAGGTAGTGGCTTATCTAAGAAAAAAAGGTCTGACAGTCTTTCCGTACTTGGATGATTTTCTGATTTCAAACAGTTCCACTCCTCTCCTGCTGAGAGATCTAGGTTTCTTCCGTCAAACTCTAGAAAGCCTGGGCTGGTTGATCAACATAAAAAAATCTCAGTTAGATCCGACAACGAAGATCCAGTTTCTGGGGGTTATTCTGGATTCTCAGAAACAGATAACCTGCTTACCTCAGAGCAAGATACGGGACATCCAAAGGAAGATCTCCATCTTCAACTCAAAGAATCTCTGTTCCATCAGGGACTCAATGAGTCTACTGGGGATCCTTACATCCTGCATACCATCCGTTCAGTGGTGTCAGATCCATTTTCGAACCCTACAGATGTGGATACTCAGGGTTTGGGACAGAAGAGAATCTTCTTTAGACCAAAGGGTGATCATCCCTCAGAGGATAAAGACCTCCCTTCTTTGGTGGAAGGACAGGCTAAAGATCTCCAAGGGGGTGCAGTGGTCAAGAAACCCCTATGCCCAGATCACCACAGATGCAAGCCAGTACGGTTGGGGAGCAAAGGTCGGAGAAGTTTATTACCAGGGAGTCTGGCCCAGATCTGTCAGCCTCCAGTCATCAAACCTTCGAGAACTAAGGGCAGTCTGGAAGACTCTAAGACAAGCAAAAGTTCATCTTCAGGGCCATCATGTAAGAGTCCTGTCAGACAACACGACAGTGATCAGGTATTTAAACCATCAGGGAAGCACAGGTTCGTGCAGCCTGCTGGAATTGTCGGCAAGAATATTCGCCTGGGCCGAAGCGAACGTCCGGTCAGTATCCGCAGTCCACCTGAAGGGGTCCCTAAATGTGGAAGCAGACTACCTAAGCCGGGCAAGAATAGATCACTCGGAATGGTCCTTAAACGAGGAGGTCTTCCTGATGATAGTGGACAGGTGGGGGAGACCTACAATAGATCTCTTTGCCACTCGAGCAAACTCAAAATTACCAGTTTTCTGTTCCCTACATCCCAGAGACAGCCCGAGTTTCCTGGACGCTTTCCCTCTCAGTTGGAACCGAGGTCTCCATTACGCTTTCCCTCCTCTTCCATTAATACCGAGGGTGGTACAGAAGATCATACAGGACGGTACTTCAGTCATTCTGGTGACACCCTACTGGCCAAAGAGGAACTGGTTCCCAATCCTGTGGAACCTTGCCAGCGAAGGTCCTTGGATTCTACCAAAAAGACGAGACATCCTTCATCAGGGTCCGATCCTACACCCGGACCCGGACTTCCTCAACTTAGCAGCCTGGATCCTGAGACCCAGATCCTAAAGCGTCAGGGTCTATCAGAGGCGGTAATTTCAACTCTAAAGGCTTCCAAAAAGAAGGTGACCTTTTCAATTTACCTAAAGATCTGGAAGCGTTTCTGCTCATGGTCAGGTTTGCCTTCACCGAATACCTCATCCCCAAACATCCAGATGATTCTGGATTTCCTACAAAGAGGTTTCGAGATGGGATTAAGACCATCCACACTCAGGGTACAAGTATCAGCCCTTAGTTGCTTTTACGACACCGAGCTGGCAGGCCATAGGTGGATAAAACGCTTCATGAAGGCAACAACAAGACTACGTCCGACCCTAAAGTCTCATGTACCTTCCTGGGATCTAGATATCGTCCTTAGGGGGCTATCGCATCCTCCATTTGAACCATTCCTGGTTGCCATCACCTCAGCCAGGAGAATAAGTAAACTACAGGCCCTTTCAATTAGAGAGCCTTACCTACAGGTCCTGGATGACAGGATAGTCCTAAAACTAGACCCGTGTTTTCTACCAAAGGTGGTCTCGAAATTTCATAAGGACCAGGAGATCACCCTCCCTTCCTTGTTTAATAACCCATCTAACGATTGGGAATCTACCCTTCATTCGCTTGATGTCAGACGGGCAGTACTGGATTATTTAGAGACCACTAAAGACTTTAGGAAGTCAGATTGCCTCTTTGTTCAGTTTGGAGGAAGAAACAAGGGTCAGAAAGTTTCCAAGTCCTCCATTGCTAGATAGATCAAAGCTACCATCACCTCCTGTTATTCCCTACAGAATCTTTCTTGCCCTGGCGATATCAAAGCCCACTCTACCAGGGCAATGTCTTCTTCTCAGGCAGAAAGAGCGGGTGTCTCCCTAGAGGAGATCTGTAGGGCAGCCACTTGGTCCAGTATCCATACTTTTGCCAAACATTATAGGTTGGATCTTTTTAAAAAGACTGACATGGCCTTCGGACAATGGGGTTCTTCAGTCTGTGTCCCGCCCATAGATTCATATTTGATATACCTCCTTGTATGGCCGTCGTGGTGATGATATGGAAAGCCGGAATTAGTACTTACCGGTAATTCATTTTCCATGAGATCACCACGACGGCCCGTATTTCCCTCCCTATTGTTACCCGGGGGTTGATATGATGAAATATCTTCTCCTGTTTATTTATTTTTTCACGTGTGTAGCCACCACCCTTTACTCTGATATTTTGGAAGCACTGGTGTTTGGTGGTGGGAGGGGAACATTTAAACCTTTCTCTGCTTCCTGCCCCTACAGAGGTCAGGGGTCAATCTCCTTGTATGGCCGTCGTGGTGATCTCATGGAAAATGAATTACCGGTAAGTACTAATTCCGGCTTTTACTTGAAGTCCTTAAAATTCAAATAAACACAAATGGTGCTCAAATCATGCGGTGAAAAACGATAAACTATAAAAACATTATTTTGAGTACGTGGTCAAGACATTTACAGGTTTATAATGGAATGGTCTTACCAGATCCTGAAGTACATATACCGATTTTTGTCTGCCCAGTGTTTGTCCTTCACTGTCAAGACGAGACACATAGAAAACAGCAGGGTCTGTATCACTGAGGTATATCTTCTGGGGACATAATCCTAAATAACCCTACCATGTAAACCCTGAAATTGGTTGGGATGAGGGCTATTAGTCCCTACCTAGCAGTAATACAGAGCACCCGCCCCGATAGGGGCGACCCCGTCAGGAACCTGTCCCTTTAAGGGGCCTATTCCCTAAAAATATCCCTCTCTCATGTCCCGACATGACATGTTTTCATTCCATTTGGGGACTCATCAGGGGATATGTAAGTAGAGAGTCAACGCTCAGAAGTGTAATGGGAGAAGTTACCTAAGTGGATGTTCGTGGAGACCCTAAGTTTTGTCTTCTGGGACTGCTAGAAGTGGATGAGGGGGATACTAACTTATCTACACTCACCTAAAGAATTATTAGGAACACCATACTAATACGGTGTTGGACCCCCTTTTGCCTTCAGAACTGTCTTAATTCTACGTGGCATTAATTCCACAAGGTGCTGATAGCATTCTTTAGAAATGTTGGCCCATATTGATAGGATAGCATCTTGCAGTTGATGGAGATTTGAGGGATGCACATCCAGGGCACGAAACTCCCGTTCCACCACATCCCAAAGATGCTCTATTGGGTTGAGATCTGGTGACTGTGGGGGCCATTTTAGTACAGTGAACTCATTGTCATGTTCAAGAAACCAATTTGAAATGATTCGAGCTCTGTGACATGGTGCATTATCCTGCTGGAAGTAGCCATCAGAGGATGGATACATGTTCTCATTCTGTTTACGCCAAATTCGGACTCTACCATTTGAATGTCTCAACAGAAATCGAGACTAATCAGACCAGGCAACATTTTTCCAGTCTTCAACAGTCCAATTTTGGTGGGCTCGTGCAAATTGTAGCCTCTTTTTCCTATTTGTAGTGGAGATGAGTGGTACCCGGTGGGGTCTTCTGCTGTTGTAGCCCATCCGCCTCAAGGTTGTGTGTGTTGTGGCTTCACAAATGCTTTGCTGCATACCTCGGTTGTAACGAGTGGTTATTTCAGTTAATGTTGCTCTTCTATCAGCTTGAATCAGTCAGCCCATTCTCCTCTGACATCTAGCATCCACAAGGCATTTTTACCCAAAGGACTGCTGCATACTGGATGTTTTTCCCTTTTCACACCATTCTTTGTAAACCCTAAAAATGGTTGTGCGTGAAAATCCCAGTAACTGAGCAGATTGTGAAATACTCAGACCGGCCCGTCTGGCACCAACAACCATGCCACGCTCAAAATTGCTTAAATCACCTTTCTTTCCCATTCTGACATTCCGTTTGGAGTTCAGGAGATTGTCTTGACCAGGACAACCCCCCCTAAATGCATTGAAGCAACTGCCATGTGATTGGTTGACTAGATAATTGCATTAATGAGAAATAGAACAGGTGTTCCTAATAATTCTTTAGGTGAGTGTATATGTATGCAGAGAATGCTGTTCCAGGCCCGAATAGTAATAGCTAAACACTGGACCAATCATGACCCGCCCACCTCTCAGGAATACCTTAATAGAATGAACACCATCCTAAGATATGAAAGGGGAATATACTTGAAAAGGAAGTGTCCCAATAAGTTTCTATCTATTTGGCAGGGATGGTTAAGTGCTCCGGGTCTTGTGCCAGGGACCCTCGCTGCGGAATGCATAAGAGACCAAATTTCTGGGACTGGGGGACTGTGACTGCGGTAGGTTGGCTTGGTATAGTGGGAACGCTGGGCATTATGGCTGCGCACTAGTGTTTCGCAATGGACAGTGCTGCAACACCGAAGAGATACTGCTTTTGTAGGGCTCGGTCGTCTCACAGGTTTGAAATGCTTGAGGGTGTTGGGAGGTGGGGGGGAGTTTGGTTTAACGATCGGGTTTTATTATGATGTGTGTACGCCCTGGATACATTGTGATTAATGTGTACTCCTTGGAAATAATAAGCTGACGCAACAACATTGTATTTATATTTAAAAAAGGGCACAAATTTATTTTATTATACATGCCATTGTATGTTGAATTATACACTATGTGCATATGTTGTACACTGTGTTTTACTCTTTCATTAAAAACTATCTTGATTTAAAAAAAGAAGTGTAATGGAGATGTCAGATGAACCGGCAACTCCTATGATGGTCTCCAGAGAAAACAGTGGTCTGTATCTGGACTGGTTGGGGAAGTGTCCCCACAGAAACCCACGTCTCACCGCCTGTAAAGTCACACGGAGGGAGCGTTGTGACTTTACAGGCGGGGAGACGTGGGAGTTGCCTATTCATCTGACATCTCCATAACACTTGGGGTCCGCAATGCACGGGCACGACCGTGGGTCAGCCGCATGCGGATATCAGACCCATTCACTTGAATGGGATCCGCATCCGACAGCCCGCACCACAAAAAAGTAGTGCATGCACAACTTTTTTGCGGTGCGGCGGCACGGCCAGAAACACCACGGAAGTACTCTGTAGTGCTTCCGTGGGGTTCTGTTCCGCATCTCCGTGATTTTGGTCCCAGTAAAGTGATTGGATCCGCGATCCGTGGTGCGGGGTGCACACGGCTGATGCCTGTGTATTGCACACCCCCTGTATGCGGCACGCAATACGGCCACGGCCGGGCAACGGTCGTGTGCATGAGCCCTAATTGTATGGCCACACGTTCAGGTTTTTTGAAGCCACCATCAGCTGTGGATTAGAAATGAGAGAATCAATTCATCTTATTAGCAGCAGTTCTTCACCTGTCCCCATGGGCTTGACAATCTTCTGTCAATCTTCCGCCTTGTCGCTGCTTAGTGTAGCGGTGCCAGCTTAGAAGCACTCATTCAGTCCTGCAAGCACTTTTGGGTAGTGGCACCTGAGCAGTCTCTGTACCCGCAGCCGAATCAGTGCTTGCTTGCTTACGCCTCTACACTGAGCAGAGACAAGGCAGAAGATTGACAGGGCTGGGCTAGATGTCTGGCCCTGTCAATCTCAGCGTCAGGTGAAGAGGACAAATACTTCTTCACAACTTCACCTTTTTTAAATCCACTCCTGGTTTTGACTTCAAAAACTGCATAAAAAAACCCTGAATGTGTGGCAGCACCCTGAGGAGTTTCTTTTAATTTGTGCTTTTTTTATTATTATTTTACTCACTTATATAGCGGTGACATATTCTGCAGTGCTGTACAGACATTATCACTGCTCCCCAGTGGAGCTCACAATCTAGGTTTCCTATCAGTATGTCTTTGGAGCGTGGGAGGACAGGGCTCTTGATGCTTTTTATTTTCCCTACTAAAACAGGAATAGTCTTCTTCCGTCATCTTGTTTCACTCGGTCAGTAGTATGTGCTGTTGCTTCCTTCCTCTTGTGTAACAGGCGAGAATTTGTCTGTTCTGGGCAACGGCAACCTTGTATAGTTCTAATAGTTCATCACATAAAGCGTATGAGAGCTGCCTGCAGGGTTTGTTGAGATGAACCAACAATAATTTTTAAGTACAAATGTAAAAGATCCTTATGTACTAAAGAAGCCCACTCTTTATTTTGTGGCTTTTCCCACTATTTCACCCGCTGCAGTTTGATGGAGAATATACATATTTTGCATGTAATAGCTTTAGTTAATTATTTGAAATCTCCTGTAATCTTTCTTTCTGTACAGCCACTTGAATTAGACAGTGGGTATATTGACTATAAAATCTTCCCTGTTACCTGCCCTCTATGCATTTGACATACTGGTGCTTGCTCTTTACTGCAGAACGCCAGGAACAAAGTCACTGTCACCTGTCCCAATGTCAGTGGTTTGTATGTAGCTTTCTGACCTCCAATGTGGACATGAGGCAGGCAAATTCTGGACATGAGATATAAGACTTCAGCCACTGCTGTACCTGGTGCTACTTTACATGCATTGCCGCGTGGACTGCAATGATTCTTCCTAGGCCGATATGACACTTCCCTCACAAATTACAGGGGTTTTCCAAGTGTTTTTTTTTTTACTGATGACCTATACTCTGGATAGGTCATCAGTATCTGACCAGTGAGAGTCTGACACCCGTGACGCCTGCCGATCAGCTGTAGTAGCACCATGGCCTTCTCCAGCTTTTCCTAGGCCATGTGACGTCGCGTTCATCGGTCATATGGCCTAAGCGCAGCTCAGCCCCTTAGAAGTGAATGGGACTGGGCTGTGATATCAAGCACAGCTGCTATACAATGTACGGCGCTGTGCTTGGTGAGCTCAGAGAGGGCCGCGGCGCTCACAGGGGTGCTGGTGCCTTCTCAAGCAGCTGATCGGCATTGGTCCACCACCAATCAGATACTGATGACCTATCCAGAGGATTGGTCATCAGTAAGAAACCATTTTAACTTACATTGTTGGATTACATATCATATTGAAAGAAAATCAGGCTATCTGCAATAGTCTCACTTTCCTACGCCACATACTTACCCAGTAATTGACAGGAAGAATGTGAACCATGAATGCAGATGGAGATTACCTTCCAACCGTCCAATTTTTTCACCCATTTAGAGCTCCATTAGAGTAATCCCATAAACAATAGTGGACTGCTGTGGTCCCGGACATCCCCTCTCTTTTTGTGAGAGCAGTAAGCTGTAGGACTGGTATTTCTGGTGCACTCTTTCTCCTCACACAGTTTTCTGCCCAAGTACTATAGAAACATTTTCAAATCTGCACCGTGCTGTATTCTGCTGAGGAAAGTTAGATTTCAGCCTGAATTTCACCGCTGCCATTACAAAGGATGAAATCCATAGATGAATCAAAATCTGAGACCTGATCCACTGATCCTGTGTATTTGCTCCAGATTTTTGCTCCCTGTGTGGACATAACTTGTAAATATTAAAGGGAACCTGTCACCTCTATTATGTTGCCTTACTGAGGGCAGCATAGTATAGTGAGAAACCCACTGAATTCAGTGGACTGTCACTTCTGAGCTAGTATTAAGTACTCTTTTATAGTATTGACAAGGCGAACCTCGCAGCGCCCGCCAGCACCGTGACAGAGATGAGTCTGATGAGACTCGAGACCTCACCCTCCCCGCTTGCTGCCCATGTTACAGGAGACGAGGAAGGGGGAGATCACGAGTCTCAATGGACTCTTACCTCATCTCAGTACTGTAAAAGTACTGAATTCTAGCCCAGAAGTGACAGCCCTCTGAATTCAGCGGGTCTATGGCTATGCTATGCTGCCGCAGCGAAGCAGCATAGTAAACGTGACCGGTTCACTTTAAAATTTTGCCTGCATTCAAATGGCCTAAGTTTTTAATGTCATATTTTAAACAAGTACAGCATATAGGAACCCTTGAAAATATTGGTATTATGTCATAGCTGTGTTGTGGGCATGTACACATAGGGGGACATTTATAAAAACAAGTGTAAAGGAAAACTGGCATAGTTGCCCATAGCAATTCCACCTTTCATTCTCTTAAGAAGCTCTGAAAAATGAAATTTGGAATCTAATTGGTTGCTATGGGCAACTAAATCAGTTTTCCTTTACACCAGTTTTGACTAAATTCCCCTTATAGTCCTGATAAGACTTCCTCTTGGAGGCAACACGGACGTTACATGGATGTCATCCGTGTTTTGCGGACCCCAAAAGACATACAGTTGTGTTAATGCCCTCTTATTCAGACTTCTTCAATAATATGCAGTATTTGAATTATTGACTGATTGAAGTTCTCTCTTTCTATGTTTTCCAGGTAGGGTAATAGTAGCAACCAGTAACGGGGTGTATGTTTTAATACCCTTGCCTTTGGAAAAGCAGATACAAGACCTTTTATCAAACCAGAGAGTCGAAGAAGCTCTTGTACTTGCCAAAGGTGCACGGCATAATATTCCAAAGGAGAAATTTCAGGTATGCAAAATATAGTTACATTGGTTTTATTGCATAAAAGGAATCACAAATTGACAATATTTTAGGCATTTCTCCATTATGATAGACCATCAATATCAGATTGGTGGGGGTCTGACTTTCGGCAGCCCACGATCTGAAGGGGGCACAGGGCGGGGTATTGTAGCTTCATCTTGTACTGTTGCTCCAAAGTAAACAGGTAGATAAAAGAAAGTAAACAATGAAGAGGCCGCGGTAGTCACACGAGCACCGCACCCCACTTCCAATGGAGGGAGAATCAGACCACCACCGATAAGATATTGATGGCCTATTTTAAAGAGGTTTTCTGGGCTTTTTCTATTGATGACCTATTGTCAGGATAGGTCATCAATATTAGATCGGTGGGGGTGCCTGGTGTCGGATCCCCGCCGATCTGATCAGCTGTATGAGGAGACTTGTGCTGTTTCCCTTCTCTCTTCCTGCTTGCTGCTGTATGTCTATGGCAAAGCTTAAGCGGACAGGAAGAGATAAAGGAGGCGGTACGTGCGCACTGCGCGCGCCATCTCCTCATACAACTGATCGGCGGGGGTGCCGGGTATTGTGAGGATAGGTCATCAATAGAAAAAGCCCAGAAACCCCTTTAAGGATAGGCAGTCCATGTTCTGAGCCCAGAAAACCCCTCTAGTAATCTGGGTATTATTACCAATATGTTGTTAAATACAAAAAATATAAAAAATGTTATAGCTCACCACAACCCTGTGCCTTGATGTCACATTGGAGCGGTGCTCGGCTTCTCCGTCCCGGCTTTTGGGTAAACCACTTGCACATAACACTCTTCTCCATAAAAAGTGATGCTTTATTAATTTCAAGTTAAAAACATGTTTCACAACTGCATAATTGGTTCAATAAAACAACCTACGCGTTTCGGATAGCACCCACTGTATCCTTACTTATGGTCTGAGTAGTGTTTTCATTCCCATTAAAACATTTAGTAATCGTTGCTGGGATCTCAGTGAAGAAGTCCGCTCAGTAGATTTCCTCATTCTTGTAAATTCAGCTTTTTATGTTAATGTGCAGAACTCCATGTGAAATTAAAAGTCCAGCGGACTAGTCCGGCCTCCTGTTACATGTCGTTTGGCCATGGTTTATCAAGTAGCTTTACCACTTCTTGGGAAGGCTAAGATTATACAGGTTTCAATATAATCTCCTAATACTAATGTTTTCTGTGTGTTCCTTTACTGAGTTTGATGTCTCCGTGATGCGGCTGCTGTCAGTACTGTCAGGTTGACCATACCGGGCACGTTGCCTGTCAGCTGTAAGAATCAGGCTTCGATGACACTGTCACTCATACTGGCAAACTGGACTTCATCTACAGTGAAATGAAGTGTTCCACATGGGCTCATCATGGGGATGGCTGACGATCAGAGAGGCTCCTGTCACACAGTTATGATGACAGCTCAGCGTCCCTGGCTCTATACCTGTGTCTAGGGGGAAGATGACTCACCTGAGATGGTACTGGCTGTAGCTAACAATGTGATGCAGTACTGAGGCATCATGGTGATGGCATAGCATGAAGGAAGAGAAAGTAGGGGGACCTCAAAGATTCAGGATGATGTCTGATCAGAAGTAGATAGGAGGCTGAAATCCAAGGAGGTGAATACAATACACATACAAGAAGCCCAGAGCTCTACAGACAATCAGGTGGAGATGCAATGATGGAAAAAGATGAGTGTTGAGCTTGCTGGTGGGTGCAGTCACTGGTTGTCTCACTAATAAAGTATTTTTGTCTTGAGGAACACTCTCTTATCATATGTGAAGGTAAAATGAAGCACTGTATGGAGTCAATTCATTTCAATGGATGTCGGAAGTCTTTAGGAACTGAGAGCCACACTTGATATGGCTCACAGCTTCAGTCAATAGAAAGAGGTGCCAATCAGGGGAACCACCGCCAGCTTAACCTGCCCAAAGAAAGTAAAATTGAAAGCGGCTATAGAGAGAGATCTTTATAAAGAAGTCCATTATAACCTACTGGCCATATTTCTGTACATTGTGACATCATGTCTGATATTGTTGCCAAGACCACGGTAAAGCCAAGGTTTCTTGAATAAGGGAATATATATAGAAGTTGAGGTTAAAAACCGTGTCTGTTTTGCTGTGGTTTTACAGTGCAGTACTTGACTGCACTTATTTTTACAGGTGAAAGGTAAAATACATGTGTTTCCCCTGTAAGAACTGCCCAGTCAATTACCACATCAAGGAACTGTGGCAAAGCTGCAGTTTTCAGATGCAGATTTTTTTAGGTGGTTATCTACCAGTCCTCCACAACATCTGAATACATCCTAAGGTTAAAGATTCTTTATGTTCAGGCAGCACCTGATATCTGCATTGGTGGACCTGTGTGCTGTTCAGCCGGCAGCCTGAATCGCGTCATTTGTATGCGTTTCTCCTTTAATTATTCCATTCAGTTATGGTTATTACTAAAAGGCCAGCAAAAAAATAAGTGAGTGCACAGCTACATATTGTGATATTCTGAAAGGGTTACGTGTCAGCCCACGTAGCATACCGTCAATCTTCTTGGTTTTACAAGCTCAATAAGCAGTGTTTGTTTTTCCATAGGTTATGTATAGAAGAATCCTGCAACAGGCTGGGTTTATACAGTTTGCTCAGCTTCAGTTTTTAGAAGCAAAAGAATTATTCAGGTAAAGAATACCCTTAATTGGTCTGAATCTTATGTCTGTACCAAAGATAATTAAAGTGTAGCTGTTATTTCATACTTTTATTGAATTTGAATTTATTTTTTATTAGAAAACACCCTGTAAAGTGTATTCTTAGCAACACTACTGAATGCTGAAGACAGCTATGTGTAACCTACAGAGGCAGGCTCCTCAGCCTGCCTGTTATCTCCCTTCCTACATGTGACCTACCATATTTCTGACCTGTCTCTGTCTGTCAGCATTTGAAAGCAGATGATCCTGGCACTCGCTTTCTTCAATATGCTTTTATTATCACAACATCAGATGTTAAATAGCACATGTTTCGGCCTGTCCAGAGCCCTCGTCAACTAGCTATTTAGTATGAGGGATATATTGTATATATTTTCTGCTTTTAAGCTGTTACTAGAGGGGTTCAAACTCACAACCTTTTGCTTCAGAGAAGGAAGCCTTACTAGTTGTGATACCAAGCACACTGTTGTCTATGGGAAAAGGAAAAAGGACATTTTAGTTAGAAAAGTTCCATTAGCTGGTCATAGTGTGCACTGTAGTACACTGGTAAGGCATCTGTCTTCCACGCAAAACTCATAAGTTCAAGTCCTGTGGTAGCAGCAAAAGACTGATTTATTTAGTAATCACACAAATCTAATGCAGGAAAATAAATTATATATATGTCTATATACGCGTGTGTGTGTATGTATGTATATGTGTATATATATATATATATATATATATATATATATATACATACACACACACAGATTGTACAGGAAAACTAGTAAAGGTTTTTAGAGAAATTCCACTTATTTACAGCTGTCAAGCCTGTGGCTCAGCTATCAAGGCACATTCGTATATGTGAGGGGGGAAACTTTTCTAGATGGGTGGTGACCATGGCGGCCATTTTGAAGTCGGCCATTTTGAATCCAACTTTTGTTTTTTCAATAGGAAGAGGGTCATGTGACACATCAAACTTATTGGGAATTTCACAAGAAAAACAATAGTGTGCTTGGTTTTAACGTAACTTTATTCTTTCATGAGTTATTTACAAGTTTCTCTTTGTTTACATTGACATGTCGCCGAGGTTAACACGTGAGGAGCGGACAGAAATTGTGTTGATGTCTGGTGAATGCAGTAACCGGGTCATTGCAGCAGATTTCAATGCAAGACACCCTACGAGACCACCCATCTCCCATGCTACAGTTAACAAACTGCTTGCTAAGTTTCGTGAAACTGGTTCAGTGTTGGATTTGCCAAAATGTGGATGCATGAAATCTGTCTCTAATGAAGAAACATCAGTGGCTGTCCTAGCTTCATTCAGCAAGAGCCCACAGCGTAGCACTCGCCGCATGTCACAAAGCAAGGGTTAACAGCCAAACAAGACTGTATCTTTATTGCCCTGACTCTGCCGTTTACAGAAACACCCAATATGTGGCCGTACACTACTGTACAGCCACACAGCGGGGCGTAGAGTGAAAGGTGCGCCGTTTGGTTTTTGGAAGGCAGATTTTTATGGACCGGTTTATTTACACCGTGTCCTGTTTCAACCCCCCTGATGCACCCCTGGAGTAGAAACTCCCTAAAAGTGACCCCATCTAAGAAACTACACCCCTCAAGGTATTCAAAACTGATTTTACATACGTCGTTAACCCTTTAGGTGTTGCTCAAGAGTTATTGGGGGGGGGGGGGCAAGCGGCAGCACACCTGGGGGGTCTAGGGTCACACAGCTGAACTGGTCCTTAAAAATTGGGTTTTGGAAATTTTCTTAAAAATGTTAAGATTTGCTTCTAAACTTCTAAGCCTTCTAACATCCCAAAAAAAGAAAAATGTCATTTACAAAATGATCCAAACATGAAGTAGACATGGTAAATGTAAAGTAATAACTATTTTAGGAGGTATCACTATCTGTTTTAAAAGCAGAGAAATTTAAATTTTGAAAATTGCAAATTTTTCTAAATTTTTGGGTAAATTTGGTATTTTTTTTATAAATACAAATGAAATATTTTGACTCAAATTTACCACTGTCATGAAGTACAATATGTGACGAAAAAACTATCTCAGAATGGCCTGGATAAATAAAAGCTTTTTAAAGTTATCACCACATAAAGTGACACATGTCAGATTTGCAAAAAATGGCCTGGTCCTTAAGATGAAAAATGGCCGGTTAATTCCCGGAGAACCCTTTTAATAACAAAAATAAACAACAAAAAATAAAGAGAATTGTTGCCAACAAAATGCCTGTACTATTAAAATATAAATGTATTTATTGCTTATTGTGAACTCGATAATGGGAAAAAAACTAACTGCAGATTTACTGTTTTTTTGTTGTTGCTTCATCTGAATAAAAAATTATCAAAAAGTCATATTCCAACATGATATCAATAAAAAATACTAATTGCCCCGCAAAACCCCCCACCTACTTGGCTTGGTCACATTTTCAGCAAATTTGACTCCACCTATAGCATGGGGCCACCTCTACGTTTTCTTACAGGGCCACTTTGAGTTCCCAATCCACCCCTGGTCCTATAGAGCACTTCAATTCATAATTACACGTTTCCAAGAACTATTTTTGAGGAGAATAGTTAAGTCCTACCCCTCAGGTATTGGCCACACTCCATAAGCAATGCCAGAGTGCCCCCATTAATAGTGCCAGTCAGAATGGTATGTTATTTACAGCAAATCTGAAAACTAAATTGTAGTCAATGTAACGTTTACTATGGGGTAAAAGTTTTTAAAGAAAACAAAAGCAAACCAAACTATTCTCACCATCTCCTCACTCCAGGACATCTACATGAGCAGAGAACAAGTGGCAGCTGATATGTCCCACCCTCTGCAGACGATGATCTCCATCGTCTGACAACAGATAGAGGACAGTGTTTCAGTTTGGTGAACATTCAGTGACTGACCACCACTGCTGAGCAGACACGTTTTGCCAACCTTGCAGAGTCCAGCAGATCATCTTCCAAGCATGCGCGAGCCATTTTGACACTACTTATGGATTTGAGTTACTGAAAATGTAAAACATTCCCAGCCTTTTCCATAGCCATTGGAAATGTATGTTATCTTCTTGATATATTTTTGCCTTGTATTGCAGAAGCAGTCATCTCGATATCCGGGAACTCATCTCTCTCTACCCCCTCCTCCTTCCATCTTCCTCTTCATTTATCCGTGCGCACCCTCCGCTACATGAATATGCTGATCTCAATCAGCTGACACGAGGCGACCAGGAAAAAGTTGGAAAGTGCAAACGTTTTCTCATGTCCTACTTAAGTGAAATCCGCAGCACAGAAGTGGCAAATGGGTACCAGGAAGATGTAGATACTGCCTTGCTAAAACTTTATGCTGAAGCAGATCATGAGAGCCTCTTGGATCTACTGGTCTCCGATAATTCCTGTGCGGTGTCAGACAGCGCAGCCTGGTTGGAGAAGCACAAAAAGTAAGTGGTCTGTAGATGGCCTTTAGTGATTTCAACTATTCTGTGCTTCAGAAATTACATTTAGGAACGTTTTTCCATTGTACTGCTACGATGCTAACAAAGAGCTATAACAAACAGACTGCAGCCCCCATGTGGCTTCACAGTGAGTTTACCCCTCCCCTGTCCCCCCAGTACCCCTGTGTCCCTTTCCCTTTAAACCCACTAATCACACCTTTCCAAAAATGCATGCTGTCACAGGTTTTAGACATGCTTTCGTTGAACGGCAACTCTATATACGGCCCTATTGAAGCAGCAGATTGAGCTACTGACCTTTATATGGGGCTCTTTACTAGGAATCGACCGATTATCCGTTTTACCGATATTATCGGCTGATATTCAGGATTTTCAATGTTATGGGCATCTATTTTGCCGATAACGAATCTGGAACAAGGATTGCGCTGCTGTCAGCGCTTTCCGTGTTCCCTCAGCAGCACAGGGGAGAAGAAAGCAGTCTCTCCCTCACCCCCTGTGCCGCTGCTGCCACTAATCAGAGGAGAAGAGGAGGGGAGGGGCTGTGGCCACTGCGCCACCAATGATGTTGACTCACTCATTCATTCAACAGGAGGCGGGAGCTGGCTGCAGAAACACATAGCCGGCTCCCGACCTCTATGACAGGTAGCTGCGATCTGCGGTAGTGGGGTTAACTGCCGCGGATCGCAGCTACCGCTCATAGAGGTCGGGTGCGGCTATATGATTTTGCAGCCAGCACTTGCCTCCTGTATATGAATTAATGGGCGAGTTATCTTCATTGGTGGCGCAGTGCGCCCCACCCCAACCCAGCCCCAGTATTAAAGACATTGGTGGCGCAGTGTGCCCCCACCCCAGTATTAAAAACATTGGTGGTGCAGTGCGCCCCCCCCACCCAAGCCCCCCAGTATTAATCATTGGTGGCAGTGGGCACAGGGTCCCCTCTCCTCTCCTCATTAGTGGTGCAGTGGCAGCTTCTGATCGGAGCTCCAGCAGTGTAAGCCTGGGGCTCCGATCGGTTACCATGGCAGCCAGGACGCTACTGAAGCCATAGTCAGCTCCATGCTGCTGTGTGCACAAAGCACAGAGCAGCAGGGAGAGTGTGAAGTCCTATTCACCCTCATAGAGATCTATCAGGGTGAATAGGACAAGGGTTCTAGCCCCTAAGGGGGCTAAAAGTTAGTAAAATAAAAACACAAACACCAAAATATTAAGTATAAATGAAAAAGAAAGATTTACAAAAAAAAGCTAAACGTTAACAATAAACATGTTCATTTTCAGCAGATTTGTGTAGGAATTTTTTGTTTTTTCAAAAATGAAAATGCGCAGAATATCGGTATAAATTATCGGCTATCGGCCTGACGTCGTTGCTTTGCTTTGAACCAGCAGGATTAACGATCTGCATCTAACCAGGTCTTGTTTGACAGCTGTGATGATGGGAGATGAGGACATCTCTACTTATAGCTCTGTCTTTTATGCCCTAGACCAGTGGTGGCGAACCTATGGCATGGGTGCCAGAGGCGGCACTCGGAGCCCTCTCTGTGGGCACCCATACCCTGGAAAAAGTCTGTACCAATATTTCTTAGACTTTTTCTGCCATTCTTCAGAGCAGGGCGCACTATGAACAGCACAGGCAGTGCACTGAATGTAGGCAGGTTATTATAGCTAAATGATAAAGTACATGGAAGATATACTATATGGGACTGTAGTATTCAGGTTCCATTGCCATGTTGGCACTTTGTGATAAATAAGTGGGTTTTGGGTTGCAGTGTGGGCACTCTGCCTCTAAAAGGTTCGCCATCAGTGCCTTAGACGCTGTCCCCTGTAATCAGTATTATATGGTTGTTTTGAAATAGTTTGTTGGCATGTTTAATGCCTCTCTCTTGTTGAAAACAATAAAAAATGCATCTAACAGAATGTGTTTTTCTTTGCTTTAGATATTTTGCACTTGGTTTACTGTATCACTACAACAAGCAAGATGCTGCTGCCGTGCAGGTAATTCAGTCAGCTGGCCACCTTTTTATATTTTGCATTTGAATGAAAGCGCATCCACCAGCAGGATCAACCCTATAAAACACTAAGTAATTGGTAGGGTTGACCCTGCTGAATGAAACGATACCTTATTTATGTTTCTTTATTGTGCTGATCATGAATATGTAAATTAAGTCTTTGGTGTGGATCCAAGCCCTTCAAAGCACCAGAGCTCCTATGCTCTGCACTAAGAGCCACTCCCCTTGTCCCCTTGATTGACAGGGCCAGGTATTTTGCCTGGCTCTGTAATCTTGCACCTGTGTCCTAGCGAGATGCCTGTCCCTGTCAATCATTAGATGGGGGAGAGGTCTAAAGACCTAATTTACATATTAATAAAAGGTTATTTCTCTCAGGAAAGGCACAACAGAGGAACATAAATGAGGTATCTACGGAGCAGGATTAACCCAATCAGGTAATCATTAATTGGGTTCATTTACCCAAATTTCCTTTTTTAGAACACCGTGTACTACAGTATAAATTGTGCAGTATATGCGTTCAGAAGCATGACTGACCATTTCCTGCTCACCCTCAATGACTTGATTTTACTTGATTCCTATATAGTATATGGTAGTTGAAGTTGGCGGTTATCAGACATTTCCAAAGTGATACACAGCAACTAGTGCTATATGTGAATCTCAGCTCCGTCCTACTGTAAAATGTATGGTCTCCGCAGAAGTCTTTCCGAAGTTTCAGCAAATATTGCGAGACTTACTTCTTCTCGCCTCTGTCATGTGTCACTTCATCTATTTGCATACATTGTATCAAACACGAAGCTGAACTCGGCTTAGTATTTTGATACAGTAATTTATGGGAATAAACAAAGCCTCGCAATATTTGCTGAAACTTCGGAACGACCTCCGCGAAGGCCATACATTTTACAGTAGGACGGAGCCCATATTCTTAACAAAGTGTATAAAAGAATCGGGTTTAAATACAGCAATCCGAACCCAATTCGCTCAACCCTAACGGCAACAAAATTTGCTGACCATAGTTGAGAATTGGACATGGATTAGGCCTCATGCACATGACCATATGTATTTTGCAAAATAGGGATCAGCCAAATATGTATGACCTCCATGTTGTATCTTTTTTTTTTTTTTTGTCAGCATTTTGCCACCAAGATTAGGACATCTTCTAAACTTCTCCAAACCGACATACACCTGCGGAAAGCAAATCATCCTTGTGCTTCTTGCATCTGTATTTCCGTTCTGCAAGAATAAGATATCCTATACTTGACCGCAAAATGCGGACCATGGACCCATTGAAATCAGTGGGTCCACAAAAAATGGATGCAACACGGATGTCATCTATATTTTGCAGAGCCGCATTTTGCTGTCATGTGCATTAGGCCTTAACTGCCATTCCCACGTACCTGTGATTGACTCTAATTTAACATATTTGATTATTTAACGCACAGTCTTTACAAAGAGTTTGGGATAAGAAATCTTTGTTTTTCCCCTTCTTTCAGGTTTGGGTAAGAATTGTGGATGGTGAGGTTGAAGACCACACTCGGCCAGACCTCTTTGAGTATATAGTGGACTTCCTGACGTTCTCCAAAGACCAGCTACTGGTGTGGCAATATGCAGACTGGGTTTTGCAGAAAAGTGAGCAGGTTTGTGGTTCTTGGCTTGGATTAAGGCAGCTTTTTCTGTATGGGCATAAACTTCTAGGATTGCTAGCACATAATACTGTCTGTGTGGTCTAGTTGTAATGATAAGAGCACTGTGGCTCCATAGCTTCCTATCACCTATGGGTTGATTTACATTTTTGGAGTTTTTTTGATAATCAAGGCAAAACTGTCACATTTTTGTAAAATAAATGGCAGTTTTGTTGCGATTATGAAAATCCACAAAAATCTCCTCACGTAGAGCTGAACACATAATCTGCATTCACTAAAGTTGCAGACTGGTAAAATCATGACCGAAAGGGAACTATGAAATCCATAATAAAGTAACATGTTTTCCTGTTTTGTACACAAAATGGATATGTTTTATTTACCGAAAAAGTAGACTCCAACAGTGTCTTATCCTAACAGTATCTTTATAGGTATTAGAAATAGAAAAGCAGTTTTCTGAGATATTTTTACTGGTCCTCAGTATCTGATCAGTGGGGTTCCGACACCCAGCACTGGTGCTCACAGTAGCGCCACAGCCTTCTCGCAGCTTATCTTCGGCCATGTGACGTCATGTTCATCTGTCGCACGGCCTAGGTGCAGCTCAGCACTATTGAGTTGTGATACCAACCACAGCCGCTAATGGAAAGCACTGTGCTTGGTTAGCAGGGAGAAGGTGCCTTCTCAAACAGCTGATCGGCGGTGGTCTTTGGTGTTGGATCCCACCGATCAGGTACTGATGACCTATACAGAGGATAGGTCATCAGTATAAAAAAAAATCTTGGAAAACCCTTTTATATAAATATTATTCATGATGTCTCCAGTTTTTATTTCCTATGTGCAGTATTACTCTTCATTACATCTTCATTTTCCATCTTTCAGGTTGGAGTTCAGATCTTTACGAAACGGTCATTAGAGGAACAGTTGCAAAATGGCTTCTGTCCAGATAAGATTGTCGATCATCTCTGCAAGTACCGCAAGGCTTTACTTATCTACCTGGAACATTTAGTCAAAGAAAAGAACATTCAGGTAAGGACCTTATGAAATACACGCAAGCCGCAAATACTGTGACACAAGCTTTATCTACGACCCTTGCGTACTTCTACTACCATTCCGAAATCTCTAGTATTGTACAGCGTGTCACTTTCTTCCTGATAAAGTGGTTACACCATGATTAATTTAAACAAATTAAAATCAGACATCATATAGTACACGGCAATCTAAAAAAAGCTAGACCCAGTCATGTACCTCACATGGATCCAGAGACCTCCACATTCACTACTCCAATTACTCTGCTCAGGGGTCATGTCCTTTCCGATGCAGCTCTCTCCCTATACCTAGGCTGGTGGCAGCTGAGCATGTACAACCACTTCAGCAATATGAGTGAGGTGGACAGAGAAATAAGGGCCAACAGCAGGAGGCGTTATGCAGATCGATTTTATTGAATAACTCAGTAGGTCTACAAGATTTGAAATGACTACAAAACTATTCTGAACAAGATGCTGGTTTGAAAAATGTAGAATATTTTTCGATGGACAGCCCCTCTAAGGTTCTGTTCACATTTTACTTGTGGCTGTCATTTATATCGGAAGCTACCATGTGTTCCTGAATCCATCCACCGGATTATAATGGGGACTGGTGGGAGCGTGCGTGCACAGCTGATTCTTTCAAATTTGACATTTGCAATAAAGGCCTCTGCCGTGAGTGTGAGCGTAGCATAAAGCTAGGCTTACACCATGTTGTCACCATACAGTTAAGGCCAAAAAAATGTATACTGCAAAAACAGAATGCAAACAGGAGACAAATACTGGTTTATTAACCATCTGTTGGAGCTAGAAAATACAAAAAACGGAGCAGGCGGTCAGGTGCTGGTGTGTGATGTCACCAGCGTTCCCTGCCCAGTCCATTCACATTTCTCCATACTGAAGTTCTGGAAAGGTCCGTACTATTGTTCCCTGAGTCACATACCTTTTTCTGTGGCTTATATGTTTAATAGTCTGTCATTATGCTGCTGTTTCTCTGCACAGAAAGAAAAATACCACACACACCTAGCTGTGCTGTATCTTGAAGAAATCCTGCGTCTGAAGTCTGTGGAGTCTTCAGACCCGACTGAGCTAGAAGATCTGCGTCAAAGGTTTCAGAAACTGTTACAGCAGTCAGATTTGTATCGGGTTCTCTTGCTGATCGGTGAGTGCGTGACGCATTGTCAGGAGGCATTGCACAGCATGTCAGAGTAGTGGGCATTGCTCTTCCCACCAAGCTGGATGTAGATCCCCTGTGTACTGTCTCAAGTCTACCGTATAGTATAGTATGATTTTACAATAAACTGCTAAATAACTGTCCAGTGGCAGTGATCACCAATGTTGGGGGTGACTGGGTGACTGGTAATGATGGCCTGCTGTAAGGCCAATAGATTTGTAAAGATGGCCTGCTGCCATCTTTACCCTGTCACTGTGTTATTAGATGCAGTGACAGTTTGCTGTGTCAGAAAGGGGTTAACCCTTAATGCAAAATGAGGTACATGTACGTCATTTGCATGCCAGGTATGTATGGAGCAGGTTCACGAACTGAGCACACTACATACACGGTGACTGTTGGCTGTATAATAACTCATTTTCCAGTCCGTAGCAACTGCGGCTTCTGAGTAGTTAGACAAACGGAAAGGGCTCCCTCTGTCCTCATGGTCAAGTCACGTAAAGGGACTAAAAGTAAAAGTATAAAAAAAAAAATCTAATAAAAATAGAATTAATTCAAATCACCCAATTGTACACATAAAAATAAACATAAATAGTACTGCAGTGTACACAAATGTCCGCTGTTAAAATACAAAAGGTAAATGCCAGAAGAGAAAAAGATAAAAAAAATGCCCGAATAACAGTTTTTTGATCAATTTATCTACCCACCCCCCCAAAAAAAGAAAAAAATAGAATAAAGAGTGAGGGAAAAGTCTTATGTACTCCTAGATGTTACCAATAGAAACTACAGCTCGCCCTACAAAAACCAGGCCTTCGCACAGCTGTGTAGACCGAAATATGAAAAGTTATGGGTGTTAGTTTTTAAAGTACTAGTAGTAAAGCATAAAAACAATATACATTTGGTGTCTGTAATGGGACTGACATGCAGAATGAGGTCGTCATCATTTTTGGGGATGGCTAATGTTGTAAAAACATAAGCCAAATATGAGTGGTGGGATCGCATTTCCTTTTTTTCAGTTTCACTACACAAATACGCATTTTGCGGACCGCACATCGCCGGAACTTAATAGAAAATGCCTAATCTTGTCCGCAATTGCGGACAAGAATAGGACATGTTCTATTTTTTTCGGGAACGGAATTGCGGACCAGGAAGTGCAGGTCCGCAATTCCGGATAGCACATCGTGCTGCACCATAGAAATGAATGGACCCTAAACCTGGCCTGGAGACATTTTAGACCATCAGGACCAGTGTCAGTTTAGCCATTTTTAGCATGTCGTGGTTCAGTGTGTATAACTGTGCTCTTAAATTGTTGGACTTGATTTCTGTATCATGTTTCTATGAACAAAACAGCGTTTTTCTTTTTTTCTTTTCATGCAAATATGTGTTGCTTTTTAGACATATCTAACTTGGGTCACAGGGTTAGTGTTAAGACAATGATTGGTGGTGGTTGGTGTTTATTTTATATGCTTTTGTCTTTATTTGTATCTGATTTCTGCAACTTCAATCCATTTTATAGTACCACTTGTCACTGTTATAGCCGTGGCCCCTGTCTTCTTTCCTGGGTGCACAACAGTTTCTGGCAATCCAGGCACTTGACATTCGGCTGCCTGATTGATTTGGTAGAGAGCTTAAAGGGGTCATCCGGCCTAGGAGCAGACAACCCCAATGGTCCTAACCTGTGCCCCATAAAAGAAAAAATACACTCACCTGTGCGTGGTCCCACTGTGCCCACACCATTATCCAGTTCCCAGCTCCTTCGTGTCCTCATGGGAAGTGTCTAGCTCCCATAA
Organism: Bufo bufo; assembly: GCF_905171765.1. Taxonomy (NCBI): domain Eukaryota; kingdom Metazoa; phylum Chordata; class Amphibia; order Anura; family Bufonidae; genus Bufo; species Bufo bufo. The sequence goes on from NC_053391.1 coordinate 434,372,591, forward strand.
CAGGCCTCAGTGGTCACAGCTGCTTGAACGACACATCAATGATATGAGGTGCCATATTGGGACAGGAAACAACTGGGAATGGCATGGCGGGACCACTGACAGTTTTTCTGTTTGTTTTATGGGGCACAGGTTGTCTGCTCCTAGGCCGGATGACCCATTTACGCCAGAGTCATAAATATACAAGAATGTCAGTTGAAGGACCAGGACCACCTTCCAGAAATTGATAGCAAGTGGTCCTTAATTCAAGTCATCAGCTTACATTGTAAGTGGAGATCCTAATTACATGCATAAGTGATTTATGTTAATGTTGCTGAAGGTGTTGAGAACTTGATATGTGACACAGAATAGTGATCATGGCCTGAAATATTTTATAGCTAGGAGCACTATATGAGGTATAATATAAGATAGACTGTCCCTTTAAACAATCATGTAGCATTTTGACATTACAGAAAGGCTGGCCATACACATAAGACTTTTCAGTCTGCTGTGTATAAGGGAAGCATTACTATCTTTTGACGTATACTATATGAAAGGAGCATGGAGATGTATTGTAACATACTTGGTACTTTCTTCCTCCAAAAATATATGGCGTATGGCAGTGGCCTATCTCCCGAACACTGAAAATATATATGCATACAGCCAACAACTAGTACGTGGCCAACTTAGATCTGTACTTGTACATATTTATTTGAATTGTTTTATCTTTCAGATAAAATCAAAGGCACCGATATGCACATGGAGCGGGCAATATTACATGGGAAGCTGGAGGAACACGACCAGGCTTTAAATATCTTAGTTCTTCATTTGAAAGACTTTGCTGCAGCTGAGAGCTATTGTATGTGGAACTCACAAGGCAGGGATGCTTCTTATCGCAAAAGACTCTTCCTGCTCCTCCTTTCCTCCTACCTCACACCATCCACGCCTGACAATTCACTGACCGTGGCCGCCGTAGACTTGTTAAATAACCACCCTACAGAGTTTGATGCATCCAGTGTGTTGCGTCTATTACCAGAAAACTGGTCAGTGCAGCTTCTTTCCCCATTTCTAGCTGGGGCCATGAGGGAGCATGTTCATGCATTAAGAACGTCCCAGATAGCACTAGGACTGGCAAAAGCGGAGAATATAATTTATAAGAAAGAGAAGGTAGGTAGTATTTTTCAATTACTTATGTTTTTATTCTAAATGCAATTCACATGCTATTAATAAATATTCTCTTGGGTTTCTGGGATATTCCAGAATATTGATGGCCTATCCATAGGATAGAGCATCAATATCAGATTGATGTGGGTCTGACTCTTTGACCTCCACAGTCACCTATTGGAGGGACCATAGTATTCATGTGCAACAGCCCACTGCCAGCGTCCAGGGTATCCCTTGACCCTTAAGAAGTTTCTACAAAATATGTCCCTCTTATAGAGCAAGTAAACGTGATGCCAGTTGCAGTTAAGCAACGAGGACATGGAGTCCCCTTTGTAGATGGTAGTGTTGGTACCCAGGTTAGAATTGCCAGAGTGGTGTAGAGTGGCCTACAATGTCTCTGCAGATGTTGTAAACACGTGTCACGGTGCTCCTACCTGGATATCCTTGGATCCCAGATGTGAAGTCTGAAGCAGTGCAAAAAGGGTAGTTGAACATGGATGATGAATAAGTAGAATAAACTGAGTCCAGACTTGTATGAACGTAGAACACAGCTTTACTTGGCTTAAAACAGTAATCCAGTTTCCAAACTTTATCTTGGTCATCAGCAGGTATTGGCTTAAATGGCAGGCAAACGCTTCTCTGCAACAATCTCAACACTGCTATGCTAGCTGGAGTAAATAGGAACTTCTCCATTTCTCCTGGAACTTAGTTTAGCTGTAGTCTGTCTCTTACTTTATTTGCAATCCTAGGAACTTTTTGTCCTGGCTTTAAGCACCTCAAGCTCTAGCTTCAGGTTGGATATTAGGCAAAGCCCAGGAGGGGACAAGCAACCATGAAGACTTCAGAGGCAGGGCCTCTGGGTACAGCAGAGCAGAAGAAAGAGCTCTACTGGCCGACACACAACCTCTCCCTGAGGAGGATAGGCTAGACACTGACTTCTAACTAACTAACTCCTCCCTCTCTGGAGAGGGGAATAGAATGGAAGAAGGGTTCCATTCTATATAACATAGCTCTGCACAGATTGCCGCCACCTGCTGGTAAACCAGGGACATTACATATAAACAGTAGTTTAAAAGGAAATATGAATACACACATTGCAGGAAATGACATTTAATATCATAAATGACGCAGGCTGCACCAACCAAGATAGTGGGAGTACAAAGGAGGTGGTAATGCCCACTCTGGGTCATTAGATATGCAAGCACGGTGTCCCCTTTTTAATATTGGTCTGTCTACATGGACACATTTTGTTTAGTAGTGGCGGTGAAGGGTATTGCAGCATTTTCCTGTGCAAACAGCTATTTGACATTGGGTGCCGACATGATAATGGTGGCCTTTCCTGATGATAGGCCATCCTAATCTGAATCTGAATTACCCCTTTAAGATGTTCAATTTAATTTTGTAGATTAACACAATTACATTCTCTTACCTTTTTTCCAGCTCAATATGAGGGATAAGCCAGTAATTCTTTCAGAAAAGAAATTTTGCCATGTGTGCCGGAAGCCATTCCAAGAACCGGTGTTTGTCAGAAGTCCCAATGGGCATATTGTCCATACCCACTGTGCTGCAAGCCAGCGTGTTAACAGCAGCATTGACGGCCATATGTCCAAGCCTAGTAAACGAACTTGAGATAAAATCATTGAGTTGGAGGTACTTGCTCTAACTTCAGATGATAAGATCTCCTGAAAGGTGAACTGTGAAGCATCCATGTGAAGTAATGAAAACGATTTATGAATAATCGTGAAGGCAGAAGTCTGTCAATATCTGACCTGGAATGATGTGGGGTGCAGGGAGATTGTATGGCATATGTAACACAGTTCTTTGAACAATAGTGAACCTCATCAGAATCATTATTGTGAACTTATATGAAGCTTTTTGCATTTTTAAAGGTATTTGCACTGAAGATATTTTGCATATGCTGTGATGGGGTATATAAACCTTTCAAGTCCACCATAGGTTCATTCTTGTGTGGAAAATGACCTATGTAGGCATAAGCAACAATGGTGGAGGATGATTTATTGACATGCTCCATTATGGATGTCATTTTGTATTGTACCGCTTATCTTCCACCAGATGATACCATGATTGCTCAGAACATTCCACAGGAGGCTGTCTGCTGTACCATGAGGCCTTTATGTGTCCATCGGTAGAACATATGTCTTATATCACCTTTTTTGCCTATAAAATTCAAATCAAGACAAGTTATTAAAAGGGTTGTCCTGGCTTTAGATAGTAATATACTATCAAGTGAAGGGGAACTGACCTGAGGAAACCTAGCACTGTAACTACACTGTGGATGGAGCTGTCTGCTTCTGGTGCTGTACACTGTGTTATCTCCAGTGCCAGCGGCTGCTGAGACCAGCTGATCAGCAGTGGTGCAAGGTGCTGGACCCCACCAGTCAGTAATTTATAGGTCACCAATATCTAAAGCTTGGACAACCCATTTGCAGACAAATTCCATATACTACATGATTTATATTTGACATTTGTCTTGTGTTTTACACTTTTGTTAATTGGTTCTTGTCTTCTAAATTTTAATCAGCATAAATTACTTGATGGGGATCATGTCTTTATTTCCTCCAAAATTACACTTGCCCATGTAATAATAAAATAGCATGGTTGATTATGATGAAGTTCCATATTATTATTAATCTGTATTGCTGAGGAAATATAGATTGTGCTTTCAGGAACATTTCTCAATCGATGTATGCATATTGTAATGATAGCGCCTTCTCATATTTTCCTTCTCTTTTCCAAACCATTATAATGTCACTTTCTCCCAATTACATTTATGAGGGTAGGGTTAAAGGGAGTCACCAGCATTTCACTTTTTTAACCCTTCCCACAGCTCCCTAGCATGCTTACAGTTAATAAAAACGTTACCTCTGGCATCAATCCTGGACTTATAGAACCCTCAAAAACGATCTTTATAAGATATGCAAATGAGGGCTCGCAAGTACCCAGGGGCGGTGTTACTCTCTTAGGTGCCCTGTTTGCTCAGCCTTCTCATTGCGTCCCCCCGCCCCTTCCTACCCTCTGCCCTCCCATCCTTTCCCTCTGACCGCCTTTGTACTAACTTGTTATGCTGCCGATATCCTACGCCTGCGCACTCATTCCTTTGGCCGGCGCATGCGCACTGCGATGCCCATTCCTTGTACGGCATCCCAGTAACTATTGCTGATTTTCGCGTCGTTAGCCGGCGCATGCGCAATAGTTACTGTGATGCCGTACAAGGAATGGGCATCGCAGTGCGCATGCGCCGGCCAAAGGAATGACTGCGCAGGCGTAGGATATCGGCAGCATAACAAGTTAGTACAAAGGCGGTCAGAGGGAAAGGATGGGAGGGCAGAGGGTAGGAAGGGGCGGGGGGACGCAATGAGAAGGCTGAGCAAACAGGGCACCTAAGAGAGTAACACCGCCCCTGGGCACTTGCGAGCCCTCATTTGCATATCTTATAAAGATCGTTTTTGAGGGTTCTAGAAGTCCAGGATTGATGCCAGAGGTAACGTTTTTATTAACTGTAAGCATGCTAGGGAGCTGTGGGAAGGGTTAAAAAAGTGAAATGCTGGTGATAGACTCCCTTTAAAGGGGTTCTGCAGTTTTTTAAACTGATGATCTATCCTCTGGATAGATCATCAGCATCTGATCGGCGGGGGTCCAACACCCGGGACTCCTGCCGATCAGCTGTTTGAGAAGGCAGCGACGCTGGCAGTAGCGCCACAGCCTTCTCGCTGTTTACCGTAGGCCCAGTGACGTCACAACTAGTATCAATGGCCTGGGCGCGGCTAAGCTCTGTTCACTTGAATGGAGCTTAGGTGCGCCCAGGCCAGTTATACTAGTCATGATGTCACTGGGCCTGCGGTAAACAGCGCTGCTGCCAGTGCCGCTGCCTTCTCAAACGGCTGATCAGCAGGGGTCCCGGGTGTCGGACCCTCGCCGATCAGATGCTGATGATCTATCCAGAGGATAGATCATCAGTTTAAAAAACTGCAGAACCCCTTTAATATGCCTGCATATCTGTCGGTCTAGTATACCTTTTGGGGTCTATACTATATACATGCATTAGGGATCATATGCAGAATAATTGTGCCCTCAGAATTTATTTTACTTTTAAATATTATTTGTCAATCACATACCGGTATATATGTTCCATACAAAACATAAGTGTATTATACTATTGCAAGCAGTTGTGCTGGTCCATATAGTCTTGTTCTAAATGAATTGAAGAAGTGTAACATCAGATTAATGTGCTCATGAACTATGCCGTTCCCAATGGTGCAATATGTAAAAAGTATTACATTCTTATTTCCATGTCTAATCACTGAAATGTCTGATAATCAAGGACGGGGAAAAATGTTTTACCCCCTTTCCACCTTACCCAACCCCCCATGTTTCTCAGATGACGTACTACCCAGTCTATGTACTTCATGCTTCCATCATTCAGCAGACCTCTAAGTCCCATCATTTTATTGCCTTTCCTAATATAATGCTGATCACTCATATCCCTCCCTGTCGTCTGTGAGGATCACAGTATGATTTCCTTATCATGGACACATACTGGGAACAAATTCAAAATAAATCAGTCAACCTATTACATGCATGTCCCCTTCTGTGTCAGCCTTGTGAATACTACTTTCATATGATTAACAGTGGGACGACCAGACCAGAGAGATGGAGCTGCCGCTTGCTGTTGGCATCCAAGCCTCTACCAGTGTTGTGCCATCTCGTAAGGGGCTCTTATGAAGTACTCTTCACCTACCTATTTAAGGAGAGCGCCTCTTGCCTTTTTCTTTTGCAGAGACTTGTGAATGCAGAACTTTTCCCTTTGTAGCAGTCCTACTATAAACCACATCCACTCCTGTATAGGGTTGTTGCGATACCAAAATTTTGATTCGGTTTCGATACCATAAAAAAGTATTGCGATACTCGATACCATTTAATACGGCGCGAAAAAAATAAAACAGATAAAAAAGCCACGTGCACTCCGCATTTTCAAAAATGGTGAATCGCACAGTTTTTTTTTTTTTTTTTCTGTTCCGGCGTTCACCGCATAGGAGATTTTTTTTTAGATTTTAATAGTTTGGACTTTTTGGATGTGGTGATATGTGATATGTTTATTTATTTATTGTTTATATATTTTTTATGTAAAATTTTATGTATATATTATACTTAATATATTTTTTTTACTTTTATATTTAATAACTATTTCCCCCGTTAGGGGCTAGGACCTGGGATTTTTTTAATCCCTTGTCCTATTCACCCTAATAGAGCTCTATCGGGGTGAATAGGACCTCACACTCTCCCTGCTGCCCTGTGTGCAGGGAGCTGACTATGGCAGCCAGGGCTTCAGTAGCGTCCTGGCTGCCATGGTAACCGATCAGATCCTCAGGATTACATTGCTGGGGCTCTGATCAGAACTGCCACCAATGAGGAGGAGGGGAGAGGACCCTGTGGCCACTGCCACCAATGATTTTAATACTGGGGGGGGGGGGTTGAAGGGGGGGATCGGCGCACTGCGACACTAATGTTTTTAATACACGGGAAAGGGGGGGGGGGGGGGGGGGGGCGGGCACCTTGCGCCAGCAATGATAATTAACCTTTTAATACAAGAGGCGGGTGCCGGCAGCAGATCAGCGGCAGTTAACCCCTCAGGTGCCGCATCTGGGCAACCTAGTATAGATAAATGTCAAATCCCGGTATCGTATAGATAATGGGACAAAAGTATAGATTGGGTATCGATATTTCGAGACCCGCAACAACCCTACTCCTGTAATAATCCTAACATAAAGAACATTCCCCTGTCTTGTCCGTCACATTCTACAGCATATCCTTTTTCAAGGTGGTGCTATCATATAGCACATCCCCCTAAACCTGCTTTAGTCCCAACATATAGCACATTACTCCCTTAGGATGGTTTCATATAGAAACCCACATTTACAGTACTTTTTGCTTTATAAGACACACTCCCAACCCCCCACCCCCACACTCCCAACAAGTGGGGGGAAAATGTCAGTGTGTTTTATAGAGCAACATGGCCAGCACATCGCTTGTGTACATTGCAGGCTGTGCTGCATACGGACAGTGGCCTGCGATGTACTGGTGTCCTATATAGCGCATGTGTATACTGACATGGCTGTAACCTGTCCCCCGCACACCAGAGCATGTCAGCTGGCGGGAAAAGACCGGTTGGATGATGGAGATGATGGGCGGGTGTGTTGGTGAAGGGAGACGGGGGGAGGGGTGTAGGCTTTCCTTCCTGTATTGGAATGCATTGGCTGTATGAGTAATACAGTGTGTATTACTCATACAGCTTCCTGCCTGTGAGATCCAGGGGGCTGGATCTCACAGGCTCTCCACCGGAAGGCAGCCACGATGCCTAAGGAAGGCATTGCGCTGCCTTCCATGCCATCGGGTCCCCATTACAGCAACACGGGGACCTGATGGCTTCCACAATCGCCGCCGGAATGACCCGTGAACGCAGCAAACCGCAGGTCTGAATTGACTTGCAGTTTGCTGCGATACAGGGGGGGGGTCACAGGACCCTTCTTGGCATTGTCACAGAGTGCCTGCTGAATGATTTTAGCAGGCACTCTGTTCCGATCACCGCCCGCTGCACGGCGGTGATCGGAAATACACAGGGCGTACAGGTACGCCCTGTGTCCTTAAGGACTCGGACATCAGCGCGTACCTCTACGCCCTGTGTCCCAAGAGGTTAAACTAGAGGTAGTAAAATATGCTAAAGGACCTGAACAGATGAGACATTTTGGGCCACCTGGAACACACGTCACAGGAACAATGGCTTTTCGGTCTCTACAAAAATAATCGTATATGAAGCCAAATTAATGCTAGGAAGAAAAATTATTTTTTAAATAGGCCAGATTGGAAATATGGATGAAGTCTCTTTTAACTTTTGATGTTCCATCAAACAGGACTGTTGATCTGAAAAATGCCAAAACCACAACCTTGAAAACCACAGGACACAAGAAAGCCCTTTACATAATTGTGTTGTCCTGCTGTGCAGATGGCACCAAACTGCTACCAATGTTAATTTTCAGAAGGAAAAACATGCCAAAAGAGGTGATCCCATGCAGAATTATTGTGTGTTCATTAGAAAGGATGGATGAATGAAAGTATGGTTTGAAAAAGTGTTGTCCAAATGTCCTGGAGGGCTTCTGACATGTCCTTTCTCAGCGCTGCAGCTCCACGATCCTCAGCGCTTCCTTCCATTGAAATGAATGGGAGACAGAAAGGAGGCGGTCGCAGATGGGTTTTCAGCAGAATTTCAGCGCGGCTGTCTGCTACAAAATTCTACTGAAAAACCTGCCATGTGAATGGCCGCTAAAGACTAATCCAGTCATGATAAGTTCCTTGTGGTGACAGTGTTAAATGTCATCCATCTAAAGAGGTTCTGCACTGATATAAAACTATATAAAAAAAAGTCACAATGTATTTGTTTGGACTCCAGTTCCCCTTTCCAACCTTTATTCATATGAGGTACAATTACACAGTATGACATTCGGTCTGTCACTCATGTGACCTCCTTCACTGATTGCCTCATCACCTTAGACGGAGCGTGCCAGTCTCAGTAAGTGCACATGCACACAAGTGCCGCAAGTCCAGCCTTCATTGATGTGGCAAGGCATTTTGTCTGCCAATTGTGTGACCACTTCAACTGGTTGCCTCACCCCTCAGTTGGAGTGTGTGTGGGGGGTGGGATTGGAATAAGTGACCCTCCTCTGCCTGCAGTCGAACTGGTTTCATGTATATGCACGAACTCTGCCTGCCCTGATGTCTGCCTGTTTCCTGACCCCTCAGTGCTTCTCACCAGTGTCCTTGTGGGTCAGCTGGCAGTCACACCGGGCCTATTCTAAGAGGAAGCAACCTGGTGGGTCACCTGCAGCAAAGTGTATATCCATGTATAGAGGTTAACGGGTGAATACCTGGGGACTGCCAGGATAACACCCTTAGGTCTAGCCCAAAGTCAAATCAGGTGGCTGGTGTAGTGGTCCCACACCCATTGTCCATAACATAGCAAATTCTTCAATACAGAAAGAGTTATGTAAAAATTATTTGCAAGCTGAAAAGCGACTAGATCATAAAATGGTAGTGTTCACTAACTCACAAGTAAAAAAAATGGTCAGGCTGTTTGTGATTTTTGACCCAGCTTCTGAAGGGTGATTGCAATAGTTTACTATATTGTAGAGTATAAAAAAAAAAAAAAGGGGGGGGTCAGTCAGCACATACCAAACCGCAGAAGCACATTGCTATGGCAGGGAATAACATTGAAAGACAGAAACATGCAATGCGACAATTAACTGCAATATAGAGTACAAAATTGCATAATAATAACAAGTGCTACACTATAAGTGTGAGATCGTTTTGTACAAAATTATTTGAGCCCGTCTGCCGAGCGTCAAGGCGATCTCTGTTAGAGGGGTTCCTACGCTAAATTCTACCTGTTAGGTGCCATGACGGCTACCATACACTTCAGGGAGTGTAGGTTCCACAGCAGGCCCAGTCCACGACACCACCGGCACCAAATGGCTACCAAGGACTGCTGTGAGAATCCACAAACTATCTCACTCCTGGTGCCATGGCTTCAGGAGAGTAGGTCAAGAGGAAAAAAGACCCATTGTTTGTGCTTGTGAGTTAGTGAATACTACCATTTTATGGTCTAGTGGCAGTGGAGGATCAGAATCGTTAAAAAGACAGAGGTCAATACACTGGCCCTTTAAGAACCAAGGAAAGCGTGCAGTACCCCAGACCTGGAGATATCTGTGATTGTTTAATGTTTTATGTGCAATGTTATAAAATGTAATATGATACAGGGGAGGCAATGGTTGGCACCACCCTCTTGGTGGGAGTGGATTGGTCTTGCTTCCTGCCAGGATGGGGCTTTTCATTTGAGTGAGACAGAGAAAGGAGTGGGAGTTCCTGTTCACATATTGGGGAATGAGAAAGCACATGTCAGAGCTCCCACTCTCAGAAACCATATCTTATTCCCTCATGAGCCCAACACTCCAGAGGCAAACTTAGAAACCAGATATTCTTCTCCTTTGAGAACAACTGAATCATGCCTCAAGAAAACACTTGAGAGACAAGACAGCAGAGGGATCAGCTAAAAATTAAGACACTGCTTCAAGGTGAGGGACAACATCTCAGACACTCATCACCTAAACCACCACTAGGTTAGAAAAACATCAAGCCTGTAACACAGTGGACACCTATCTCCACAAGTGCCTGATAGTGCCAATCAATTGCCACACAACCAGCCTCCATACCTGCTCATCTGGTGCCAGAGAATCTGCACTTTGTATTTCATATTGCTGGATGTAGCAAAAGTTATATTTTGCACTAAGTAAAAACAGGCTGTTATATGTTTACTTCTGGCCTGACTCTTCAAACTACATTTCCCTGCACTGATCCTCAGGGAGTACACCATGACCTAACACCTCATCAGGGCCACAGCCACTCCCTCCAGGGCCACTATCACACCCATCCTCTGCAACTGCTCCTTAGGGTCTAGCAGCAAGCACAGCTTTAGTGACTTAGCAGAGAAGTGAAGGCTGTGGCCTGCAGAAAACAAGTGTAACGCCAGTGGTCAGACTTGCTGCTGGTGGGCAGTGGAGGCCAAGCGGGTCTTGACCACTGGGACAGAGGAAGCAGAAAGAGTCACACGGCACCAATGCCCGCCTGGAGGAGCGAGACAGTGGCGGGCATGCGCCACCATTGCAATATTACCCCCTCATGCCCTCCTCTCTTTGGACTGGACACTTGCAGGAACACCTTTAGAAGGACCTGAGCATCAGTGTTCACCAGAGGCTTCTGGGATCTCTTCTCAGGACCAAAGCCCTTCCAGTCCACCAGTTTAAATGTCCAGGGTAATCTGAGTCTGATGTTTCTAGAGGAGAGCCAGACTTTATCCGCAGATGAGAATAAAATAATTTAGCCAGCAGGCTGGTGGAAGGCAGGTCAGGCAGGGACACAAACTGGGCATTTAAAAAAAAAAAAAACAATCTGCTACCACCCAGATAAACATGCACCCAGAGGAAGAGGGTAATTTGGTAATGAAATTAAGGGCAACATGGGGCCTTGGCATGGGCAAAGAAAGAAATAGTCCAGCCGGTTTCTGTTTCAAAGTCTCGTTCTGGGCATAACTAGTACAGGCAGAGAGTCTTGAATGTCTTACGAAATACAAGCACAATTCCAAAAAAGTTAGGATGCTATGTAAAATGTAAAGGAATCCAATGATTTACAAATTGCATAGATCCATATTTTATTCACAGCAGATCACAGGACACATATCAGATGCTAAAAGTGAGACATTTTACAATTTCATGAAAAAAATTTACTCATTTAGATCTTGCTGGTAACAATGTTTTTCAAAAAAGTTGGGACAGGGCCTTGTCTAACATCGTGTAGCATCTCCTCTTCTTTTAACATCTGGGAAGTGAGGAAACCAATTGCTGGAGTTTTAGGAGAAAAATATTTTTAAATTCTTGTCTGATGTTGGATTATAGCTGCTAAACAGTGCTTTGCCAGATTTTTGCACAAAATCTAATATATAAAGCGAGTGTATGTATGTCCACTAAAAGAAAAACGTGACCCCATACCAGGGAGGCCTATTGTGTCAGGCAATCAGAGCCTGTGTGAAGGGATCAGCGGCTATGTAGACCAGATGATATCCCCATTTGTCACCGGTCTATCTTCCTACCTTAAAGACACCAAGGATACCCTGAGCAAAATCCAGGACATTCAGGTTAATGAAACCACCCTGATAGCGAGTCTTGACGTAGAGGCGCTCTATACGAGCATCGGACACGATCTAGGCCTAGAAGCAATTAAGTATTATTTAGACACCAAGGGCACACAGTATTATGAGCACAATAATTTTATATTATCATTACTTCACTTTTTACTCACTCACAATTATTTTGTTTTTGATGGTAAGTTTTATTTACAGACCACCGGGACAGCAATGGGGACAATTTGCGCACCGAGTCTAGCAAATTTATTTTTGGGGTGGTGGGAAGAACGCACAGTATTTATCGACGAAAATCAGGAATTTACTAAACACATTTTATATTGGGGTCGATTTATCGACGACATTCTGATTTTATGGGATAGCACTGTCACACATTTTCTTAATTTCGTTAAGAAACTTAATAATAATTCACTAGGATTAAAATTCACGGCTGAAATAGATAAAAAAACATTAAACTTCTTGGACCTTACAATCACCCTGGAGGAAGATGGCAGTGCCAATACTAGGATATTTAGGAAACCCACCTCTACAAACAACCTTTTGCATTGGGGAAGCCATCACCCCACAACCCTCAAAAAAGGAATCCCAATAGGGCAGTACCTTCGAGCAAAAAGAAATTGCTCTACTAATGAGAGCTTTGAGGAAGAATGCAAAATACTATATGAGAGATTTATATCACGCGGATACCCCAAAAAAACACTACATTATGCGTATAATCGGGCTAAAAAAAGTAGTAGAAATACTCTGCTCCGTGATAACAAACAACAGTCAGAAGATACAAATGAGAAAGTAGTGCGATGTATAGGGAATTTTGATGGGCAACATGAAAAAATTCGAGGTATATTAAGACGACATTGGCATATATTACTAGCTGATGAAGAGCTTAAAGAGATCATCACCCCAAATCCAGCTATCACATACAGGAGGGGGCAGAATTTAAAAGAAAAACTTGTGCATAGTCACTTTACACAGGGTGAAAAGCAGAGGAAACCTACCTGGTTGAATACGGTGGGATCCTACCCCTGTGGTGACTGCACCTTCTGTGGAAAAATGATACCAAAAAAAGAATTCATCAACCCGGTTGATAATAAAAAATATCAAATTAAAGAATACATTAACTGTAAATCTACGGGTGTAGTGTACGCCATACAATGTGGGTGCCCCAAAATCTATATAGGTAAGACCATACAGGAACTGAGGAGACGCATCTCGAAACATCTTAGTACAATAAACACGGCCGGTGATACACCCCTCTCAAGACATGTACAAACCCATCATAATGGGAATACCCAGACTTTAAAAATATGGGGTATTCAGAAAGTAAAGCTAGGCCCCAGAATGGGAAATCTTGATAAAAGGTTACAACAGGAGGAGACTCGCTGGATATATCGTCTAGGCAGTCTAGCCCCCCATGGTCTAAATGAGGGATTTACATATGCCTCGTTCCTCTGAAAAGAGATTTAGGAACTCCAAAATAAAAATTACTAACCAGATTTGATATACTATCTATGAACCAAGATATAAGTAAGAGTAAGGGGGCAGAGTGGTCCTTACAAAATGTGTCATATACTCAAAAATTTATAAAAAAAATAAAATAAAAATGTTCTGAAATTAATTTGGGATATACAGATAACAACACAAATATGAGAAAATAAAGAAAATTAAAATTACATGCATACTTACCAGTCTACCAGCAGTCCTAGTAGTGAGATGAGACCGAGCGACCTGAAAGAAAAGAAACAGAGAACATAAGTATACTGATCCTTGAATAAGAAAATAGTTAGGCTACCAGCGTAAAAGTATGATAGATACCCTGATTGCGGAAGACAATATAATGAATAGGTTATATAAAACTATTATAATATACGCAATTGTAAAGGTAACCATCGGCCCTGTATCCTCCTTCTTTTGAGTAGCTATAGGATAACTCATTATGTTGCAGTTCTACATACAGGGACTGCCTGCATAGTGACTCGGTGACCTAAGGGAGGTCAAGGTCCCCATATATGCACATCAGGCTAATATAGTAAGACAACATATGACAACTCAACATAAATATAGCCTAGTAAAATATTGTGAATTAAAACATAAGCAAGTAGATATGTGCAATTAGGGAAGAGCATATGACAAAAGGCTATGGACCCCATGAAAATGCTAAAGCTAAAGAAAACATCTTACAGACACCAGTATCCAGAGAAATGCAGAGTTGATACAGCATTATGCCAAATATAACTATTCAAGGTTCATATGTTCGCATGCAAACATTGGTGATGGGAAGATTGAACTACGGTATCACCTCACGCATGCGTAGCTCATGCAAGGTCTCCCCACTTACCAAAGTTCCCAGGCATGCGTAGTGGAAGTATACACCTTACTACGATATGCCTCTATAATACAAGTGCGCAAGCGCGAATAACGGGGAGAGAGCTAACTGCAATCACCACACGCACGCGCAGTAATCAGGATGCCCGCTGTGAAGACAAAGTACCCTGACATGCGCACTATCATCTGCTCATCAGGTACGCAGTAAAGTGAGAACGCAAGCGCACTCACAGAGACGGCACCCATTGGACAATAGGAATCGTGGGAGGTAACATAACAGCCGAGGTCCTAAGAAGCTAACTTGGATTGGCTAAAATGATACAGGTAGCAACAAAAGAGATACATATTAGTCAGGAGCAATTTGACATCGAAAGGGAGGTTATAAAGACCGGACCCCGCCCCCTTCACAGTTACTGCCCAAACCCCTGAAGACGCCAGATCCCTGGCGAAACATGTCGGGTGGCAGATTGTGAACTTAGTGTTTTAACCAGCTAGCGGTTTGCTCAGTGATGGCCCAGCAATGTATATTAGCAAATAGACTAGCTAGGACCTGCAAACACTGATTCTAAGATAGGAGACTGCAAAGTTACGGCAGGCACTGCGCAGCACAGTGCTTAGCCGTGTGGAAATAGAGGAGTCTATTAAGCAACCTCTATTGCTGAGCAGATATCCAGGCAGCCACATTGCTCTAACTGGCCATTTAAAGGGACAATGCAAACGCAGCTGAAAATTTTAAACTTTAAGTGTGTTCTAGGTAGGAATGATTTTAGGGATGCAAAATAAATGTTATATATTAAATATAAAATTCCAGCACGTGTTAATCTAGAGACAACTAATGGTCTTATATGACCAATTGTAAATAAATAACACTAAAAGAATCCGCTCCGTCGCATTTACAATCATGAGATTTTGCACAGCCGCATCCTGTGACTCGGGGAACTTCATAGATTATGTTTTGAGTGGAAATTTTCACCTCGCACTTTCCAGTTATTTGCCAAAAAATACGCTTAGTAATCTAACCGCCAAACTACAGGAGCCATTGTCTGGTGTGGCAGTTAGCCCGGATATTCATCAGGTTGCATATAGCAACCAATTACAGCTCAGCTTCTATTTTGCTACAGGTCATTAATAAGAGCTTTGATTGGTTGCTATAGGCAACGAAGGGCATTCTTTTTTTTTTTTTTTTTTTTTTACTATTATCTTTATATTTTACAATACAAAAAGGACATACATATCGTAGCTACATATAAAATCAATACATCTATCTTTGCAGAATTGTATATCACCAAATCTACATCACAATTTATAGTTTTCCTACCCCCATCCCCATTCCACCCAAAAAAAAAGAAGAAAAAAAAAGGGACTCTCTCTTCTCTCTCCATCTCCTCCCCCCATACCCTAATCCTTTTTTCATCTTAATCAGTTTTTTAACCATTCTGCCCACATACTCTCAAACCTCCACCTTTTAGCATCTGTAGTTATGTGTAGTCTCTCGCAAGCCAACGAGCATTTGACCAGGGTGAACCACATGTTAATTGTTGGTACGGTTTTCTCTATCCATTTTCTTACAATACATCTCCTAGCCTGAAATAACATTTTATTTATTATTGAAAATTTCCTGGAATCCCCTATATCCTCCACCAAACCCAGCACACATGCCCCAAAAGTTAGGGGGATGTCCACCTTATGAAGTACCTTAATATAACCGAGCACTTCATTCCAAACTTTTTGAAGAGATTGGCACTCCCACAGTAAATGCATATCCTCAACTCCAATCTCGCCACATTTTAAACATCGAAATACCTTGTTCTTGCAATATTTCATAAGTTTGGCAGGGGAGTAATATAAACGATGCACCACAAAAAATTGAATAAGCCCATTTTTTAAATATTTTACTCCACCTTTCGGAATTTATCTGTTCCACTCTCCCATTCCATTTTCCCATATTAATCTTCACGCCTTGTTTTTCCCTCATTTGTTTTGACAAGATATTGTACATATTTGATATTCTCCTCCTACCATTAATCATTTTTGAAATTGCCTTGACTGCTTAAGGGCGTGAGATAGCTATTCTTTTCCCTAACAATGATTGTTTAAGAGCCGCTCTAAGTTGAAAGTAATGGGACCAATTTTTATCTACAAGACTATTTTTACATTTAACTCCTTAAGGACACAGCCTTATTTCACCTTAACCCCTTAAGGACACAGCCTTTTTACACCTTAGGACCAGGCCATTTTTTGAAAATCTGACCAGAGTCCCTTTAAGTGCTGATAACTTTAAAACGCTTTGACTTATCCAGGCCGTTCTGAGATTGTTTTTTCGTCACATATTGTACTTCATGACACTGGTAAAATGAAGTCAAAAAAATTATTTTTTTTGCACCAAAAAATACCTAATTTAACAAAAAATTTGGAAAAATTTGCAAATTTCAAAGTTTCAGTTTCTCTACTTCTGTAATACATAGTAATACCCCCAAAAATTGTGATGACTTTACATTCCCCATATGTCTACTTCATGTTAGAATTGATTTGGGAATGATATTTTATTTTTTGGGGATGTTATAAGGCTTAGAAGTTTAGAAGCAAATCTTGAAATTTTTCAGAAATTTACAAAAACTCAATTTTTAGGGACCCGTTCAGGTCTCAAGTCACTTTGCGAGGCTTACATTATAGAAACCACCCAAAAATGACCCCATCTAAGAAACTACACCCCTCAAGGTATTCAAAACTGATTTTGCATACGTTGTTAACCCTTTAGGTGTTGCACAAGAGTTATTGGCAAATGGGGAGGAAATTTGAGAATTTCATTTTTTTGTCTAATTTTTCATTTTAACCCATTTTTTCCACTAACAAATCAAGGGTTAACAGCCAAACAAGACTGTATCTTTATTGCCCTGACTCTGCCGTTTACAGAAACACCCAATATGTGGCCGTAAACTACTGTACGGCCACACAGCGGGGCGTAGAGTGAAAGGTGCGCCGTATGGTTTTTGGAGGGCTGATTTTTATGGACTGGTTTATTTACACCATGTCCCATTTGAAGCCCCCTGATGCACCCCTAGAGGAGAAACTCCCTAAAAGTGACCCCATCTAAGAAACTACACCCCTCAAGCTATTCAAAACTGATTTTACATACATCGTTAACCCTTTAGGTGTTGCACAGGAGTTATTGGCAAATGGCGATGAAATTTGAGAATTTCATTTTTTTGCCTAATTTTCCATTTTAACCCATTTTTTCCACTAACAAAGCAAGGGTTAACAGCCAAACAAGACTGTATCTTTATTGCCCTGACTCTGCTGTTTACAGAAACACCCCATATGTGGCCGTAAACTACTGTACGGGCACACAGCGGGGCGTAGAGTGAAAGGTGCGCCGTTTGGTTTTTGGAGGGCTGATTTTGCTGGACTGTTTTTTTGGCACCATGTCCCATTTGAAGCCCCCCTGATGCACCCCTGGAGTAGAAACTCCATAAAAGTGACCCCATCTAAGAAACTACACCCCTCAAGGTATTCAAAACTGATTTTACAAACTTTGTTAACCCTTTAGGTGTTGCACAAGATTTAATGGAAAATAGAGATACAATTTCAAAATTTCACTTTTTTGGCAGATTTTCCATTTTAATATTTTTTTTCCAGTTACAAAGCAAGGGTTAACAGCCAAACAAAACTCTATTTTTATGGCCCTGATTCTGTAGTTTACAGAAACACCCCATATGTGGTCGTAAACTGCTGTACGGGCACACGGCAGGGCGCAGAAGGAAAGGAACGCCATACGGTTTTTGGAAGGCAGATTTTGCTGGACAGTTTTTTTTACACCATGTCCCATTTGAAGCCCCCCTGATGCACCCCTAGAGTAGAAACTCCAAAAAAGTGACCCCATTTTAGAAACTACGGGATAGGGTGGCAGTTTTGTTGGTACTAGTTTAGGGTACATATGATTTTTGGTTGCTCTATATTACACTTTTTGTGCGGCAAGGTAACAAGAAATAGATTTTTTGGCACGTTTTTATTTTTTGTTATTGACAACATTCATCTGACAAGTTAGATCATGTGGTAATTTTATAGAGCAGGTTGTCACGGACGCGGCGATACCTAATATGTATACTATTTTTTTTATTTATGTAAGTTTTACACAATGATTTCATTTTTAAAACAAAAAAAATGTTTTAGTGTCTCCATAGTCTAAGAGCCATAGTTTTTTCAGTTTTTGGGCGATTATCTTAAGTAGGGTCTCATTTTTTGCGGGATGAAATGACGGTTTGATTGGCATCTATTTTGGGGTGCATATGACTTTTTGATTGCTTGCTATTACACTTTTTGTGACGTAAGATGACAAAAAATGGCTTTTTTTACACCGTTTTTATTTTAATTTTTTTACGGTGGTCATCTGAGGGGTTAGATCATGTGATATTTTTATAGAGCCGGTCGATACGGACGCGGCGATACCTAATATGTATACTTTTTTTTTTATTTATGTAAGTTTTACACAATGATTTCATTTTTGAAACAAAAAAAATCATGTTTTAGTGTTTCCATAGTCTAAGAGCCATAGTTTTTTCAGTTTTTGGGCGATTATCTTGGGTAGGGTATGATTTTTGCGGGATGAGATGACGGTTTGATTGGTACTATTTTGGCGTACATGCGACTTTTTTGATCACTTTTATTACCTTTTTTGGGAAGTAAGGTGGGCAAAATTTCAATTTCATCATAGTTTTTTATTTTTTATTTTTATGGCGTTCACCGTTCGGGTAAAGTAACATAACCGTTTTATAGATCAGGTCGTTACGGACGCGGCGATACCAAACATGTGTAGGGAATTTTATTTTTTTCATTTTTAATCAGTGATAAATGTGTTTTTTGATTTTTACTTTTTTTTCACTTTTTTTCACTTTTTTTTTGACCCAGACCCACTTGGTTCTTGAAGATCCAGTGGGTCTGATGTCTGTATAATACAGTACAGTACAATATATATTGTTCTGTACTGTATTTTACTTACAATGAACAGATCTATGCTTTTAGCACAGATCTGTTCAGCACCATGGACAGCAGGACGCCTGAGAGGCGTCCTGTTGCCATGGGAACCTTCCCCGTCTGCTCAGAACTGCGCAGACGGGGAAGGGTAAGCACAGGGCTGAGGGGGGCTCTCTGGGGGCTCTCTCCCTCTCCCATCGGGGGGCTGCAAAGGCACAGCAGCCCCCCGATGGGAGAGGGAGGGAGCTCCCTGCGCTATTAACCTTTTCCATACAGCGGTCCGTACGTACCGCTGTATGGAAAGGGTTAACGGCTGACATCGCATCGCAGATGTCAGCCGTTTATACCAGGGTGCCAGCAATGTGCTGGCACCCTGGTATACCCACTAGAAACCAACGATTGCACTGCCCGCAACCCTCCCCCTGCACCTCCCACCGGGCTAAAATCACTCGGGGGGTGCAGGGGGAGGGATACAGATCTATTTTAGGAATACTAAAGTTTCTGATCCCCGCGGTCAGGGACCGCAGGGATCAGAAACTGCAGAAATCGCAGCAAACCGCAGGTCTGAGTTGACCTGCGGTTTGCCGCGATCGCCGACATGGGGGGGTCACGGGACCCCCCCGCGCATTTAGCCTAGGTGCCTGCTCGATGATTTGAGCAGGCACCGGGTTCCGATCACTGCCGGCCGGGCGGCAGTGATCGGAACAACACATGACGTACCGGTACGTCATGTGTCCTTAAGTACCAGGACATCATGACGTACCGGTACGTCATGTGTCCTTAAGAGGTTAAGGACCAGGCCATTTTTTGCAAATCTGACCAGTGTCACTTTAAGTGGTGATAACTTTAAAACACTTTGACTTATCCAGGCCATTCTAAGATCGTTTTTTTCGTCACCTATTGTACTTTATGACACTGGTAAAATGAAGTAAAAAAAATAATATATTTTTATTTATAAAAGAAAACAAATTTACCAAAAATTTGTAAACAAAATTGCAAATTTCCAAGTTTCAATTTCTCTACTTCTATATTACATAGTAATACCTCCAAAAATAGTTATTACTTTACATTCCCCATATGTCTACTTCATGTTTGGATCATTTTGGGAATTATATTTAATTTTTTGGGGATGTTACAAGGCTTAGAAGTTTAGAAGCAAATCTTGAAATTTTTCTGAAATTTTGAAAAACCCAATTTTTAGGGACCAATTTTTAGAAACCACCCAAAAATTACCCCATTCTAGAAACTACACCCCTCAGGGTATTCAAAACTGATTTTACAAACGTTGTTAACCCTTTAGGTGTTCCACAAGAATTAATGGAAAATAGAGATATGATTTCCAAATTTCACTTTTTTGGCAGATTTTCCATTTTAATATCTTTTTTCCAGTTACAAAGCAAGGGTTTACAGCCAAACAAAACTCAATATTTATGGCCCTGATTCTGTAGTTTACAGAAACACCCCATATGTGGTCTTAAACTGCTGTACGGGCACACGGCAGGGCGCAGAAGGAAAGGAATGCCATATGGTTTTTGGAAGGCAGATTTTGCTGGACTGTTTTTTTTTGACACCATGTCCTATTTGAAGCCCCCCTGAATCACCCCTAGAGTAGAAACTCCATAAAAGTGACCCCATCTAAGAAACTACACCCCTAAAGGTTTTCAAAACTGATTTTACAAACGTTGTTAACCCTTTAGGTGTTCCACAAGAGTTATTGGCAAATGGAGATTAAATTTCAGAATTTACATTTTTTGGTAAATTTTCCATTTTAATCCATTTTTTTCCAGTAACAAAGCAAGGGTTAACAGCCAAACAAAACTCTATTTTTATGGCTCTGATTCTGTAGTTTACAGAAACACCCCATATGTGGTCGTAAACCGCTGTACGGGCACACAGCAGGGCGCAGAAGAAAAGGAATGCCATACGGTTTTTTGAAGGCAGATTTTGCTGGACTTGTTTTTTTTACACCATATCCCATTTGAAGCCCCCCTGATGCACCCTTAGAGTAGAAACTCCAAAAAAGTGACCCCATTTTAGAAACTAAGGGATAGGGTGGAAGTTTTGATGGTACTAGTTTAGGGTACATATGATTTTTGGTTGCTCTATATTACACTTTTTGTGAGGCAAGGTAACAAGAAATAGCTGTTTTGGCACCGTTTTTATTTTTTGTTATTTACAACATTCATCTGACAGGCTAGATCATGTGGTATTTTTATAGACCAGGTTGTCACGGACGCGGCGATACCTAATATGTATACTTTTTTTTTTATTTATGTAAGTTTTACACAATGATTTCTTTTTTGGGGTGTGTGTGACTTTTTGATCGCTTGCTATTACACTTTTTGTGATGTAAGGTGACAAAAAAATTGCTTTTTTTACACCGTTTAAATTATTTTATTTTTTTACCGTATTCACCTGAGGGGTTAGGTCATGTGATATTTTTATAGAGCAAGTTATTACGGACGCTGCGATACCTAATATGTATACTTTTTTTTTATTTATGTAAGTTTTACACAATGATTTCTTTTTTGAAACAAAAAAATCATGTTTTAGTGTTTCCATAGTCCGAGAGCCATAATTTTTTCAGTATTTGGGCGATTATCTTGGGTAGAGTATGATTTTTGCGGGATGAGATGACTGTTTGGCACTATTTTGGGGTGCGTGTGACTTTTTGATTGCTTGCTATTACACTTTTTGTAATGTAAGGTGACTAAAAATTGTTTATTTAGCACAGTTTTTATTTTTTACGGTGTTCATCTGAGGGGTTAGGTCATGTGATATGTTTATAGAGCCAATCGATACGGACGCGGCGATACCTTATATGTATACTTTTTTCCCCCTATTTTTTACCTTTTTTTTAATTTTATTTGGGGAAAATAACGTTTTTGTTTATTTTTACTTGAAACTTAATTTTTTGGGGGGAAAACTTTATTTTTTCAACTTTTTTTTCACTTTATTTTTTGTCCCACTTTGGGACTTCAACTTTTGGGGGTCTAATCCCTTTACAATGCATTCCAATACTTCTGTATTGGAATGCATTGGCTGTATGAGTAATACAGTGTGTATTACTCATACAGCTTCCTGCCTGTGAGATCCAGGGGGCTGGACCTCACAGGCTCGTCACCGGAAGGCAGCGCAGATGCCTAAGGAAGGCATCGCGCTGCCTTCCATGCCATCGGGTCCCCCCTACAGCCGCATGGGGACCCGATGGCACGCCTGATCACCGCCGCAACCACATGTAAAAGCCGTAAACCGCAGGTCTGAATTGACCTGCGGTTTGCAGTGATCGCCGACAAGGGGGGGTGTCACGGGACCCCCCCCCCCCCGCGCATTTAGCCAAGGTACCTGCTCAATGATTTGAGCAGGCACCAGGTTCCGATCACCGCTGATCGGAACTATACATGACGTACCGGTACGTCATGTGTCCTTAAGTACCAGGACAACATGCCGTACCGGTATGTCATGTGTCCGGAAGAGGTTAAGATCTTCAAACCCCATTATTTCTCCATTTCCCCGTATCTGGCCAAGAGTACTGATTCCATGTATCTGCCAGAACCTCTTATCAATACCTAATAGTTATTTTAAGTAATAATTTCCCCAAAGTAGTGTATCGTCGCAATAATCTATCTTTTCCCATAATTGTCTAATAGCTTGCCATGTTTTATACATTGAATACTAAAGTAATGGGTGAGCACACTTCACTTGGACTTATACAATCTAAAATTTTTATTAAATCAATTGTTGATTTAGCACGTGTATAACAAATTATATAGTAACATAGTACATAAGGTCGAAAAAAGACATTTGTCCATCCAGTTCGGCCTGTTATCCTGCAAGTTGATCCAGAGGAAGGCAAAAAAACCCTGTGAGGTAGAAGCCAATTTTCCTCACTTTAGGGGAATAAAAAATTCCTTCCCGACTCCAATCAGGCAATCAGAATAACTCCCTGGATCAACGACCCCTCTCTAGTAGCCATAGCCTGTAATATTATTACACTCCAGAAATACATCCAGGGCCCTCTTGAATTCCTTTATTGTACTCACCATCACCACCTCCTCAGGCAGAGAGTTCCATAGTCTCGCTGCTCTTACCGTAAAGAATCCTTTTCTATGTTTGTGTGCAAACCTTCTTTCCTCCAGATGCAGAGGATGTCCCCTCGTCACAGTCACAGTCCTGGGGATAAATAGATGATGGGAGAGATCTCTGTACTGACCCCTGATATATTTATACATAGTAATTAGATCTCCCCTCAGTTGTCTTTTTTCTAACGTGAATAACCCTAATTTTGATAATCTTTCAGGGTACTGTAGTTGCCCCATTCCAGTTATTACTTTAGTTGCCCTCCTCTGGACCCTCTCCAGCTCTGCTATGTCTGCCTTGTTCACTGGAGCCCAGAACTGTACACAGTACTCCATGTGTGGTCTGACTAATTATTTGTAAAATAGTAGGAATATGTTCTCATTACGGGCATCTATGCCCCTTTTGATGCAACCCATTATCTTATTGGCCTTGGCAGCAGCTGCCTGACACTGTTTTTTTATAAAATAGATTAAAACATTAAAATACTATAACCAATAGAGAGACAATATATTATATTGTGGCACTTCTGATATATAACACAAAGTCCAATCAGTATAGTAGATACTGCCAACGTAATTGCTGTTGAGCACAATGATCAACTGGCTATATGATACCAGATTTCTAGTAAATATAGATTCCTGTCCCATGTATATCAATCCGCATAAGGAACAGGTAAATATCCGGAATATAGCTATATCAGTAATTGCATCCTTCGGCGTATCATAAATATTGCAGGGTGTAAGTCTCTGGTATGGTCACAATCTTAGTGGCCGTTGATGATAATTAAAACCTCATGGATGGTCAGTATATTGTTAGGAAGAATATCTCTTACCTTCCTTAATGTCCAAACAAGGGTCGGGCGGTGCCGGCGTCACGCTCCGTACTCCTCTAGCCGGCTGCCCCGAACTATCGCGGGAGTTGGGACGGGACTTGTGTCTCTGATTCGTCCGTACCTGTTAATCTTCCGGCATGAAACAAAGGAGGACGCCTTTTTGGTCTGTGGATTCTTGTTCCAGTGATGTTTCCTTTATCTTGTAATTCCAATTTTCATAGCAAGGCCACGCTTATGATTGCGGAGGTGCTCTTTACAGGTGTCTGATCCGGACCAGACGCGTTTCGGGAATTAGCCTTCCCTTCATCAGTGGTATCGTGACACCTGTATGCCTCCGCCTTTTATATCCAAGAAAGCACCCAAAATGTGGAAAGCTGGATTTCTTTTCAGGAATGCGATTTTTCTGCATGCGTTTTCCATGCGGGTTTTTGGTGTATGTGCGTTTTTTGTACTGCATATTCCTTTTGCTCTTATAGACTTGTGGTATAAACAGATTTGTTGTACATGATTGCTTAACAAAGATATATCATTTTATAGTTTCTCATCACAAATAAATACATTCTCTAATATCCATATATGGCTAGAATTTGGCATTATTTATTCTAGCCATTATAGAGTATACTAGTTCGTATCTCCTTGGAAATGTTGTATACATATTTTTAAATAGATAAAATATAGAATGATAAAAATACATACATAAAAATATTAAAAAGAAAATGATGATGCAACCTATCTCAATAGACATTTTAGGAGAATCTTTCATGGACCCCAGAAATATGGCTGATCTTTATATCATTTTATAACCAATTTTCCTGTCCTATTATGACCAATTTTTATTAGGCCTATAACTGATCTGCAGTCAAGATGAATATATGATGAATGTATAGTTGGTTGAGATTTTGATTGTTTTATACATTAATTTCATGGTTTATTAAACTGGGGATGCAGGTGTATACCAGCTTCTAGTATCTGGCATATTCCAGTAGAAGTAACATTTTTATATAGGCAGCTCAAAACAGAATTATAAAGTTGGGATTTACTCCAGTCCAAGCTGTTTTTAAACTGCCCTGCCAAAGCATATGCTTGTAGGTCAGCAATTGCCACTTCTCCCGTTGGCAACTGTAACAGTTGTACTCGCATTCCTCGCCTTTTACCCCTCCAACTTAGATCACTCAAGAGACTCTGTATTATCTTATAATATTTCTTAGGGATTTCGATTGGGGAGTTCCATAAAACAAGGCTCAACAAATCCCAGGTCGCCATGGCGATCAGGAATTTTGTCCTGGCGCCTGGGTATTTGCCCCTGCTTGGAAATAGGCCCAGCACACCAGCAGCCGGGCGCAGCCACTGGAGGGTTAAGACCTTGAGGCGAACAATGTGACAGGCGGTGCACATGACGGATTAAGCCGAGTGACATCACTCCATCTCCCCGCTGGCTGTCAGTGTCAGCTGGCCGCAGAGTGACAAACGACATGTAGGTGGTAGCGCTCACCTGCCCGCTAGGCGCTCTCCACCGCACGCCTCATGTTCCGTGAGTGGCGCAGGTGACTACGGCGGGGTTTCTGTTTTTGCTTTGGTTGCTATGACGCCGTGCGTTTCCTGCTGCTGCCGCAGTACAGTAATACACTGGTATAGATCATAGCAACCAATGACGCCGTACGCTCCTGCACTCAGAAGAAATCCAGGCCGGTATCACACGTTCCGTGTTCCACGCACGTGTGCATGAGGCTTAACGCACTCACAGGACTCCGAGATCCTTCCGACAAACAGGACCGCAGCCCCACCCCCTCCCCATCACAGCACGGGGATGTAGATCCGGTAAGAGCTGGAACCAAATCCTGGCCTGGACTCAGTGCGCGTCCACAGCGGAGGGAGCACAAGGACGGCCCCGGAGACGCCGACAACAGCGACTCCATTATCCCCCGGACAGGACAGATAATCCGGAACAGCAGAAGGGCAGTGATCCCGCAGTGACGGCGGATACAGGCAGCAACAAGGGACATTTCTCTTCAAACCCAGCGCTGCTTCAGTTTTATCTAGTCACAAAATAAGTTTACAAAAGAAGAACTATGAGATGAATGATGAACCCGGACCAAACATCCTGGGGAAGGGATCTCCGTTCTGTCAGCTGCAGCACAGGGATTATACACACAGTGACGTCACAGCGCAGTGATTATACACAGTGACGTCACAGCGCAGGGATTATACACACAGTGACGTCACAGCGCAGGGATTATACACACAGGGACATCACAGTACACTGATAATAAACAATGTGAAGAGATGCTGCACACAGTGACGTCACAGTACACTGATAATAAACAATGTGAAGAGATGGTGCACACAGTGACGTCACAGTACACTGATAATAAACAATGTGAAGAGATGCAGCACACAGTGACGTCACAGTACACTGATGATAAACAATGTGAAGAGATGCTGCACACAGTGACGTCACAGTACACTGATAAACACTGAAGAGATGCTGCACACAGTGTCGTCACAGTACACTGATAAACACTGAAGAGATGCTGCACAGTGACGTCACAGTACACTGATAATAAACAATGTGAAGAGATGGTGCACAGTGACATCACAGTACACTGATAAACACTGAAGAGATGGTACACAGTGACGTCACAGTACACTGATGATAAACACTGAAGAGATGCTGCACACAGTGACGTCACAGTACACTGATAATAAACAATGTGAAGAGATGCTGCACAGTGACATCACAGTACACTGATAAACACTGAAGAGATGCTGCACACAGTGACGTCACAGTACACTGATAAACACTGAAGAGATGCGGCACACAGTGACGTCACAGTACACTGATGATAAACAATGTGAAGAGATGCTGCACACAGTGACGTCACAGTACATTGATAAACAATGTGAAGAGATGCTGCACAGTGACGTCACAGTACACTGATAATAAACAATGTGAAGAGATGCGGCACACAGTGACGTCACAGTACACTGATAATAAACAATGTGAAGAGATGCGGCACACAGTGACGTCACAGTACACTGATAAACACTGAAGAGATGCTGCACACAGTGACGTCACAGTACACTGATAAACACTGAAGAGATGCGGCACACAGTGACATCACAGTACACTGATAATAAACAATGTGAAGAGATGCTGCACACAGTGACGTCACAGTACACTGATAAACACTGAAGAGATGCGGCACACAGTGACATCACAGTACACTGATAATAAACAATGTGAAGAGATGCTGCACACAGTGACGTCATAGTACACTGATGATAAACAACGTGAAGAGATGCTGCACACAGTGACGTCACAGTACACTGATAAACACTGAAGAGATGCTGCACACAGTGACGTCACAGTACACTGATAAACACTGAAGAGATGCGGCACACAGTGACATCACAGTACACTGATAATAAACAATGTGAAGAGATGCTGCACACAGTGACGTCATAGTACACTGATGATAAACAACGTGAAGAGATGGTGCACAGTGACGTCACAGTACACTGATAAACACTGAAGAGATGCTGCACACAGTGACGTCACAGTACACTGATAATAAACAATGTGAAGAGATGCTGCACAGTGACGTCACAGTACACTGATGATAAACAATGTGAAGAGATGCAGCACACAGTGACGTCACAGTACACTGATAATAAACAATGTGAAGAGATGGTGCACAGTGACGTCACAGTACACTGATAAACACTGAAGATGGTACACAGTGACGTCACAGTACACTGATAATAAACAATGTGAAGAGATGCTGCACAGTGACATCACAGTACACTGATAAACACTGAAGAGATGCTGCACACAGTGACGTCACAGTACACTGATAAACACTGAAGAGATGCGGCACACAGTGACGTCACAGTACACTGATGATAAACAATGTGAAGAGATGCTGCACACAGTGACGTCACAGTACATTGATAAACAATGTGAAGAGATGCTGCACAGTGACGTCCCAGTACACTGATAATAAACAATGTGAAGAGATGCTGCACACAGTGACGTCACAGTACACTGATAATAAACAATGTGAAGAGATGCTGCACACAGTGACGTCACAGTACACTGATAAACACTGAAGAGATGCTGCACACAGTGACGTCACAGTACACTGATAAACACTGAAGAGATGCGGCACACAGTGACATCACAGTACACTGATAATAAACAATGTGAAGAGATGTAGCACAGTGACGTCACAGTACACTGATGATAAACAACGTGAAGAGATGCAGCACACAGTGACGTCACAGTACACTGATAATAAACAATGTGAAGAGATGCTGCACACAGTGACGTCACAGTACACTGATAATAAACAATGTGAAGAGATGCTGCACACAGTGACGTCACAGTACACTGATAAACACTGAAGAGATGCTGCACACAGTGACGTCACAGTACACTGATAAACACTGAAGAGATGCTGCACACAGTGACGTCACAGTACACTGATAAACACTGAAGAGACGCTGCACACAGTGACGTCACAGTACACTGATAAACACTGAAGAGATGCTGCACACAGTGACGTCACAGTACACTGATAATAAACAATGTGAAGAGATGCTGCACACAGTGACGTCACAGTACACTGATAATAAACAATGTGAAGAGATGGTGCACAGTGACATCACAGTACACTGATAAACACTGAAGAGATGCGGCACACAGTGACGTCACAGTACACTGATGATAAACACTGAAGAGATGCTGCACACAGTGACGTCACAGTACACTGATAAACACTGAAGAGATGCTGCACACAGTGAAGTCACAGTACACTGATAAACACTGAAGAGATGGTGCACACAGTGACGTCACAGTACACTGATAAACACTGAAGAGATGCTGCACACAGTGAAGTCACAGTACACTGATAAACACTGAAGAGATGCGGCACACAGTGACGTCACAGTACACTGATGATAAACAATGTGAAGAGATGCTGCACAGTGACATCACAGTACACTGATAAACACTGAAGAGACGCTGCACACAGTGACGTCACAGTACACTGATAAACACTGAAGAGATGCTGCACACAGTGACGTCACAGTACACTGATAATAAACAATGTGAAGAGATGCTGCACACAGTGACGTCACAGTACACTGATAATAAACAATGTGAAGAGATGGTGCACAGTGACATCACAGTACACTGATAAACACTGAAGAGATGCGGCACACAGTGACGTCACAGTACACTGATGATAAACACTGAAGAGATGCTGCACACAGTGACGTCACAGTACACTGATAAACACTGAAGAGATGCTGCACACAGTGAAGTCACAGTACACTGATAAACACTGAAGAGATGGTGCACACAGTGACGTCACAGTACACTGATAAACACTGAAGAGATGCTGCACACAGTGAAGTCACAGTACACTGATAAACACTGAAGAGATGCGGCACACAGTGACGTCACAGTACACTGATGATAAACAATGTGAAGAGATGCTGCACAGTGACATCACAGTACACTGATAAACACTGAAGAGATGCTGCACAGTGACGTCACAGTACACTGATAAACACTGAAGAGATGCGGCACACAGTGACATCACAGTACACTGATAAACACTGAAGAGATGCTGCACACAGTGACGTCATAGTACACTGATAATAAACAATGTGAAGAGATGCTGCACACAGTGACGTCACAGTACACCGATAAACACTGAAGAGATGCTGCACACAGTGACATCACAGTACACTGATAAACACTGAAGAGATGCTGCACACAATGACGAGTACACTGATAAACACTGAAGAGATGCTGCACACAATGACGAGTACACTGATAAACACTGAAGAGATGCTGCACACAGTGAAGTCACAGTACACTGATAATAAACAATGTGAAGAGATGCGGCACACAGTGACGTCACAGTACACTGATAAACACTGAAGAGATGCTGCACACAGTGACATCACAGTACACTGATAAACACTGAAGAGATGCGGCACACAGTGACGAGTACACTGATAAACACTGAAGAGATGCGGCACACAGTGACATCACAGTACACTGATAATAAACAACGTGAAGAGATGCTGCACACAGTGACGTCACAGTACACTGATAATAAACAATGTGAAGAGATGCAGCATACAGTGACGTCACAGTACACTGATAATAAACAATGTGAAGAGATGCTGCACACAGTGACGTCACAGTACACTGATAATAAACAATGTGAAGAGATGCTGCACACAGTGACGTCACAGTACACTGATAAACACTGAAGAGATGCTGCACACAGTGACATCACAGTACACTGATAAACACTGAAGAGATGCTGCACACAATGACGAGTACACTGATAAACACTGAAGAGATGCTGCACACAATGACGAGTACACTGATAAACACTGAAGAGATGCTGCACACAGTGAAGTCACAGTACACTGATAATAAACAATGTGAAGAGATGCTGCACACAGTGACGTCACAGTACACTGATGATAAACACTGAAGAGATGCTGCACACAGTGACGTCACAGTACACTGATAAACACTGAAGAGATGCTGCACACAGTGAAGTCACAGTACACTGATAATAAACAATGTGAAGAGATGCTGCACACAGTGACGTCACAGTACACTGATGATAAACACTGAAGAGATGCTGCACACAGTGACGTCACAGTACACTGATAAACACTGAAGAGATGCGGCACACAGTGACATCACAGTACACTGATAATAAACAATGTGAAGAGATGCTGCACACAGTGACGTCACAGTACACTGATGATAAACACTGAAGAGATGCTGCACACAGTGACGTCACAGTACACTGATGATAAACACTGAAGAGATGCTGCACACAGTGTCGTCACAGTACACTGATAAACACTGAAGAGATGCTGCACACAGTGACATCACAGTACACTGATAATAAACAATTTGAAGAGATGCTGCACAGTGACGTCACAGTACACTGATAAACACTGAAGAGATGCTGCACACAGTGTCGTCACAGTACACTGATAAACACTGAAGAGATGCTGCACACAGTGACATCACAGTACACTGATAATAAACAATGTGAAGAGATGCTGCACAGTGACGTCACAGTACACTGATAAACACTGAAGAGATGCGGCACACAGTGACATCACAGTACACTGATAATAAACAATGTGAAGAGATGCTGCACACAGTGACGTCACAGTACACTGATAAACACTGAAGAGATGCTGCACACAGTGAAGTCACAGTACACTGATAATAAACAATGTGAAGAGATGCGGCACACAGTGACGTCACAGTACACTGATAAACACTGAAGAGATGCTGCACACAGTGACATCACAGTACACTGATAAACACTGAAGAGATGCGGCACACAGTGACGAGTACACTGATAAACACTGAAGAGATGCGGCACACAGTGACATCACAGTACACTGATAATAAACAACGTGAAGAGATGCTGCACACAGTGACGTCACAGTACACTGATAATAAACAATGTGAAGAGATGCAGCATACAGTGACGTCACAGTACACTGATAATAAACAATGTGAAGAGATGCTGCACACAGTGACGTCACAGTACACTGATAATAAACAATGTGAAGAGATGCTGCACACAGTGACGTCACAGTACACTGATAAACACTGAAGAGATGCTGCACACAGTGACATCACAGTACACTGATAAACACTGAAGAGATGCTGCACACAATGACGAGTACACTGATAAACACTGAAGAGATGCTGCACACAATGACGAGTACACTGATAAACACTGAAGAGATGCTGCACACAGTGAAGTCACAGTACACTGATAATAAACAATGTGAAGAGATGCTGCACACAGTGACGTCACAGTACACTGATGATAAACACTGAAGAGATGCTGCACACAGTGACGTCACAGTACACTGATAAACACTGAAGAGATGCTGCACACAGTGAAGTCACAGTACACTGATAATAAACAATGTGAAGAGATGCTGCACACAGTGACGTCACAGTACACTGATGATAAACACTGAAGAGATGCTGCACACAGTGACGTCACAGTACACTGATAAACACTGAAGAGATGCGGCACACAGTGACATCACAGTACACTGATAATAAACAATGTGAAGAGATGCTGCACACAGTGACGTCACAGTACACTGATGATAAACACTGAAGAGATGCTGCACACAGTGACGTCACAGTACACTGATGATAAACACTGAAGAGATGCTGCACACAGTGTCGTCACAGTACACTGATAAACACTGAAGAGATGCTGCACACAGTGACATCACAGTACACTGATAATAAACAATTTGAAGAGATGCTGCACAGTGACGTCACAGTACACTGATAAACACTGAAGAGATGCTGCACACAGTGTCGTCACAGTACACTGATAAACACTGAAGAGATGCTGCACACAGTGACATCACAGTACACTGATAATAAACAATGTGAAGAGATGCTGCACAGTGACGTCACAGTACACTGATAAACACTGAAGAGATGCTGCACACAGTGACGTCACAGTACATTGATAAACACTGAAGAGATGCTGCACACAGTGACGTCACAGTACATTGATAAACACTGAAGAGATGCGGCACACAGTGACGTCACAGTACACTGATGATAAACACTGAAGAGATGCTGCACACAGTGACGTCACAGTACACTGATAAACACTGAAGAGATGCTGCACACAGTGACGTCACAGTACACTGATAAACACTGAAGAGATGCTGCACACAGTGACGTCACAGTACATTGATAAACACTGAAGAGATGCTGCACAGTGACGTCACAGTACACTGATAATAAACAATGTGAAGAGATGCTGCACACAGTGACGTCACAGTACACTGATGATAAACACTGAAGAGATGCTGCACACAGTGACGTCACAGTACACTGATAAACACTGAAGAGATGCTGCACACAGTGACGTCACAGTACACTGATAATAAACAATGTGAAGAGATGCTGCACACAGTGACGTCACAGTACACTAATAAACACTGAAGAGATGCTGCACACAGTGATGTCACAGTACACTGATAAACACTGAAGAGATGCTGCACACAGTGACATCACAGTACACTGATAATAAACAATGTGAAGAGATGCTGCACACAGTGACGTCACAGTACACTGATAAACACTGAAGAGATGCTGCACACAGTGACGTCACAGTACATTGATAAACACTGAAGAGATGCTGCACACAGTGACGTCACAGTACACTGATAATAAACAATGTGAAGAGATGGTGCACACAGTGACGTCACAGTACACTGATAAACACTGAAGAGATGGTGCACACAGTGACGTCACAGTACACTGATAAACACTGAAGAGATGCTGCACACAGTGACGTCACAGTACAATGATAAACACTGAAGAGATGGTGCACACAGTGACGTCACAGTACAATGATAAACACTGAAGAGATGGTGCACACAGTGACGTCACAGTACAATGATAAACACTGAAGAGATGCGGCACACAGTGACGTCACAGTACACTGATAAACACTGAAGAGATGGTGCACACAGTGACGTCACAGTACAATGATAAACACTGAAGAGATGCTGCACACAGTGACGTCACAGTACACTGATAATAAACAATGCCCATGTTGTTTGGTTCTAGACTTCTTTATATGTTAATTTAAGAGGTATTATTTTTG
This sequence comes from Bufo bufo, assembly GCF_905171765.1. Classification (NCBI taxonomy): domain Eukaryota; kingdom Metazoa; phylum Chordata; class Amphibia; order Anura; family Bufonidae; genus Bufo; species Bufo bufo. Next base: position 434,406,414 of record NC_053391.1, read on the forward strand.
TCGCTGAAAATAAGGCTTTATTAGGTAAAAAAAAAAACGGCTCCTAACTTTTTTAGCTGGCTCCTAACTTTTTTAGCTGGCTCCTAGATTCCAAGGAAATTTGTCAAGCCCTGCCATAAAATATGGTTTATCATTGGAAGTAGACACATCCGAATCAACGATATTCTACCAGACATAGACAGGGGTAATTTTTTCCAAATACGTATCTTATTTCTAATTTTCGCTATTGTAGGGACTAAATTTAATTTTATGTAGTCTTGAGGGTTAGATATCTGTATTCCCAAATACTGCAAATTCTCTCCCTCTTTTATAATCTTCAGGCAACCAGGGATAAAATTCACCAATTGGGTCTAACGGAATACAGGCTGATTTATTCTAATGAGGCCGGCCACCTTCCCATAACTCTCAAATGTCGCAATTGATCAAAGCAAGGAGTCGTGGGACCCTACAAACAACATCAAGTCGTCCGCATACAAAGAAATTTTTTCCTCGTGCTGACCAAATTTAAAACCCACTATATTCTTATCCTGTCTTATCAGAGCGGCGAGAGGTTCCACTACAATAGCGAAAAGAAGCGGGGATAATGGACACCCTTGTCTTACCCCCGCTTGATATCAATTGGGTCCGATATCTCTCCGTTGATTGTAATTCTTGCTGTTATATCTGTATACAAAAGCTCAACCCCAGCTATAAAGTTATTCCCAAAGCCCATTTTCCTTAAAGTGGCTACCATAAAAGGCCACTCTACTGTGTCAAAAGCCTTACTCACATCCAGTGAGACTACTAATCATTGACTGGTATTGGCACCTTTTATTTGCATATTTATATAACATCTTCTGATATTCTCTGATATAGATTTATCTGGCATAAAGCCAGGGCATTCTTAGTATAAGACGGCTTATGTGTGAGTTAATATGATTTTGATTGCGACACTTAGCCAACGTTGTTGTAGAGGCTGATGTAACTCACATGACCTTAAGTGTATACTAATTCTGTGGGGTTTAATAGACTGTCAATTACAGACAATAATGCCCCATAAGAAAAGGAATTTGATTGGACAATTGTCAGGCCGCTGTGGAGGTCACTGTTAAGGGGGCAGGGGACTGTGGAGCAGGGCCGGCGTAAGCACCCAGCAAACCCGGGCAAGTACTCCTAAGGGGCCCACTCAGGTCTATGCCGAAGATGGGAATCCCTCAGTGTTACTGAACAGTCAGGACTCTAGTTCCTGGCTTAGGAGTCCCTGCTATGACTCCATATATGGAGTCAGTGCTATGAACATGAAGGGGGTATCCCCAAGCATTGTCGGTATGCTTGGGGACACCCAGTGTATTTAAGTCTAATTTAGCCTCTATTTCTGAAATGTTTCTGCCAGGATTTGAACTCACAACCTTCTACATTAGAGGCAAGAACCTTAACCACTGGGCTATGGAGCTCAATGCTCAACTGTGCTAGAAAACCCTCATAGTAGTTTCTCGTGAAATAGGTATTCCTATACAGCAGAAGTATAATTTTATATTTTTTTTAGTAATAAAAAAAAAATGTATGGCACAAAATAAATGTGTAATTACAAAAAAAATATATATATATATAAAATCATACCTCTGATATATACAGTCAGGTCCATATATATTGGGACATCGACACAATTCCAACATTTTTGGCTCTATACATCACTACATCACCACAATGGATTTGAAATGAAACGAACAAGATGTGCTTTAACTGCAGACTGTCAGCTTTAATTTTAGGGTATTTACATCCTAATCGGGTGAACGGTGTAGGAATTACAACAGTTTGCATATGTGCCCCCCATTTGTTAAGGGACCAAAAGTAATGGGATAATTGGCTTCTCAGCTGTTCCATGGCCAGGCGTGTGTTATTCCCTCATTATCCCAATTACAATAAGCAGATAAAAGGTCCAGAGTTCATTTCAAGTGTGCTATTTGCATTTGGAATCTGTTGCTGTCAACTCTCAAGAGGAGATCCAAAGAGCTGTCACTATCAGTGAAGCAAGCCATCATTAGGCTGAAAAAACAAAACAAACCCATCAGAGAGATAGCAAAAACATTAGGCGCGGCCAAAACAACTGTTTGGAACATTCTTAAAAAGAAGGAACGCATCGGTGAGCTCAACACCAAAAGACCCAGAAGACCGAAGAATTTTTTCCCTGGTGAAGAAAACACCCTTCACAACAGTTGGCCAGATCAAGAACACTCTCCAGGAGGTAGGTGTACGTGTGTCAAAGTCAACAATCAAGAGAAGACTTCAACAGAGTGAATACAGAGGGTTCACCACAAGATGTAAACCATTGGTGAGCCTCAAAAACAGGAAGGCCAGATTAGAGTTTGCCAAACGTCATCTAAAAAAGCCTTCACACTTCTGGAACAACATCCTATGGACAGATGAGACCAAGATCAACTTGTACCAGAGTGATGGGAAGAGAAGAGTATGGAAAAGGAAAGGAACTGCTCATGATCCTAAGCATACCACCTCATCAGCGAAGCCTGGTGGTGGTATTGTCATGGCGTGAGCATGTTTGGCTGCCAATGGAACTGGTTCTCTTGTATTTATTGATGATGTGACTGCTGACAAAAGCAGCAGGATGAATTCTGAAGTGTTTTGGGCAATATTATCTGCTCATATTCAGCCAAATACTTCAGAACTCATTGGACGGCGCTTCACAGTGCAGATGGACAATGACCCAAAGCATACTGCAAAAGCAACCAAAGAGTTTTTTAAGGGAAAGAAGTAGAATGTTATGCAATGGCCAAGTCAATCACCTGATCTGAATCCGATTGAGCATGCATTTCACTTGCTGAAGACAAAACTGAAGGAAAAATGCCCCAATAACAAGCAGGAACTGAAGACATTTGCAGTAGTGGCCTGGCAAAGCATCACCAGGGATGAAACCCAGCGTCTGGTGATGTCTATGCGTTCCAGACTTCAGGCTGTAATTGACTGCAAAGGATTTGCAACCAAGTATTAAAAAGTGAAAGTTTGATTTAGGATTATAATTCTGTCCCATTACTTTTGGTCCCTTAACAAGTGGAAGGCACATATGCAAACTGTTGTAATTCACCTTATTTGGCTGTAAATACCCTCAAATTAAAGCTGACAGTCTGCAGTTAAAGCACATCTTGTTTGTTTCATTTCAAATCCATTGTGATGGTGTATAGAGCCAAACATGTTAGAATTGTGTTGATGTCCCACTATTTATGGACCTGACTGTATGAATGCATAATATGTGGGAAACTACAACTGAGGTTTTTAGCCATAATATATGTACAGCCGGTTAACATGAATCTCTATAGCCCAGTGGTTAAGGTTCTTAATGTAGAAGGCTGTGAGTTCAAATCTTAGCAGAATCATTTCAAAAATAGAGGCTAAATAAAACTTAAATAGACACACCAACCTTTTTAATTTGTGTAATTATTATTTTTTGTTGGGAAAGTTGCCAACCCTAACAGAACCCCTGCTCCCCGGTGACCCCCATAACTTTTTTTTATAGTTATGTCTATGGAGATGTGTGGGGGCTCATTTGAGGGAAATCTGTCTTTCTTGACAATACCATTTTGGGGTGTGTATGACTTTATCACTTTTTATAAAATTTTCTTGGGAGATAAAGTGATGAAAAAACTGCAAATCAGCCTTTTTTTTCTGTTACATCCTTCACCATATGGGCTAACTTTTTTAAATATTTTAATAGTATGGGTGTTTTCGCATGCGACGATGCCCATAATGTTATTTTATTTTGGTTCATTTTTGGGGAAAGTGGGGTGATTTTACCTTTCAAGTTTTTTACTTTTTTTTTAAATTACTTCATCAGATTGCAACTTATACAGAATAATGGAAATTGCTCCATTATTCTCGATAGAAATCACTATATCACAGTTTAGTGATGCCACCTAGTGGACTGAACTGGGATATACTAACAATGAGCCTGGAAGCCTAGTACAGGCTGTGGCTCATTTTTAGAACAGGGGCTCCGCTGGGGGAAGGCGCGTCTGAGCAGGAAGCCTGCGCTTCCATTTTTTTAACACGCTCAGATGCCGTGGTGACATCTGAAAAATGCCACAAGGGGGCCCACTGAGATTTATCGCCCAAGGGCCCACATGAACCTGGAGCCAGCCCTGCTGTGGAGGCCACTATTAAAGGGGCAGCTGCTGTGGAGGTCACTGTTAAGGCAGCAGGGTACTGTGAGGTCACTGTTAAGGGAGCGGGGTACTGTGGCTGTCACTTTTAAAGGGGCAGGTGCTGTGGAGGTCTCTGTAATGGGGGCAGGGAATGGTGGAGGTCACAGTTAAGGGTACTGCCCCCTATGGAGGTCACTGTTAGGGTGTGGAGTGCTGTAGAGGTCTCTGTTAAGAGGGTGGGCCCCTGTGGAGGAACCTGTCAAGGGGTTGGGGTGCTGTGGAACTCACTGTTAAAGGGGCAGGCTGCTGTGAAGGTCAAAGTTAAGGGGGTGGTCTGCTGTGGAGGTCCCATTTTAAGGAGGTGGGGCACTGTGGGGGGGTCATTGTTAAGGAGTGGGGTGCTGTGGAGGTCACTGTTAAAGGGTTTCTGTCACCCCACAAAACTCATTATTTTTTTTTTGATAGTTAGATTCCTCATAGCGCGATATAGGAGAATATAATAGTCTTACTTACTTTCATGCGGCCGATTCTTTATAAATCGAAGTTTTATAATATGTAAATGAGGGCTCTACCAGCAAGTAGGGCGTCTACTTGCTGGTAGCCGCAGCAGAAAACCGCCCCCTCGCCGTGTTGGTTGACAGGGCCAGCCGTGATCTCCTCCTCCGGCCGGTCCTGTCAGTAATTCAAAAATCGCGCGCCTCTGGTCATTCGGCGCAGGCGCTCTGAGATGAGGAGGCTCGTCTCCTCAGCACTCCCTCAGTGCGCCTGCGCCGATGACGTCTTCTCTTTCGATGATGTCATCGGCGCAGGCGCACTGAGGGAGTGCTGAGGAGACGAGCCTCCTCATCTCAGAGCGCCTGCGCCGAATGACCAGAGGCGCGCGATTTTTGAATTACTAACAGGGCCGGCCGGAGGAGGAGATCACGGCTGGCCCTGTCAATCAACACGGCGAGGGGGCGGTTTTCTGCTGCGGCTACCAGCAAGTAGACGCCCTACTTGCTGGTAGAGCCCTCATTTACATATTATAAAACTTCGTTTTATAAAGAATCGGCCGCATGAAAGTAAGTAAGACTATTATATTCTCCTATATCGCGCTATGAGGAATCTAACTATCCAAAAAAAAAAAAATGAGTTTTGTGGGGTGACAGAAACCCTTTAACCCCTTAGTGACCACCCATACGTGTTTTTACGGCGGTCACTAAGGGGCCTTAGGCTGGGCCGCCGCGTTTTTACGGCGGCACAGTTTAAGCGCCGCGCGGCTCCCCCGTGCAGCGGGGAGCGCGGACCTGGCTCTCACATGAGAGCCGGGTCCCTGCTCTAACAGCCCGGAACGGCAGGAGTGCCGATCCGGGCTGTTTAAATCTTTACATGCCGGGCGCAATGGCGCCCGCTGCATGTAAAGTGGTGACAGAGGGAGCGGACTCCCTCTGTCTCCCATCAGCACCCCGAAAATGCGATCGCGGGGTGCTGATGTGCTGGGAAGCTTACCTTGCTTCCGATTAGGGCCCGAGCCTGTCTTCAGTTACTTCCAGCAGGCTGTGCCTCTCTGGCGTAGCCTGCTGGTCAATGTTCGAATAGCATTGCTATTGAAATGCAATGCATTATAGAGATAATGCATTACATTTTAAAAGCAATCAAAATACTGTATATTATAGTCCCCTTGTGGGACTATTAAGTAGTAAAAAAAATAGAAAAAAAATACACATTTATTAAATAAAAAAAATTCCATAAAATAAAAAAATATGCCTTTTTTTCCATTGAAAATACGCTTTTCAATTAAAAAAATTGCAAAAAGAAAATATCCCCCATATGTTTGGTATTGCCGCGTCCGTAACGACCGGGACTACATAAATATTACATAAATTATCCCCTATGGTGAACGCCATAAAAAATAAAAAAAGACAGAATTTCTAATTTATTCTTAGTTTCCACCGAAAAAAAACGTAATAACAAGCGATCAAAAAGCGGCATTTACTCCAAAATCATACCCATGAAAAATACAAGTCGTCTTTCAAAAATCAAGCCCTCACACAATTCCATATAAAAAAATTAAAAAAAGTTATGGGTCTTGTGAAGTGGCAATGCAAAATAATTTTTTGGGTTAATAAAAGGTGTTTTATTGCAAAAAAAGTAGTAAAACGTAAACAAAATTATATTTAGTATCACTGTAATCGTACTGACCCAGAGAATAAAGATATTATGTTATTTGCACCGAAAAATGAACGCCAAAAAATGTATAATGTAAAAACGCAGTGGCAGTATTGCTATTTTTCCCCATCTCCCTCCCAGAAAGAGTTAATAAAAGTTAATCAGAAAGTTATGTGTACCCCAAAATGGCGCCATTAAAAACTACAACTTGTCCCGTAAAAAACAAGCTCTCATAAAGCTATATAGATGAAAAAATAAAAAAGTTATAGCTCTTGGAACGAGACCATAAAAAAAGGAAGAAAAAAACGCTTGGTCATAAAGGCCCAAACAGGCTTGGTCACTAAGGGGTTAAGGGTGCAGGGTGCTGTAGAGATCATGTTATGGGCGATACTGTTGATATATTTTAACGACACACAGAAACATTAAATTAAATAGATGAAATATACCCGTGCGAAGCTGGGTCCTTCTGCTAGTGCTATCTATTGGTGAAAGGTCTGGACTGCAGGCAGGCCAGTTCAGCACATGGACTCATCTTCTGTGAAGCCATGTTGCTGTGATGGATGCAGTGTGTGGTTTAGTATTGTCTTGCTGAAATAGGCAAGGCCTTCCCTGAAAGAGAAGTTGTCTGGATGAGAGCATATGTTGTTCTATCACCTCTATATACTATTCGGCATTGACAGTGCCTTTCCAGATGTGTAAACTGCTCATGCCATACGAACTAATGCAACCTTATAATGTCAAAGAGGCAGGCTTTTGATCTGTGTGCCTATAACAAGCTGAATGGCTCCTCTCCTCTTGAGTCTGCAGAACAAGGCGTCCATGGTTTCCAAAAAGAATTTAAAATTTTGATTCATCTGACCACAGAACAGTTTTCCATTTTGCCTCAGTCCATTTTAAATGAGCTCTGGCCCAGAGAACACGTTGGCGTTTCTGGATCGTGTTCACATATAGCTTCTTCTTTACATGATACAGCTTTAAGGCTACTTTCACACCTGCGTTCAGGTGTCCGCTCGTGAGCTCCGTTTGAAGGGGCTCACAAGCGGCCCCGAACGCATCCGTCTGGCCCTAATGCATTCTCAGTGGAGGCGGATCCGCTCAGAATGCATCAGTCTGCCAGCGTTCAGCCTCCGCTCAGTGAGCGGACACCTGAACGCTGCTTGCAGCGTTCGGGTGTCCGCCTGGCCGTGCGGAGGCGAGCGGATCCGTCCAGACTTACAATGTAAGTCAATGGGGACGGATCCGCTTGAAGATGACACTATATGGCTGAATCTTCAAGCTGATCCGTCCCCCATTGACTTTCAATGTAAAGTCTGGACGGATCCGTTCAGGCTACTTTCACACTTAGAAATTTTTCTAAGTTATAATGCAGACGGATCCGTTCTGAACGGATGCAAACGTTTGCATTATAGGAGCGGATCCGTCTGATGAAACATCAGACGGACCCGCTCCGAACGCTAGTGTGAAAGTAGCCTTACTTGCATTTGTGGATTGCACAGCGAACTGTGTTCAGAGACAATGATTTCTGGAAGAGTTCCTGAGCTCATGCAGTGATTTCCAGTACAGAATAATGCCTGTTTTTAATGTAGTGCATCCAATATTGACCGTTCGCCTGGTCCCTTGTGGACATGGATTTCTCCAGATTCTCTGAATCTTTTGATAATATTATGAACTGTAGATGGTGGAATATTCAAAGTCTTCACAATTGTACACTGAGGAATATTTTTTGAAATTGTTCCATTCAATTTATAGATGCAGTTTTTCGCAGACTGGTGAACTTCTGCCCAGCTTTGCTTCTGAGAGACTGATTAGTACCACTAACTTTTCCAGCCCTCTGTTGCCCCTGTCCCGACATTTTTGAGATGAATTGCTGAATGAGTTAATTTTTTCCATCAAATGGTAAAATGACTCCAGGATAGGACCTGCTTGCTCTTGGGCAAATGAATGAAACTTTTACTGGGCGGGATGTCTTTTAATTGGACAGGAGCCACCCCTCACTATTTTGGCAAGATAGATCATGTGCTGTGGCATCCCCTCTTGCTCAAATAGATCAAAGGACTGGGACAGGCCATCCACCTTAATGTTCTTGTCTACAGAACAAAAATGTAACAAATTGAAACAAGCAAAAACAAGGACCATCCCTGACAGGGATTGAGTCATTGAGCAGATTGGAGATAAGTGAAATTTTTATGATCAGTGTAAATGATAACTGGATGATTACCACCGTCCAGAAGATAACGTCATTCTTCTAGGGCCACTTTGATGGCCAGTAACTCTCTGTCTCCGATATAGTAATTCTGCTCACCTGCAGAAAAAGCCATGGAAAAAAAGCCACATGTAACCACCTTGCCAGATTTAGCCTTCTGAGTTAGGATAGCTCCTTCTCCCATGAAGGATGTGTCCATCTCCACAAAGAATTGCTTTGAGACATCAGGACGGTAAAGGGCAGGTGTAAAAGAAAAGGCCTGTTTAAGCATTTGGAAGGCAGATCCTGCCTCAGATGTCCATTCCCTCGCATTCATCCACTTGTGGATTAGAGCAGAGATAGGTGCAGTTAAGGTGGAGAAATGGGGAATGAATTGAATGTAGTAGTTTGCAAAGCCCAGGAAATGTTCCTCTTCAGAGAGTCTGACTCTTTCCACTTGCATGGGTTCTGGTGCAGAAGAAGGAGGAGAAGCAAGTGGTCTCTGGAATGACAGTGCCAGCCGAGGAGGTCTCCTCTCATGAACAGCTTCCTTGGCACATTCCCAGAAAACGCAGATGAATGCGGGTGGTAAGAGAGATCAAGGTTTGTAGCTGGCATGTCACTTCCCTTCAATTTATACACCCTGACAGACCCTCCCAGAATGCTGTTACTAGGACCTCATTGTTTTAGGCCAACTCGGAGGCCAGGGTGCAGAACTGAACGGCATACTGCCCAGTGAAGTTGCAGTAGAGAGGAGGCGGCAGAAAAAGTAAGTTTGGGTTCCTCAAAACCTCTGCAGAAAGTTGCTAGGAACTTTTGCAGATTCCCAGTCACAGGATCACTTTTTTTTCCATAACAGGTTAGCCCAGGCTACAGCCTCACCAGACAGGAGTAAAATCAGGAAGGTCATCTTGGCCTGATCAGTTGGGAACTGGTGGGGCTCCAATTCAAAGTGGATGGTAGACTGGTTCATGAATCCACCAGAGTTTGGGGTCTCTATCACAGCGTGGAAGAAGTGATAGTCATGGGTCAGATCCTCCTGTGAGTATAACTTGAGGAATTGGTACTGTGGCTGGAGGCTGCAGCCCCATTGCGGTACCGGTGAGGGTATTCACAGAGGCCGATATGTTGTGTATGTATGACAGTAATTGCTCCTGGAGGGCCTGGAGTTGAGCTAGTTGTTGGAATTCCTCTGGTAGACCCATAAATGTGGACCAGTGGGTTCAATGGCCTGAGCTTTGTGTTATGGTCAGTGGGTGTGGAACCACTGCGCCAACCAACCAGTTTGACTTTGGGCTAGATCTAAGGGCATTTTCCTGGAAGTCCCCTGGTATTCACCTTCTAACCCCTATACAGGGATCTGCCCTTCACTGCAGGGGAGCTCTAGGCCACTACCTCTTGGAATAGTCCCTCTGAGATTGGCAGCTGACCCAGGTGGGGTCAGAGACACTGATGCAAAGCACCAAGGGGTCAGGCAATACTAGTAGTCAGGAAACAGGCAGAGGTCAGGGCAGTCAGAGTTTGTACAAATCCATGAAACTAGTCTGAGATCAGGGCAGGCAGCACATACAGGTATCAGGTGCAATTTTTTTTTACCATAGCAATTTACAAATTTTAAGCTAAAGAAAGATCTTTTTTTTTTCAACTGATCTTTATTTTTTTAAATGTCAATAGTCTCTGTTCTACAGCCTTCACTTGCAGTGTATCTGCAGACTATCTTGCTTTCTGTTTCAGAGAATCTGTTAGGCAGCTGCTCAGATGGCTGTATGTGAAGCTATTCTATAACTTCATCTCCTCTATACTTAACAACTCTCCCATTTCTTCCCTGCTCTTTACTTCAACTTTACCCCATTCCATTTTGAATCTACCATTCCTTATCTTTCTCCTATTATCTCCCTTGTCATGTTCTAACATTTCATTTTTACACCTCTATAGTTGCAGAAGTGGCCAACTGGAGAAACCTCATACCGTTATAAATATGGCCATGTGAATTAGCCCCTAAAGGGGTTGTCAGAGTTATTTATTTGTTCTTTATATGTTTCTAACTAATCAAATGTAACAGCTTTGCCATGCACTTATGCATCTGTAGTTGCTTCTTTCTCAGATTTCACTGAGGGTCACATGACCTGTGATGTTAGCTTCTCTCCCTGCTCTGATAATGATTTGTGCACAAGCCTGAGAGAGCTGTACACAAGACATCAGAGTGCTGACCACGCCCCCCTGCACTGCCAGCTGCTGCTTATTGCTCTGTCCCTGGATTCTTAACCCCTTCAGCAGCACAAACTCAGGGCTGAAGGCTTTACTGAGTAGCTGCAGGCAGTGAGGAGAAAAATGCTGGGCACAGGAACTGACAGAGGAGTTCTGCAGAGCATTGCACAACAAGTAGGGCGAAGATCCTGTGTGTATCAGCAGTGTAATTGTACAGCTGGGACCTGTAGTCCTACACATACAACATGCTGCTGAGTCTCCCAGCAGGCAGACATGTCACTCAGGGTAGCACTTATATTCACTCCCTTTGCAGGGCAGGGGGAGGGGCAGAGATTGTTGTTACTGCAGGTAAACAAAGGGTAAGGAGAGAACCAGGGAAATGAGGAAAAATATTTTTTTTTTACCTAAAACTTGCTTAGCTCAGTTATATATAGCTGCCCATCAGATTTAGAGTGCTATATTTTTTTTTTTCAAACTCGGACAACCCCTTTAATGAGGTCCATCAGGTTCCGTAATCTGACGGAATTTGCAATGCAGCTTACAATGCAAATGTGATCAGAGGCTAAGATTGTTCATATCTATTAAAAATTAATTTGGACACATAAAACAAAATGCTAGTGTAGTAAAAAGTACCCTAGGACACTTGAATTGTCGTATAAATACAAACACACAATGGCACACTGTAAACAGAAGGCAAAACAATGGCATCGATGTATGAAAAGGCTACTTTTATTAATTATTGCAAATGGTTTGGCATTCTGTTCTCTATTGCTCAATCACCTTCCCCTTAAAAATCTGATCAACTCATCTGTTCAATCCTGCTATTTTTTCTTTCGCTCTCCTATAAAACACTATTAACACGTATGACCTTATGAGTTTACAATTGGCATCACAGAAGAACGTCCATGGACAGCTCATCAGTATGAAAGTCATAAATCAGTGGAGCACGCTTATTTTACATAATGCCAAAAAGATTCTGCAAAATCTGGACAAAAACTAAAGATATGTGCAATATCAGGCAAAAGTGTTCTGTGCTTGTTCAACAAGAATCCCTGAAAGGAGTTTTCCTAGACAGCCGATTGATGTTCATTACAAACATAGATGGTGCTAGGACGTATTCTTCTCCTTGTCCTCCCTGGAAGTTTGGGAAGGATCTTAAATGTTTTGGGCATAAATTCCATGCAAGCCTCACGAAACTTCTTTATCCTCCAGCAGTATATGACAGGGTTGAATACAGATTTGAGGTAACTAAGCCACAAAATGCAAGTACTGATGACATAAAAGGAGGAACTGTAGTAGAAAGTCCTACTGAAGACTGACAGTAGACTGAACACTGAATGAGGAAGCCAGCAAAGAGAGAATCCAATAAAGAGAATCAGTATGGTAGTGAAGGCCCTGGTCTTGAAGCTCATGTCCACATTTAATTGATGAGGCCTCTGAAGCCCCATCAACCCTAACTTGCTTACTTGGCTAAGGCATAAGCTCTCCGCATGGTTATGAATTCGGACAGCATTTCGTCTCACTGTGTTTAGGATGCATAGATAAGAATATAGCATTACACTGAAAGGGATGAAGAACACTGCCACCACTAGCATTACTGCATATGCCCTATCGGCCGAAAATTCTGTATATCCCAGAACACACTGTGGTGCTCGTGTCGGAACTTCAACCAATGTCCAACCTACAACAGAGGGGAACGATATGCAAAAAGAAAATATCCAAGAGGTGACGATCATTATTTTGGCACGGTGTGGGTTTAATTTATCCTGTCTCTGCACAATGATCAGGAAGCGATCAACACTGATAATAAGAAGTATGGCAACCCCTTCTAAGACGAAGAACCAGTAGAGCATGGCTGAGATCTGGCAAAACTGAGAGCCAAAGTGCCAGCTCCCAGTGATAATGGTAACGGCAGTAAAAGGCATGCAGAACAGTGACAGCATGATGTCAGAGAACGCAAGCGTGGCAAGAAGCAGGTTGATTGCAGAACGCATGGCTGGCTTCTGGTAGACAATAAGGCAAACAATGGCATTGCCCAAAAAAGCTATGGCAATCATGAGTACCATTAATATTGCCAACAATATCCTGAGTGGTGTAGGGAATGCACTAAAACTGAAATCCTGGCTCGTTGTCGTCACATTCATACTGAAAAAAGTGCAGCTGCCGAGAGCTGTGCCATTGCAGCCCATTGTTGCTAAGATAATATTGGGAATTTTATTTGCATTTTTCACACATTTGAAGAATCCAGAAATCAGACATTATATCCAATACTGTGTCAATTGAATGCCGTCCTGTATCCTTCCACATCTTGATATGTCTGGCAAAAAGACAATAAAAACACATGAAAGGGCATCAAATACTGAAAATTGGCAATGACGTTGATATAAACAATAGTAATCACATAATAAAATATAAAAACATAAAAAAAACGTCCACAAAATGCTTTCAGTTTCTCTAAGTCGCTTGATTTTAAACCACTTGGCACAATTATTTATTGGCATTTTTATAAATTTACCAAAAAGCCTTGGTACCTCAGCTAGTATGCCAAAATCTGAATTAAAAATACCAAGTTAAATAGTCTGCTTCCCCGTAATCACCGCAGGGCTCTAATCCCCCTAGCAGTCACGCCAGTGCATTCCCCTTGTCCGGTAAACACAGCAGTACTTCCACCACAGTAGTAATAGTAGTGCCCTTCCCTGTAATCATGTCAGTGTAACGCCCCCATATATTCCACAACCAAACACGCATGAGATCAGTCTTCTCCTGGGCAGCTTCTTGAGTTATAAACAATACTCATCATTTCACCCCCCCCCCCCCCCCCCCCCCCCCGCTAAAGACCCCACTGGTATGCCGTTACAGTGCTGGTGCCATACATGCTGTGTGGTTTTCTTTATTTTATTTCACCCAATTTTGCTATCTTTTTAAATGAGTTGTAATTAGATGGCTGATGGACAAACTCTTTCTCTGCCGTCTGTCAATGTGTCATGTTAGTGATGCCCATGCCCTCGGTTCGCAGCCAGATAGGGTATGCGCTTCCATGACAGCAATATCGAGCAGTCAGTGTTTCGGAAACAGCTTGAGAGAGCACACGATGGGGGAGAGTAGAAGAAATCCGTAGACCACAGAGTGCGGTTTCACATGGTGATGGCCAATGTTGGATTTTTTTTTTTTACTACCCAGGGGTTACCCAGTTAAAGATGGTACTAAATCAAAATTGTAACTATTCTGTAGTAGGAAGTTTAAGAAGTGATCAATAGTTTCCGTTTTAGTTTGCAAACCATATTTCATTTATCGTGAGGGGGGGAGGGGTAATCTTTAGAGTGAACTAAAAAGGCTGCACTCCAATTTTTATTTACTTCAGGGTGTAGTCCCTAGATAAAATGAGCATTAGCATTTGCTAATTATAAGTAGACTGTCAGCACTAGGTAGGGGCTGGGGAGTGTCGGACTTCTTTAGTGGAGATTTTGGGGGTCATTTACTATCAGAAATACATCTATATTAGGTGTATTTCTGGAGCAGATTGCAGCACAAAGGTTATTTGCGTTGCAATCTGCGACTTTTCCCTGCTCACGGCATGTCTAAAAAAAGTTGGGCGGGCGGTAGGCCTGTCTCATTCATCATTTTCTACCCCTGTTTTAGGTGCAGAAAATGGTCTAAATTTAAGTCGGCTAGGAAGCTGTCTTAGATTTAGACCGGCGGTAAATACACCGAACTTATGTACAGGCCTGCGCTTCTACATAACTTCGGCGGATCCACCCGCAACTAAGGGGCTTATTAAGACCAGTCTTAATAAATGACCCCCTTTGTTCTCAGGAGCGGTGTAAATATGAACTTTTATACCATCAGCTGCCGTTCCTGCAGGAAGCAGAATTTCGTTCTGAAGTGCTGTCTGCAGTGAGCTGCTTCACTGCCCCTCCTCTGTACTCTAAGCAGCACATTCAGGAGCAGAGCCTTGCAGAATAAGGCCTCGTCCACATTTCCGGGGAAAAAAGAGTCCATGTTTTATCTGTGAAGGATGTGTGATGGATCCATGTGTCCGTTTTTACCCTCTGTGTGTCATTTGTAATCCATGGACGCTGCTTAGCTGAAAATTAATTTCAAAAGCATCTCCTATCAGTCTTCAGTGAAAAACGGATGCACCACGGATATAATCCATGTTGTGTCTGTGAAAGAACAGGAGTATAAACGACAAGGAGAAGATATTCAAGAATTAAAGGTAATTAATTTGTCACAAATTAAGCTAACTATTCCCCAACAGCAGGTTTTTACAAAAAGGGCTGTCATTCTCACCCACTAGTAAATTTCATCTGTTTGAGGTGTTTAAGGATCTCAAATTATTTTCACGTAAATTAATTTTGAAGAAACACTTCAGTAGGGGACAGGAGGTTATTCCCCTAATATCCCCTGCTGAAAGCCAAGCCTTACGAGATCTGGGGACACTGCTGGCAGAGCAACAAGATCCAGAAAAGAATAGGTATCCCGTACATCTGCACCGGAGATCGCGT
Organism: Bufo bufo; assembly: GCF_905171765.1. NCBI lineage: Eukaryota > Metazoa > Chordata > Amphibia > Anura > Bufonidae > Bufo > Bufo bufo. The sequence goes on from NC_053391.1 coordinate 434,421,590, forward strand.
TTTTTCCCGCTAAGACAATGCAGTTGATACCTTTGTGAAACTAGTAAAACAGGATCTTAAAAATATAGTTCCTAACAAGAAAAAAGACAATTTAACTAAACTGCAGAGACAAGCATTGGAAGAACTAAAGGCATCTAAGGATGTGGTTATAAAACCCACTGATGAAGGGGGATTGTGGTGATATGGCCGATGCAGATGTATGAAAAGGAAGCCTTTAGACAGCTCAATGATTAGATAGGGATCCCACGTATAAATTTAAGAAAGAATTAGATCTTATACTTCAGGAGAGCTTTGATAATAATATTATCAGTAAGAAAATGATGGAGGGATTGACCATAGATTGTCCAGTGAAACCTACACTGTATCTCCTCCCAAAAATTCATAAAAGCCCAACCACTCCTCCGGGACGTCCTATCGTCTCGGGGGATTGGTGGGCTATGTACAAATATTGGGAGATTTATTGATTTCTTTTTACAGAAATGTGTTGAAACACTTCCTTCATTTACAAAAGACACAACTGATATGCTGCGACGTCTGAAAGGAATCCATTGGAGGAAGGGACATATCTAGTTACGTGTGATGTGTCTACAGGCCATGACCAGGGAGTATGAGCGTCAAGATTCTTTTTATCGATGACAGATCTCCATAATGAATTGATTGAACTGATCATACTATTATTATAATTTATGTTGACGCATAATAATTTTTTGTTTAAGGATCGGTTTTTCCTACAGCTCCAGGGGACTGCTATGGGGGCGTCTTGTGCGCCCTCACATGCTAATTTGTTCCTGGGGCTGTGGGAAAGAGAGATCATTCAGAATGCTCCGGGATATGACGCCGTACTCCTCTGGTCAGGGTATATAGACGATGTATTTTTCATCTGGCAGTGCTCCACATCACAGTTGGAAGATTTCCTTAACAACCTAAATGATAATGAGTTGAACATCAAGCTAACTTGGAAATCTAGTTCAGTAGAGGTTGAGTTTCTGGATATCATGATTAGAAGGAGATTTGATGCAGTTGTAATTACTGATGTCCATAGAAAGACGACTGTGGTCAATTCTCTCTTACATGCTACGTCATCTCATTATCCGAAGGTAATACAGGCTATTCCGATGAGCCAATTCCTTAGAATGCGACGTATCTGCTCTGAGGAAGAGAACTTTGAAAAACAATCCTCTCACTTGACGAAACGATTTTTAGAACGAGAATACCACTCAAAAGTAATAAAGGAAGGATATGAAAGAGCCAAAAGGTCATCTTGGGATGCATTGTTAGTGAAAAAAAGAAAAAGAAAGACGGATTATTCTATGGTGAAATTTATTACTCCGTTTAATAAGGAATGGCGTTCCATTCAGAATATTTTTCACAAACACTGGTCAGTACTTTAAACAGATAGAGACCTTTTGGCATCATTACCGCCATATCCCCAGATTACATGGAAAAGATCACAAAATTTACGTGATCTTTTAACCAACAGTCACTACACTGTGGATACATCAAAAGGGATGTTTGGCAGTAAAGGCCCTAAATGGGGATCCTTTTCGTGTGGTACATGTGCAGCTTGCAAATACATGCTTCGCTCCATCACATTCTGGGACTCCTCCAAGGAGTAAGAATATAAAATTGTATATAACATTAGGTGCAATATGGAAGCCGTTATATATTTGATCACTTGCCCATGTGACCTAATATTTATTGGAATGACCACAAGAGCATTAAAGGTACGTGTTTTGGAACATGTCAACAAAATTCAAGCTGCTTTGGATACCCTATGAAAGGGAAGTGGATGGTTTGCAGTCTATCCCTCGTCATTTTTGTAAGTATCATGCTTGCGACCCAAGGGGTTTGAAAGAATAGACAGGGTTAAATTGGGATCTAGAGACGGGGATGTTAAACGTGCTCTATTGCGTAAAGAAACCAAGTGGATTGTATTGTTAGATACCATGACCCCAGGAGGTCTAAACGAATCGAATAGCTTCAAGTCCTTTTTTTAATTTACGTGAATTTTAATTACTGGGGTACCTATATATTTTGGTTTTAATTATGTTGTTATGTGTTTAGGTTGTTTCTTGTTCTTTGTATGGTGGCAGATAACCTTTAATGATGTACAAGCGGAAGTCTATGTGATTTAAAGAAGTAAAAGAATATGGAGTGAAGGATCCAGAATTCTGAAGACACTGAGCCTCCTTATCATTTTACTATTCATATTATTTGATTAGGGGTTCGATCTGTATTGTTACATTTTGCACTTTGAGGTTCTTACAGCTAATAGGGGGATGGACTTCTGATGGGTTGACTCCATCCTCCATAATTTGGGTTATTTTGGGTATGTATATTTTTAATCATGTGGAGTTGATCATGAATTATGAGGCGATTATTTCTGCACTTGCACTTTAGGGATCATTGTCAGATGTCACATGGTAGATGTACTTTGCCCATTGGTCCTTGTTCTCTCAATGTCTGATGGGCTGACTTCATCTGACATGTGTCATCTATATAACACATGTATTCATTATGCACTGTTAGCATGCATTCACCTATTATGAATTGGTTATTTTTATATAATATACAGTACAGACCAAAAGTTTGGACACACCTTCTCATTCAAAGAGTTTTCTTTATTTTCATGACTATGAAAATTGTAGATTCACACTGAAGGCATCAAAACTATGAATTAACACATGTGGAATTATATACATAACAAACAAGTGTGAAACAACTGAAAATATGTAATATTCTAGGTTCTTCAAAGTAGCCACCTTTTGCTTTGATTACTGCTTTGCACACTCTTGGCATTCTCTTGATGAGCTTCAAGAGGTAGTCCCCTGAAATGGTTTTCACTTCACAGGTGTGCCCTGTCAGGTTTAATAAGTGGGATTTCTTGCCTTATAAATGGGGTTGGGACCATTAGTTGCATTGAGGAGAAGTCAGGTGGATACACAGCTGATAGTCCTACTGAATAGACTGTTAGAATTTGTATTATGGCAAGAAAAAAGCAGCTAAGTAAAGAAAAACGAGTGGCCATCATTACTTTAAGAAATGAAGGTCAGTCAGTCAGCCAAAAAATTGGGAAAACTTTGAAAGTAAGGGCTATTTGACCATGAAGGAGAGTGATGGGGTGCTGCGCCAGATGACCTGGCCTCCACAGTCACCGGACCTGAACCCAATCGAGATGGTTTTGGGTGAGCTGGACCACAGAGTGAAGGAAAAAGGGCCAACAAGTGCTAAGCATCTCTGGGAACTCCTTCAAGACTGTTGGAAGACCATTTCAGGGGACTACCTCTTGAAGCTCATCAAGAGAATGCCAAGAGTGTGCAAAGCAGTAATCAAAGCAAAAGGTGGCTACTTTGAAGAACCTACAATATGACATATTTTCAGTTGTTTCACACTTGTTTGTTATGTATATAATTCTACATGTGTTAATTCATAGTTTTGATGCCTTCATAGTCATGAAAATAAAGAAAACTCTTTGAATGAGAAGGTGTGTCCAAACTTTTGGTCTGTATTGTATATATATTTTTTGTCTTTTATATATATTTTTATTATTATTTTTTTATTTTATTTATTTTTTATTTAAGACTATTTTCACACTTGCTTTTGGTGCGGATCCATCATGGGTCTTCACAGACGGATCCGTTCAGATAACACAAACGTCTGCATCCGTTCAGAACAGATCCGTTTGTATTATCTTTAACATAGCGAAGACTTTTAATAGCTGATTTAAGGTCCCCCCATATGTTTTTATGTATTTTTTCGGCACGGCTCCGACGGTCCCCCACTGATTCTTTACATCAATGCTTATGTGTGCGCTAACTTCCTGTCGCACTGCCTTGTGGGTCCTAGCGCCGCGCCGTGTGGTTTCAGCTGTCTATCAACTCCTACATGCATCCCCCCCATTCATATTCCGCTTATTTCTCCAGCCTGCCGCCCCATTTGCCTAGAATTTACATTGGAGGTGTTTACTATGTTAAATAGCATAGTGCTCTGCCTCCTTCATTGATAAGAAAGTGCACTGCCCGATGACATCACTGGACCAGAGGGGCGTGGCTTAGTGCTGTATGTTGCCGCCTAGTTACCGTCCTCCTGCATAATTACAGTGGCTGACGGTGACGTCACCGGAATCCTTGTGAAGTGGAAGAAGAGGCTTCGCTCTGCACAATGGGCCCCGGTACGTCACTGACTCTGCAAAAATCTGCAGAGAATTTCTGAATTGAAAACGGGACATCAGAAAAGTCTGGTAAAGGTAGCACAGGCATGTATGTAATATTTAGGTGACTGATATACACTTACACCAATGTCCCCAATGCTGGACATCCCCTGTAAGCTGGGGTTTGGCACCTCACACCTGCCCGTATCAAAACCGCCATTGATTTTAAAGGGGTTTTCTCAAAGTAGTTTACCAAAATCTGATCGGTGGAGGTCCAATTCCCTTGCTGATCAGCTATTTGAAGAGGCCGCGGTTATCCAGTGAACTGCGGCCTGCTCACAGCTTACCAAATACAGCACCGTACATAGCGGCGGGGCTTGGTATTGCAGCCCCCGGGTTCATTCACTTGAATGGGACTGATCTGTACATAGGCCATGTGACCCATGAACATGACATCACTGTCCTAGTAGGAAGAGCCTGAGGCGCTGCAACCTCTTCCAACGGCCGATTGTCGGGACTGTCAGAAGTGGGACCCCCACTGATCAGGTCATCAATATCGAACTCCAGGAAAATTCCTTTGATGGGCTTTTCTCATGGCAAGTCATCAGTTCAGCTCTGTTCACACTATAGTCCACAGTCCCAAGAAGCTATTCCTGCCATCAAAATAACGGAAACCCTGACAGACCCCACCAGACTCTATAAGGTCCAATGGTGACCATTTGGGAATGTCAGATGATGGATCCCAATCTTTCAGATTTCAGCTTTTTGTCTGTTTTCATGACAACTTGACATTTTGTTCCGCACACCATGTCAATGTGGCATAGGGTATTGGGTAGGTTTCATTGACATCCTTACACTGCCTAATACTTGCTGTAGTAACCATTCCCTTTTTGCTGTAGAGTATTAGCACTGCAATGTACTATGCTCTTGCAGCAGCCCCTAGTATACAGACTCGGTCCACCATGTCACACACTGCACATTACCTTCCTGACTGGACGCTGCGGCTCTCCCCTTCCCTCACTGCACGGACACGGCGCCCATGTCCAGTCTGCTGTCTGCCGGAGCCCCGCAGCCTGCCATGAATCCGACCGACCGAATCCTTCCAGGGGTGGGCCCAGCATCAGCGAGCTGCGCCTGCTCCGTGCCTCAGACCGCGGGCGGGTTCCCCTCAGTGTCTGCCATCAATGTCTTACATGGCGTCGTGACCAGAAGTCAGTGTCTGGTCTCATCTCCATATACAGCCCTAAAGGATGCAATCTGTCTCACCTAATATTTCCCCCCACATACCGGCTCCCATCTTTTTAAACGAGGACACCTTTGGTTTATTGTGTGAAAAAGCCACTTTTCCTGCATATCTATACTTCAAATGTTTTTTTTTTTTTTACACAGCACAAAATTATCTGAATATAAAAAAGTCTAGAATCCAAATTGCATCAAATAATGAAATAATACGCAAGGCGGGCTTAACTATATAGATAGGAACCAGAGAAATGCATCCTGGATCAATATTGTAAATGTAATAATGTAAATCTATCCCTCAGATCAAAAAGTCCCCTTTCACACGAGCGAGTATTATACGCGGGTGCAATACGTGATGCGGACGCATTGCGCCCGAGCGGAATCCGGATCCATTCATTTCAATGGGTCTGCGTTGGTTTTCACGCATCGCTTGTGCGTTGCCTGAAAATCGCAGCATGTTCTATATTCTGCGATTTTCACGCAACACTGGCTCCATAGAAGTGAATGAAGGCTGCGTGAAAATCGCATCCGCATTTGCTTGCGGATGAGATTTTCACTGATTGTTGCTGAGAGATGTTGTTTGTAAACATTCAGTTTTTTTATCACGCGCCTGCAAAACGCATTAAATCGCATTGCACCCGCGCAATAAAAACTGAACGCGATCGCAGACAAAACTGAATGAACTTTCTTGCGAAATGGCGCATTTTTCACTGAACGCATCCGGACCTAATCCGCTCACGCTCGTCTGCAAGGGGCCAAAGAGGGACGTTTAAGGAGCAAAGAGGGACTTGGGTCAAAAAGAGGGACACTTCGGAGGTCTGCATTCATGCGTTATTCCATTGCCGCAAGCAGGGACGTACACAGATCTCATAGGGCCCCATAGCAAAACTCGGTATGGGCCACCTGCACCTAGTTTCCCAGTGTAGGTGTAGAACATGCGCAGCTCCCCAGATTGCTGACAAATTTACGTTTTAGTTTTTTTTATCAAGTGGAAGAAATTTTAATTGAATTGAAATTGTAATAAAAAAAAAAGTTGTCTGGTCTCCCCCACTTCATCCAACTTCTACGTTGGAAAAAGTGGAAAAGGTGCTTTAAAAATATGGCGTTTATACTGAATGACGTATCTCTCAATGTATTTACACCAGAAAATCACCATAAATACATTTGGGGACATTTATCAAGACCAGCGTATTGTACAGGAACTAATATGCGACAACTTCAGTTCATTCCGGAGGACCGAAGCTGCTGCACAATGCAAACCAATCCCCCCAGCGGAGATTGAAGGAGCCGGAGCACAGCTGGGTTTTAGCACATTCAGGGGTAAAAGTCTGCGATCGGCATTACCGCCAGTTGCAGACTTTGGCCGCGGTATCTGCTGTATGAAACAGCTGGCACCCGGCGGCTATGGGGCTCGGCACATGTGTGAGCGGGCGCCATGTTTAAAGTCCCAGTCAGCGTCGTACATGTACAGTACATGAAAATGCAGTGTTTTCACACAGGGAAGAGAAGGACAAGTTCTGTGCCAGGGTGTCCTCCCCCCCGGGCGCGCCATAGGAGTTACATGCCTCTATTGTATGTAGAGCAATATTTCATTTAATGATTGTTAGTGGGGGTCGCAATGTGCAATTGCTATGATATGACAGTCGCCAGGGGCGTAGCTAAAAGCTCATGGGCCCTGGTGCAAGAGTTCAGCTTTGGCCCCCCTTCCCTTAGTGCTTTGTGGCCAGGGGCAGGGAAGCACATAGTCTTCATGCTGCCTGAGGCAAAAATTGAACCCCACCCTCGTGCCCAAATTCTTGACCTAACCCCTTCCCTCCAGCCAGAGCTGTAACTGGACCAGCATGCACTTTCTATAATACCTATAGCTACGCCCCTGACAGTCGTAAAGAATACAACACTGTTGGGATTTACACATAACGTTTCCGTGAAAATCGCAGCATGCTCTATTTTGTGCATTTTTCACGCAACGCAGGCCCCAGTGAATGGGGCTGCGTGAAAATCGCAAGTGCGGATGCGGTGCGATTTTCACGCATGGTTGCTAGGAGATGATCGGGATGGGGACCCGATCATTATTATTTTCCCTTAGAACATGGTTATAAGGGAAAATAATAGCATTCTTAATACAGAATGCTTAGTAAAATAGGGCTGGAGGGGTTAAAAATTTTTTTTAAAATAATTTAACACACCTCATCCACTTGTTCACGCAGCCCGCTTCTCTTCTGTCTTCTTCTTGTCCATGGTGATGGATCATGTGACGGACCATGTGATGAGCGCAGTGACGTCACCACAGGTCCTTTTCCTCAAAGAAGAAGAAAGAAGAGAAGAAGCCGGGCTGCGCGAACAAGTGGATTAAGGTGAGTAAAAATATATATTTTTTTTTTAACCCCTTGCAACACTGTTGGGATTTACACATAACGTTTCCACCATCGACCGCATGCCAGTTATGTGTGACTGCGATTTTTCTGCATCTCAGTCACAGCTGTAAAATAGAGCTCGACCTTAGGACACAGACATTTTTTGGGTTGTGCAACTTTTCTGAGACCTGCTGCATACCTCCCAACTTTGTAAATGAATAAAGAGGGGCGCAAAGCGCGCCGCTGCAAATTTATTCCACACTAGGCCTCGCCTTTAACTCCGCCCAAAATATAACTATACACCTAATCCCACCCAGTCCCCTTCATGCCACCACACAGTATTTATGCCCACATTTTGTCTTCACAGAATTATGCCCAGCTGTGCCCCCCAGTAATATGCCCACATTGTGCCCCCTCAATTATATGACCACATATGTCGCGTGTCACATCTTGACACCATTGACAATCATTAGGTGTGATGTCACAATGCAACCTTCATGTCAATTGACCCCTATTGACGTGAAGCCCAAGCCTAAGGGTGGCTGCACACGATGCGGATTACGCACTGATTGTTGTGCGGACAAACCGCAGTGTAAAACGGTACCAGCAAAGTGTACAAGATTAGACAAAGATCATGTGTACTTTGTTTTCTCTCTGGTATGGAAATTGACCTGCTGTGTGGATTTTTAAAACAATTGTTGTTGCATTTTTCTTGTCCGAATTTCACCTTTTTCAGTGGAAGGATGAATCTGTGGAAAATCCACATCAAATCTGCACCAAAAACTGCATAAAAAAACAGCAATATCGTGATAAATATTGCAGATTTATGTGTGATTTTTTTTGTGCAGCTTTGGTGGGGATTTTCTGCATATAAATCTGCACCATGTACAGCCACCCTTAGGCCTCTTTCACACGGGCGAGTTATCCGCGCGGGTGCAATGCGTGAGGTGAACGCATTGCACCCGCACTGAATCCGGACCCATTCATTTCTATGGGGCTGTGCACAATGAGCGGTGATTTTCACGCATCACTTGTGCGTTGCGTGAAAATCGCAGCAAGCTCTATTTTGTGCATTTTTCACGCAACGCAGGCGCCATAGAAGTGAATGGGGCTGCGTGAAAAGTGTGCAAGTGTCGATGCGGCCGCAAGCAAGTGTGGATGCGGTGCGATTTTCACGCATGGTTGCTAGGTGATGATTGGGATGGGGACCCGATCATTAATATTTTCCCTTAGAACATGGTTATAAGGGAAAATAATAGCATTCTTAATACAGAATGCATAGTAAAATAGGGCTGGAGGGGTTAAAAAAAAAAAAAATAATAATTTAACTCACCTCATCCACTTATTTGCGCAGCCGGCTTCTCTTCTGTCTTCATCTTTGCTGTCCATGGTGATGGATCATGTGACGGACCATGTGATGAGCGCAGTGACGTCACCACAGGTCCTTTTCCTCAAAGAAGAAAAAAGAATAGAAGCCGGGCTGCGCGAACAAGTGGATTAAGGTGAGTTAAATTATTATTTTTTTAACCCCTCCAGCCCTATTTTACTAGGCATTTTGTATTAAGAATGCTATTATTTTCCCTTATAATTATGTTATAAGGGAAAATAATAAAATCTACAGAACACCTAACCCAAACCCGAACTTTTGTGAAGAAGTCCAGGTTTGGGTACCAAACATGCCGATTTTTCTCCCGCGCGTGCAAAACGCATTAAAATGTTTTGCACTCGTGCGGAAAAATCGTGCATTTTCCCGCAACGCACCCGCATCTTATCCGGCCCAAATCAATGACGCCCGTGCGAAAGAGGCCTTAGGGTACTTTCACATTAGCGTTATTCTTTTCTGGCATTAAGTTCCGTCCTAGGGGCTCAATACCGGAAAAAAACTGATCAGTTTTATCCTAATGCATTCTGAATGGAGAGCATTCCATTCAGTATGCATCAGGATGTCTTCAGTTCAGTCCCTCTTACGGTATTTGGCCGGAGAAAATACCGCAGCATGCAGTCCAAAATCCTGGAACACTTGCCGGAATGCCGGATCCGGCATTATTTTTTATTGAAATGCATTAATTCCGGATCCGGCACCAAGTGTTCCGGAAAACCGGATCCGCATGCGCAGACCTTTAAAAATGTGAATTTTTTTTTATACCGGATCCGTTTTTCCGGATGACACCAGAGATCCGGATCCGGTATTGCAATGCATTTGTGAGATAGATCCGCATCCGGATCAGTCTACTAATGCTACCCATTTGCATATGGATTTCCGGATCCGGCAGACAGTTCCGTCGAAGGAACTGCCTGCCGGAATCTAACAACACAAGTGTGAAAGTAGAGCAGATCCCGAGCGGGTAATCCTCTGCGTGAAAGAGTGGGGGAAGGGGCACCCGGACAGGGGAACAGTCACATTTGTATAGGATATGTGTATAGATGCTAGGGGCACATCCATACACACACACATATATATATATATATATATATATATATATACACACTTTCTGGGGGAATATATACATATATATATATATATATATATATATATATATATATTCATAGATGTTTGGGGCACATCCATAAATATATATATATATATATATATATATATATACACACACACACCAATAAGCCCATCTATATAATATATTACATACATAGAGATGCATGCTGCCAATGGGGGCATACATACATCTCTATGTATATATCCACACCACCTGGACAGGCCCATATAAAAGGGCCAATATATGAGCATATATGTCAGGGCATATATATATATATATATATATTTAAATCTAACACTTCCCTCAACAGTTTTCCACTGACCTACAGTCATGGAAATGAGAAGCTGTGGTGTGGACTAAAGTTGGTGGTCTTTTTTTTATTTATTATCTTTTATTTTACACATTATGCCTCCCATGAAGTCACACATGACCATTGGGGGAGGAGGCATTAAACATTACTGTTTTTCTTGCTTATTTCTTTTGTAACTAGGGCTGACATACAGTGGCATATACATAAAGAAGTAAGGACCCCATAGCAAGGATCAAACCAGGCCCCCCAAACAGGACATAAGGGTTTCTGCGTAAGGGCATTTTCACACGAGCGGATCCCGTGCGTGGAATCCGCTGCGTGAAAGAGAGCCAAGCCCCATTCCGGACGTCAGAGACACTGAGGATTAACATGACTGATAATGCTCTGTGCTTCTCTGTGATCTTTTTACTACAAAATCACGGTGACAACTTTATCTGACTGTGATTTTGTAGTAAAAAGATCACAGAGAGGCACGGAGCATTATCAATCATATTAATGCTCCATGTCTCTGCTGTCCGGAAAGGGGCTTGGCTCTCTTTCACGCAGCGGATTCCACGCACAGCATCCGCTCATGTGAAAGAGCCCTAAACCCTTTTCAATAACCCTTCGGCCATTTTTTCCACTGCCTCATTTGCTAAAAGTTGTTCCTTGCATCCTCAAACTGCGGCCCTCCAGCTGTTGTAAAACTACGACTCCCATAAGGCCCTGCTGTAGGCTGATTTGCCACCATGGTAGTTACGCCCCTGCTGACATACAGTATTAGCCCTGGTAACAGGAGGTATACAGTCTCTTGACATGGGGTACAGAGCTAGTCTGGGGTCCTGCAGTTTGTGCAGTTGCCCTGGAGCTGGCAATCAGGTGATTGCTGGAACAGAAGCAGGCAGCAACATGGCAATGCCCTGACCTACATTCACAGTACTTATTGAGCTCTGTGTATACAGGGAGTGCAGAATTATTAGGCAAGTTGTATTTTTGAGGATTAATTTTATTATTGAACAACAACCATGTTCTCAATGAACCCAAAAAACTCATTAATATCAAAGCTGAATATTTTTGGAAGTAGTTTTTAGTTTGTTTTTAGTTTTAGCTATTTTAGGGGGATATCTGTGTGTGCAGGTGACTATTACTGTGCATAATTATTAGGCAACTTAACAAAAAACAAATATATACCCATTTCAATTATTTATTTTTACCAGTGAAACCAATATAACATCTCAACATTCACAAATATACATTTCTGACATTCAAAAACAAAACAAAAACAAATCAGTGACCAATAAAGCCACCTTTCTTTGCAAGGACACTCAAAAGCCTGCCATCCATGGATCCTGTCAGTGTTTTGATCTGTTCACCATCAACATTGCGTGCAGCAGCAACCACAGCCTCCCAGACACTGTTCAGAGAGGTGTACTGTTTTCCCTCCTTGTAAATCTCACATTTGATGATGGACCACAGGTTCTCAATGGGGTTCAGATCAGGTGAACAAGGAGGCCATGTCATTAGATTTTCTTCTTTTATACCCTTTCTTGCCAGCCACGCTGTGGAGTACTTGGACGCGTGTGATGGAGCATTGTCCTGCATGAAAATCATGTTTTTCTTGAAGGATGCAGACTTCTTCCTGTACCACTGCTTGAAGAAGGTGTCTTCCAGAAACTGGCAGTAGGACTGGGAGTTGAGCTTGACTCCATCCTCAACCCGAAAAGGCCCCACAAGCTCATCTTTGATGATACCAGCCCAAACCAGTACTCCACCTCCACCTTGCTGGCGTCTGAGTCGGACTGGAGCTCTCTGCCCTTTACCAATCCAGCCACAGGCCCATCCATCTGGCCCATCAAGACTCACTCATTTCATCAGTCCATAAAACCTTAGAAAAATCAGTCTTGACGTTTCAGCTTGTGTGTCTTGTTCAGTGGTGGTCGTCTTTCAGCCTTTCTTACCTTGGCCATGTCTCTGAGTATTGCACACCTTGTGCTTTTGGGCACTCCAGTGATGTTGCAGCTCTGAAATATGGCCAAACTGGTGGCAAGTGGCATCTTGGCAGCTGCACGCTTGACTTTTCTCAGTTCATGGGCAGTTATTTTGCGCCTTGGTTTTTCCACACGCTTCTTGCGACCCTGTTGACTATTTTGAATGAAACGCTTAATTGTTCGATGATCACGCTTCAGAAGCTTTGCAATTTTAAGAGTGCTGCATCCCTCTGCAAGATATCTCACTATTTTTGACTTTTCTGAGCCTGTCAAGTCCTTCTTTTGACCCATTTTGCCAAAGGAAAGGAAGTTGCCTAATAATTATGCACACCTAATATAGGGTGTTGATGTCATTAGACCACACCCCTTCTCATTACAGAGATGCACATCACCTAATATGCTTAATTGGTAGTAGGCTTTCGAGCCTATACAGCTTGGAGTAAGACAACATGCATAAAGAGGATGATGTGGTCAAAATACTCATTTGCCTAATAATTCTGCACGCAGTGTACAGTGATGGGGAAGGCAGGGACAGGGAAAAAACGTATCTGCTGTCTCAATGGGGAACCTGGCTATAACTAGCAAAGGGCTCCGATCTGCAAGGATAAACGCAAACCGCCCAGACTTTTATAGTCTATAGGCAGCCTGGAAATGTTAAGAATATTTTTTAGTCCCATTTAGGGTGGGTTCACATAGTTTTTTTTAAGCTCCAGAAGGTCAATGGGAAATATGAAACACCGAACCGCTACTGGTGGTGTTTTTTGTCTATCTTGCTTTTCAAAAACACAGAATTCTGTAGCTCTTGACTTTTTTCAGGTGTTTTGACGTTGCCTCTATAGGTGAACCACACCATTATAACAAAAGCTAGTGGTAAGAGACACTCTTCGTCAGGAAAAAAAGGAGCAAATAACGCAGGTGGGCAAAAAATTTGTGGTAATTTAATGTGTATGGAATGTGTAGATTTGTGGAGCCTTTCACATGTGGATTTTTGCTAGGATTTTTGGATGAATTGACATCACAGCTGGTAATTGCTGTTGTTCTGCTCCATTATAGGATATTGATTTACCATCATCCTTTCCATAGGGAAAAACACGATGAATGAATTGCTAGTTGAGCAAACAAACAGGCGGATTTATCAAAATCCTGGATTTGGCTCACGATCACTCATGGAAATCACTGACCAAAACACTTGGGTGTGAATGAGGCATAATTGTCAAAAATAGAACTTAAATGTGTTGGCCTCTTTCTGAAAAATTGTGATACCTTGATATTACTGAAATATCCCTTTAAAATTCTACAGTTCTACAGATTTTTTTTGGTTGCATTTCCTTAGTTAATAGGTAAAGCTTGCCATCTAGTGGCCGTTATGGATAACTGCAATAGTAGAAACATAAAATAAAATAATGTAGCCTCCATGCCACCAAACGCAGCAAATTATTATAATTTCAAGCTTATCGAACTTCCATTAATAGCATTTCAATAAAAAGGGAGGGGTTAGTAATCTTCTAGAAAAGTGTCACTGCTTTTTATACATTTGCCATGGCTCCAAAAAATCCTGCTTGTAATTTAGCAGAAAGGTATTTCATTCATTTCCTAGGGCTCGTGCACACAAATATGGAATCCACATGGAAGCTGTGTGCATGGAGCGTAAGCCTGTGCAATAGTTTTTCTTTTCACTGTCAAAATGGAAAATACAGACAGCTGTGTGTGACGTCCGCGTTGCATCCATTTTTTTGCGGATCTGTTGTAACAATGCGTATCCTTGTCTGTAAAACGGACAAGAATAGGACATGTTCTATATTTTTTGCAGAGCTATGGAAGGGACATACGGATGCGTACAGCACACTGGGTGCTGTCTGAATTTTTTGCAGACCCATTAAAATGAATGGGTCCGCAACCTATCTGCAAAAAATGCGGATTGGATGCGGACCAAAAATACGGTTGTGTGAACAGGGCCTAATACTGTAGAAGTAAGGTCACCCAAAGACATTATAAATCAGTATAAGGGCTCATCCACAGGAACGTATTTTCTTTCCGTGTCTGTTCCGTTTTTTGTTTTTTTTGCGGAACCATTCATTTCAAGGGGTCCGCAAAAAAACGCATGTTACTCCGTGTGCATTCCGTTTCCGTATTTCCGTTCTGCAAAAAAATTGAACATTTCCTCTTACTGTCCGCATTACGGACAAGGATAGGACTGTTCTATTAGGGGCCAGCTGTTCCGTTTTGCAAAATACGGCATGCACACGGACGTCATCCGTACATACAGTCGTGTACATGAGCAATGTACATAATGCTGTGCGTTCCGGTGAAAGGAGCAGTGTCCATAACGGAATCACGCTCACACACAGAGCATGATTTCCGCACTAGACACGCCTTAGTGAGGATCGCACACAGATCCATTCATTTCTATGGCTCTGTTAAAAAAAAAACGCACATGGATGTCAAATGGTCACTTTATTAATGGGGCTGAGAAATACGCAGATTACAAACGGAAGGTATCTATTTCGCAGATCTACAGTTTGCCGACTGCAAAACGGATACAGTCCTATGCACGAGGCCTAAGCCTATGCAATAGTTTTTCTTTTGACTGGCAAAAAGGAAAACACAGACATGGCTGTGTGCATCAAGCCTATGCAATAGCTTTCCTCTGGACTATACAAAAGGAAAATATACAATGGAAATATAAAATATTTTTAACCAGTTCAAGACCAGGACAGTTTCTGACGTTCATAATTAAACACAATTTTTTTTAAAGTACATAAAGCTTCAAAAGCAAGGTTTTAAAAATAAATTTTTTGTTAATACCACAAAATGCAACTTTTTTTTTTAAATTGCCCCCCTTACGTTATGGTTGTTTTGATTGATGCAGACACTGGGAACGGGGATAAAAGCTGTGTTGTGGATGGCGGCTTTTTTCACTTATTGTCATACAAGAGCTTTGGAGGCGGCCATATTCACTTTTTTTTTTTTTTCTGTTGCTGATTTCTCCTGTAACTGGGTTTAACATATTAACCCCAGTTACAGGGGAATAAAGCCTCCAGAGGAGCATTACTCCACCAGCTCCTTGTGATCACGATTGCTGGGACAGGAGCAGAAAGTGTGATGGCTATTTCTCAATGAGCGCCGTGTATTTAACAGTGGGGAAGGCATGGACGGTAATAAACCATCTTTACAATTTTTTATTGCAGATTTAGTTCTCACTGACAACTAGCTCCCCACTTCTGGAAACTTTGTAAGAACCTTTAGAAACTTTCTTACAGTCATTTGCTGACACACTGGTCATTTTAAGTCGGCTGGTGGTCTGCAAGTGGTTAATCTGACATTCATGGGATCAGATGGGTTCCAGATGATCAAATATTCTGGATTGTCAATTTTGCTATATGGCATGGGACTGCTGCAGCCAATCACTGTCCTCAGCAGTCTACCACGTCCATACACCTGCACGTCACCACTGCGGTTTGTATACAGGCAGAGGCTGGAGGACCAGATCGGTGGCACAGAGAATGGTGCTGGAGGAAAAAAAAAAGTCATTTTAGAAAAGGGTGACTTGTCTGAGATTTCTAATTATCCCTTAAAAACTATGTACACCTTTGAAGTCATTTTTTTAATAACTAATTTATATGTATTTCGAGCTAATAAAATTGTAGTACCATTTGGTTTCTACATTTCACAGTATATACAGTAGCAGCTGCAGAAGACTGTTCTGTGATAAATCAATTAGACTGGCTGCCCACTAGCTCGTATGACAAACGGACAGACGGATCCGATCTTGTAATGCATTTGTGAGACGGATCCGCATCCAGATCCGTCTACAAATGCTGTCCGGTTGCATGCAGATTGCGGGTCCGGCAGGCAGTTCCTGCAACGGAACTGCTTGCTGGATCACTCTGCTGCGAGTGTGAAAGTACCCTAAAAGAAGGCTTTTTAAGGAAAATAATACATTAATCTAGGAAAATAAAACTGAAGAGACCTTAGAACAGTGATGTCGAACCTTTAAGAGGCCGAGTGCCCAAACTGCAACCCAAAACCCACTTATTTATCGTAAAGTGCCAACACAGCAATTTAACCTGAATACTATAGTTCAATATAGTATATATTCCATGTACTTTATCATTTAGCTATTATAGCCTGCCTACATTCAGTGCACTCCCTCTGCCGTTCATAGTGCGCCCTGCTCTGAAGAATGGCAGGAAAAGTCTAAGGCATATTGGTACACCATAGACTTTTTTCACAGTGCGGGTGCTCACAGAGAGGGCTCTGAGTGCCGCCTCTGGCACCCGTGCCATAGGTTCGCATCACTGCCTTAGAATAAAAATAAAAAAAATTCCCATTAACTGGGAAACGAACACCTGGTGCCCTCCCTTTTCATTTTTGTGCTGCAGATCTGTCAATTCCCAGGCTCCTTTTCTTCCAAGATGGATACACCGCTTTTCAGACTACCTGATACACACCGCATAGGTAGTCCAAGACAGTCCTGCTGCCCTCAGATTGGCTAGCACTGCTCACACCAGGGCAGGGCTGGACATGCAAGAAGTGTCTTGGACTACCAAATGCACAGAATGCAGCATGCAGCCATCGTGAAGAGGCGCCCAGGGATATACAGATCTGCAGCCGAAGGTCACTATGTAAGTGATGTGCTTCCTAGCTAATGTGATTTTTATTTTTTATTGAATTAGAGGGTTGCTTTAGTAATTACGGTATCCGGAAAACATGGAGGACACGGTAGCCAAATATATCTTGAAGGGTTCAGAAGGAAAGAGAGGACAATCTGGAAAAGTACATGTATACAAGGAGTAAATGTTGTGAGACCTGAATATTTTACTGCATGACCAGTGATGGCAAAGGCTACTTTCACACTGGATGCAGCAGGGTTCAGCAAAAACGCTTCAATTACTGGTAATACACTGCTCAAAAAAATAAAGGGAACACTTAAACAACACAATGTAACTCCAAGTCAATCACACTTCTGTGAAATCAAACTGTCCACTTTGGAAGCAACACTGAGTGACAATCAATTTCACATGCTGTTGTGCAAATGGGATAGACAACAGGTGGAAATTATAGGCAATTAGCAAGACACCCCCAATAAAGGAGTGGTTCTGCAGGTGGTAACCACAGACCACTTCTCAGTTCCTATGCTTCCTGGCTGATGTTTTGGTCACTTTTGAATGCTGGCGGTGCTTTCACTCTAGTGGTAGCAGGAGACAGAGTCTACAACCCACACAAGTGGCTCAGGTAGTGCAGCTTATCCAGGATGGCACATCAATGCGAGCTGTGGCAAGGTTTGCTGTGTCTGTCAGCGTAGTGTCCAGAGCATAGAGGCGCTACCAGGAGACAGGCCAGTACATCAGGAGACGTGGAGGAGGCCGTAGGAGGGCAACAACCCAGCAGCAGGACCGCTACCTCCGCCTTTGTGTAAGGAGGAACAGGAGGAGCACTGCCAGAGCCCTGCAAATTAACTCCAGCAGGCCACAAATGTGCATGTGTCTGCTCAAACGGTCAGAAACAGACTCTATGAGGGCCCGACGTCCACAGGTGGGGGTTGTGCTTACAGCCCAACACCGTGCAGGATGTTTGGCATTTGCCAGAGAACACCAAGATTGGCAAATTCGCCACTGGCGCCCTGTGCTCTTCACAGATGAAAGCAGGTTCACACTGAGCACATGTGACAGACGTGACAGAGTCTGGAGACGCTGTGGAGAACATTCTGCTGCCTGCAACATCCTCCAACATGACCGGTTTGGCATTGGGTCAGTAATGGTGTGGGGTGGCATTTCTTTGGAGGGCCGCACAGCCCTCCATGTGCTCTCCTGAGGTAGCCTGACTGCCATTAGGTACCGAGATGAGATCCTCAGACCCCTTGTGAGACCATATGCTGGTGCGGTTGGCCCTGGGTTCCTCCTAATGCAAGGCAATGCTAGACCTCATGTGGCTGGAGTGTGTCAGCAGTTCCTGCAAGACGAAGGCATTGATGCTATGGACTGGCCCGCCCATTCCCCAGACCTAAATCCAATTGAGCACATCTGGGACATCATGTCTCGCTCTACCCACCAACGTCACGTTGCACCACAGACTGTCCAGGAGTTGGCAGATGCTTTAGTCCAGGTCTGGGAGGAGATCCCTCAGGAGACCGTCCGCCACCTCATCAGGAGCATGCACAGGCATTGTAGGGAGGTCATACAGGCACGTGGAGGCCACACACACTACTGAGCCTCATTTTGACTTGTTTTAAGGACATTACATCAAAGTTGGATCAGCCTGTAGTGTGTTTTTCCACTTTAATTTTGAGTGTGACTCCAAATCCAGACCTCCATGGATTAAATTTTTTTTATTTTTGTGATTTTGTTGTCAGCACATTCAACTATGTAAAGAACAAAGTATTTCAGAAGAATATTCAATTAATTCAGATATAGGATGTGTTATTTTTGTGTTCCCTTTATTTTTTTGAGCAGTGTACAACCATCTGCATCTGAATGGATCCGGTTGTATTATCTTTAATATGGCCAAGATGGATCCATCATGAAATCCATGGTGGACAGATCAGTTTTCTACTGTGCCAGATTGTATCCGAGAAAACTGATCCGTCCCCATTGACTTGCATTGTGGGTCATGACGGAGCGGTCTTGCTCCACATCTCAGGACAGGTCTTGCTCCGCATCTCCGGTATGAGAACGGAACGGAATGCATTTTGGAACATTCCGTTCTGTTCAGTTACGTTTTGTCCCCATTGACAATGAATGGGGACAAAACGGAAGCGTTTTTTTCTGGTATTGAGACCCTATGACTGACTCAATACCGGAAAACATTAACGCTAGTGTGAAAGTAGCCTAACAAAGAATCTTCTTTTGAAGTTGGATGCATGAAGTAAGGTCCCATAGACATCTATGTATATCTGTACAACTGCTGGGAACAGTCATATTGTAGCCGGAGGTGATCAGGGGGGTGATCACCCCATATAGACTCCCTGATCACCCCCCTGTGATTGATCACCCACCTGTAAGGCTCCATTCAGACATTTGTTTGGCACAAGTTAGCGGAAATTTATATTTTTTTATGTTTCTTCTTACAAAGTCTCATATTCCACTAACTTGTGACAAAAAATTAAATCTCACATGAACTCACCATACCCCTCACGGAATCCAAATGCGTAACATTTTTTAGACATTTATATTCCAGACTTCTTCTCACGCTTTAGGGCCCCTAAAATGCCAGGGCAGTATAAATACCCCACATGTAACCCCATTTCGGAAAGAAGACACCCCAAGGTATTCGCTGAGGGGCATATTGAGTCCATGAAAGATTGAACTTTTTGTCCCAAGTTAGCGGAAAGGGAGACTTTGTGAGAAAAATAAATAAAAAATCAATTTCCGCTAACTTGTGTCAAAAAAAAAAAATCTTCTATGAACTCGCCATGCCCCTCATTGAATACCTTGGGGTGTCTTCTTTCCAAAATGGGGTCACATGTGGGGTATTTATACTGCCCTGGCATTTTAGGGGCCCTAAAGCGTGAGAAGAAGTCTGGGATCCAAATGTCTAAAAATGCCCTGCTAAAAGGAATTTGGGCCCCTTTGCGCATCTAGGCTGCAAAAAAGTGTCACACATGTGGTATCGCCGTACTCAGGAGAAGTTGGGCAATGTGTTTTGGGGTGTCATTTTACATATACCCATGCTGGGTGAGATAAATATCTCGGTCAAATGCCAACTTTGTATAAAAAAATGGGAAAAGTTGTCTTTTGCCGAGATATTTCTCTCACCCAGCATGGGTATATGTAAAAAGACACCCCAAAACACATTGCCCAACTTCTCCTGAGTACGGCGATACCACGTGTGACACTTTTTTTGCAGCCTAGGTGGGCAAAGGGGCCCACATTCCAAAGAGCACCTTTCGGATTTCACAGGGCATTTTTTACACATTTTGATTTCAAACTACTTCTCACGCATTAGGTCCCCTAAAATGCCAGGGCAGTATAAATACCCCACAAGTGACCCCATTTTGGAAAGAAGGCACCCCAAGGTATTCCGTGAGGGGCATGGCGAGTTCCTAGAATTTTTTAATTTTTGTCACAAGTTAGCGGAAAATGATTTTATTTTTTATTTATTTTTTCTTACAGAGTCTCATATTCCACTAACTTGTGACAAAAAATAAAAACTTCCATGAACTTACTATGCCCATCACGAAATACCTTGGGATACATGAAGTACCGTAGACATATGGGAAATGTAAAGTAATAACTATTTTAGGAGGTATCACTATCTGTTTTAAAAACAGAGAAATATAAATTTAGAAAATTGCGAATTTTTCAAAATGCTTGGTAAATGTTTTTTTATAAATAAAAATGAAAAATGCTGACTCAAATTTACCACTGTACAATAGTGCTACAATATGTGACGAGAAAACAATCTCAGAATGGCTTGGATAAGTAAAAAGCGTTTTAAAGTTATCACCACATAAAATGACGCATGTTAGATTTGCAAAAAATGGCCTGGTCCTAAAGGTGAAGAATGGCAGGGTCCTGAAGGGGTTAATGAACATATGAGGACTAGACCATGTTGCTGCTTTACATATTTGCTCAATTGAAGCATCTGCTCTTTCCGCCCAAGATATGTAAATGAAACGTGTCGACTGAGATTTATTAAATCTGGGAGGTACTTTGTGCAATACCTTGTAAGCTTCAGATATTGATGCTTTTATCCATCTGGCCATGGAACTTGTCACTTTAAGACCCTTATTTTTTCCCAAATACTAAATAAAAAGAAAATCAGACTTACTGAATCTCTTAGTAAAAAAAAAAAATCACAGAAAAAACTGAGATAAAAACATCCTTCACGGTATGATATACAAATCTGCGGATGTCCCTAGCCATATTATTGAATAAAATCACAGAAATAAGATAATAATGCACTTAGTAAAGTAGATGCAAGCATTATATATGGACAAAGTCCTCACTCTGATATGATAAAATCTGAGACACTTAGTCAATATATTTTGATCAAAACACATCGGACCCGCCTGACCTGAGACCACCTTGGCGCTTGGTAGGCGGGCTCAGATGTGTTTTGTTCAAAATATATTGGCTAAGTGTCTCAGATTTTATCATAACAGAGTGAGGACTTTGTCCATATATAATGCTTGCATCTACTTTACTAAGTGCATTATTATCTTATTTCTGTGATTTTCTTCAATAATATGGCCAGTGACATCCGCAGATTTGTATATCATACCGTGAAGTATGTTTTTATCTTAGTTTTTTCTGTGATTTTTTTGTCTATGTAGTATTTGCTTGAGGGAGTGGCACCTTCAAGTGTGAATGCGCTTTATCTTGGGAGTAGCATTCCTTTGTACTTTTGCCCTTCCTATCCAATAGAGCACCTTAATTAGGTGGTACATATAGGTGTGCTTGCTCCTCCTCCCATTGGTTGCTTGATGCACATGAAGGTGACTAGGAGCAGCACACCATATGTGCAGCGTCTGCGCTCCTGAACATAGAAGCCCAATGGCTTAGGTAGGTTTAGCGTAGGAACCGCTTGACCTGAGACCACCTTGGCGCTTGGTACGCGGGCTCAGATGTGTTTTAATCAAAATATATTGGCTAAGTGTCTCAGATTTTATCATATCAGAGTGAGGACTTTGTCCATATATAATGCTTGCATCTACTTTACTAAGTGAATCTCTTAGGCCTCTTTCACACTTGCGTTGTCCGGATCCGGCGTGTACTCCACTTGCCGGAATTACACTCCGGATCCGGAAAAACGCAAGTGTACTGAAAGCATTTGAAGACGGAACCGTCTTCCAAATGCTTTCAGTGTTACTATGGCACCCAGGACGCTATTAAAGTCCTGGTTGCCATAGTAGGAGCGGGGAGCGGGGGAGCGGTATACTTACAGTCCGTGCGGCTCCCGGGGCGCTCCAGAATGACGTCAGAGCGCCCCATGCGCATGGATGACGTGATCCATGCGATCACGTGATCCATGCGCTTGGGGCGCCCTGACGTCACTCTGGAGCGCCCGGGGAGCCGCACGGACGGTAAGTACACTGCTCCCCCGCTCCCCGCTACACTTTACCATGGCTGCCAGGACTTTAGCGTCCCGGCAGCCATGGTAACCACTCTGAAAAAGCTAAATGTCGGCTCCGGCAATGCGCCGAAACGACGTTTAGCTTAAGGCCGGATCCGGATCAATGCCTTCCAATGGGCATTAATTCCGGATCCGGCCTTGCGGCAAGTGTTCCGGATTTTTGGCCGGAGCAAAAAGCGCAGCATGCTGCGGTATTTTCTCCGGCCAACAAACGTTCCGTACCGGAACTGAAGACATCCTGATGCATCCTGAACGGATTACTCTCCATTCAGAATGCATTAGGATAATCCTGATCAGGATTCTTCCGGCATAGAGCCCCGACGACGGAACTCTATGCCGGAAGACAATAACGCAGGTGTGAAAGAGCCCTTAGTAGCCTCTAGGTATTGAAAAACAGCTCTCCTAACATCCAAACTGTGGAATTTTTCTTCTTTTTGTGAACTTGGGTTTTCACAGAAAGGACAGAACTCTCCTCCTGTCTATAAAGATTTCTCACCACTTTTGGTAAGAAGGCATTATCGAGTCTAAAAACAATCCTGTGGGGAAAAACCCTAAGGCCCCTTTCACACGTGCGAGAATTCCGCGCGGGTGCAATGCGTGAGGCCCCTTAGTGACCGCCGTGAACACGTATGGGTGGTCACTAAGGGGTTAATAGACAAAACTCTTAGAGTCTTCTCTAACAAAGATTGAAAGGGGCGTTCTGTTAATACTGAGAGAACCACATTTAGATCCCAGGGAGTCAGTACCGGTCTTAAAGTAGTTCTCAGTCTATCTGCACTTTTAAGAAATCGAATGAGCCAGGGATGATCCACGATTTTGTGGGATTTTGGTGGGAGTTGTAGTTTTACAACAGCTGGAGGGCCACAGGTTGAGCATTCCTGCTCTAGAGTTTCTACCAAATTCCCTATCACTAACAGATCGTCCAGATAGGGAACTATCATTACATGTCCTCAGATGAGCCACTACCTTTACCATAACCTTGGTAATTCCAAAGGGCAGAACCTGAAACTGCCTGTGAGTTCCCTTGATGTAAACTGCCAAGTGGAGGAATTTCTGATCTCTTTTGCAAACTGGAATATCATAGTATGCGTCCCTCAGATCTAAAGAGGCCATGAAGTCCTCTTTTTTAGTAGATTTATGGTAGACCTTAGTGTCTCCATATTGAAGTTTTGGGATTTTATATACCGGTTTAGAAATTTCAGATTTATTATTAGACGGAACCTTCCGTTTGGCTTTTTTACAAGAAAAACTGTCAAGTAATAACCTGTTCCTGCCTCATCTGAGGAGACGGGAACAATAGCTTTTCAGGGAAAAAAGTTCAAAAATTCCCTCCTCTTATTTTTGTTGCAAGGCCGACTTTTGAATGGGAGTAATTTTGTAGATATTTATGGGAGGAGGAAGACAAAAATTGATGTTGTAAATGCTTTGAATAATATTTAATACCCACGGATGTTGTAATTTTTTCACATTCTTTTAAAAAAAAATTTTGTTTACTTCCCACCTTACTTCTGATGTCATTGTTTAAGGGTTTCAGAATTTTTGGGTGCAAACGAGAATCCTCTGTCACTTTTTTGCATTTTTCCCCTATCCATTCTCTTTGACTGGGAAAAGGCACCTTTTTCAAACTTCCGAAAGGGAAATTTTCTTTTACCGAACACCCCAGGAAAACATTTCTTTGAATCAGAGGCTGTTTCTAGGATTTTTTCTAAATCCTGACCAAACAATAAGTCCCCGTGAAAAGGAAGGCTGCATAGTTTTATCTTAGAACTGACATTTCCAGTCCAAGATTTTAACCATAAGGCTCTTCTAGCTGCAACAGATAGGGCCGTGGTTCTGCAGTCATCCTTACCGACTCTGCAGTAGCATCTGATAAAAAATTTACAGCTTTGAGTAACAAGGGAAATGAACCTTTTAAAGAATTATAAGGAGTGTTATCTTTAAGGAGAGACTCCAACTGCCCAAGCCATCTTTTAAGGGCTCTAGCAAACGAAGTAGCGGATAGATTAGGTTTAAATAAAGCTGGGTCTGCTTCCCTTAATTTGAAGAGTCTACCTTGTAATCCATGGGGTCCTTTAAGGAACCCATGTCCTCAAACGTGAGAGCATTAGACTCCGTAAAAAGCTTTATGTCCTCATCATCAAAGGGAAGCCTATGTTTAATTGTTCTGGGAATAAAGAGCTTTCAATCTGGAACCTTCCTTTCACATTTGATTAAAGAGTGCATATTTTTATGAACTGGAAACACCCGTTTCTTTCTTTGTTCAAGGCCACTGTACATTTCATCCTGTACTGACCGCTGGACTTTCTCATCAGATAAATTCATGGTAACTCTAACCGCTTTAGGCTACTTTCACACTAGCGGCAGCCTGTTCTGACGGGGGAACAGGCTGCCAGATCCGTGCTACTGCTAGTGCACCGTGCTTCCGGAAGTCCACTCCGGCCCTATTCACTGTAATGCCGAGAGGCAGCCAGAATAAAACTACAACATGCTGCAGTTTTATTCCGGCCGCCTCTCGGCATGTTTGCCGTGCTGTAGCCGGACCTCCAGCCCGCCTTCATTATAGTGAAGGGGGCCGAAGCAGACTTCTGGCGGCATGGTGCACTAGCGGTAGCACGGATCCAGCAGGGTGTTCCCCCGCTGAAACAGGCTACCGAGAGTGTGAAAGTAACCTAAATCAGCTCCTTAGTGTCCTCGGAAGAAAATTGAAATCTCTTAAAATCAGATAGTATCAGATCCAGAAGAATCGTCTGAATCTTGCAGTTCTATGTCAGAATCTGGATCTGATTCAGAAGAGGACATTTCTGAGTTAATTAATTTGGGCTCCCTATGTTTGAAGGAAGACTGACTTGGACCAGCTATAGAACTTTCGGCCAATACAGAACGCATTTCCTGCCTAATCACGTCCCTCAATTCATCTTTGATAGATAGGACTAAATCTTTGCTATATTGCTAGTACATTTTTTGCATAATTTTTTAGCACAGGTTTCAGGTAATTTTATAGAGCAAAAAACATACTTCCTAATTTTAGGGTCTGCTTTTGCCTTCTGAGAGCTGTCTTTCTCACTCCACACGCACACCAAAAGACAGAAAATAGGTATTTAGCTAATAAAATACCAGATTAGCCACCCCCAGCACATAGGTCACATAACTGCCGGACTTCGCATATTCTCCATTGAAATAATTTCCTGATCAGTCATGCTGGCAACCTTTGTATAGCTGCTGTGCTTATATAGCCTCTCCTACCTGCAGACCTCAGGGCGACTTCCGCCTTAATCTCGTACCATTTGCCCTCCGCATCTACAGTTTAGAAGAATCAATATGCTTTCCACAGTGGAACGCCCAGGCCGCTCACTGCACTTCCGAGTTCCAGCCTATGCGATGAAGTTCCGCATTCCACCCTGGAACGCACGCCAGCCAGAAGAACTTCCTTTTGCCGCTGCAAGAGCCAAATGTATCAGATTGCAGCTATGGCCCCATGTGACCAGAGGGACTCAGTGAGTTTCTGGTCTTCTCATGGCCTCTCCCAGACTGGCGCACAGTGCGGGGGTGGAAGAAGCAGAACCGCAACCTGCAGAATGTTTGACGATCAAGCAAATTAGAAAAACCAGGTACCCCAGATAGGGATTGGTTGCCCAAAGCTCCCTCATGTGAAAAGGCATAAAAACATAAAACACCACCTCTGTCTGCCTCCACAGATGCGGACCCACGGCCTTGCCATGAGAAAAAACCCTCTCCCACCTGGAAGGGACAGGAAGACACTGAGGATTTCTGTTTGGAAATAATAACACGTTTAGTTATATATTACTATTTTATTAGAAAAAAAACAAGCTATAATACAGCCAGGCTTCTTGAACTGCTGCAGCTATTACTTCCAACATCTGTGCAGCTGGTTAGCGTTTCTTCCATGTGAATTTTCTGCGGGCACCCTCCTGGCCTGGTTTTTTTCTTTCCCTGTTGCGTGGATCTACAGTGAGTAATCCAGCTAAAAGAAACAGTTACAAGTCAGAAAGATGGAAAGAGACAAGAACCTCAAACTATACGGCGACATTGCTGGATGTTAATCATCTGCTATGGCAGCCTGGGGCTTTCTGAAGACTCCCAGGCCTGCCACTGTAGGCTGCCTATTATCCTTTAGGATACCAGAGTTTTTTTCGTTTTCATTTTTCTTCCCCATCTTCCTTAAGATATAACTATTTTTCTGTTCACATAGCTGTATGAGGGCTTATTTTTTGCGGGACAAGTTGTACTTTCTAATGCCACCATTTAATATGGCATACAAAGTAGAGGGAAGCGGGAAAACAATTCCAAATGGGGTGGAATTAGAAAAAAAAAAAAAAGAAGCAATTCCTCAACAGTTGTACGGGTTTTGTTCCCACGGTGTTCCCTTTGTGGCAAAACTGACCTGTGCCCTTCATTCTCTGGGTCAGTACGATTACAACGATACCACATATGTATGGGTTTTTATGTCGAAATAGTGTAAAAATACATTTAAACTTTGAAAATAAATAAATACAATTTTTCACATCACCATATTCTGCCCCCCATTACTTTTTTTTATAGTTATATCTACTGAGCTGTGTGGTGGTTCATTTTTTGCGGGACAATCTTTAGTTTTTATTGATACCATTTTGGAGTGTGCGACTTTTTGATCACATTTTATGACTTTTTTTGGGTAAGAGAAGCGATGACAAAATGGCATATTGGCCATTTTGACCCTTTTTTCCATTACGCCATTTGTCATATTGGAAAAATATTTTAATAGTACAGGCGTTTTTAGATGCAGTGATGCCCATGATGTTTATATTTGTAATCTATGTATTTATTTTTTTATTCAACGGAAAGGGGGGTGAATTAAACTTTTATATTTTTAAAAAGTGTTTATATTTTTTTTTTTACTTTTTTGGATTTTGAAGCTCGTATTTGAGCCTACAAAATTAATGAAAAAAAATAAAAATAATTCTGAACAATCATAGATCCATTATTTGTACAGAATTGCTCATTTCTTATGTTGGCCTGCCACCTGCTGTCCAAAATAAAAATTACAGCTTCAATACCCTGGGTCTCTGCCAGCCTCTTCCTCTCTTTGACTGACAGGGCCAGGTTCCTGCATAGTCATCTTGCCTGGCCCTGTCATTCAACTCGTATCACCGTGTCCAAAGAGGTCCAACTATTAAAAATATATTTAAATAGTAAAACATAACAAAAACTATATAAGTTTGGTATCACCATCATCGTACGGACCCGCAGAATAAGGCTGCCTGTCATTTTTAGCACAGAGAACTTCGTTAAGACAAAAACTATGGCAAAATTGTGGTGGTACCTTGTCTAGTTTTTTCCCCTGAAAATAATGGGTTTTTTTAAATAAAAATTTGGGTTTTTTATGAAACTAACATACATAATGTACCTTTTTATTTTTGCACTCCCTAAAGACTGTAAATTGTGATCATTTGGTTGCTTACATAATGCTTAATACTTTGACATGGCCTAATAGACAGATGCATATGGCAGACCCGGGGCTATAATTAGACCCCGGTTGCCATAGTACAGTATGGCCCCCTCCCCAGCCAGAAGTTGTCCTGGGGTGCTGATGGGTGACAGGGAGAGCACTCTTCCTCTTTCAAACTCCCTTAGTGCCACTGTCAACACAGTTTCCAGACATGATCGTGTACACCAATAAAGATCAGGGTGAGCCCTGACAACCAATATCTTCGGGAATCCAGAGGATTCCATTTCACATACTAATAGAAACTATAAAAAGTCAGTCAAGTAATAAAAAGGAGCTGAGCTTTATATAGGGAAGAGTGGACAAAAAAAAATGTGCACAAATCAAAAAGGAGTAAAAAAAATTGTAAGGCCTCTTTCACACGGGCGTTGCGGGAAAATGTGCGGGTGCGTTACGGGAACACCCGCGATTTTTCCGCACGAGTGCAAAACATTGTAATGCGTTTTGCACTCGCATGAGAAAAATCGCGCATGTTTGGTACCCAAACCCAAACTTCTTCACAGAAGTTCGGGCTTGGGATCGGTGTTGTGTAGATTGTATTATTTCCCCTTATAACATAGTTATAAGGGAAAATAATAGCATTCTAAATACAGAATGCAGAGTAAAATAGCTCTGGAGGGGTTAATTTTTTTTTTAACTCACCTTAATCCACTTGATCGCGTAGCCCGGCATCTCCTTCTGTCTCCTTTGCTGAACAGGACCTGTGGTGAGCATTAATTACAGGTAAAGGACCTGTGGTGACGTCACTCCGGTCATCATATGATCCATCACCATGGTAAAAGATCATCTGATGGATCATGTGATGACCGGAGTGATGTCACTACAGGTCCTTTACCTGTAATTAATGCTCACCACAGGTCCTGTTCAGCAAAGGAGACAGAAGGAGATGCCGGGCTACGCGATCAAGTGGATTAAGGTGAGTTAAATTATTTTTTAACCCCTCCAGCGCTAGTTTACTATGCATTCTGTATTCAGAATGCTATTATTTTCCCTTATAACCATGTTATAAGGGAAAATAATAATGATCAGGTCTTCATCCCGATCGTCTCCTAGCAACCGTGTGTAAATCGCACCGCATCCGCACTTGCTTGCGGATGCTTGCGATTTTCACGCAACCCCATTCACTTCTATGGGGCCTGCGTTGCGTGAAAAACGCGGAATATAGAGCATGCTGCGATTTTCACGCAATGCACAAGTGATGCGTGAAAATCACCGCTCATGTGAACAGCCCCATAGAAATGAATGGGTCGGTATTCAGTGCGGGTGCAATGCGTTCACCTCACGCATCGCATCCGCGCGGAATACTCGCCCGTGTGAAAGGGGCCTAATTGTCTCTAAAAAGGGACTAAACATGTACCTATAAATATGTCTTACTGGTGAAGCGGCTGTAAAGTATTCATCATGTGGCTTTAACTGCATCACTACATTACCTTGTCTCATGGCCTCCATT
Source organism: Bufo bufo (assembly GCF_905171765.1). Lineage (NCBI taxonomy): Eukaryota > Metazoa > Chordata > Amphibia > Anura > Bufonidae > Bufo > Bufo bufo. The sequence continues at coordinate 434,451,129 of NC_053391.1, forward strand.
TCTTTTTCACAGACAAAACTGAGCAGGGCCCTTGATACGGCTAAACGGATGGCTCCGGCTTGTGCCGATCTTCCACTACCCGTCACTGTACATTCTGTATCATGCTTCATCAATCGGTCTAAAAACTGAAACGGGAACATGAGTTGCTCCCTAAAGAAAAATAAATGAAAGAATAAGAAAGGTGAACACGGAAGTACAATCCTCAACCACGGTCTCTGCTAAAAAAGAAACAAAAAAAGAAACACAGAACAGTAATTAACCCTTTTACAGGGTAAACAAATAGAATTATGTAATCAAAGTTTCATTTACAAGTCTACATAAGGGACTAGTAAGAGGGTAAAATACAAGACAGATGCATCATACTGTACACAAAAAAAGACCCAATACAGGGACAACGCTTAGGAACCCAATACACCAGTTACTGACACGCATTGATTGTATTAGAAAGATATTCTTATAACGAATACTCAGGTCAAAGGATTACCAATGACACTGCCAACACATTAGATAATGCCATTCATGTCTGAGATCGGAGTACCCATCTTACACAGTGGTCAGGGGAGCTGGGGTTATAGAAACAACTGAGCAAGGTTTCATAACTTCTGTTCACTTTGGAAACCGGATAATGCAGCCCACTCGGCTGTTTCTGCAATGCAGGCCGCCCTGACTGCTGATGGGTACTATGATTGCAGAGATGGGAATATCTTTTTAAGGCTTAGTTAGAAGCTGAGACATGGTACCAGAGATCTGCCACTCCTAGCTCCGTGCTGAATCTCACCCATGACAATTATTCATGGAACATTATGTCATTTTTTTTCTCACAAATTCGTTATCTGTGTTATTTATGTTGTTGCACAGTAACACAAGGACCCTTTTCTGGCCTCTGTGCTTCAAATCAAGTATTGTTCCCTCTTTTTTCCAATAGGGGATGCTACAAAGACACGCACTGAAGCAGAAAACATACCATCATTGCATCTGGAGGTGTTTAATAGAAGTACAATGCAAGAACCAAATAAAATGTTGGTCTGTACGTTATGGACCACGTTCATATGGCCATATTATGCATCTGGATGAGACTAAGCCTGTTCAAATCCCATAATATAGACCCAAAAATGTGCCCATATTAGGCCTCATGCGCATACATCTGGTCCGCGTTGGATCCGCGTTTTTTGCAGATCAAAGGCAGACCCATTCATTTTTATAGGGCTGCACAATGCAGACAGCACATGGATGTCGTCCGTGTGCTGTCCACATCCGTTTGTTTTGCGGATAAGAAAAGACATTTTTAAAATAGCCGCCAGGTATCGGTGTTTTGCGGATCCGCTGTCTGTGGACCAGAAAACACATACAGTTGTGTGCATGTTGCCTAATGGTTATGGGATAGCAGCCGAAGGCTGGAATCGACTCTTTCCTCTATTTTACTTAACATCCTCACCCTCTTACAAGTGTTCACATTTTCATAATTAGTGAAAATGAACTTTCTAGGGTAATTTGACAAACCAGGGTTGTGAATTCTATTTCTTGTCCACTAACTGCAAGTTTACAAGGTTCTCTGTACACTATACTGATGCGGACATTGCCATATGACCCCTCTTCTCTGATATCACTCATTCCTGCCATACTGTGAAATATCACTAGGATATGCCATCACTTACTAGTTAATAGGGGTCTGACTGCCAAGGCCCTTACTAACCGAAGGGGCCGTAGGGCCGTGAAGCCATGTTCCCTACAATAGCTATCCATTCTCTCTCGGGAAGGCATATCCTAGCCTCTGTATGGTGCAGCTTCAGCTAAAGATACAGTGCAAAAACTACTATAGACTGGATATCATTTTGGCGATTTCTGTACAGCTCATTAACATGCAGGCATTTCATTATTTCCTGTGGTGCTCAGGGCCAATAGTGTACACAGCACTTTGGAAATTTCCATTTGAGGGGCCAAAGAGAAAGTTATAGCCCTGGTGTGTTACATGACCCTAGTAGCACCACTGTTTTAATTATGAAAATGTATCGCTGAACAGTGAATTGAACCAAAATGACAAATATGAAAACATTATCCAAATTATTTCATATCATTGTCTCTCATTAACACATGGTATGTTGGCTTATACATAAAGCATGCAGAAATTCGCTACCTGTCTTGAAGTACTGTAAAATAATCCAAATACTCCTGTCCATTGATGGTGATTTTTCCCTTTCCTTGGTCCCGTACTATAGCTGTTGCCACTGCAGTTTTCCTGTTGCCTACAAGTAATAGCATACAGTACATGAGTAGTGCCATTATGTTACAACATATCCTAAGGCATGCAAGAGACCACCACAAAAACATTGTGATCTGTTACCGTTAACTTAGGACCGACAGTATTGTAAAGCTACATTCCAATGTTATACCATTATATTGTATTAAGCTGAGTAATGAAACGTAGATACTCTTTTGGATTATCAAGAGATATTATCTTGTTCAGATGTATTTTCTGTATATTAAAAAGAAAGAATTTATTAAAAAAAATAATAGCATTGAGCGAAGCGAGCTTGGAATAATACTGTACGGAGATTCATCTCTGTACACTATTACAATGTATGGGCTCCGATGAGCCGTAATGATTCATGAAGTCGCACGTGACTTCGTGGAATAACTTTGGTAGTTGATGTTTAAAGGTTTAAAGTGGAAAGCCACTTTAAAACTTGAAACTGAACTTGGCTTCGGTTCTAACTAGTACCTCAGAACCAAAGCAGAGTTTGTTTTCAACTCAAAAACGATACAAACTCCTATTGTGTCTAATAGTCTGCAGGCGGCTGTCCGCGTTGAGAAACAGAATCTGAGCTCTGTGCGAGTGAAAGGTCCTGGCAGTGCAGTAGGGTAGAAGCAAAGTGTGTTATGTGTGCAGCATGTGTATGTTGTGTACATTGTCTGCTCAATGATCAGTCACAATCCATAGAATACAGATGTTTGTACCAGGACTTTAGGTGGAACAAGTCTTATTTAATATCCAGTTTCTTCTGAAACAGCTTTAAAAGAGCCAAAAAAACGGACCAAAGAAGAAGGCGCTCATAGGGAGAACATGTTCCCTCACAAGGGTATATATTCTGCTCATCTGTGTATGTTGTGCAAATTGGGCATAGCTCCAGTAATCGTTTGGAATGAAGGAGACGGTCGGCGCAGCCGATGCTATCCTGAGGCAGAAGCAGATTTCCCAACCGAGTGGACGGAGCTTAAGGAGAAAGACATCGGTGGACTACTTGAGTCTCACTTTTGGATAATTGTCTTAAGAATCTTTATGGCTCTTTACTTGTCTATAGGTATATCTGGACCCTTATGAAAATGTTGAGTGTATTTGTACTTGTTTTTTCCCCTATTCCCTCTTTTGATAATTGTTTTACACTTGAGAACGGGGTCCTTGGTACCCAAAACACGCTGTCTATCTGAATGCATTAATAAAAGATTCACGGTTCTCATCTAGTCCAGTTGTGTTTTGCACCCACCAGCTATCATCCAAAAGTGAGACTCAAGTAGCCCACCAGTGTCCTTCTCCTTGAACAGCTTTGAAAGAGTTTATTCCTCTTGTGTTAACTCTATTGGATTCTGTGGGTTTGGCGTTTCTCACTGTGCCAATGGCTGGCAATGGGATGACAAAGGACAGAAGTCAGAAACAGCAGACCTCCAGAATCCCATGGAGCTAACACACTAGGAAGAGTTCTTTTACACCGAGACAGATTTACTAATCTATTGTTACTAATTATTGTTAGATTATCGATCAGTGTAAAAGCAATGAACGACAATCGGTAGATTTCTCGTCGGTTCGATCGTTTGTGTGGGCACAAAAAGCATTGTTGGACGTTAACGATTTTATACGTGTAAGGCTACTTTCACACTTCCGTTTGGAGCGGATCCGTCTGGTGTGACGCCACTCAAATTTCGCTCTGTGTAAATGCAACAGTCTGTTTACAAATGATGGAATATGTGACAGAAATGACGATTTTGTGAACGATAATCAACGCGTCTAAAAGGGTCATTGTTGAAACGTTCACTACACCGGGAAACGACTCGTTTGTTGCTCAATTGTACCAATCATCGCCTCATGTAAAAGTACCTTTAGACAGGCTGTCTAGACCTGCACCAGATTTATCACGGGCTCAGGCTGGATGCTAAAAGCTGCAGGGACAGACACTTTTGTTTAACTGTATACAAACTACTGGTTGGTTTACTTTGAGAAAGAATTCAACGCCAGAACTGTGGTGTAAAATGGCGTCTCATAGGCCACACTCCGTTCCTGTACTGTCAGGCCCCTTCCTGCTAAGCCCCACCCTCTTTTAGAGCAGAAAAAAATAAATATAGAAACCCTGGCTACACCAAAACGCACCACTTTTTGGACAGATTCTAGAAGCAGATACGTTGGTAAATGTGTGCTGAGAGTTGGACCTCATTGATCAAATATTGAGGACCAAACATGAGGATAGGTTATAAATATCTAATATATTAAGCTGAGTGTATGTATGTCCGATAATGGAATCCGCACCGTCGCATTTACAATCACGTAATTTGGCAAACAGGTACATCAGGTGTCCGGGAAGGTTTTAGACCGGGTCTCAGCTCTCTAGCACATACCGTTCCTGAGATATTCCCAAAAAAATGCAAATATGGCACATCACATGACCTACATTAGCCAATAGAAGCCTGCAGGTCTTTCTCTTCATATCCTACTTGCCATACACACGGTCACATGTCCCTTATCAGCCAATAGAAGCTCGCAGGCCCTTAGTCTCCACATACACACAGTTTTACACCAGGTTTCCATAACAACCCAGCCATTTTTCTTCACTGCTGTAGGTCAGCTTTAAAGGGGCAGGGTGCTGTGGATGACACTGTTAAGGGAGTGGAGTGCTGTGGAGGTCACAGTTAAGGGGACAGGTAGGGTAGCCATTTAGGCCACCCTCAAAAGACTGACTTAAAAACGCTGCCCCCCGTTCCAGCTAAGCACGCCCCCAATTGAAAAAAATAAGGAAAAAAATCAACTTCTGTCAGCTGCAGGGGTGGGAGGGAGGGTGACTTTCTTCCTGCAGCTCATACTCAGACAGCACAGTGCTGCTGTCTGAGAGTGAGCTGTTCAAAAGGACATCCCTGTGTCTGTCCAGGACCTGCGCCAGATGGAGGACAGGGAGTCTGAAAGCCGAACTGTCCGGACTAAAACTGGACCTCTGGCTACTCTAGGGTCAGGCTGCTGTGGATGTCACTGTTAAAGGGGCGGGCACTGTGGAGATCTCTGTTAAGCTGTTTCATGGAGCCTCTGCAGTCATCGGAGCTCTGGTCAGCGATGCAGGCTCCCGTGAACTTTCCAAGGGTAGCGCCATATTGACTTGAAAGGGATGAGCTGCAATTAGGCCATGTGACCGATGTACAAAGATGTCACTCACCTAGGAAGAGGCTGTGGTGCTTAAGGCCTCTTTTAACAACTCTATGAGGGGTCCCGGGTGTCGCACCCCACAGATCTGATAGTGATGACCTATCCTGAGAATAAGTCATAAATATCTTCCTGGATAACCCCTTTAAGGACAGTATTTTCTATATGTATTATGTTCACACTTGCGGTCTGATTCCCATTGAACGATTCATAGGTTATCTGCCTTAGAAGAAACAGATATATATATTTATAAAAAAAGAAAAAAAAGAAAAAGAGCATTGAGGTTGCCATGTAATTTAAAATAAGTTCAGCCAAACCTGTTCATTTCGACATGACTGATCTACCATCTAATATGTATTAGATGTTTGACCGCCATTCGTTTGGGAGATGTCAGATTGGGTATCTTTAATTTTCAACATGTTCAATCCTTTGCCAGAGATGTCTGGCAGGAACTTACTCTATTCTTCCCATTGAGAACACCAAACCAAACATATACGTGTATGGCAGGGGTTGGAAGAACAGCTGCTGATGGTGTATGGCCACCAGGGGCGTAGCTATAGGGGGTGCAGAGGTAGCAGTCGCTCCCGGGCCCAGGAGCCTGAGGGGCCCAAAGACCCTTGTGCCACATAAGACACTGGCATTATAGAAAGTGCATGCTGGTCAATTTACACCTCTGGCTGGAGGGAAGGGGTTAGGTTAAGAATTTGGCATGAGGGGGTGCCCTTTCAATGTTTGCCTCAGGCAGCAGGAAGGATATGGGCTCCCCTGCCCCTTGCCAACAAGCACTGAGGGATGGGGGCCCAAGCTGAACTATTGCACCAGGGCCCATGAGCTTTTAGCTACGCCCCTGGTGGCCACCTTTAGCCTCCACAGACCTAATGGAAGCAGATCATGTGTATCTAGTAATATGTCCGAATTCACACCCCCTGAAATCCATGTTACTAAATGTATACGATGACGTAGTTACCTTCCCCTGTGCTGAATGCTACTCCATGTTCATCATACTGCAGAGGACTTATGGTCTGCTTTTTGGACTGGATTTCCAGATTCTTGCTGTATCTCTGTGCATAGTCTTCCTCAATGCTGCTGTGTGGCAGGCTCACCAAGCGTCCCATCGTTTGGAGAAAATACAGGTACTGCAGGCAAACAAAAACTCATTAGGAGGTGTCAGAGTAATTGCCTGTGCTGGAGTTCTGGGCTGAAGCTTGGCAAGCAGGACTCTCATTGACATTCCCTGTCAGATTGACACTTTGGCATATGGATGTTCATTTTCAAACAGTGTGAGACAATACATTTCTATGCTCCACAAAATCCCCGGGCCCTGTTTTGCAGACAACAATGAATCAAAGCCGTTTTTAAGCTACTCATTTGTAATTGAAGGAATCTTGTCACAAACCTCTGCAAATTATATGAGCCTTCAAGAATTTCTCTCCACTTGCCAGCTGATTTGCATTTTCTTTTGGCACTTTCTACAAATGGCGTTTATGAAATTTCGCCACCTTTAAGACCTTATTAGACTTTAATCTCCTTGAACAATTAACTTTCTTTGTTTATGGGGATGCGGTTGCTATTAAAGGGACTTATGCTGCCAAAATGTGGGTATAATATAGTAGAAATAAAATAGTTTTTTTTAAGTTTTTTTTTTCTACCAGTATGTCAGGTCGGTGAAAATAAATACTGTATATCTAGAAATCCTTGAGTCATCGTTTGGAAAGTGGCTAAAAATTCTGCTCAGCCATTTCTTCGTTAACTACTTACTGGAAAGCGATGTGATCGCCCACATAGCCTTCAGAGTTTCTGTAGGAGCTGAACCAGACAGAATAGTAAAAGTGCCATTCTTTTATCCCAGTGGACAAGGCCTGATTCAGGCAGCCATTTAGATCTCCATCCACAAAACAGACACATCTGGATTCCGCGTGCCATCCCGATGCGTCCGATTTTTTCCGGATCTCAGGGATGCCCAAACTGTGGCCCTCCAAGCTGTTGCAAAACTACAACTCCAAGCATGCCTGGACAGCCTACAGCTTTTAGGACATGCTGGGAGTTTTGCAACAGCTGGAGGGCCGCAGGTTGAGCATCCCTGATGAGTTATTGACAGGAAAGGGACAAAATTGGTGCATGCTGTGAATTTCTCAGCATTTACTTTACATGGATATGTCACCTGTAAAATCCATACCAAACTAGGCACAATGACTCATTAAATTCATACTTCTCTCTACCCAATCTGTCGCCACAATGGGGAGAAAAAAAAAAACGCTGGAAATCAATATCCAAATTGTCTTAAGTGCACAGAGGGCGGACCTGTGACACTCCGTGCACCCTAGCGCCTCTGCCCTCCCATTGTAGCCTTTTCTCCTTCCAGTGGATTGACCGGGCCAGGCAAGAGCGCGGTTCAGATGCCTGGCGTGTGGTCAGTCAACTGGTAGAGAGAGCGGCTAGCAAGGGGGAATGAAGGAGCTAGGCACGAGCATCACATGCATTACAAAATGCTTTGTTTAATGAAGGGTTGATGCCAAACATCCCAGATGACAATGATTCCAACGGGATTCCACATCTGGCATGCCATCCACACATGAGTAATAAACATGTGGAGACACAACTAGCACTTATATGATATTAGAAGCAAGGAGAATAGCATTAGGCTAGCACTACACTACAACTGGGGCTATGCAGCCAAAGAGCGCAGTATCCAGATGCTACATCGCAACAGAATGAAAGTATATGTAGTCACCTTGTGACCCGCAAGTTGCCAGACATCCAGCGGATTTCTCTAGCCCTTAATGGATGTGTGGACACTTGTGAATGATTTATCACCTCTCCACAGGATAGGTAATAAATGTAGAATCACTGGGGGCTCTGACGAATGAGGGTCCTTAAGTTCAGGGTCTGAATGAAGCGGTAGTCCATCAGTCCCATAGAAGTGTGGACTAACATGTGCACTAACGCTCCATTCCAGTAGAGGGTGCGGAGACCCCTTGTTCTCAGAATCCTGTGTATAGTTAATAAATGATGTTAAGTGCGATAACCTCTAACTGGGATGTAAGAGAGTCAGCAACAGAAACCAATGAAAATGGAAGGCAAATTATTCAAATACAGTATGCGTTCTTATATGACAAGTGCATTTAGAAAGGATGCGTTTCACTTTCTGAAAACATTGCGCAAAAATGTCAAGGAATTTATGGTCTGCCCAAGCAATTCAGTCATTGGAATATTCTTCTAATGCTTTTTCTTTTACAAGTGATGCAGCTTAAGGGCTCATACAGATGACCGTATGTATTTTGCAGTCCTCAAAAAATACGGATGACGTCCGTATTTGTGGAACGGAACAGACCCTAACAGAACAGTACTATAGTACTATCCTTGTCCATTATGCGGACAATAATAGGACACATTCTATTTTTTTGCGGAATGGACATACGGAAACGGAATGCACATGGAGCAACTTTTTTTTTTTTTTTTTGCGGACCCATTGAAATGAACGGTTCCACATACGGTCCGCAAAAAAAACACGTTTGTGAGAATGAGCCCTAAACTCCAGTGGATATCCAAGTACAAGTAGTTGATACTTGATGGCAATTATGATATGCCTGACAGATTCGTTTATCAATTTACTTATAATGGGTCGGTCAGGTTTGTTGCTGCACCCTTCTGACCATCAAAAAAAAAAAAAAGTCTGATGGAAAAGTAGTAAGGTTGGGTGCACGTCTGTGCTAGTCATTTCCGGTTTTCTGTTCCATCCAGCGAAGAAATGGAGAGCTATATCTGTCATATGACCTGTCCATCGATGTGCCCCTAACAAAGCCTCTGAGGCAGATGTGAGCCTAGCCCAACGTAGGGCGTGAACAAAGCCTAAATGATGTAAAATCGGCTGCATTACAACTGAACGATACATGGTAACGTTAAAACATCCTATAGTGAAGCTCCATCTCGGATCCTATAAAGGCATTTTTTCTGCCATCACTTGAGTTTCTTTCTACTCTGTGCAGTACAGAAAAGACATCTGTAGCTATCTGCAAGCTGCTATCTGATCTGACAATGGCTTTTACTCTAACTTTGGCTTGTGAAACCAAACAGCCATTCTTGTGTCAGGGAACATCCAACAACGATTCCTGAAATCTCCATTCTCCATTAATCTGGAGGGCTACCGATTCCCTGCAGCTCCCCTTTAGTAGGGACCCCCGAGCACAGTGTAGAAAGGGTTCAGGGCATGCGGAGAAGTGGCACATCACTGACAGTAGTGATCTATGGGCTGTTGCGTTTAGTCACCTGTATATGGGGACAGCAGGGGACACAAGACCCAAGGCCAAATAATTACATATTTAACCACCTCAGCCCCCAGTGCTTAAACACCCTGAAAGACCAGGCCACTTTTTACACTTCTGACCTACACTACTTTCACCGTTTATTGCTCGGTCATGCAACTTACCACCCAAATGAATTTTACCTCCTTTTCTTCTCACTAATAGAGCTTTCATTTGGTGGTATTTCATTGCTGCTGACATTTCTACTTTTTTTGTTATTAATCGAAATTTAACGATTTTTTTGCAAAAAAATTAAATTTTTCACTTTCAGTTGTAAAATTTTGCAAAAAAAACGAGATCCATATATAAAATTTTGCTCTAAATTTATTGTTCTACATGTCTTTGATAAAAAAAAATGGTTTGGGTAAAAGTTATAGCGTTTACAAACTATGGTACAAAAATGTGAATTTCTGCTTTTTGAAGCAGCTCTGACTTTCTGAGCACCTGTCATGTTTCCTGAGGTTCTACAATGCCCAGACAGTACAAACACCCCACAAATGACCCCATTTCGGAAAGTAGACACCCTAAGGTATTCGCTGATGGGCATAGTGAGTTCATAGAACTTTTTATTTTTTGTCACAAGTTAGCGGAAAATGTGGATTTTTTTTTTCTTTTTTTTTTTTTTCTTACAAAGTCTCATATTCCACTAACTTGTGACAAAAAATAAAAAGTTCTATGAACTCACTATGCCCATCACGAAATACCTTGGGGTCTCTTCTTTCCAAAATGGGGTCACTTGTGGGGTAGTTATACTGCCCTGGCATTCTAGGGGCCCAAATGTGTGGTAAGGAGTTTGAAATCAAATTCTGTAAAAAATGACCTGTGAAATCCGAAAGGTGCTCTTTGGAATATGGGCCCCTTTGCCCACCTAGGCTGCAAAAAAGTGTCACACATCTGGTATCTCTGTATTCAGGAGAAGTTGAGGAATGTGTTTTGGGGTGTCTTTTTACATATACCCATGCTGGGTGAGATAAATATCTTGGTCAAATGCCAACTTTGTATAAAAAAATGGGAAAAGTTGTCTTTTGCCAAGATATTTCTCTCACCCAGCATGGGTATATGTAAAATGACACCCCAAAACACATTCCCCAACTTCTCCTGAGTACGGAGATACCAGATGTGTGACACTTTTTTGCAGCCTAGGTGGGCAAAGGGGCCCATATTCCAAAGAGCACCTTTCGGATTTCATTGGTCATTTTTTACAGAATTTGATTTCAAACTCCTTACCACACATTTGGGCCCCTAGAATGCCAGGGCAGTATAACTACCCCACAAGTGACCCCATTTTGGAAAGAAGACACCCCAATGTATTCGCTGATGGGCATAGTGAGTTCATGGAAGTTTTTATTTTTTGTCACAAGTTAGTGGAATATGAGACTTTGTAAGAAAAAAATAAATAAAAAAAAAATCATCATTTTCCACTAACTTGTGACAAAAAATAAAAAATTCTAGGAACTCGCCATGCCCCTCACGGAATACCTTGGGGCGTCTTCTTTCCAAAATGGGGTCACTTGTGGGGTAGTTATACTGCCCTGGCATTTTCCAGGGGCCCTAATGTGTGGTAAGTAGGTAAATGACCTGTGAAATCCGAAAGGTGCTCTTTGGAATGTGGGCCCCTTTACCCACCTAGGCTGCAAAAAAGTGCCACACATGTGGTATCTCCGTACTCGGGAGAAGTTGGGGAATGTGTTTTGGGGTGTCATTTTACATATACCCATGCTGGGTGAGATAAATATCTTGGTCAAATGCCAACTTTGTATAAAAAAATGGGAAAAGTTGTCTTTTGCCAAGATATTTCTCTCACCCAGCATGGGTATATGTAAAATGACACCCCAAAACACATTCCCCAACTTCTCCTGAGTACGGCGATACCAGATGTGTGACACTTTTTTGCAGCCTAAATGCGCAAAGGGGCCCACATTCCTTTTATGAGGGCATTTTTAGACATTTGGATCCCAGACTTCTTCTCACGCTTTAGGGCCCCTAGAATGCCAGGGCAGTATAAATACCCCACATGTGACCCCATTTTGGAAAGAAGACACCCCAAGGTATTCAATGAGGGGCATGGCGAGTTCATAGAATTTTATTTTTTTTGGCACAAGTTAGCGGAAATTGATTTTATTTATTTGTTTCTCACAAAGTCTCCCTTTCCGCTAACTTGGGACAAAAATTTCAATCTTTCATGGACTCAATATGCCCCTCACGGAATACCTGGGGGTGTCTTCTTTCCGAAATGGGGTCACATGTGGGGTATTTATACTGCCCTGGCATTCTAGGGGCCCTAAAGCGTGAGAAGAAGTCTGGAATATAAATGTCTAAAAATTTTTACGCATTTGGATTCCGTGAGGGGTATGGTGAGTTCATGTGAGATTTAATTTTTTGACACAAGTTAGTGGAATATGAGACTTTGTAAGAAAAAAATAAAAATTTCCGCTAACTTGGGCCAAAAAAATGTCTGAATGGAGCCTTACAGAGGGGTGATCAATGACAGGGGGGGTGATCAATGACAGGGGGGTGATCAATGACAGGGGGGTGATCAATGACAGGGGGGTGATCAGGGAGTCTATATGGGGTGATCACCACAGTCATTGATCATGCCCCTGTAAGGCTCCATTCAGACGTCCGTGTGCGTTTTGCGGATCCGATCCATCTATCAGTGGATCCGTAAAAATCATGCGGACGTCTGAATGGAGCTTTACAGGGGGGTGATCAATGACTGGGGGGTAATCAATGACAGGGGGGTGATCAGGGAGTCTATATGGGGTGATCAGGGGTGATCAAGGGTGAATAAGGGGTTAATAAGTGACGGGGGGGGGGGGGGGGTAGGGTGGTGTGGTGCTTGGTGCAACATATTACTGAGCTACCTGTGTCCTCTGGTGGTCGATCCAAACAAAGGGGACCACCAGAGGACCAGGTAGCAGGTATATTAGACGCTGTTATCATAACAGCGTCTAATATACCTGTTAGGGGTTAAAAAAATCACATCTCCAGCCTGCCAGCGAACGATCGCCGCTGGCAGGCTGGAGATCCACTTTCTTACCTTCCGTTCCTGTGAGCGCGCGCGCCTGTGTGCGCGCGTTCACAGGAAATCTCGGCCATCGCGAGAGGACGCGCCGGCGCGTCCACTCGGAATGAATCAACCACCTCCAGGACGCGTCTGTGCGTACAGCGGTCCGGAGGTGGTTAATGAAACACATAAATATTGATGACTGTAAATAAAAAATACATTAAATAAAAATACATAAAATGAGAAAAAAAATTATGAATCACCTGCCTAAGTGCAGATATATGCGAGGAAAAGAAGGCCATCAAGGGATGCCATCAGTGATCACGTGATCCATCACATGACCAAGTCCATTACTGCAGCTTCCTCCTCTCGCCATGTAACTTATAGATCAGACAAGGGGGCACACTATTTATGAATCCATCAGTCTCGTATTCTAGCATTATGAACTACATTTTAGTATGTAGGGAGTTTGTTCTTTATGTTGTAGCCATTTTTATTAAATTATTTATAAAACCTTCACTGGGGCGTCCATATTGTATAGTGATGCTACCCTTTTTACCTAGACCTCCACTAATAATAAAGAAATGATGTTCCTCATCACCTGTAAGATGGCGGTGGTTACATGTCATGTTTAGGTAACCGCCTTCTCAGACTGATCCTGGGTTTTAGTAATTTGGTGCAGGCGCTGAATGGAAAAGGGATCCCCTGTATCTGCTCATACGCTGGACACCTCCACGTGCCAGCAGTTGGGGGACAGTACAAAGTCAAGGCTGCTTGCACTGAGGAAACATGACTCTGACATTTTTAGAATTCTGAGTCTAAGGGCTTGTTCACACGACCGTTTTTCTTGTTTCAATAGTGTTTCCGGTTCCGTTCCGTTTTGCCGTTCCGTTTTTCTGTATGGCATATACAGTATACAGTAATTACACAGAAAAATTGGGCTGGGCATAACATTTTCAATAGATGGTTCCGCAAAATCGGAACGGATACGGAAGACATACGGACTACATTCTGTATGTGTTCCGTTTTTTTGTGGACCTATTGACTTGAATGGAGCCACGGAACGTGATTTGCGGGCAATAATAGGACATGTTCTATCTTTGAACGGAACGGAAAAACGGAAACGGAATGCATACGGAGTACATTCTGTTTTTTTTGTGGAACCCTAAATTGGCCAACCCCTTTAAAGGTAATCTGTCACCACGATTCTGGACTATTATCTGCAGCAATACACGATACGTGAGCTGTCCTGCACATAAGGGAAGCAGATCTACGGCCCCCAATTCCACTACTGCCAGCTCTCAGAGCAGAGCTGAAATACAAAGTCCACACTGCTGCGCTAATATAAGGAAGAGGACTCCTCCGCGCATGCACAGCAGTCCCGACAATGTATTAAAGCGCTGACAGCAGGAGAAAGGGAGAAGTGACCTGGGCTTCCCATCTGTAGTACTACTCATATATTACAGCAGATAGTAGTCCAACATCCTGGTGAGAGATCCCTTTTAAGTAACACATATGGTGCTTTGTTTTGAAACATCTGCATAGTATAAGATCCAATAAGAGGAGAAGTCCAGCTCAGCTCGGGTGCAAACGTTTACTCTTTTATTCTAGCGGTTTTAAAATTTCCATAAGACAAGGTGTGTACAGCGACGCGCTTCCCTGCATAGTATACACTACCTTATATAGCATATTAGTCAAAAATAATTGTGTGACCCGTGGGGGGTTCCCTGGTTTGAGTATGGTCACTTGGGACGTTCTAAACATGGCATTCATGCAGTCCTTGTGAGTACTTCCGGTTATGTGACACGCTTCTCTGTTGTGGACAATTAGGCCCAGTTTTTTTCTCCATTTTAACATTATTTTTTTTACCCATTTAATATTTATTCAAAATATCGATTTCACATTTGTGAACATTTTTTCATTCCTGCTTCTTTCTTTTTTGGTGTGTGCTATTGTTGATGGGTCCTATATTTATGGTTTAAGTTTTTTTTGTAGTGCATACATACAGCAAAGCTGACTACTACGCTTCTGTGAAGAAGAAATATCAGCTTAAAGAGGACCTGTCACCACTCCTGACAGGTCCTGCTGTAACTACATGTTTTTACTCGGAACCACCTTTTCTTATAGCTTTATGCTGTTCCATTCCTCACTTATTCCTACTAGAAGTTTATTAATTAATCTAAAACTGGGTGTTACGAGCTGGGGGTTTGTCTCTGCACAGTCCGATACAGTGATTAGACAGTGAGTGACTGCGCAGGGACACCCCTACTGGCAACACCCAGTTGCAAATTCAATAATGAATGTCAGTAGCAATAACTGAGGAACAGAACAACATGCAGTTATAGGAAAAGCCGCTCCAGAATCGTTACTGCATGGAAAATCCAAAAAGTTACTAAAACTGCAATTTAAAAATTTGCATTAGAAAGAAAAAAACACCTTTATATTTGTTTAAAAATGTTTTTTTTTTTTTTTTAAACGTGTTATTTTCTGATATGTTGTCCTTTAATGTTATAGTTTTCAAGTCATATGCTCTATTAGAAAGTGGTCAACCAACTTAACATAGTTTTATCTTAAGGGGATATGAAGGTACATTCATAAAAAAAAAATCTAAAAACTATTTTATTTGCTGTAAATGATTACTCACGTCTTGGTCAGTCAATTTTTCTACTAGCAGGCTCTCCAATTCTTCCTTAATCAACCATCTTCTGCCAGCGAGGTCTCTGTTCAAAGCAAACACACAGCATTACGCACCCGCTAATTATTCAGCCAATTAGAGACGCATCACCTGATATCGCTAATACCGGCAGCCGAGGCTTCATGAGGCACAAAAACATGGGAGAAAAATACAATTTCAACTGCTGCCTAAAAATAGCACATTTCTATGAGAACAGCAGGTCTGCTCCAGGGATATCAGAAACATAAGGAGGGGGTACTGGGGTAAAAAACCCACATTCCTGAGAAAAGGTGGAACATAATATCTAACATCAGAGAAATATTTTATTTCATAAAGGAGATCATGGATTATGATAACAATTATGACAGCTTATTCCAGGAATGGGATATCGGGGCACATAGTACTGTATCCTACTGTACACACCTCATTCATATGCCATAAAACTGACTTGGGCTACTTTCACACTTGCGGCAGGACGGATCCAACAGGCTGTTCACCCTGTCGGATCCGTCCTTACGCTATTTCGCAGGACCGCCGCTCCGTCCCTATCGACTATAATGGGGATGGGGCGGAGCTCCGGCGCAGTACGGCAGTTCACGGTGAGAGGCCGCTGGACTAAAAAGTCGGACATGCAGGACTTTTAGTCCGGCGGCCTTTCGCCGTGCCGGAGCTCCGCCCCCGTCCCCATTATAGTCAACGGGGACGGAGCGGCGGTCCGGCGAAATAGCGGAAGGACGGATCCGACAGGGTGAACAGCCTGTTGGATCCGTCCTGCCGCAAGTGTGAAAGTAGCCTTAGACCTGTTAAGGCTTTGTTCACATCTGCATTGGAGGCTCTGTTAGATACCATCAAAACAGCACATAATGCCAGGACCCCATTATAGTCAGACACCATTCAGGTCTATCGTGTCCAGCAAGTAAGGGACCAGGCAATGGCAACCAAAAGTGCAGATGTGAAGGATGCATAATGGGAAGGTTCACCTATAATGACATCTTCTGACATATCATAACTGTGACGTGTGACCCCTAATGTCCCTTTATATTCTGCATATCTAATACAGTTCAACGGCAGTGTATAGGAAACCTGAGAGGAGTGGCATTGCCCCTTCATTCTAGCAATCGGTGGGGGC
Organism: Bufo bufo; assembly: GCF_905171765.1. Lineage (NCBI taxonomy): Eukaryota > Metazoa > Chordata > Amphibia > Anura > Bufonidae > Bufo > Bufo bufo. Next base: position 434,467,638 of record NC_053391.1, read on the forward strand.
CACAGGGCACAAAGGCAGACATTTTTAGTGACAATGTTAGAAGATGTGTGAAGGTGACCCTTCTATTTAAAATGGGCTGTGACTTTTTTTGGGAAATAAAGTTTAGTCAATGCACTACAAAAATACAGTAAAATGTTATAATACATTTTGGGGGAAATTATTAAAACCAGCGCAAGGGATAACAGAAGTAAAAACCCATACAAACTTAAAACTTGCATCCAGTTTAAGCAGACTTCAATGAGCTAAAAAGAAAAAGTACAGATGTAGCTAGTGTTATCTTGACTCCAGGCGGTCTCTTTAACACGACATGTAATATTGTAATGAGATTTGTGTTAACACGTTATGCCAGTCAAGGGAACGTTGGCTACAACTGTAGCTCTCCTCTCCTGAGAAGTTGCTACAATGCAGCAGTGTAGTTCAACTGTATAAGGGCTCATGCACACGGCCGTTGCCCGTATTGGTGCGGAATGGAGGCACTATTTTTTTGCGGTGTGGACGGACCACGGACCCATTCAAGTTGATTGGGTCTGGATCAGTCTGCGGAATCCGCATTGATGTTGCCCGTGCACTGGGGACCACAAATTGCGGTCCCCAATGCACGGAACAGCCGATCAACGGCCGCGTGCATGAGCCCTAAGTGTAATAGTTCACAGTATACTGCCTGGAATGGATACAACTAAAGCAAACCCTCAACAATGAGAAGCATTTGGTCGGACAACAAACATATCTTTAAAAAAACTAAGTTGACACAAAAAATATATTTGAAAGCTGGTCAACTTTTTACCATAAAAAGCTCAACTTTAATGACTTCCACTCATCTGGGAGCCTCACCTATAAGAATAGGAGTCTGCTGATTTCCAGCAGCCACCGTCACTTGTTCTGCTCTTTCCATAACTTCTATTGACTTAAATGGAAAGGGCAGAGACCCCTCCATTAAAACATCTGAATAATGTGGCGCCACAAATCAGAAGAAAAAGGAAAAAGTGTGGCACCATGTTAGCCAGTGGAAAACTAGTTTTGTGCTCTTAAGTGCCCACTCACACAACCATATTTGTTGGTGCGGATTGCGCACGGACCCATTTGTTTCTATGGGTCTAGAAAAAAAATGGACAGCACACCGCGTGCTGTCCTCATCAATATGCCCGTTCTCCAGTCCAGCAAAAAGACAGAACATGTCCTATTCTTGCCCGTTTTGTGGACAAGAACATACACTGTTACAAAACAGATGCAACACGGAAGTCACACCGATGTCATCTGTATCTTTTTTTTGCAGACCACAAACTACATACGGTTGTGTGAATGCAGCCTAAGGCTGAATGCACATGGCCGTGTTATGCCGGCCTGGATTCCTGCTGACAGCAGGAGCGCACGGCGTCATTGGTTGCTATGACGCCGTGCGCTTAATGGCGCCGCTGCACTATACACTTGTATAGCTCTATAGATCCTCTCTACATTAAACACTGCATAATGAAATATACTATACTGTCCAGGCCACAGAAAGTATTACAAAGTTTTGACTACAACTAATGAACTCCAACTGTGGTTACACATGAAAAGTTAATTCTTACTTTCTGGCAAATAATATATACCCACATCACTGGTTTCTCATTTTCCGCACTTAAGCCTTTCCTCTTGACTTCTTCTCCATATGCTCGAATTGAGAGAAACTTTGCATGTGCATCCTAGAAGCCAATGGATAAAAGAATTAGAGGCACGGGTATGAGGACATCCACTGTGGCCACGTTCAAACCAGCCTCATGCAGTGCATTCTAAGAATGTAAGCCCATATTTCCCACACTCCTGAAGTAGATATTTGGCTTGTCAACATCTCTACTCTCTTAGCAATATTTTCTCTCTTTATACAATCATTTAAAGGGAATCTGTCACCAGGAAAGTTACTGTTAAACCAAGCACAGTGCCTTGTAGGCTGAATAACGTTACCTTCCATACTGTGCCCCACTGCTGCATTCTGCAGAGAAAGTATTGGGATAAGCAATTATTACATTGCACCGCTGCTACGTAGGATACGGCGTGCAGGTAAACTCTGCAGCGGGTGCACAAGGACCGCGACCCCTTCAAACAGCTGATCAGCGGGGTGCTGGGAGTTGGAGACCCGTTGATCTGGTATTAATGGCCTATCCTGAGGATAGGTCATCAATATAACACCGCTGCACAACCCCTATAATGAAAATTACATAAATTTGGTAGTTGTACTAACCTGCAGAATAAAGGTAATTTTTACTGTAAACACAAAACGCTTAAAACAATGGTGGAGAACAGGAAATCATACAATGGTGGAGTTTTTTTCCAATTCCACCTCATTAAACAATTTTTCCCAGCTTCCCAATACATTGTATAAAAACATTAAAGGGGTTGTCCGAGTTCAGAGCTGAACCTAGACATACCCCCATTTTCACCCAGGCAGCCTCCTTGATATGAGAATTTCATGCTCTGATGCTCTCCTTTGCCCTGTGCAAAATTGCGCAGAGCAAAGGCTTTTTTTTTTTGGAGATCCGGTGACGTACCGGACTCTCAATGGGTAAAGTTAGGCGGAAGCTTCTGTCTAGCAGTGAGCCCGGTGACTTCACCGGCACTAATGGGCAGGCTTTAGCCTGTAAAACGGCTAAGGCAGTGTTAAAGCCCACCCATCAGTGCCACCAGCAACATTGCTAGGCGGAAGCCTCTGCCTAGCAGTGTGAAAAATATAAACAAAACAGCCCTTGCCCTGCACTATACAACGCAGGGCAAACGAGGAGGGGGGGGGGGGGGGGGGCTGCCTGGGTGAAAATCCCCTTTAAATGGTGCCGTTAGAAGGTACAACCTGTCCCGTAAAAGGAAAGCCTATTTGGACGACAAAGTAAAAAAGTTATGGCTGTTGGAGGGCAGGGAGAAAAAAAATAAAATAAATTGTTTACAGCACCAAGAGGTTAAAGGGAATGCGTCAGCAGTTGTAACCTACTGTATGTGGATGTTCTTACTAAGAACATGGGTGAGAAAAAGTTTTAATCTGTCGCACACTGTAGTGCTAAGTGTCAGCGGGGCGATCCCCCTTACTGTGAATTGTCCTCGGCTCTCTGTAAACAGTCCCTGACCCCTCCAGTTTGCTCACGGACGGCTCTAGAGTCCATCCAGGAGACCACGGAGCGGTCACTGAAGAGCTGAGGGGGGGGGGGGGGGGGGTTTGGGGAACATTTATTCTGGAGAGCACAAGGCACTCCTCTCTGCTTGGACAACCGGCAGACCCTTGGCATCACACTGCGCGACAGATTACTGCTTTTTGTCGGCCATGACGGTCCACATAGGTATGTTGCAACTGCATTCTTGGTCACAAATTTAGCATGGACAGCAGTTTTGTGGGTCAAACCGGCTGACAGGTTCCAGTTTAATATTATGGCTCATAAGGCAGTCAAGGCACAATGTCATTGTGATTCTGTCCGTTTTCTGTCGTCCCGGGTGAGAATGACATCCCCTGCTGTGCTATTCTGTCCGGTCCATCTGTCCATATCTCTGATCAAATGCAATGGCTCAGAGATGTGTGTCCCCTGCAAATAAGGTTATTAGGCAAATTTTCTTGTACGGAGAACAGTGGCTATGAAGAAATATCAATTTAGACTTTTCTTATAAAATATGATATGCCGTTATGGGCCGAGCAGAATTTATTTTTACAGAAAGTTAAACCAGCAGCTGTGAGCACAGGTATGGACTCCGCCATGCTCTGTAAAAGGGCAGGCAGGTTTACACATTGTTATCCATCCTAGTTATTCTCTAATGACCAGAAATGGGATTTAAACTGTATGTAAATGAATACTAATAGCGGTGATATTTCCCAGATTTAGTACTCACAAGCGCTTTGCTATTCACCGCCGAACCCTCCGCTGAGCAGAAGACAGACAAGAGCAATGAGGCTGTCACTACATGAAACACCAGCTGAGGCACGAGACTACAGGACCACATTACCCAGAAGACTGTGTGCCATTTATAAGACTAAACTCTCCAAGCCACTGGAGCAGAAAAGACATATTGTAAAACACAACTAAATAAACGATAACATTTATTTATAAAGTCAAGGGTGAGCAGAAAGGGCCCTGCAAATGGACAGAACCGCGGGAGGAACTGTACTAGTAACTGATGAAACGCCATTCAGTGTCACACAGCATACTCCTCGACACATCTTACTGTCATGGACCACTGCGGTTTTCTTCTACAAGTGTTATATTGTCTCCACACAGCAGAGGATACAAGGAACAGCTAACACATTGTAAAAGATATAAATACTACATGGCTTATTGGTCCGTGCAGAGACAGTTAGCGCAGAATGCTCTATTCTAGTCCATTTTTCCCTCTACACTAGCTTATTCAAGTCAATGCGTCTGAGATTTTTTTTTTTACAGCACATGGATAAATATCTGACTGTTGGCGGTCCAACCACTAGAGGTGCCAGAGTCCCTGGAACTAAGGAAACAGTGGTCACGTATGCAAGCTGCCGCTCCCGTCAACTCTATGAGCCTGCTGGAGATAGACTGCTGTACTTGGTTACTCTTCAGCAGTCCCATAGGGTTGGATGGGGCATCACTGCACCTCCATGATCAAACACTTTTCCCCTATCCTGTGGATAAGTTCTTATGGGGGGGGACGACAACCCCTTTAAACAGGTATTTCCATGTCAACTTTTCGTGGCCAAGATAGGTATAATAGGAGTTATAGAAAGATCTGAGGCTGGTGCGCTCAACTATTTGCTGTAAGGCTACTTTCACCACACTAGCGTTTTTACTGGATCCGGCAGGGATCAGCAAAAACGCTTGCGTTACTGATAATACAAATGTCTGCATCCGTTATAAATGGATCCGGTTGTATTATCTTTAACATAGCAAGGACTGATCCATCATGAACACCATTGAAAGTCAATAGGGGACGAATCCGTTTTCTATTGCGTCTTAGAAAACGGATCCGTCCCCATTGACTTACATTGTGGGTCATGCCGAATCCGTTCTGCTCCGCATCCCATAACGGCAAGAAAACGGACGCTTGCTCCGGTTTGCTCTCCGGTATGAGAACAGAACGGAATGCATTTTGGAGCATTCCGTTCTGTTCCGTTTTGTCCCCATTGACAGTGAATGGGGACAAAACGGAAGAGTTTTTCTCCGGTATTGAGATCCGATGACGGATCTCAATACAAGAAAATGTAAACGCTAGTGTGAAAGTAGCCCAAGTCCCATAGCAGTGAATGGGAGCTAAGCATACAGCATAGGACGGCAAGCTATCGTGTATCCGTAACTCCCGAGTTACCAGAAACAGGTCAGCTTGCTCTGCTGTGCTATATCCGTAGCTCCCATTCACTGCTGTAGGAGTTACTGAAACAATGGAGCACAGCAGGCTCGGATGTTTCAATAACTCCAGCCATACCTAACGGCAGCTTACCGTTCCTAAGCCTCTAAAACCCAAATTTGGTTATAAGCCCTCTGACTCCTCAGAGCTCTTTGGGTAGTTAGCACCTAAGCAATGGTTTTACCTTACATATGTTCCATACTACAGTGCCATTACAGTACTGTTCACCAGATAGTTTTTGGTTATTGCTTTATGCTGCTACTTCTATCTATAAGGGCTCATTCAAACTGCCATTTAATGTCCGCAAAAATGCGGATCCGTTTATTTTTTACGGATTAGATGCGGACCTATTCACTTCTATGGGGTCCTTTTCTTCCGTTCTACAGCTCCGCAAAACAAATAAAACATGTCCTATACTTGTCAGTGAAAATCAGCACGTGGCCCCATTGAAGTTTAGGGGTCTGCGAAAATGCGGAATGCAATAAAAAAAATTGCGGACATGCTAAACTGTCCGCAAAAAAAAAAATGATCCGCATTTTTGCCGACAGCATACGGTTTTCTGAAAGAGCCCTAAAAGTGTGCCCACAGAGTACGACACTGAAATGTACCAGATACATTGTATTCATTATATAGGATATCTGACTCCCATTATGGCTCTTTACTGAGAATCCCACCAGTGGCTACTCAAATGTAACAATCTTTTCCTGTGCCAATCACAGAAGACCGTTAGCTCCCTCCGATAGAAAAAGTCAAATTAGGGTTGATATCTGGTGTTCCAGGGCAGTGCTTCCACTCACTGACAGCAAGTAGAGCGCTTGAATGTATACACTAGGGATTGACCCATTGTCGGAGTTAACGATATTATTGGCAGATATTCATGATTTTCAAAAGTTATCGGTATCGGCATCTAACCTTGCCGATAACGCACCCAGCGCGCTATCACAGAACATGAGCGCGCTGCTGTCAGCGCGCTCATGTTCCCTTAGCAGCAAAGCGGAGAAGGAGTCACTCTCTCCCTCCCCCCTGTGCCGCGCTGCCAATGAGGAGAGACAAAACTCCCAGGCTGTGACGCTTTGCACTGCAATTGGACAGCGCTACAGCCAGGGAGAAGGAACGCCCAGGGAGAAACAGGGCAAACTCCTCCCTGGTGAACCGATAGTAGCAATTACCATACAGCACGGGAGAAGGTAACGGGGCCACAGCAGGCAAACGGAGCGGCGCCCAGGGATAATAGTATGCGCAGTGAGATCCCTGGGCGCCGCTCTACATGTCCAGATAGTGATCTTACAATGTTCAGCCCCATGAAAGGTCCTCTTTAAATAAAAAAAAATTAAAAAAAAATACTAAAATATTAAGTATAAATCACCCCCTTTCCCAATTTTACATATAAAACACACACACATATTATATATACATAATATATATATATATATATATATATATATATATATATATATATATATATATATATAAAAACATATCACATATTGCCATGTCCGAAAAGTCCAAACTATAAAAATATTTAAAACATTTAAATCTATGTGGTGAACGCCGTAACAGAAATTTAGTTTTTTATCCCTCAAAAATGAAAATGCACAGAATATCGGTATAAGTTATCGGCTATCGGCCTAAAAGTTCACAGGTTATCAGTATCGGCTCTAAAAAAAAAAATCTATATCGGTCGATCCCTAGTGTACACAAAATATTAGACAATGGTAGAAACTCTGTATACAATAAATTTTGCACAAAACTGGAAACCTCTATTAATAATATAAAGACGTTCCTTGAGAATATGAATTTGGAGAGGGGGAATAGGTGTTAATGGGGGCTGTCCCCAGATGACAGCCCTGTGCATATGCCATCTTCAGGGTCATCGCCAGATCAGGAACCCCTTTATGCATCAGAGGAGAGCTGCTCTGTAAGCTACTTTTCCCCAGCGGGGGGTGAAGGGAGCTGGGCCCCAAATCGCCATGCTGGCTTCATTTCCACGAGGCATCCCCTTCAAATGAAGTCCCACCTCAAGTTCCATAGCTGGTCCTGCAGAGATGCCTAAGACAGGAGCTTCCAATCCACCTCATACACTTACATGTAATCCCAAATAGATGTATTTCTAGGCCCGCATATCTTATTCATATAATGTACACTGATAGGCATGATAAAACTTGGATGGAAAGCGAAAAGGATAAAAAGGTACCTTGTTTGATAGCAGGTATGATCTGAGATGGTAAATCCCAGCAGGTTAAATGCCTGAGGTACCTTCAAGCTTCCAGCATTGTCTGTGACATTATACTTTGAGGTGTTAGGGTTAAATGGCTCTGAAGCACAGCCACTACAAATAAAAGCTTTATTCCTTCCAAAATGTGTAATTTCTTCATTATGATGGAATGCAACAAACACATCTTGCCCTTGGGTTGCTCTGTTTCAGCCAAAACAAATGCAAATGGCTTGTGGGATGACAGCTGTTTGATAAGGCCTCGACAAGACCTGCATGCTAGACTTTTTCTATCTTTTTTTTTTTTCCCCTACGAAACTTGGGATGAGAGGCGGAAGGCAGGAAGAGAATTAATGTAGCATACAGTCTAAAGGCAATGCTACAACCGTGATTAAGTAGAAAAGTTAAAAGGCACAGATTTTCCACAGCCTCGCTGCGTGCAACCCATCCGTGTAACGAGTTGACAGGCCTAGCGCGTCCTCTCCATCATCCACTCCGACAGCTAAAACGCAGCACTGCATCCTTTTTCTGAGGAAATTTGCGTCTGCACCATGAAGCGTTGTACATTATTTCTTAGCACTGCAGGGGGCTCAAGTCCATATGGAACCTTCACAAATATTACCACAGATCAAACCAGCGGCATCTCCAGGCAGATTTGACATACCTATTTAAATGAACAGCAGGGGTCCTGCGGCTGCCGGAGGCTGAGCAGGAGAGAGAACCTCTGTGGAAACTGTGCTGCGGCTCCATTACTCAGCAAAGGCGCACTCTGCATTTATCACCCCTTTCATTTCTGCCAGGGCACAAAAACTCATTTGCTCAAGGTCAACGATAACAACAGAACGAACATTAAAAAACATATTATATACACATTTATGTGTCGAGCAGGGGAAAAGGTACAGACCTTCTAGAACCGCAAATATAATACACAGCTAATCACATGTAAAATTCCCATGACACATTATTTTCCATGTATGACATGGCTAAAACCGCACTATCCAGCAGCGGTGGCTTAGGCTACTTTCAGACTCGCGTTTGGGGCGGATCCGTCATGGATCTGCACAGACTAATCCGTTCAGATACTACAACCGTCTGCATCTGTTCAGAACGGATCCATTTGTATTATCTTTAACATAGCCAAGACGGATCCGTCTTGAACACCATTGAAAGTCAATGGAGGACGGATCAGTTTTCTATTGTGTCATAGAAAACGGATACGTCACCATCGACTTACATTGTGTCTCAGAACGGATCCGTTTGGCTCAGCAGCGTTTTGGTGTCCGCCTCCAAAGCGGAATGGAGACGGAACGGAGGCAAACTGAGCCGATCCTTTTCTATTCAGAATGCATTAGGGCCAAACTGATCCGTTTTGGACCGCTTGTGAGAGCCTATGACGGATCTCACAAACGGAAAGCCAAAACGCCAGTGTGAAAGTAGCCGAAAGCCGTATATCACACTAGTGTGCCAAAAGGGTTACGCAGAATCCTAAGAAACCTTTTGCTTTCTTAGGAAATTTCTACAGCGTTAGGATTTTTTTTGGGACGGACTTGCCAACTCCACAAAATTTCCCACATATTTTGCGGGCCTTTTTTTCATTCACCATTTTTTATATGCATTTTTTTCTGTAAAGAAGCCTATGGGAAAACTCCTAAAAAATTTTTAAAAAAAAGACCATGCAGAGCACGTAAAGACGGAAAAAACTATAAAAAGTGCACAACTGCAACAAAAGAGAAATAGCGCAAATATGTTTATTTTTAAATATGCCTAATTTATTATGTCTCTTAATTAATTAATGGCATCTCTGGCGCTCCGTGTGCCAGAAACTGGTGTAAGTTATAGTAATTACAAAGGGTCGCGGGAAGTCCTTCCCCTTTCCACTAAAACCCACCCTTTTATCTCCATTTTAGAAAAGCATTGAGAAGCTCAAAAAGGTGCAAATTATGACGCAAATATGGTGTGTGCCAAAATGTGTTACTTTTTTATGGTACAATAGTGGTAGAAAAACTTCATTAGAGGCCCCGGACTTTACACCAGCTTTGATAAATCCCCCCTATGTGTGAAACCACCCTAAACCCTAGACTTCATGGAAATAGTCGGCAAGAATACTGTTGCGGACTTCTTTCTGCAGAAAATGCGATTGGCTAGGTTGGTAAATTGCTGAAACGACATGTGTTAGGGCATGATCATTTGTTATGGTTCTCAAGGACCAGGAGAAAAATAACTTCTTCAAAAATGGAACCATGTCAGGAGTATCTCAAGTGTTCTACCAGGCCAAATTCACATAAGTTGTAAGATATATTAGTACTGGTGCACGATGAAAACCATGGGCCAGTATATCTACCACCTAGTATGTAGCATATTTATCAACAGTAGAAAAGCATACATTAACCCCTTCAGGACCCTGCAATTTTTCACCTTAAGGGGTTTCTGTCACCAGAATTAACCCTATTAAACTGGCTGACATTAGCGATGTGCTAATGTCAGCTGAACCTAACTAGCCTATTCCTAGTTTTATCCATGCCCCCGTTACTCCAGAAATATAACTTTATGCCCTGTTGCGCCCCCCCCCCCCCCCACCCCCCCTCTGGATCCGCCAATGCTTCCTGCCCTTTGAGAGCAGCTACATAGGCTATAGACACAATGGTCAGGAGGGGACCTCATTGACGTCTAAGGGAGAGTTTTCTAGGCACGTTCTGTGACTTGTGTAGAAGTCAGGAGCGAGTACATAAGATGCAATATCACGTGTGTTATCCATATAGAGGTGTTACGCGTCATTGTAATTCTGCCTGTGGTAATAACAAGATAGCTACCTAGAAAAGTTACCTAATCTATATGAAGGTTCTCTCACAGATGCAATGTTGTATAGGATCTCAGATTTACTCAGCCATGGGACATCCCGACTCTTTCATGCATATAAGCCGGATCTGTTATTGCATCTTATTTCATTTTAAATTAGCTTATCTTATCTTATTTTTGTTTCCAAAGTAGCCTATTCATGGGTGCCTGTATGCATTTCTGTTAACTTTTGTGAAAAACCAATAAAAACTATTTTAAAACAGAACAGGACATCATGACCTATTATTATGCCTGGTGGCCAGTAAGAAAAGAGTGTGTGTGTGTGTTTAACATAAAAACGTGATTTAAACAGGTAATTTTCTGATGACACATTACCTTTAAATGAATCTTAAAATTCAATGGACACATACAAACCAACCAGACTTACATACGGTAGTTAACCCCTAATCAGAGTAAAATGTGGTTAAAATATAAATGAAAGAGTGGTTCTCGAAGTTTTTAAAAAAAAATAAAAAATCCAATAGCCCTCTGACCTGTGGTGGATAACCTGGTCAATACTTACCCCTCCATCGGCCCACCGATTCGGCTATGCTCTCGCTCAGGTCCTGGCCGCATGTGTTCCTGGGTCTTTGTGTTTAGCTGCATGTACAGTCGGCATCTGAACAGGAAGAGCCAGGAACACATCTGGTTGGGACCTGGGCAGAAAAGCTTGCAGACAGTTTTTATATATTTTTTTTACAGGTGAAACATGTCAACTGAAGATGATAATTTGTCTTACATGTGGGACGCATTGATTTAACTTGTTACTTGTAAAAAAAAAAAAAAATATATATATATATATATATATATATATATTAAAATACATTTTTGGATGCATTTTTTTTGACATTTTTAATGCATTTATAAGAGGGTCCATGTGGTAAAAAATAAATAAAAAAATGTCACTTTGTGAAAACTGTCACACATACATTGATAAATCTGTCCAATTAGGTTTTAGTGAATGATATGTCCAGCATAAAGATACTAATACACAAGTAATAATTATTCATTCAGTAAAGGCATAAACAACAAACGATGTAAGACACAGAGAACACATACAGCCTAGTACACGGAGTACTGATCAAGTAGAAGGAAGTCAGTATCGCCATGAAATCTGTCCCAATAAGCTTTTCAAGGCATTTATTTATTGTCTTGGAAGGAAAGAGGAAAGGCCCAGAGTCTATTTGATGGAGTCCCCGGTGTAATTTAATGCTCTGGCTTGCGGTTCACACGATTTATCATACAACATAAAGATACTCACGTGCAGTAATGAGTAAAACGCCTGCTTGCCAGTGTAGTATAGAAAGTGGAATGGACGCTTGTCTTCTCCCCACTGAATTGCTGTTGGAGAAAGAACATCACTTTAAGACATTTCCTAAAGAGAGGTGTTAATTAGGCACAGGACTGATTTGCTACGTCTGTCTAAATGGTGACAACATAGCCTTAAATTACTATACCAGAACAACTGTATCTATATTTGGTGGATTTGGAGGGCCACAGCTGTATCAGATGCATCAAATGGGAGCATTTCCCAGAATATTCGACAAAGGGCCGTTCAAATAGAGCCTAAGGACCCATTCACATCTCCATTTTTGTTCATGTATAGCGTGTATGCTGGGAAGCCCCCAACATACACACTAAACGTGTTCGGAGAGGTTATATGGGCAGTTACCTCAGTGGAGCTGCCTGGGCTGAGCAAGGTAGACATGAGCCTCAGAGCAGAAACTGTTGATGGGAGACTTATGTTGAGATGAGACTGGACAATAGAATGAGAAAAACCTAATGTGCAATGCCTTGCAGACTGCCCTCCACACATGGCCTTCACGGCTTCTCCTCAACCTGCTCCACCACCCAACATCATAGAGTCATGGCAGAATTCTATCCAGACTGTGTGTGGGACAGAAGAGAGAGAGCTGGCTCAAGGGAGCATGGCTGAACCTGGTCACAGAGAGAGGAGAAGGGTTGATACTGCAGGTCATTTGCTAGAGCAGTGGTCCCCAACCAGGGGCTTGGGAGCCACATGTGGCTCGTGACCCCCTGCTGTGTGGCTTGCCATGGGAGTCCTGAGTTATGACCATATGTACTAGAAATTGATATTGTTGCAGACCTATCCTAGATTTACCACCAAACAGTGCCAATTTGGATGGTATAATGCTAGTGTTAAATTTCACAGTAAAACATCGGGAAAAGTTTGCACTTTCATGTTTTTTGTTTCTCCACATTCAAAACTTCCCTGCTCTGTTTTTGAACTGCCTGTTGCTCACCACCATCACCGAAAGTTTAATGTGGCTCTAGTTGATGTAAGACATAGTGCTGCAGGTGCTCCCCTGACGGTATGTTTATGGCCGATACCAAGAACATGGGGTGGGGACTTGTGGAGCCTCTCATGGAGTTGGGGCTGAATGTAGTGCAGCCCTGTCACTGCTGTGGGGCACTGTACACATGTCCTGCCTGTGGTCCTACTCTGGCAGATAGCTGTACTGTGAGGAGGAGGCACTGTGGGGTGCCTTATCCTACTGTATGCTTATACAGTTGGATATGTTGCTTCCTTCCATTGAAGGTAGAAGGCATCCTCCCAATGATTACCTCTAATGTAGACTGTGTAATGTGATGTGAACAGAGCCATAACCTGCTGGAGAACAGTGTCATAAGAGTACAGTTCCTGCACAGCTCCATCATCATTATTACCATGCTGAGGTTGCATGGGCCCATAATTTACAGCTTTGTTCTCACCCTAACCTCTGCCCTTTAACCCCATCTATGTCATGGCTAAAGTAGATGGCGGCACAGAAGTAAAACAGAGTATGCTCTTTTGTAAATGCTTCATTGAAATGAAAGGGGGTGAGCTGCAAAACACAGCCAATGGACAGCTGTAGAAATATTTCTAGAAAAAAAAAAAAAAACAGCAGATGCTGTTTTTATAGTAATGGATAATCCCTTTAAAGGCGATGGACACCTTTATAGCAAATTTTTTATGATGGCATTTTACAAATTTTGAGTTAAATATAAATTTTTCATATTTAATTAAAACTGTTGAGCCGTTTTGAAGTTACAATAGTTAAAAATCAGTCTGTTTGCAAGCCGTCAGTCTGTTTTCATTGAATCCCTTCATCTGATAGTTCATGTGTAGCACTTATCGCTGATCTCTTCACCTCATAAACACTTTTTCAAGCCATATTCTTATTAGTTTAATAAGAACTGAGCTATGAGTGTTTATGAGGTCAAGACATCAGAGATAAGAGCTACAGATAAGCTCTCAGGGATTCAAAGAAAACAGACTGCTTTTAACCCTTGTATCTAAGAAACAGCTGAACGTTTTTTAATAAAGATCAAGTAAAAATTATGTTTAGTTGAAAAATGAGTAAAATGCAATTCTAAAATAAAAAATGCCCCCGAAGGTGTACATAGCCTTTAAAAGTTATTTTTTTCAATTTCCTTTTCAAAGGGCCGTTAGGCTACTTTCACACTAGCGTTCCATTTTCCGGTATTGAGATCAGTCATAGGGTCTCAATACCGGAAAAAAACGCTTCCATTTTGTCCCCATTCATTGTCAATAGGGACAAAATGTAACTGAACAGAACAGAGTGCTCCAAAAGGCATTCCGTTCCGTTTGGTTGTGTTCTCATACCGAAGAGCAAACGGTAGCATGCTGCGGATGCAGAGCAAGACGGATCCGTCATGACCCACAATGCAAGTCAATGAGGACGGATCAGTTTAGCTCTGATACAATTTAAAAAAAACACACAATAGAAAACGGATCCGTCCACCATTGACTTCAATTGAGTTCATGACGGATCCATCTTGTCTATGTTAACGATAATACAAACGGATCTGTTCATAACGGATGCAGACGGTTGTATTATCAGTAACTGAAGCGTTTTTGCTTAGTCCTGCCGGATCCAACAAAAACGCTAGTGTGAAAGTAGCCTTAGTGTGGCTACTTGAGTATTGGTATCACTTACCCAGCTGCTTTGGAAAAATCTCATCAGGGTGCTATAAAACAAAATTGAAGATTAAAGTGAGTGATAGGTAGTGTGCTAGTGTTTTAGAAATGGTAATAACACCTTGCCTTCTAACATTGTTTCTATTTTCTAATGTTTTCAAGCTTTCAAAAAAAAACTTGTTATGTCACAGCAGCATATGAAAGGTTTTGATAGGTGGGGATCTGAGTGCTGAGACGTCCACTGATTGCTAGACAAAGTAGAGAGAAGGGCTCACATAGAGCACTATCATGCCTGCTGCAGAAGATGGGCTCAATAGAAAGTCTATGAGTCTGTCTCCATTCAGTCTCCTTCAGCGAGAGCTTCTCTCTAGCGATCGGTGGAGGTCTCAGCAGACATATCAAAAGTTTTGTGAAAGTCCACTTTTAAATATTTACCCATTCAAAGGGGTTGTTTAGTGAGGACAACCCTTTTCCAAATGCCACCACAATAATCCAGGCTATATTTACATGCACATAGTTTGTTTTCTCATTATGTCATATTATTAATAAAATGTTCACATTTAAATGCATTTGTGGAAAACAAATTATTTAAAAAAAATTCTTTTATGTTTTCTCTGATAATGTTAGAATTAGTCAGGAGCTTTGGGGGCAATGTATCATAATGAGAATTTTTGATGTCCATTTTTCTTTGACTTTCTTTTGAGTTGGCGAAAGGGGCACCATATTTATCAAAAGTTGCACAATATTTGTTAAAATTGGAACATCTTTAACCCCTTCCCAACATGTGACCTAATAGTACCATATTTTTCACCCCATAAGACGCAGACCAAAAGTAGGGGAAAAATGCCCCAGCAACTTATGGGGCGAATACTAATGAGCGCTTCCATTATGGAGGCGCTCATTAGTAACAGAGCACCAGGAGGCGGTGAAGGCTCTGTACTCCCTGCTTCCTGGTCCTCGGCTTTCGGCTGTGCAGTGGTTGCACACAGCGTGAGGGCACTCTGTGACCTCACACTGTGCGCGCTGGTTCACAGCACAGCCAGCAGCAGGATGAAGAGGATCGCGCTGGAGAAGAGGAGCGGCGGCGTCCGGAGCAGGAGAGGCAAGTGTTTTTTTTTTATTTTATTAAGCATGAAGCAATGGGGGCTGCCGGGAGCTGATCTGTGGGAATGGGGGCTGATCTGAGGGAATGGGAGCTGCTGGGGTCTGATCTGAGGCAATGGGGGCTGATGAGGAGCTGATATGAGGCAATGGTGGCTACTATGAGGCAATGGGGGCTGCTGTGGGCTAATATGAGGCAATGGGGCCTGATGAGGGACTGAAATGAGGCATATGGGGGCTGATGGGGGCTGGGCTCTTATCTGAAGTCTGATTGGGGGTCATTCACATTGGGGTCTGATCTGAGGTCTTATTAACATTGAGGCTGTCAGCTGAAATCTGATTAACATTGAGGGTCTGATTAGACCTCATTCAGACGACCAATGAAAAAAATTAAAAATTTCTTATTGTCCTCCTAGGTGCATCTTATGGGCCAGTGCGTCTTATAAGGCAAAAAATATGGTAACCCCTCAGATGCCATGGTAAAATGTAAAAAAAGAAATTATCCGAATGTCGGATCCGAAAATGCCCGTACTAATATTTAAAAAAAAGATTTTTTTTTATCCCACACAGAAAAAAAAAAAAAATCAACATGGCCAAATTGCTGTTTTTTTGTCACTTCACCTCCCCAAAAAATTGTGAAAACCGTAAAAACAAAACCCAAAAAACTGTGGCGGAATTGCCTTTTTTTCCAATTCCACCACATTTGGAATTTTTTTCCAGCTTCCCATTACATCCTATGCATTATCAAAGGCTTTCTATCACTTCGTTTCACATAATTAGCTGTCAGACACTAGCGATCCGCTAGTGTCTGATCTGCCAAACCATCCTAATATAATTGCTTTTGGGGCAGCCATTTTGCTAAAAAAAGAACTTTTATTAATATGCTAATGAGCCTCTAGGTGCTATGGGGGCGTCATTAGCACCTAGAGGCTCGGTCTACCTTCACAAACTGCCGCCGCCCAGTGCGTCCCTCCAGCCCGCCCATCTCCTCCTGAATGCGATCCTGCCTGTGAGCATATGTATTCGGGGCATGCGCAGTGAATGTCTGACAGCTTCCCTGCTCAGACATCTTCACTGCGCCTGTTCCTCGGAGCACTATGACGTCATCGCGCAGGCGCAGTGGAGATGTCTGAGCAGGGAAGCAGTCAGACATTCACTGCGCATGCGCCGAATACAGGCGCTCACAGGGAGGATCGCATTCAGGAGGAGATGGGCGGGCTGGAGGGACGTGCTGGGCGGCGGCAGTTTGTGAAGGTAGACGGAGCCTCTAGGTGCTAATGATGTCCCCATAGCACCTAGAGGCTCAATAGCATATTAATAAAAGTTATTTTTTTTGCAAAACGGCTGCCCCAAAAGCAATTATATTAGGATGGTTTGGCAGATCAGACACTAGCGGATCGCTAGTGTCTGACAGCTAATTATGTGAAATGAAGTGATAGAAACCCTTTAAATGGTGCCAATAGAAAGTACCCGTAAAACAAACAAGAACTCATGCGGCTATTTGAACAGAAAAACACAAAAGCTACGGCTCCAAGAAGGCAGGGAGTAAAAAACTGAAAAACGCCTCATGAGGAAGGGGTTAAACCTTACAGTTTTGTCTACAAATCCTAATCAACATTTCCTACTCCCCTCCCCACCACTGGAGTGATCTTTGTGACTTCCTGAGTAACTTTTTCAAAAAGTCGAAAAGATAAATCTGGCATGAATCTACCGGTAATTACCATACCAAACCACACTCACTTTTAAACCCCTTTTCAAAAGTGGAGAGGATGGTGTCAAACGGTAAAAAGTTGCAAATTTTGGCGCAAAACGGCACTTGTTCCAATATTTGTGACTTTTATTAGGCAGAAAACTGGCATACAAACTTGATATATTCCCCACTGGCTACTACATACAGAGGATATAACACAGTACCTTCATAAGTGGCCGGGCTCTCTTCTCAAATAATCCAGAGGGAAAGAGATAGGCAATGGCTTTCTGAAATGAGAAAATAGCAGACTGTTCAGACAATATGCTGCACTACATACATAACCATTTTTACTAGCACATTTGCATTTAAAATGGAAAGATAGAATATTAGCATTCAAAAAAAGGAAGTCCAGTCTCATGTGAATGGAACACAAGTAAATTTCTGCGCCCGTATTTATTATGGCTGCAAATCCCAGAGCAACTGTGGGTGTAATGACCCAATACTAATAGCTTTCTAGGGGACCTATGATGCCGTTCATGTTGGTCATTAGACCCGCGGTCAGGGACAGTATTACATCTGTGTAAAATCTTCTTACGACTCCACGCACTAAATGGACCTAATAATATATCCAGGTTACAAAGAAAAGTCCATTTATCTGTGATGTAACTGGGGAAAGCAGAAGGCATGTGCGGCCACCTCTTATCATCCCATCATCAACTCTCCTTTGGGTCAAATTGCACTCGGCCCTGCACTAGGCAAGACATTTTAAGGGCTCTTTCACACCTGCGTTCTTTTCTTCCGGCATAGAGTTCCGTCGTCGGGGCTCTATGCCGGAAGAATCCTGATCAGTTTTATCCTAATGCATTCTGAATGGAGTGAAATCCGTTCAGGATGCATCAGGATGTCTTCAGTTCCGGAACGGAACGTTTTTTGGCCGGAGAAAATACTGCAGCATGCTGCGCCTTTTGCTCCGGCCAAAAATCCTGAAGACTTGCCGCAAGGCCGGATCCAGAATTAATGCCCATTGAAAGGCATTAATCCGGATCCGGCCTTAAGCTAAACGTCGTTTCGGCGCATTGCCGGACCCGACGTTTAGCTTTTTCTGAATGGTTACCATGGCTGCCAGGACGCTAAAGTCCTGGCAGCCATGGTAAAGTGTAGCGGGGAGCGGGGGAGCAGCATACTTACCGTCCGTGCGGCTCCCGGGGCGCTCCAGAGTGATGTCAGGGCGCCCCACGTGCATGGATGACGTGATCGCATGGGGCGCTCTGACGTCATTCTGGAGCGCCCCGGGAGCCGCGCGGACTGTAAGTATACCGCTCCCCCGCTCCTACTATGGCAGCCAGGACTTTAATAGCGTCCTGGGTGCCATAGTAACACTGAAAGCATTTTGAAGACGGATCCGTCTTCAAATGCTTTCAGTACACTTGCGTTTTTCCGGATCCGGCGTGTAATTCCGGCAAGTGGAGTACACGCCGGATCCGGACAACGCAAGTGTGAAAGAGGCCTAACACTTTCACAGAATTCAAACAATTTCACAGTGCCCCATCATAATAGTAACAGCAACTAGGGATCGACCGATTATCGGTTTTACCGATATTATCGGCCGATATTCAGTATTTTGAACGTTATCGGTATCGGCATCTATTTTGCCGATATTCCGATAACGTATTAGGAACACAGATTGCGCTCGCTCAGCAGCACAGGGGAGAAGGAAGCAGTGTCTCCCTCCCCCTGTGATGCTGCTGCCGCTGCCGCCAATGAAGAGACAGATGAGAAGAGGAGGGGAGGGGCTGTGGCCGCTGCGCCACCAATGAAGAGAAATCTCTCATTAATTCATATACAGTCGGCGGGAGCTGGCTGCAGAATCACATAGCCGGCTCCCGACCTCTATGACAAGTAGCTGCGATCTGCGGTAGTTAACCCCTCAGGTGCCGCGGATCGCAGCTACCGCTCATAGAGGTCGGGAGCCAGCTATGTGATTCTGCAGCCAGCTCCCGCCTCCTGTATATGAATGAAAGAGAGATTTCTCTTCATTGGTGGTGCAGTGCGCCCCCCAGTATTAATCATTGGTGGTGCAGTGCGCCCCCCCACCCAGTATTAATCATTGATGGCAGTGGCCACAGGATCCCCTCTCCCCTGCTCCTCCGATCGGAGCCCCAGCAGTGTAAGCCTGGGGCTCCGATCGGTTACCATGGCAGCCAGGACGCTATTGAAGCTCTGGCTGCCATGATAAGCTCCATGCTGCTGTGTGCACAAAGCACAGAGCAGCAGGGACAGTGTGAGCTCCTATTCACCCTGATAGAGATCTATTCACCCTGATAGAGATCTATCAGGGTGAATAGGACAAGTATAAATGAAAAATAAAGATTTACAAAAAAAAACAAAACTACACGTTAACAATAAACATTAATTTCCATCAGAGTTGTGTAGGAATTTTTTTTTTTTCAAAAATGAAAATTCCCAGAATATCGGTATAAATTATCGGCTATCGGCCTGAAAATTCACAAATTATCGGTATCGATCCCTACCAGCAACCCACTTCTTGTTTTACTGTGCCCCCTGGTAGTGCCACTGCTCACCCCTCCTCTTCTCTCTAATATGGAACCACCAAAGGGCACTCACATGTACCCTCCAAGACCGTGCAGAGCACTCCATTCTTTGCATCATAAGAATCCCGCCAGTCTACAGTTAATATCATAAAATTTTATATTATTATAGCTATGGTTAAATAAAAACCATCTACTTTAATTCTGTGATAAACAAAATGCCACATGAATATTTTCATATGCTCCAGGATTAATGGTGGCAAATACATGAATAGATTCCATACTGGTGCCACGGTTAAAAGGCAATCACCATTTTCACTAAGACTGAAAAAAACTACAACTCTCTTACAGTTTATATAATGTTATATACTTTAGGGTGCAAAAAACAAAAATAACTCCCAAAACACAGGATAAAGGTCACAGATATAATAACTGCAGTGTACTGAGGTGACCTTTCATGCAGTGATATACATAAGTGGCCTTTCATTTTCCTAATGAACAAAATTAACATAATAAATTAACGGCATGGATACCAATAAATTGTGATTAGACATAGAAATATATTTGGCACCAATTAGGAAATTGTGAAACTGTCAAGAAGAGCTGTCTGTGCAAAGGTAGGGGAAAAAAAAAAAAAAAAGAAATTGAAAAACTCACTCAAAAAAGTCACTTTCTATTGCAGATTTTGAATTTATGTCTCCAGTAAATATAGCTTAAAAGGGGTTGTCTGGGCTCAGACCTGAACACAAATCGATCTGCACTCATTCACCATGAATGAGTGGAGCATCGAAGCTGTTCACGCTCCGATGCTCCCCCTTGCCCTGGTTTGCATCATTTGGACTCTGCTAGGCGGAGGCTTCCGGCGGTCTTTAGTGCTGGCCTAGCCTGTAAAACGGGCTCACTGCTAGGCGGAAGCCTCTGCCTAGCTTATCCATGGAAAGCCCGATACGTCACCGGTTCTCCAGCCATTAATATTGATGACCTACGATCAGGACAAGTCATCAAGATCAGATTGACGGGGTGCGATGCAGATCAGATGTTTGACGAGGAGGCACTCCATGTGAGCACCGCTTCCTGGTCTTCACACTACGTGTTGTCTCCTCTGGAGCGATGGCGGAGTGTAATTACAAGTACCCGCTCCATTCTCTTGAATATATAGAGCGGTTACATGTATTACACTGCACTTCTGAGGTGAAGGATATATTCATCCGACCGGATGTGTTTTGCGGTCTGCAAATTGTGGATCAGCAAAATACGGATACCGGCCGTGTGTTCTGCAATTTTGCCAGGAGTCGGATCCCCACCAACCTGATGTTGATGACGAAAAATACCGGTCAAGTTTACACAGGTAAAAAGGGGGTGTCGTTTTGGGCGCGGCTAAACACCGGGTGTTATTTGACAACCAATCGTTTTTGCATTCTTTGAGGTTTTTAGGCATCCAGTTTTTTATTTCTTTTTTGAATTTCCTATCACTTTAAAAATAACGCAGCCTAAAATGATGCAAAAAGTCCTTATGTTTGAACAGATGGTATTGAATAAGCTCTTTATGGGGAGTGAAATAAACAAAAAGCTAGGAAATATACATTCCCTACACCTATTTCAGTGCTGCTTGCCCCCTCCCCATAAGGTGCCATAACACCAGCTTACCCGGGTCTGCTTTGTAAAAACTAAAAGAAAACGATTGTTGACAGTCACTGAGCAAAAAGGTCTTATCTGACTGTCAGAAACCTTTCATATAGATCTAAAAGGAAGTAAATATATTGAGATTCCTCTCTCGTGACAATTGTTCACTCCAGAAGCGGTCCACATATTGTATGGTAGAGATAGGACAGGAGAGGGGCAGCGTAGAAAAGAAACTTTACTAGTTTATCATTTATTTTTGTGTGTGTGGGGTGCAAGTGTTTGGTGCTGTGATCTGGACACTGGTAAATGTCTGGTAGGGAGGGGGGGGGGTTAAAAATCTACAAAATGAAACTGACTGACGTAAATGTTAAAATAAAATAAAAAAATCTTTTGCTGCTCCAGCGGTCCCCTCAGTTCTTTGTTTATTTTGCTCCGACGATAAAATGCCGTACCACATGTATGGATACAGCTGCATTCACATGACCACTGCAGCCAATCACTGGCCTCAGTGATGATGCTACCATGTACAGCACGTGGCCTCTGAGGTGGATGTAAAGCAGATTATTGCTGTAGCACAGTAAACAAAGAACGTCGGGAACGGCTCTTGAGTAACGATTTATTTTTACTTTATAAAATTTACTGTGGTCACTTTCAAACTGCAAATTCTCGGACAACCTCTTCAAGAGATAAATACTGTGGTGCAGATTCGCTAAAACGGACCCTTCCATTCCAACGTCTGTATGGAGTAAGATGTCACCATGATAAAGGCTGCCGATTGCCGATCCCTGAATTCTTTTTTTTATATTGGATGAGGTCCTCATGCTTTGATATAGAATACACTGATTTATGATAATGACTTTTAGAATAAAGAATTTGGCATTGACAGATATGTGGCAGGAATAATTCAGTCATACCCAAAAGGAAATTATGGATAAATTACCCAGCAGTAAAAAGTTGACAATTACAAATTTGTGATTATCCACTTACCAAGTCTGGGTAAAGAAATACATCAATGTCTGCAGTGCATTTGTTCTTCCATGCCCTCATCATTAGAGAAATGTGCAATAAATAACTGGTGTTGCAGTGTGTCAAAGTAAAAGAATTAAGAAATCTCTCATTACAACAACACCGATCCAAAGATGCCCATGTGTGAAAGGAGAAATTCCAACCTGATATGCGGTTGTTACTTTATAATAGAGCTACTGTACTGTCAGAAGGTAAAAATGGATACACACAGCTTGCTCACAATTTTACAAAAAATTGTTATATAAAAAATTTCATTGTTAAGCACAATTTTCAGAATTAGTAACTACTGGGGCAACAGGCTTGTTAATTATTTTACTCTGGTTCACCAAATGCAATTTTGAAAGGTGCGCTGTACACTTTAGGTCCTTGACACGTTATTAGGGTATACAGCAGAAGTTGACATAATGGTGAGCCTCTGAGGCCAGTGACTGGCTGCAGAGGTAATGGGTTGTCTATGAGACATCATTGCTGTAGGTGGGTAAGCAAAGCCCAGCAGGAAGAACTGAAGCAGAAGCGCTGGATAATACTGGGTGAGTAGTACTGCTAGACTGTTCAGGCCATTCACCCGAGTTTTCTTGCTTGTTGCTGAAACCAGACAAACCAGTTAATACTGAGAGGTCTTTAAAAGTAATCTGCCTTCCTTTCTGATAAAATTGGTTGTCCCATTACAACAGCTTAAGGGTCCATTCACACGTCCGTATGTGTTTTGCGGATCCGCAAAACACGGACACCGGCAATATGCGTTCCGCATTTTGCAGACCGCACATCCCCGGCACTCTCATAGAAAATGCCTTTTCTTGTCCACAATTGCGGACAAGAATAGGACATGTTCTATTTTTTGGCGGAACGGAAGTGCGGATCCGCAAATGTGGACAGCACATTCCAGCCCCATTGAAAATGAATGGGTCCGCACCTGTTCCGCAAAATTGCGGAACGGATGCAGACCCATTTTGCAGACATGTGAATGGACCCTATCCACAGAACAGGGGATAAGTGTCTGAGCAATAAGGGTCCAACAGCAAGAGGCCCCCACAGATCAAAAGAACGGGAACAGTGGCGGACATGAACATTCAGTTCTGTTACAATTCATTCCAGTTATTCTTTTACGAATAAGTTTATTGCTACTTATTTCATTCTTGATTTTTTTTTATTTTTTATCACTAAACGCTGTGTATTTTGGTATTCAGATATATAACATTTTAGGCAGGTATTAGCAATTAACAATAAATGCTAAAAAGGTTCCTATCCAGATGCTTAAATCCCAAGGATAAGGGGACTTTGATGTGTTCTTGGCAGGAAACCAAGTCAGCGTATGTGTCAAATATTCCCAAAGGTTAAAAAATAAAATGCATCTGTTAACTAGGAATGTGCGACCTGTAACTTCTATTTTATTGAAAGCTATTGAGCTAAAGAAAAGTTCATTTTGCTCAGCTTCCAGTAATTCTTTTCTCCATTAGAAGCTTCCTCTGGAGCCTTCACTAAATGGACTCTGGGAAGCGGAGCTGGCTCACCGGAGGCATCTGTGCTGCATTAATCTATTACTTAGCATATCTTTTCTTAATCAAGGTTTAAAGACTCTCCCCATCCAGCCTCCTGATTAAATAAGGTTATACAACTGACTCACAACAGAAGATTTTCCTGGAAAACACCTGTTTTGCATTGGCCATAAATCGAGCCTTTCTCCTGGCAGTCACAGGCAAGATAAGATGGCAAAGCACAAAGTAATTATGGATCAGAAATCTTTAGAAATGCAAGCTTCTTGAGGTGTTGTATATTATAGGATCTGTGCATGCTTAAAGGGGTTTTCCGCTCTATTTCTACTGATGACCTATCCTCTAGATAGGTCATCAGTATCTGATTGGAGGGGGTGTGACACCCGGGACCCGCACCAATCAGCTGTTTGAGAAGACTTCTCTCAGCTTTTCCTAGGCCAGTGCTAACACATTCACCTGTCACGTGGCCTAGGTGCAGCTCAGCCCCATAGAAGTGAATAGGGCAGAGCACAGCTGCTATACTATGTACGACGCTGTTCTTGGCCACGGTCCTCACAGGAACGCCAGTGCCTTCTCAAACAGCTGATCGGCAGGGGTCCCAGGTGTCGGACCCATCAGATACTGATGACCTATCCCGAGGAAAGGTCATCAGTAGTAAAAGGTCAGAAAACCCTTTTAAACCAAATGACATTGCCATTTAGTAGGGCTAGAATAATTGTATGGAAAAACTATGTATTAGACCACATTCAATGGTGGTGTTCCACCTGATCCAAGACATACGTTTAACTAGAGATACATATAAGAGCGGCGCTAAAAAGAACTATGGTGGATCACAGTAAAACATTTTTGACAGAGCAGCACAGGTACTGATGAATACACCTTCACTGGGCACAGATAGAATCATGGCCATTGACTGCAATAGCTGCTTTAGTTAAAGGGGTTGTCCACTTCTTGGCTTCTGTTGATCAATGTGTATGTAAGACAACGATATAGCAGTAATATAGCCATAAGCCGTGCCCCCTTGTTGGCCAAATCTTCTGTGCTGTCCGCATTGAGGCCTGTCCATAAGACGGTCATGTGACCAGACATCACACCACCTTCTCTATTCACACGCACTGCACCTGCAATAAACTCCCAACAAGTGAAATAAAAGCAGATGGTAGGTGCAGTGTATTTGAATGGAGAAAGGCTGAATGTTACGGTATGTCTGGAGTTTTTTTTGCCTGGCCGCGTGACTTTCCATCAGCAGCCATTTTACGGACAGGACCGCCGTGTGGACAGCACAAAAGACTTGACTACTAAGAGGACATACCTTATGAAATCTAGAAAATGGAATATAATATCAACAAATACAATATTAGTAAGTGTTAAATAGTCATCTTACATGCACACCGGTCAGCAGTATCCAGAAAGTG
The DNA here is from genome assembly GCF_905171765.1 of Bufo bufo. Taxonomy (NCBI): domain Eukaryota; kingdom Metazoa; phylum Chordata; class Amphibia; order Anura; family Bufonidae; genus Bufo; species Bufo bufo. The sequence goes on from NC_053391.1 coordinate 434,492,850, forward strand.
GCCAACCCCTTTAGTTAAGATGTCTATGTCTTTTTATTAACATTTTCTTACAGTAGGCTCATCAGTGGGTGACCTGCTAAAAAAAAAAAAAAAAAAAAACGCAATTCCGCTACAGTTTTACGGGTCTTTTTTTTTTTTTTTACGGCGCTCACTATGCATTATATTTTCTCTATTACGCCATTCACTGTATGGGATATCTTTTATTTAAATATTTGAATAGTATGGGTGTTGTCACACATGGCAATGCCCATAATGTTAATTTTTTTTTTAAATTATTTATTTTTATTGTAGACAGAAATCACTATACCCCAGTTCAGTGCTGCCACCTGAACTGGGATATACTAATAATGAGCCTAAAAGCCTAGTACAGGCTCCGGCTCCTTATTACAACAGGGGAAAGCGCGCACTTCTTGGTTTTAGCCTTCTTAGACACCGTGGCCACATTTGACCAAGCCATCTGAGGGGCTAAATGTCTGCAGTTGGCCTTACAGCCGATCGCGGACATTAGCTGTGGGTGCTGCTGTATGAAACAGCAGGCACCCGGTGTCTATGGTGCTCGCTCCATGCCAGAGACCCAATATCTGCCATACACGTACAGCAGATTTTGGGAAGGGGTCAAAAGGAACTTGCAGATCATTATGTTCTAGATCAGATAGAGCTCGGCAGACTGATATGCAACTTTTGCATGATCATTCTGAGATTTGGAGTCATGCGAGTGGTCCTCAATTGGGAGCCTTTCCTCTTTGAATTTACATACTGAGAAAGACCACTCGATTGACTCCTCATGTCAGAAAGAGCATAGATTCAGAGCCACAAAATCATATATCAACCTGCTCAGCTCCTCCTGCTCTATAACATGCTGCCCGCCGATTGGACGGCATGTTTAACATGACAGGTTCTCTTGAATGAGCTACAGCTAGGCGTGCATGCAAACAGCTGGACAGGGAGGTCGCTGGTGACGCTCTTTACATCTAGGATCTGTCAGCATCAGCTTGACGACAATTTCTATTTAACAAGGTTATTTTCGTAAAAGTAAAAATAATTAGAAACAGCAAAATTTACAAGACACTAAATTTGACATATTTGGACTATGAAGTCAATGATAGAGCTAGAGACAATGTAAACCATTAACCATTCACTGCTCGGTGAAATTTTGATATGACATGCCAGTCAGGCTGTCAAGGAATGAATAGAGCAGCCTACACTACATACATAATAAGGCTGGTCTCAATCTGTGCCCACTGAAAGGAGAACTAAGTGGTATTACCACCCTCACCAAGACCTCCTCCTCCCCTGCCCCTTATGTGTTCCAGCTGAGTAAGACTAGTGCCATGAATAAAACATAACCTTATGCCTCACATTTCTCTTGTTTTTCAGGAACAGACTGAATGCATTTCCATTATGTTTTTACCTCATACATTTGGCATTTAATGAGACTGTAATGTATAAAGCTTTATGCACTGAACATTTTCATCTTCGTTTTAACAAAGTTTACATTTGTAAGATTTTGGCGACATCATTTTAAGGAAGGGGGGGGGGGTTTATGGCCTACCCACTTGGTCGACTACTCCAACAAGAGGTTCGCGGAAGAGAAAATATTCCCTACAGACTACAAAGGAGAGCGATAGCATATGCACAACACCCCTTTTTCTCAGGAATGGTCCCCATGGATATATCCTTTAGGGCACATCCAGTAGATGATGGCACACTTGGGTTTATAACGGAGACCTGATGGATGCACGTGCATTGTGAAACCTATACCAAGTAGTCAAAAATATACAAAGTGTGGCAAGAGGCGTATGCCAGATGGGCACTATCAAACCAAGATCTGTCACACGTCCTACAAATGTAATCATAGCCCAGGGTGAACTAAAGCATGCACTGACATTCGGAGCAGCGCGTTGCCTTCTGCACATTTTCTAAATAATCCAATACCGGGGGGAATTTATTAAACTATTTTACGCCCGTTTTCTGGCACACAGAAGTTTCCAAAGTGGCACTAAACTTTTTGACTTTTTTCACTTCTCTCCATCTTTGAAAAGGGGCGAGAACAATAGATGGGGGTTAAGTGTTGTGTCACTTCAACAAGCAGGGATCAGCAACCTTCGGCACTCCAGCTGTTGTGAAACTACAATTCCCAGCATGCTCCACTCATTTCTATAGGAGTTCTTAGAAGAGGAGAACAAGTAAGCATGCTGGGAGTTGTAGTTTTACAACAGCTGGAGTGCAGGAGGTTGCCTACCCCTGATGTAGAGAACATTTGCTTGTTTTCATGGTTACGACCACCCTGCAATCCATCAGTGGTGGTCATGCTTGCACATTATAGGGAAAAAGTGCTGGCCTCTCTGGTGGCCAGGACCGTGAGATCTCACATAGGCTGGTGCATTTTTCTATAGTGTGCAAGCATGGCCACCTCTGATGGATACCATGGAAACACGCCAAGTATAATGTGATGGCAAAAAGAATCCAGCCAGCAAAGGAAGCAATATGGACAATCACAATACATTAGTAAGTGCCTTGTATTAACTTTTACTTCAGCAAATGGCATTTATAATGTAGAGAGACAATCCTTTTAAGTGGAAAGGAGAGACCACGGTCGACCCGACAGTTTAAATATAGTTTACACAAGATATTGGCATAAATTATAGTGCAAATTTACGCAGGCTCATAGCAGGCATAGATTTCAATTTCTGGTGCACAGATAGACGGGTATGAAGTGCCGGTCTAAGCAAATTTTCCCTGGCGTGTTTAGTTGCTCAGTTTTAACATAGGGAAACAAATCCTAGGCAAAAAACCTAAGCTGTAACTTTAGTAAACCTAAAGATTACTAAACCTAAGTTTACAGTGGATATTGACGTGGCATTTTAGGTTAAAAAATAATGCACCAGATCAGATGTTACATTAAAGGGGTTATCAGATGATTAATGTCAAAATGAAATCAGACATCAAATAGTCCATGACAATCTCTTACTAACAAAGCTAGAACCAGCCCTGTACCTCACATGGAACCAGAGATCTCCACATTCATTGCTCCAACTGTTCTGCTAGATATATTTCAAGCTGGCGGCACAGGGAGCATGTCCTTCCTGCTGCAGCACTCTCCTCATCACACCTCAGGGTGTGTGTCCTTTCTGCTGCAGCACTCTCCCTATCACACCTCAGGGTGTGTGTCCTTTCTGCTGCAGCACTCTCCCTATCACACCTCAGGGTGTGTGTCCTTTCTGCTGCAGCACTCTCCCTATAACACCTCAGGGTGTGTGTCCTTTCTGCTGCAGCACTCTCCCTATCACACCTCAGGGTGTGTGTCCTTTCTGCTGCAGCACTCTCCCTATCACACCTCAGGATGTGTGTCCTTTCTGCTGCAGCACTATCCCTATCACACCTCAGGGTGTGTGTCCTTTCTGCTGCAGCACTATCCCTATCACACCTCAGGGTGTGTGTCCTTTCTGCTGCAGCACTCTCCCTATCACACCTCAGGGTGTGTGTCCTTTCTGCTGCAGCACTCTCCCTATCACACCTCCGGGTGTGTGTCCTTTCTGCTGCAGCACTATCCCTATCACACCTCAGGGTGTGTGTCCTTTCTGCTGCAGCACTCTCCCTATCACACCTCAGGATGTGTGTCCTTTCTGCTGCAGCACTATCCCTATCACACCTCAGGGTGTGTGTCCTTTCTGCTGCAGCACTATCCCTATCACACCTCAGGGTGTGTGTCCTTTCTGCTGCAGCACTCTCCCTATCACACCTCAGGGTGTGTGTCCTTTCTGCTGCAGCACTCTCCCTATCACACCTCCGGGTGTGTGTCCTTTCTGCTGCAGCACTATCCCTATCACACCTCAGGGTGTGTGTCCTTTCTGCTGCAGCACTCTCCCTATCACACTTCAGGGTGTGTGTCCTTCCTGCTGCAGGTTACTCCCTGTAATTGTCCCACCTTCTAAAAAGAGATTTGGCTGGTGACAGTTGAAGGATGGAACTCAGCATATGTGTTCACCACAGCAATGTTAAAGGGGGTTTCTCATCTCAGACAATGGGGGCATATCGCTAGGAAAAGCCCCCATTGTCTTTTAGGTGCGGGTCCCACACCTAGATCGAGAACGGAGCCCCGAAAGTGAAGGAGGGCGCACTGCGCATGCGCAGCCGCCCTCCATGCATTCCTATGGGGCCGCCGAAAATAGCCGAGCACTGGCTCGGCTATTGCCGTCTGCCCCATAGAAATGAATGGGAGCATGGGCCGCACATGCGTGGCACGCTCCCATTCACTTCTATGGGAGAGGCGGGAATTAGCGCTTGGTGGTTGATGGATCCCGGAAAATCTGGGGTCCTCCAGCCACAGCGCTCCCCGCTCCGTTCTCGATATAGGTGCGGGTCCCAGCGGTGGGACCCGCACCTATCAGACAATGGAGGCATATCCTAGCGATATGTCCCTGTTGTCTAAGATGGGAATACCCCTTTAAGGAGGTGGACAGAGAAATTAGGAAAATAACAGCAGGTGGCGCTATGCAGATACATTTTATTGAATAACTCAGTCGCTATACTAAATATTTAATTACTTACAAATACAAAAACAGTCAGTCAGATTCAGGTGTTGATTTGAAAAATGTAGAATATTTTTCATAGGACAACCCCTTTAAAGTCCATGGGGAACTTCATCCTGTGCATTAGTGCACAATGGAAGATACATTCATACTGTCAGAGGAAAAAATTCTGGGACCATGTAAAAACGGTCAATGTAATGAATATGATGTATTTATTAAAACATTGCAACGATCTTAATAAATTTCTCTGCAACTAAAGACATTTATTAAAGAAGTCTAGCCCATCAAATGTGCTCCACAAAAACGCGGATCAGATGCGGACCAAAAATAGGGACGTGTGAATGGGGTCTTAGAAACTAGTGTGAACGCAGCAATTATTTTTCTAAGTAGAGAGTATTATGCAAACTATTGTCAAGTTGCTATCCCTCATTCACCTCGGGAAAATTCTGACAGAACTCATGAATACTTGCGCACTTTGGATTCATTTTGGAGTCCCACTGAAATGAATAGGATTTGATGTAGCTTTATCATAAAATTGCTAAATATAAATAAAATAAAAAGCACACAACAAAAGACACGAGTGTGAATGCACCGTTGTTTAGAACCTATGTCCTTCAGTTTTACAGTAAACTAAGAAGGTAATAAATCTGCCCTAGTGTGCTAGAGCACCAGCTGTGTTATGTTTAAGGTGCACGAGATTCCCCCAAAGTACCATATTTTCCAGTGGACGTGTAACTCCAGTTTTACAAAGCCTCTCGTATGTCATACAGACATATAGGAAGGTTATCTTAGTGGGGTTCCCGAGTTGCCATTTCCACTAATCACTAGACCTTTGTCCTTTCAGATTTTAGATATGATTAATAAAAAAACATTTCAATCAAAACAAAATCTAGTATACAACGACCTATGTCTAAAAGCTACAACCAGCCCTGTACCTCACATGGATCCAGAGATCTCCCCATTTATTTCTCCAATTGCTCTTCTACAGGGTGGGCCATTTATATCGATACACCTTAATAAAATGGGAATGGTTGGTGATATTAACTTCCTGTTTGTGGCACATTAGTATATGTGAGGGGGGAAACTTTTCAAGATGTGTGGTGACCATGGCGGCCATTTTGAAGTCGGCTATTTTGAATCCAACTTTTGTTTTTTCAATAGGAAGAGGGTCATGTGACGCATAAAACTTATTGGGAATTTCACACAAAAAACAATGGTGTGCTTGGGTTTTAACATAACTTTATTCTTTCATGAGTTATTCACAAGTTTCTCTTTGTTTACAGCCATTGACATGTCGCCGAGGTTAACACGTGAGGAGCGGATAGAAATTGTGTTGATGTCTGGTGAACGCAGTAACCGGGTCATTGCAGCAGATTTCAATGCAAGACACCCTACGAGACCACCCATCTCCCATGCTACAGTTAGCAAACTGCTTGCTAAGTTTCGTGAAACTGGTTCAGTGTTGGATTTGCCAAAATGTGGACGCATGAAATCTGTCTCTAATGAAGAAACATCAGTGGCTGTCCTAGCTTCATTCAGCAAGAGTCCACAGCGTAGCACTCGCCGCATGTCACTGGAGAGTGGCATTAGTTGAACATCCCTTTGGCGGCTATTAGCTACTCACAAATGGCACCCTTACAAACTCCAGCATCTCAACGAGGATGACCCAGATCGGCGCACTGAATTTGCAGAATGGGCAAAACAAAAATTGGAACAGGACCCTCAGTTTACGCAAAAGATTTTGTTCAGTGATGAGGCAAACTTTTATGTGAATGGTGAAGTTAAAGGGTTTCTGTCACCCCACAAAACTCATTATTTTTTTTGGATAGTTAGATTCCTCATAGCGCGATATAGGAGAATATAATAGTCTTACTTACTTTCATGAGGCCGATTCTTTAGAAAACGAAGTTTTATAATATGTAAATGAGGGCTCTACCAGCAAGTAGGGCGTCTACTTGCTGGTAGCCGCAGCAGAAAACCGCCCCCTCGCCGTGTTGATTGACAGGGCCAGCCGTGATCTCCTCCTCCGGCCGGCCCTGTCAGTAATTCAAAAATCGCGCGCCTCTGGTCATTCGGCGCAGGCGCTCTGAGATGAGGAGGCTCGTCTCCTCAGCACTCCCTCAGTGCGCCTGCGCCGATGACATCACCGAAAGAGAAGACGTCATCGGCGCACTGAGGGAGTGCTGAGGAGACGAGCCTCCTCATCTCAGAGCGCCTGCGCCGAATGACCAGAGGCGCGCGATTTTTGAATTACTGACAGGACCGGCCGGAGGAGGAGATCACGGCTGGCCCTGTCAATCAACACGGCGAGGGGGCGTTTTTCTGCTGCGGCTACCAGCAAGTAGACGCCCTACTTGCTGGTAGAGCCCTCATTTACATATTATAAAACTTCGTTTTATAAAGAATCGGCCGCATGAAAGTAAGTAAGACTATTATATTCTCCTATATCGCGCTATGAGGAATCTAACTATCCAAAAAAAAAAAAAAAAAGAGTTTTGTGGGGTGACAGAAACCCTTTAACAAACAAAACCACCGCTATTGGTCTGACACTAACCCACATTGGATAGATCCCTCCAAGACTGTTGGAACAAAAAAATTGATGGTATGGTGTGGTATATGGGGTACAAAGATATTGGGGCCATTCTTCATCAATGGAAACCTCAAGGCCACTGGATATGCGAAATTGCTACATGATTATGCACTGAAGATGGCACGTTCCCTGAGTTTTTCCAGCAAGATGGTGCACCACCACATTATGGGTGTCAGGTCAGAGCATTCCTAGATGAACAGTTTCCTGGAAAGTGGATTGGTCGTCGTGGACCAGTTGAATGGCCCCTAAGGTCTCCCGATCTGACCCCCTTAGACTTTTATCTTTGGGGTCATTTGAAGGCAATTGTCTATGCTGTGAAGATACGAGATGTGCAGCACCTGAAACTACGGATACTGGAAGCCTGTGCTAGCATTTCTCCTGCGGTGTTGCTATCAGTGTGTGAAGAGTGGGAGAAGAGGGTTGCATTGACAATCCAACACAATGGGCAGCACATTGAACACATTTTATAAGTCGTCAGAAACTTGTAAATAACTCATGAAAGAATAAAGTTACGTTAAAACCAAGCACACCATTGTTTTTCTTGTGAAATTCCCAATAAGTTTGATGTGTCACATGACCCTCTTCCTATTGAAAAAACTAAAGTTGGATTCAAAATGGCCGACTTCAAAATGGCCACTATGGTCACCACCCATCTTGAAAAGTTCCCCCCTCACATATACTAATGTGCCACAAACAGGAAGTTAATATCACCAACCATTCCCATTTTATTAAGGTGTATCCATATAAATGGCCCACCCTGTAGATTTATTTTAGGCTAGCAGCTTCTCAGAGGGTGTGTCCTATCTGCTGCAGCTAGTGGCAGTCGAAGGATGGAACTGAGCATGTGCGGTATTCTCAGTGAGCAGGACAAAGAAATAAGAAAAACAAAAACAGTAGGTGGCGCTATACAGGCAGATTTCAGTGAATAATTCAGCTATACATAGATCTCTCTTTTCATCTATTTACACTGCCTGTCCAAAAAAAATAAAAAAAAAGTTGCCACCTGGATTTACCTAAGCAAACAGTTATGAGCCTCCTATTGGATAATTACTGCATGGGCGATTATCTTTCACCTGGCAATAAGTTATTTAACCCCAACTGGTGCAATGAGTTGCTTCTCATTTCTTATACAACCATGTCGAAAGACACATCTCGTGGTCGTGGAAAAGATGTCTGTTTGAGAAGGGTCAAACCATTGGCATGCATCAAGCAGAGAAAACATCTAAGGAGATTACAGAAACGACTAAAATTGGGTTAAGAACTCTCCAACGCATCATTAAAAACTGGAATACATAAGATAGTGGGGACCCATCGTATTAGAGGAAGAAATGTGGCGGGAAAAAAATCCTGAATGATCGGCGATCACTTAAACGTTTGGTGAAATCAAAATCGAAGAAAAACAACAGTAGAACTCAGGGCTATGTTTAATAGTGAAAGTAAGAGTATTTCCACATGCACAATGCAAAGGGAACTCAAGGGATTGGGACTGAACAGCTGTGTAGCCGTAAGAAAACCACTGATCAGTGAGGCAAACCAGAAAAAAGGGCTTCAATTTGCTAGGGAGCATAAAGATTGGACTCATGTGGTCTGATGAGTCCAGATTTACCCTGTTCCAGAGTGATGGGCGCATCAGGGTAAGAAGAGAGGCAGATGAAGTGATGCACCCATCATGCCTAGTGCCTACTGTACAAGCCTGTGGGGGCAGTGCTATGATCTGGGGTTGCAGCAGTTGGTCAGGTCTAGGTTCAGCAACAGTATGTGCTCCAAGAATGAGGTCAGCTGACTACCTGAACATACAGAATGACCAGGTTATTCCATCAATGGATTTTTTCTTCCCTGATGGCATGGGCATATTCCAAGAGGACAGGATTCATCGGGCTTAAATTGTGAAAGAGTGGTTCAGGGAGCATGAGACATCATTTTCACACATGGATTGGCCACCACAGGGTCCAGACCTTAACCCCATTGAGAATCTTTGGGATGTGCTGGAGAAGGCTTTGCGGAGCAGTCAGACTCTACCATCATCAATGCAAGATCTTGGTGAAAAATTAATGCAACACTGGATGGAAATAAATCTTGTGACATTGCAGAAGCTTATCGAAAGAATGCCACAGCGAATGCGTGCCGTAATGAAAGCTAAAGGCGGCCCAACTAAATATTTTTGGTGGCGACTTTTGTTTTGGACGGGCAGTGTATATCCAGGACTGTGATGAGGGGACATACTCTGCGTCTGGAGGAAAGAAGGTTTGTACACAAACATAGAAAAGGGTTCTTTACGGAAAGAGCAGTGAGACTATGGAACTCTCTGCCTGAGGAGGTGGTGATGGTGAGTACAATAAAGGAATTCAAGAGGGGCCTGTGGTGTTCTTGTATTGGGGTCCTTTGCTGCCTGTGACAAATACCCCATATAAATGAGGACTTGCCTAGTTTTACATACACTACAGGTAAATGTACAATCACGAGCAAAAGGGAAGTGAAGTGAAAAGGAAAGCGCTCAGTTGAGCATCCCGTGGTGTGGGCAAAGCGCTAGGTCAGGACTGCTATCTCTATTCATTAGCCATCCCAGCTGGGCAGTAGGTAGGCAGCTGTTAACGTGATCAATGACTTACCTAAATGTCATCTCAACTGATTCGCTTCGAAATTACCAGCAAGTGAGACTAATGTACAGGTGCTAATTTATTTAAACCGTTCTCTTCACTTGTACGTAGCATTAGAAACTGCATCTGGCACCTAATGTTAGCTGTCAGTTGTACTTAGTCATGCCTCTTCTAATGACTCTGTTCATTAGAAATGAGCACAAATTATGAAATATTGTGAAAAATGATACGGCAAATAGATCGGACACAGCAAATCAATTAGAGAAATTTCCTGCAGAATTTGCTCTCCTAGCAGGAGGAGAACATGCAGGTTTCCGAGCAAGAGATGAGAACAATTAAAAAGCAATTGACAAGAAGTTGGCAGCCGTATTTATCAATCTGCTGGCACGTAGGCAAGGAATTGTTTCTCTAGTAAAATTGGAAATGTACATATATTTTTATGATACATGTATATACATGCACAGTGCCGCTGCCGTTACTATCGCATACCAGATAGCTCACAGTACTGAGCAATCGTCAGGGCATCCTTTCCCTCGTGTACATTTCCCTTATACAAATGCTGAACACAAAACGCGTCAGCAATAGTGGAGGTACAATTTGTTTTCCTACATACAGAAGGACATTAGGGAGATGAGGGGGATTTAGCTAGCATCTAGCTTTTATTTTTAGGGAAGAGTATTACATTGGTCAGTGTGAGGGAAAGTTCACACATGCCAAACAATGTCGCTGATTTGCCATCGCAGATTTTCCTGCAGCAGATCAGCAGCTTTTGTACAGTACCAGCAAACTGGATGAGATTGTCCGAAATTTCATCCAAGCACTGCGCCAAAAATCTGCACAGTAACTTGGCCTGTGGGGGTGAATTTGAAGTCTACAGCATGTCAATTTTAGGCTACATGCACATGACCGCGACATGTTTTGCGATTTGCAAAACACGGATGCCGTCCGTGTGCGCTCCACAATCCGCAGATCGGAACGGGCCGCTCATAATAGAAATGCCCATTTTTGTCCACAAAACAGACAAGAATAGGACATGTTCTATTTTTTTTTTTTGCGGGGCCACAGAACGGAGAAACGGATCCAGACATCACGCGGAGTGCTGTTCACATCTGTTGCGGCCCCATTGAAGCGAATGGGTCCGTATCTGAGCCGCAAAAAAATGTGTCGTGTGAATGAGGCCTTATGCTGCAGATTTTAACCTTTGCAATGGAGAGGATGAAATGCACAGCCATTTCCACGGAAAAAACGGCAACGTTATTTTCCACTATATTAAGTTCCACAAGTCATGCATTTCCGTGTGGTTGAAATCGGCATAAAAATCCACATGTAAATGCGTAATGAAATGTTACTCAGATATTGATGTGGACGTGTAGATTTTGACCCAGATTTCATTCCGGATCCGCAATGATATCCACACATAAAGCATTACGTCTTGTGAATTTCAAAACTCCATTGATTTTAATAGAAAAAAAAATCTGCGGCAAATATTGCCAGTTTCAAAAACTGATTCCACAAGAAGAACACCATACTAAAAAGAACATCTGCAGCTGTACACATTGTGAGCAAAACACGCTGGTGGGGAGGGGGGCTTGGATATCACAACCTGCACTCCAAAATTCTGGCTTCAAAATGTCGCAGCATAGGGTCTTTGCAACATGTTGGGTTCCCTGTGCAAAAACTTTGCAACTTTTTTTATATTTTTTGCCATACCCTCCAGTTTTGAAAAGTGGGTGTTAGCTATGTTAGGCTACTTCCACACTTGAGGTAGCCGGGTCTGGCAGGCTGTTCCGGCGGGGTAACAGCCTGCTGGATCCGTACTAACGCTAGCCGACAGTGCTGCCGGAAGTCCACTCTGATCCCATTCACTATAATGGGGGCGGGCCGGAGAGGCGGCCGCAATAAAACTACAGCATGCTTGTTTGCATCCGTCCCGCCTCCATTATAGTGAATGGGAACGGAGAGGACTTCCAGCGGCACGGTGGGATAGCATTAGCATGGATTCGGCAGCCTGCCGTACCCTGCTGCCGCAGTGTGAAAGTAGCCTTAATGAGTTTCACTTCAGATTTATCACTTTTTTTTTTTAAGTTGCAAACTGACTCCATCCAGTACAAACTGAAATACCACTTCTAGACCATAGTGTAAGGTTTAAAGATGCACTAAATGGAACAAACACCATGCATCATGTGATAAACCTGGTGCAAAGTACACCAATGTAGACTACTGCAAAACTGACTTCAAATATTATTCTCATGATAAATTCCCCCTACTGTGCTAAACTGGGTGCAGATTTGGGGTGTGAACTGCGAAATGTGTGAACTTAGCCTAAGGCTCAGTTCACACCTGAGCGTTTTACAGCGCATTCCTACGCGCTGTAAAACGCTCAACAAGGAGAAACCAATGCTTCCCTATGGGAATGGTTCTCACCTGGGCGTTTTACAGCGCGTACGATCGCGCTGTAAAACGCCCGACGCTCACACAAGTAAAACGCCCGACGCTCACACACGTTTTTTTGGGCGCTTGTCGCGCGTTCCCGTACATAGACTTTCGGGAACGCGCGACACTGTGTGCACACTTGTCTCTGTATGCGCGCTTGTAAACGTCCGTACAATCGCGCATACAGAGCGCTCCTTTCAGAACGCTCAGGTGTGAACTGAGCCTAAAGGTCCTACCACATGGGACATAAAACCAGTACTACAGATTTTGCTGCTGATCATCTCCAAAAGTGATGCCCAACCTGCAGCCCTCCAGCTGTTGCCAAACTACAACTCCCAGCATGCCTGGGCAGCCTACAGCTATTAGGGCATGTTGGGAGTTGTAGTTTTGCAACAGCTGAAGGGCTTCAGGTTGAGCACCCCTGCTCTAAAAAAACAGCAACAAATCTGCACGCGTTATACGCAGATTTAATTAATGTGGATTTTGCTGTAGATTGGCTGCAAATTTCACCCTATGCATTGCAAAAGGAGAAAATCGCCAGTGAAACCTGCAGCCTAAATAACGCAGATTAAACAAATCTCATCCACTTTGGTGCTATTGTAACACACTAAGGGTCCATTCACACGTCCTGATTTTTTTTCATCCAGAAAAAACAGTCTGTTTTTTGCGGATCCGTTGTTCCGCAATTGTGTCAGTTTTCCTGAATTTTTACATCTGAATCCGTTCCGTTCTTCCGCAAAAAATGGATGATATTCGGAGACACACGGTCCTTTTTTTTGCGGAAGAACGGAACGGATTCAGATGAAAAAATTCAGGAAAACTGACACAATTGCGGATCCATAGACTTTCATTAGGCTACAGACCGCAATTTGCGGATAATAATAGGACAAGTTGATTATTTTTTGCGGATCTGCGGAACGGACAAACGGAAACGGACAGCACACGGTTTTTTCCAGGAACCATTGAAATGAATGGAACCGCATCATATCCGCTAAAAAAACGGATCGGATAAGGATAAAAAATCAGGACGTGTGAATGGACCCTTAAAATGTTATGTCTGCAAATTAACAGCAGAAAATCTGCAGCACATACATCTGGCTGCATCTATTCTAAGGCCTCTTTCACACGGGCGTCGCGGGTGAGGGCAGGATGCGATGCAGGTGCGTTCAGGGAAAATCGTGTGAGTAGGCACGCAATTTTTTGTCAGTTTTGACTGCGATTGCGTTCCGTTGTTCAGTTTTTTCCCCCACGAGTGCAATGCATTTTGCACGCGCGTGAGAAAAAACTGAATGTGGTACCCAGACCCGAACCCGGACTTCTTCACTGAAGTTCGGGTTTGGTGTTCTGTAGATTTTATTATTTTCCATTATAACATGGTTATAATGGAAAATAATAGCATTCTTTATCACAGAATGCTAAGTATAATGTGAATTGAGGGTTAAAAAAATAATAAAAACATAACTCACCTCATTCCCTTGTTCGCAGCCAAGATCCTCTTCTTTGTTCTTCTTGAAGGACCTGCAAAAGGACCTTCGCTGACATCATCGCACTTACCACGTGGTGACGTCAGCGCAGATCCTGCTGAATAAAGGATCTTCATTTAGAAGGACCTGCGATGACGTCAGTGAAGGTCCTTTTGCAGGTCCTTCAAGAAGAACAAAGAAGAGGATCCTGGCTCGCGATCAAGGGAATGAGGTGAGTTATGTTTTTATTATTTTTTAACCCTCAATTCACATTATACTTAGCATTCTGTATTAAAGAATGCTATTATTTTCCATTATAATCATGTTATATGGAAAATAATAAAATCTACAGAACACCAAACCCAGACCCGAACTTCAGTGAAGAAGTCTGGGTTCGGGTCTGGGTACCACATTCAGTTTTTTCTCACGCGCAAAACGCATTGCACTCGCGCGGAAAAAAACTGAACAACGGAATGCAATCGCAGTCAAAACTGGCTGAAATTGCGTGCCTACTTGCACGATTTTCCCTGAACGCACCAGCATCGCATCCGGCCCTCACCCGCGACGCCCGTGTGAAAGAGGCCTAAAGGTGCATTAACAGATTTGTACAGACTGACTCGTTCATCAGAATGTGGTTTGCAGAAATGCATGTGCTTACCACCAGAAAAACCCAATTCAGGTGGATGGGAATGGTTTTCAGTCCCAGACATTTATGCGACAAATCTGCCACAAAAAGTCTGCAATGTTAACACTACCAATAAAGCGGATTACATTTAAACAACTCTCATCCACACTCTACAAAAAAGATCTGTGTGAATCCACGTGGAAATGGACATGTGGTGCAGATTTTAATCTTCAGCATGTCAATCTATGCACAGGGTGCAATTTGGAGGAACCTTGGCCCGTGGGCCTAACCCTAAAGCTGTGTTAGTTTCTATTTCCTTCATTGCTCCACCGACGTTGAATTATTGGTGTTCTCCTGGTAGTCATTCCAACATCTTGATCACAGCTCTGAACATACAGCAACTCTCTGAAATGAAGAATTTCCTTGATATATAGTGGAATTACTGCATAATGGAAGGCACACCAGAGGTCTCCTGTGTTCTACACAGATCTTGTCGACAACATGACCCCACAGTGGTCGTAACAAGGAAGTCACCGCAGAACTGTGAAGGCAGCGCAGTGTGTTATTTAATGTGACCAGTCCTACACAAGACAGCAGAACAAATGCCCTGGCTTTCGACAGAAATGCGCTCAGCATTACCCCGACAGTTTGATTAAAATTCACAGGGATTTGGGACAGTTTCACCAGAGTTGAAGAGTTTTCAATATAAAACTCTGCACGAAATTACTTCTCCAACCGAGCAGCTCTACTTACATCAATATCCTCTTGGGTAAATGTCTCTGGATCCTCTCCCATCATGTTGGCTAAATGTCTCTTTCCAATGTTGAACTCTTCAATCTGTTTTTTAATAAAAGCCTCTGTGTACTTTTCAGGTCCCGAGGCTGCAACATTTTTCCTCTGTACTGTGGAACTGGTATGTATTAGTCGAGACGCCTGTGCCAAAATAAGAGGGGCAGGGATACAAAAAAAACTAAGAGGAGAAAAACTAATCAAATGATCACTAAACACCAAATAAACGAGCCGGTAGAATACACAGAAGACAGGTAAGGCCATGTTCACTATATGGCATCAGCACTTACCAGCAACACCGGCGACAACATAAAGTTACAATACAATAAAAATATAATAAAACAGACTAAACTTTGAAGATTAATTGCTTTTCATACTCACTGTGATAAATGAATACAATACTGACCCTACTTACCGAAGATACAAAGGAAAAAATGCACACTGTCATCACAAAGTAGTGGGAACGTCTCAGCTTGTAGCATTGCTACTATTTAGGATTGTGTACACAATGGGTCGTCATTAAAGCTGGAAAAGTAGAACATGTCTACGTCATTTTGAAGACCTCTGGTGCACAAGGAGTAACTTGCCATGGCATTTTGTTGCCTGACCAGGCTGGCATAAGGTACTGTCCTCAATAGTAAATGTGTTGCACAACTGCAATCCTTCTCTTAAAAGGGTATTCCCATCAGGAACATTGGCGGCAAATCACCATCATACGCCATCAATGTCAGATAGGAGAGGGTCCCCATTCACTTCAGTGTGGCTGAGCTACGCCTAGGCCATGTGACCGATTAAACACATGGCCTAGGCTAAGCTGATCTGAGGGGGTCCTGGGTGTCGGACACCCACTGATCAGACACTACTGACTTATCCAGAGAATAGAGAAAGAAAGGTGTGCAGGAGCAGCACAGCAAGCGGCTAGTGTAGAGCGATAATGGAAGTCATGCAGCAGCTGGGCAGAAGATCACAGATCCAAAGCAATCCAAGGTATGTAGAAAAAGTGGAGGGCCACAGCAGCATATCCAAAATCCTTCTTTATTTCAATCGATCACCGCATAACACAGCAGCAACGTTTCGGCTAGGAATAGCCTTTGTCAAGCAAAGGCTTGACAAAGGCTATTCCTAGCCGAAACGTTGCTGCTGTTTTTATGCTGTGTTATGCGGTGATCGATTGAAATAAAGAAGGATTTTGGATATGCTGCTGTGGCCCTCCACTTTTTCTACTTATCCAGAGAATAGGTCATTAGTATAAGGCTACATGCACACAACCGTTGTGTGTTTGGACAGCCATTAATATAACTGCGTATTCTTGTCCGCAAAACGGACAAGAATAGGACAGGTTATATTTTTTTTGCGGACCACGGAACGGAGCAATGGATGCGGACAGCACGCGGAGTCCTGTCCACATCTTTTGCGGCCCCTTTGAAGTGAACGGGTCCACATCCAAGCTGCAAAAACCTCGGCTCGGATGCGGACCCAAACAACGGTCGTGTGCATGTAGCCTAACTCTTGGGAAACCCCTTTAATGTCCCAGATGGGCGAACCCCAGGAAAGTTGCAGATACGCTGCAGATTTTCTGGCTTAATTTGCAGGTGGAAAATCTGAAATGTACTAAAGTGGAAGCGATTTATAAAAAAATATATATATGTGGATAATTGACAATGCACAAGACATTACACACAATTTCCAAAAGCAGAAACAACTAAAATTTGAAATCATTAATATTCTGCAATGTAACAACTTTACTAGGGTCCTCAGAATAAAATGACCTACCTACTATAAGCTTTCGGGGGCATTCACAACCGTATTTTCGGTGCGCATCACATTTGGACCCATTCATTTATTAGTAGTGTTGAGTGAACTTCTGTTTTCAAGTTCGGCGTACAAGGTTCGGGTTCTGTAAGAATTCCGTTATGGATGTCGCTACCACGGACCATAAGTTATGGTCCGTGGTAGTGTAATCCATAATGTCATTCTCAGATAGCCCGAACCTTGTACGCCAAACTTAAAAACAGAAGTTTGCTCATCCCTATTTATTAGGACCACTAAAGATGTGGAGACACTGTCTGCATCCATATGTCCGTTCCACAGCCCCACCAAAAAAATAGAACATGTCCTATCCTTTTCAATTTTGCGGACAAGAATAGGCATTTCTAACAAAGGGCGGGAAGTGCTGATGCGCAAAATATGGAATTCATGCGACCAGTATCTGAGTTTTGTGGATCCACAATTTGCGGACCGGAAAGCGGACACGGTAGTGTGAATGCCCCTTTAGGGTAAAGTGAATTTCATGTGTCTTAACAAGCTTTTTTTGTGACATTTTTCTGGTTCCATATTTTAACGTGTTTTTGTTAAGCTTTTAATTTTCTTGTTTTAATCTATTTATAAGTCTACGGGAAAACTCCATACCTAGAGCATGCTGCATCCAAGAAACGCATGAAAATCCACCTTTTATAGCACAATTATTTTTTCTTATTGTCCTACTCTAAAAACTAGGGGCGTCTTAGGCTACTTTCACACTTGCGGCAGTGTGATCCGGCGGGCAGTTCCGTCGTCGGAACTGCCCGCCGGATCCGCCGCTGACTGAAAGCATTTGCAAGGACGGATCCGTCTCTCCGCTTGTCATGCGGACAGACGGATCAGTCTTGTATCTTTTTACACATTTTTACCGGTCTGCGCATGCGCAGGCCGGAAGGACGGATCCGGCATTCCGGTATTTTGAATGCCGGATCCGACACTAATACATTCCTATGGGAAAAAATGCTGGATCCGGCATTCAGGCAAGTCTTCAGTTTTTTTCGCCGGAGATAAAACCGTAGCATGCTACGGTTTTATCTTTTGCCTGATCAGTAAAAACGACTGAACTGAAGACATCCTGATGCAAACTGAACGGATTACTCTCCATTCAGAATGCATGGGGATATGCCTGATCAGTTTTGTTCCGGTATAGAGCCCCTGTGACGGAACTCTATGGCTACTTTCACACTTGCGTTTTTCTTTTCCGGCATAGAGTTCCTTCACAGGGGCTCTATACCGGAAAAGAACTGATCAGTTTTATCCCCATGCATTCTGAATGGAGAGTAAGGCCTCTTTCACACTTGCGTTGTCCGGATCCGGCGTGTACTCCACTTGCCGGAATTACACGCCGGATCCGGAAAAACGCAAGTGTACTAAAAGCATTTGAAGACGGAACCGTCTTCCAAATGCGTTCAGTGTTACTATGGCACCCAGGACGCTATTAAAGTCCTGGTTGCCATAGTAGTAGTGGGGAGCGGGGGAGCAGCATACTTACCGTCCGTGCGGCTCCCCGGGCGCTCCAGAGTGACGTCAGAGCGCCCCATGCGCATGGATGACGTGATCCATGTGATCACATGATCCATGCGCTTGGGGCGCCCTGACGTCACTCTGGAGCGCCCGGGGAGCCGCACGGACGGTAAGTATGCTGCTCCCCCGCTCCCCGCTACACTTTACCATGGCTGCCAGGACTTTAGCGTCCCGGCAGCCATGGTAACCACTCTGAAAAAGCTAAATGTCGGCTCCGGCAATGCGCCGAAACGACGTTTAGCTTAAGGCCGGATCCGGATCAATGCCTTTCAATGGGCATTAATTCCGGATCCGGCCTTGCGGCAAGTGTTCCGGATTTTTGGCCGGAGCAAAAAGCGCAGCATGCTGCGGTATTTTCTCCGGCCAAAAAACGTTCCGTTCCGGAACTGAAGACATCCTGATGCATCCTGAACGGATTTCTCTCCATTCAGAATGCATTAGGATAATCCTGATCAGGATTCTTCCGGCATAGAGCCCCGACGACGGAACTCTATGCCGGAAGACAAGAACGCAAGTGTGAAAGAGCCCTAATCCGTTCAGTTTGCATCAGGATGTCTTCAGTTCAGTCGTTTTGACTGATCAGGCAAAAGAGAAAACCGTAGCATGCTACGGTTTTATCTCCGGCTAAAAAAACTGAAGACTTGCCTGAATGCCGGATCCGTCCTTCCGGTATGCGCATGCGCAGACTGAAAAAAAGGTGAAAAAATAAATGCCGGATCCGTTTTTGCCGGATGACACCGGAAAGACGGATCCGGCATTTCAATGCATTTTTTCGACTGATCAGGCATTTTTAAGACTGATCAGGATCCTGATCAGTCTTACTAATGCCATCAGTTAGCATACATTTTGCCTGATCCGGCAGGCAGTTCCGGCGACGGAACTGCTTGCCGGATCTCTCTGCCGCAAGTGTGAAAAACGCTAGTGTGAAAAGAAAAACGCTAGTGTGAAAGTAGCCTTATAGGACGAAGAATACGGTAATCTGGGCCTCTGTGTGTGCATGAAACCACCCATGCAATAACTAGGTAAATTCCCCTCTGCAATCAGAATGAGCGACACAGCTAAATGTGTAAATGTGGATGAAAATGCATAGGTGTTTTTAAAAGCAATGTAGAAGATCATAAGCAAGGCAGTGCACCTTACGGAGAAGCTGACGCCTAAATATACAGTACATCACAAACCACTATTTCCTGGAGCAGCAGAGGCAATACGTTCAGCAAACACTGCCAGGCAGTTTCCACTGACTCACCACCAACCCTATTTCTAATTATGTAGCTACTGGCTAGAGGCGCAGCGCTGAGACTGCACACACGGCTTTCAGGACACCCAAATCTACTGTACAGGGACCACGTGCTTCTCCACTTATTCTACCCAAGTAGATTTTGTGCTTCAGCCTCTTCTTAGACATGCTGCTGGGGAGATAGAGAGACTGCATTCTTTGCAGTTATTTGCTTATAAATACTTCAGTATATAAGTACTAAAGGGGAAATCCTGAGAAAATGATATTGTGATATGTTACACTGGTGAGGGCTGTGATCTCATGCCAGCCTCGGTTTCCAGAATGAAAGGGCTCTACATATGGCTTAAACCCCTTTGGCACGGCTTGGAGATTTCTGTTACATCTGCGTTTATGCTTTTATCAGGGGATTCGTCAGGATTTACCTCACTTTTGACAAGAGGAACAGCAAGGTTTGCATCTGCCGAAAAATGGATCAGCTACAAAGATCAGCCATAACACAGATGTGAACAGAGTCTAACCAAACCAATGACAGTGTGCTAGATTTCCAGAACTCTGAGCAATCTACAGAGCCGGTTTATTCTGGAGAGGTAACAGACTTCGCAGTGATCTTCCCACTGGATTCCCCTGCTAATCACCTACAAGGGCAAAGGCATTTTCCAGAGTTCCGGTGACGTTCCGGGCTCTCCTTGGGGCTGCCAGGAAGCCAGGTAACGTCACTGGCACTCATAGCGGGCTTTAGCGCTGCCCTAGCCTGTAAAACGGCTAGGGCAGCGCTAAAGCACCCCCATCAGAGCCGGTGACGTCACCGAACACACAGTGTGTTATTGTAAACAAAAGAGCGCATGCCCTGCGCGATCAAGAGCAGGGCAAGGTAGCGCATCGGAGCATGAAATGCTAACATCAGGGGGGCAGCCTGGGCAACCCCTTTAAACAGGGAAAATTTTCTAATCGCTCCCACTCGCACAGTTTTGAAGCTACACTCACTCGGACCACATATTGTTGGTGTCAACCTGAATAAAAAGGTGATTTTTTTTTGGGGGTGCGGAGCTAGCAACGGGCAATGAAAATTTTGCTATTTTCTATACGCTACTCCTCCCACAGTTTTTTGAGTACAATTACGGAACTTTGCACACTTGTTTGGCACATACCCGAATAGGTTGCTTGTGCTTTGTTAACCGATACCACCCTCCGGGCCCCTGGGGCGGCCCCCCAAAGACCCTACTTTTTGCCATAGACTTTCATTGGAAAATTGGAAACTTTTGCCACCCATACAGCTTTGAAGTTAAACTTACCAAACTTGGGTCACTCTGACAATTTCTGTCACATTTTGGGGACTTTAAAAAGTGGGCGGAGCCACAAACAACCAATCAGATTTTCCCTATTGACTTCAATGACAAAATATAAAAAGCTGTCATTCTCACAGTATTTAAGCCAGAATATCCAAACTTGGCACCGTGGGTCACTGGGGTTAAAATTTATAAAAAGTTGGCGAAGTCTACAACGGCCAATCAAATTTCATCCATTTGTTTAAATGGGAAAATGTAAAACTGCCGCTACTTTTAGACCGTTAATGGCAGGGTCCTCAAACTTGGCACATATGGTCAGTGGAGGACTGGGATTAAAATTCTAAAAAAAAGTTGGCAATACCAAAAACAACCAATCAGATTTCTTTGATTTAAAATGGAAAAAAAAAATGCTGCCATTCTCACATTATTGATGTCATGGACCTCAAATATAACAAATGTGGTCATTGGGTGTTTCCACTTCAAGGTTAGAAAAAGTGGGCGGAGCCACAACAATCAAATTTTACTCATTGATTTTTCAATAGAAAAAAATAAAACTGCTGCCATTTTTACATGTTAATGCCTCATTCACGCGTCAGTGTTTGGTCAGTGATTTCCATCAGTGATTGTGAGCCCAAACCAGGTGCGGCTCGAAACACAGAACAGGTGCAGAGATTTCCCTTATCTCTGTGGAGGCTCCAATCCTGGTTTTGGCTCACAATCACTGACGTGTGAATGAGGCTTAAATGCCATAATTCCCAAACTTTAAAGTGTTAGTCACTAGGTGACTGTGGTTCACAATTGGGGAAAAAAAGGGGCGGGGTAACAACAGCCAATCAGATTTCAGCCATTGACCTTAATGAAAAAGAGATAAACTCCCAAACTTAGCACAATTACTCACTGGGTCGAGATTGAGGAAAAGTGCGTGGAGCCTAAAACAGCCAATCAGATTTCACCTATTGACTTCAATGTAAAATGATCAAATACTGCCATTCTCACAGTTTTTAAAGCCAGAGGCCAATCACATTTTAGCCATTCGTTTTATATGGGAAAATGTAAATTGCTGCCACCTTAGACTGTTAATGGCAGGGTCCTCAAATTTGGCAATTGGGTGACTTGGGTCCAAATTTTAATAAACCAGGTTAAACAGACTTTGCTTATATCTCTCGCGTTTTTAAGCCAACATCCCGTGGCCATCTAGTTTTTAAATTATATTTTTATACTTGTGTTTTTTAAATGCAGTTTTAAAGGGGTTGTGGGCATACCCTACAGGCCCCACAGCGTGGCCAGACCTGTGTTGGCAATCATACTTACCTGATCCCTGGCTCCATCGCGGCCCCGCCGGGTCTCCCTACTACATCATCAAGCCATGTCCAAACACTGGCTGCAGCACTGAGACGCCACCCATGTGTCATGACACTGGGTCACGTGATGCATGGGTGACAAGTGAACACTGCGGCCAGTCACTGGCTGCAGCTATCACATGACCCGGTGTCAAACCAGGCTATGCAGAGCCCACCGGCAGCGATGGAGCCGCAACCCAGCGGCAGAGATCAGGTAAGTATGATTACCACCATGGGTATGGTCACACAAATCTAAATGCTGTAGCCAAGGCATGTCACATTTTGAAAACCACCACTAATGGTCCAATAATCAGGCCAATTATCAGGGACGAGTGTTTGTAGAAACAATATGTGGCCCAAAAATGCGGGCAAACACTCGTTCATTGGGTGATGGTGTCTTTCAGCCGGAGACTGAAATCACTGTTTGTGTGCAGAAGATTGTGCTGTGTGAACAGGGATCTGCTTGTCCCCATACCACTGAGGCGATTGCTGCATGTAAGAGCAGCTCTCATCTCCCCTGACAATTAGGCAATTAATTCATGATAATTAGCTGAAACCTTGGTTCATGTAAAAGGACCTTTACGCATTATAGAAAATGAAATCTCCGCTGACTGATTGCGGAGGGCCACAAACACCGTTGTTTTTTTTTTTTAGACAGTTTCATAAATCTCCCCCATTAGAACTACTAATTTTCCTCGAAATTATGGCTCATGCAGACGAACGTAAGGGCCCCATGCCCGTATTGCGGACCGGTTCACGGATGCAAACTCATTGACATAAACGGGAAGATAGGACATGTCATATCTTTTATCGGTAGCCCACAGAAGCATTACAAAGCACTTCAGTGGGCTTTCGGGTCTGTGCACTGCAGAAAATAAAACATGTCCTATCTTTTATTGTATATTGCGGATCGCGGACCCATTCAAGGCAATGGGTCCGCATCCGTCATATGGAGTGCACACAGCCAGTTCCCATGCATTGCAGACCACCAGTTGCGGTCCGCAGCACAGGCACAGAGCCCTTACTTTCATGGGCATGAGCCCTTACCAGCAGACATTATGGCATGGCATTTACAGTATGGCAGGAGAAAGAACGCCACAAAAATTAACCTAAATACCACATGCGAAGAACCCAGTTCCCCTCTGATGGTGCTAAATAAAAACTGGACACAGGCTTCCATGTTCCCACACAGTTAATATCTGGGGGTCCTTACAGAGGAGACCACAAAATCAGCAGTGTAGGAAAAATTACTTCTCCAAAGAGGACAACCCGATTGAGGCATTACCCAAAAGCACTGTCTAGACTATAGACGTAAGGCGCATCAGCTGGATCCCTCGGCTGTAATATAAATACATTGAGATCATATGTTGTAGTGGAACGTGTGCAAGATGAACGGTCTGATAGGTGTGGGCCCCATGGTAGCACAGCTGGCTGCTACGCTGTCACGTCAAGTACATCTGCTCCATAACGTTGACTCAAAGAAAACCAATTCAGCAAACATAACGGAAAAAATAAACTTTGGAGGCAGAAGCTAGTAATTCTGAGAAGTGGAGGGGATATTTTATCTGGTTACAGATCCCGCTTCATGGCAGCGCTTTAGGCTGTGACTGGGAGAACACAGCACTGAACAGAATAAGGCTACTTTCACATTAGCGTTTTTTGCGGATCCGTCATGGGTCTGCAAAAACGCTTCCGTTACAATAATACAACCGCATGCATTCGTCATGAACGGATCCGGATGTATTATGTCTTCTATAGCCAAGACGGATCAGTCGTGAAATCCATTGAAAGTCAATGGAGGACGGATCAGTTTTCTATTGCGTCAGAGAAAACTGATCCGTCCCCGTTGACTTACATTGTGTGCCAGGACGGATCTGTTTGGCTCCGCTTAATCAGGCAGGCAGTGTTTTGGTGTCCGCCTTTAGAGCGGAATGGAGACTAAATGGAGGCAAACTGATGCATTCTGAGCGGATCCTTTTCCATTCAGAATGCATTAGGGCAAAACTGATCTGTTTTGGACCGCTTGTGAGAGCCCATGACTGATTTCACAAACGGAAAGCCAAAACGCGAGTGTGAAAGTGGCCTAACAATGTCACACTTAAACCAGTGGAAACCATCATGGCACCCCTCCTGGTCGACGTCCACATGGCGAGGGAGCTTGCTTCATGTCATTCATAAGGAAGATAAACTGCGATCTTAAGATTTCCCCATACTGTTCTGTACCTGGAAAGGATGAAATAAAAACCGTTCATCCAGAAATAGTCTTCTGTGTGCAATGATATATAAAGCCTCATGCACGTGGCTGTTGCCCTTCTGTGGCCCACAAACAGTGGATCCACAAAATATGGACACCGGTGGTGTGCATCCTGCACTTTCCTGTTCACTGTCCGCAAAATGGACAGAATAGGACATGTTCTACAATTTGTGGAATGGCTGCATGGATAACATCTGTGTGGAGCACCATAGAAATATATGGGTCAGCATGCGATCCACAAAGAATGCGTATCGGACGCGGACCAAAAATACAGTCGTGTGCAGGTTACTACAAGTAATTCCACCAGAATTTAATGAGTAAATGCATGTTCCAGTCAGTCCCATTCTGATAATCCGGATCACCAGCATGGTGCCAAATTAGCAAATTAAAAAAAAAGCTGGACAAATGCCACAAAGCCAATGCGCCTACGTTTCAGTTTTTTTTTTTAGTCATTTATAGCTTGGATCAAACACAGGATAAAAGTGTAAATGGACAGCCCCTTTAAGTCCTTTGCGACATACTATTACGTCACAGTGACAAATGACTTGGCACATTTTGACATAATAGTACATCACTGCAGTTTTCTCGTGAAAGGTAAATTTGAGTCGATACGTCTTACCTTTCATATATTTAAAAATCTAAAATTTACAGAAAATGTGGAAAAATGTGCAATTTTCAAAATTTCAATTTCTCTGGTTTAGTGACACCTTATAAAATAGCATTCCCCATATGTCTACTTTATGTTGGCATCGTTTTGAAAATATAATTTAATTTTTTTGGACGATACAAGGCTTAGAATTTTAGAAACAATATTTAAAATTATAAACAAAATATCCAAAATTGACTTTTACAGTAACGCATTACTGTAGGTCCAAATTGCAAGCAATTTACTGCATTTGGATGTACAGTCACGTCCAAACTGCTTACCAGGGCTGTGACACTATAAAGTGTCACAGCCCCAGAGTCTCCGCTCTCCCCGAGAGCAGAGACACCGGGGAAGCCGGCAAGGGACCAATCAGAGTGGTCCCTTGCCGGCAAGCACTCCGATTGGTTTGTCTCTGCAGACGAACCAATCAGAGCGCTTTAGTGTAAAAAAATGCCGGTTTCAGGCTATGATCTCCACACTGGAGATCACAGCCGGAAATCAGGCATGACTGCCACTGTGCCCCCATTGATATAATTACCCCCAGTGCCCCTAGTAATTTAATTGCCCCTATAATGCCCCCCAGATGCTCCGAATCTCCTCCTTGCTCCTGGACGTCACAAAGTTAAAACACCGTAATCTTGCAGCAAGCGCAACTGTCCTGAAATTACAACTCCCAGAATCCTCCTTTCACTTCTATGGGAGTTACAGGAACAGGTAAGGCCTCTTTCACATGGGCGAGAATTCTGCGAGGGGGTAAAATGCATGAGGTGAACGCATTGCACCCGCACTGAATCCAGACCCATTAATTTCTATGGGGCTGTGCACATGAGTGGTGATTTTCACGCATCACTTGTGCGTTGCGTGAAAAATCGCAGCATGCTCTATTTTGTGCGTTTTTCCCGCAATGCAGGCCCCATAGAAGTGAATGGGGCTGCGTGAAAATCGCAAGCATCCGCAAGCAAGTGCGGATGCGGTGCGATTTTCACGCATGGTTGCTAGGAGACGATCGGGATGGGGACCCGATCTTTATTATCATGTTATAAGGGAAAATAATAGCATTCTTCATACAGAATGCTTAGTAAAATAGTGATGGAGGAGTTAAAAAATTGTTCGCGCAGCCCGGCTTCTCTTCTTTCTTCTTCTTTGAGGAAAAGGACCTTTGGTGACATCACTGCGCTCATCACATGGTCCATCACCATGGTGATAGACCATGTGATCAGAGCAGTGACGTCACCAAAGGTCCTTTTCCTCAAAGAAGAAGAAGAGAAGAGAAGCCGGGCTGCGCGAACAAGTGGATTAAGGTGAGTTTAATTTTTTTTTTAACCCCTCCATCACTATTTTACTAAGCATTCTGTATTAAGAATGCTATTATTATATAAAATCTACACAACACCTAACCCAAACTTCTGTGAAGAAGTCCGGGTTCAGGTCTGGGTACCAAACATGCCGATTTTTCTCACGTGCGTGCAAAACGCATTAAAACGCTTTGCACTCGCCGGGGGAAAAAAATATAAAAAATTAATAAAATCGCACATTTTACCTCAACGCACCCGCATCTGTCACATGCAACGCCCGTGTGAACCCAGCCTAAGTGTATATGCTGGGGGTTGTAGTTTCACACAGCTGGTGTGCCGAAGGTTGCTGATCCCTGACCTAAAGGGTTAAAGTTTGAAAAAAAGAGTTGTGAATAACTTGAGGGGTGTAGTTTGTAAAATGGGGTCACTTTTGGGTGGTTTCTGTCATGTAAGACTTCACAACTGCATTGATCCTTAACCCCTTCAAGCAACAGCCAGTTTGGACCAAATGCCGGAGCCCCATTTTTCTAATCTGACACGTGTCCATTTATTTGGTAATAACTTTGGAATGCTTTTATTAATCCAAGTTTTCTTGTGACACATCATACTTCAGGTTAGTGGTGAATTTTAGTTGATACATTTTGCCTTTATGCATAAAAAAAATCCCAAATTTGCAGAGAAATTTGAAGAATTCGCTATTTTCAAAATTAGAACTTCTCTGCTTTTAAGACGGATAGTGATATTTCATAAAATTGTTATTACTTTACATTCCCCATATGTCTACTTTATGTTGGAATCATTTTTTAAATGTCATTTTATTTTTTCAGGAAGTTAGAAGGCTTAGAAGTTTAGAAGCAAAATTAATTATTTTTAAGAAAATTGCCAAAACACACTTGAAGGACCAGTTCAGTTATGAAGTCACTTTTTGGGGCTTACATAGTAGAAACTAGGGTTGTCCCGATACCGATACTAGTATCGGTATCGGGACCGATTCCGAGTTTTCTCGGCGGTACTCAGCCGCCGATACCCCGCCCCGATACATAAATAGAATACTAAGGGCGTAACTATGGGCGGGGCCCGGTGCAGTCACTGTACTCTTACACCGGGCCCCGCCGCTCACCGAAGTATTTATAAACGTGAATCCTTATCCTGTTGTTAAGTTGAACTAACGCTGCGCTCTCCCATGTTCCCCTGTATCCCCACAGCACTTACTTAAGCTTCCATAGCAGGCAGAGCGGACGGCAGCAGTAACGTCACTCACTGACGTAGAGCGCCTGCTCCGCCCACTTTATGAGTGAAGCAGGCGGAGCAGGCGCGCGACGTCAGTGAGTGACGTTACTGGTGCCGTCCGCTCTGCCTGCTATGGAAGCTTAAGTAAGTGCTGTGGAGATACAGGGGGATACAGGGGAACATGGGAGAGGGCAGCGTTAGTTCAACTTAACAACAGGATAAGGATTCACGTTTATAAATACTTCGGTGAGCGGCGGGGCCCGGTGTATTGGGGGACACTGTTATGAGGGGGATCTGTGGATGACATATAGCAGTGTCATCCACAGATCCTCCCCATAACAGTTCCATCCACAGATCCCCCATAACAGTGCCATCCACAGATCCCTATAACAGTGCCATCCACAGATCCCCATAACAGTGCCATCCACAGATCCCCATAACAGTGCCATCCACAGATCCCCATAACAGTGCCATCCACAGATCCCCCATAACAGCACCATCCACAGATCCCCCATAACAGCGCCATCCACAGATCCCCCATAACAGTGCCATCCACAGATCCCCCATAACAGTGCCATCCACAGATCCCCCATAACAGTGCCATCCACAGATCCCCCATAACAGTGCCATCCACAGATCCCCATAACAGTGCCATCCACAGATCCCCCATAACAGTGCCATCCACAGGTCCCCCATAACAGTGCCATCCACAGATCCCCCACATGACAGTGCGTCATCCACAGATCCCCCAAAACGGTCACATGACATTTTAAAAAAGTATCGGTATTCGGTATCGGTGACTACTTGAAAAAAAGTATCGGTACTTGTACTCGGTCCTAAAAAAGTGGTATCGGGACAACCCTAGTAGAAACCACCCATAAATGACCCCATTTTAGAAACTACACCCCTCAAGTCATTCAAAACTGATTCTACAAACTTTATTAACCCTTTAGGTGTTCCACAAGAATTAAAGCAAAATGGAGGGGACATTTTTAAATTTCATTTTTTGGTGCAGATTATCCATTTAAATCCAATTTTCCTGGAACACATCAAGGGTAAACAACCAAAGAAACCTCAATATTTATTACCCCGATTCTGCGGTTTACAGAAACCCCCCATATGTGGTTGTAAACTGCTGTATGGGCACACGGCAGGGCTTAGAAGGAAAGGAGCGCCGTATGGTTAACGGAGGGCAGATTTTGCTGGAATGGTTTTCAGGTGCCATGTCACATTTAAAGAGACCATGAGGTACCCTTAGAAAGAAAACCCCAAAAAGTGACCCCATTTTGGAAACTACCCCCCCCCCCCCAGGAATAAATTTAGTGGTGAAGTGAATGCTTAGACCAAACAAGCGTTTTATAGAATTTAGAAACAAAAGGCTATGAAATGAAAAATTTACTTTTATTTCCAATATAAAGTTGCTTTAGCCCCAAATTTTTCATTTTCACAAGGGTAACAGGAGAAAATGCACCCCACAATTTGTTATGCATTTTTCCTGAATACGGCAACACCTCATACGTGGTGTGGGGATTTGCTATGGTAGGCAGGTTAGCGGACGCAGTATAGAGGCAAAGGACCAGGTTGTAAATCACTCTTCCATAAGGGGGGCTGTGGTGGGACATTACTGGCCGTAAGGGGGGCACTAGAGGACAGTATGGGGGGAAATTATTACTGTGGAGCATATTTCTACTGTGGGGGCAGTGGGGGGGGAATTACTATATGGGGGCAGTGTGGGAGAAAATTACTGCGCGAGGGCAGTGAGGGGGGAAGTTACTATTATGCGGGCAATGTGGGGTGAAATTACTATGTATGGACAGTGTGGGGGGAAGGGAATTATTCTAAGGTTTTATTATTATTACTGGGGGCACTCTAGGTGGCATTTATAATTGCTATAGACACTATAGGGACATTATTTCTAGTGGGGGTCACAATTTTTTTCAGCAGTATAGTGCCTGGGGCATTGGGGAGCACCACGGGCACAGTATTGGGAATGGCAGCAGGATGACATTATTGGGACACCAGGATGGGGGGGGGGATCTGGTGGAAAAATTTAAAAATCTAACGTGTCTGTAACAAACTCTGTAGAGACGAAATGCGGCTGAAAGACTTTGTCATGAGGTCTGGGTCAAATGGAGAAGAGGTCTACATGACAGGAGATGTCACTGGATGTAAGAGGTATATGGTGCTGTATTCTCCTATATGCAGTGCTGGCTCATTACTGTGACCTGCGTCTCATCAACTCCACACTGAAGTTGTGAGCAATGCGCCCCCCAGCCTCATAGACTTGCGTCCATCGTGATTATCACTAAGTCCCTGGTGCCCTATGGGACTCCCTTCTGGAGATGGCTTAGGTCCTGCCACCAAAGAAAATAATGAATCACAGAAGGGGAGAGAACAATTTTGTTCTCTAAAGCATTCAGGTCTTTGTTCCAGTTCTCCAGTAACCACAGTTGGAGTATTCGAGAATGGAACTGGGCCCATCTCATGGCTGGAATATAGGCCGTTCCGAGTACCTAGAACAGTGGTGGTGAACCTATGGCACGGGTGCCAGAGGCGGCACTCAGAACCCTCTCTGTGGGCACCCGCACCCTAGAAAAAGTCTATGGTGTACCAATATGCCTTAAACTTTTCCTGCCATTTATCAGCACAGGCAGCGCACTGAAATAACTAGATGATAAAGTACATGGAAGATAGACTATCGTCTTGTTGGCACTTGTTGTCTTGCGATAAATAAGTGGGTTTTGGGTTGCAGTTTGGGCACTCAGTCTCTAAAAGGTTCACCATCACTGACCTAGAAGCTTCATGGCTTCCCGAATTGTACATATCGGGTGACCCAGAAAGTTTGAGACCTTGTTCAGTATCATAGAGGCTTTCTGAGGAGGCAGAAAAGTCTTCTGTTTTACGAATCCAGATGGGAGCCCAGAAACACCAGGTTCTGTGAAGGGACTGGGTTTGACTTTTCCCAATTTATTATCCACTCTAACCAATAAAGGGTTTGGAATAAACTGCTCTTCAAAATTTGTGCCGAGTTTCCAATCACTCCCTGCACCCCCAGCCCTGATCAGCTGTTTGAAGAGGTGGCTCTCGACGCTTCCTGTTCATTACACTGCCGTTATCTTGGAAGTCTCGGTGGCGCAGTGCAATGACAAGTACTAGCTCCATTCAGATATCCGCGTTGGCAAATCTGCAACATTTATGCCCGGTGTGGCCATATCCTTATCCCGATGAATGATGTAAAACTAATTTCAGTTCTATCCATGTGGGATCAGTATCGTCTCCAGCTACATTCAGTTTGCCTGTTTTTCAACTGTCTGAATAACATCAGTATATCATGTGTTTTCCACATCAGTGAAAGAACCTCTGTCAGCATGATCAACCCTATGAAACCTGGCATACTGCCTGGTAGGGTTGATCATGCTGATTAAAACAATACATTTATTTTATCTGTATGTTAAACAGCTGCAGAGATATCTGTGTTTCATTCGTATGCAAATAGCCAAGTTAGAGAACCAAAGGTGCGGGGCTGAATCCTTGGAGCACTAAAGCTTATACATATTACTGGTGTATTCACAGGCACAATGTAAAGACACCAGTAATATGTCGTCGTATTATTCCGGTCGCCTCTCGGCATGTTTTCTGTGCTGCCGCCCGAATTCCGGCCCGCCCCCATTATAGTCAATGGGGCCGGAGCAGCCTTCCGGCGGCACGTGTGCACTAGCGGCAGCACGGATCCGGCAGGCTGTTCACCCGCCGCTAATGTGAAAGTAGCCTTAGAATGCTAATGCATATTACTGGTGTCTTTACATTGTGCCTGTGAATACACCAGTAACATGTATTCACTTCCTAAAGAATTAACCTCTATTCTGAACATGGTGAGGCTACAGTAAGTAGTGTATATGTACAAGCTGAGACAGCTCTGCCCTCAGCATTAGGGGACGGGGGAGTGTGCAGAGCATAGGTGTTACAAAAATAGTGCTCCTAGGATTCAGCCGGCCTCCTGGTGCTCCTAGGATTCAGCCGGCCTCCTGGTGCTCCTAGGATTCAGCCGGCCTCCTGGTGCTCCTAGGATTCAGCCGGCCTCCTGGTGCTCCAATGCTCGTTTGCATGTGAATAAAAAGCGGGTTGTTGAACATACAGACAAAGGCAAGGTAACATTTTAATCAGCATGATCAACCCTAGCAGGCAGTAAGTCTGGTTTAAAGGGGTTGTCCAGGTTCAGAGCTGAACCCGGACATACCCATATTTTCACCCAGGCAGCCCCCCTGATGCGTTCCCTTGCCCTGCGCTAGATCGCGCAGGACAACCCCTTTAATAGGGTTGATCATGCTGACAGATGAAATGAAAAACCGATCACACATAGTGTCTGTCTGCTATAATTTTTCCCCCTGATCAACTGATTTAAATGGGCCAGTCCACCAGGAGAGGCAGATGAACTGGCCCTTTGTCTTTAAAGGGAACCTGTCACCAGGATTTTGTGTATAGAGCTGAGGACATGGGTTGCTAGATGGCCACTAGAACATCCGCAATACCCAGTCCCCATAGCTCTGTGTGATTTTATTGTGTAAAAAACCCAATTTGATACATATGCAAATTACCGAGATGAGTCCTGTCAGAAAGCTAAGCGCCGTAATCTCGCGATGCGCGAGCTAGCGCATGCGCAGTTCGTTCCCTGAGGCTGATGCCAGAATAGGGAAGGAACACTATGAGGACACTGCGCAAGATTACGACGCTCTGGCTTTCTGATGTCGGGGCGCAAGGAAAAGATTCGGAGGATGCGGGCGGTGCTGGGCTCCTTCACGCTGGACCCATCTCAGGGACAGGACCCAGCTCGGGGACAGGACCCAGCTCGGGGACAGGACCCAGCTCGGGGACAGGACCCAGCTCGGGGACAGGACCCAGCTCGGGGACAGGACCCATCTCATGGACAGGACCCATCTCGGGGACAGGACCCATCTCGGGGACAGGACCCATCTCGGGGACAGGACCCATCTCGGGGACAGGACCCATCTCGGGGACAGGACCCATCTCATGGACAGGACCCATCTCAGGGACAGGACCCAGCTCATGGACAGGAACCAGCTCATGGACAGGACCCATCTCGGGGACAGGACCCATCTCGGGGACAGGACCCATCTCATGGACAGGACCCATCTCTCAGGGAATCAGAATGAGTAAATCACTCATGGGAATGAGTATGTGATGAAAGCCAAGGTATATTGTGCTGCAGAGCTATGGCAAAACCCATAGCAGATTCTACTGCCCATGTGCCACTGAACTCATTCCCTGCATTGACAGGAGTCAAGGTGGAAATGGAAGAGCTGCAGGTGACAGCTCCGATCTCCTCCACTTGGCTGGTGTGCTGACCGCTGGGGCACGGGGAGCACCCTGCCAGCTAGTTCATGGGCACGGAAGCAGGTGGTAAGCCCGGGTAGTACAGCGCAGCCGTCACAAAGGGGCAGGACATAAGGGTAATAATGCCGGGTCAAGTGAATGACACATGGAGGGGGCATCGCTCTCCACGAGGTCGCCTGCTGCCAGCTCTTTATTCGCCCAGGTGTGCCCGCTGCACCTACCTCTCCACAAGCCGCGACCACCGCTGCTGGCTTCCAGGGAGCCGCCGCCCGCAGCACCGCCAGCCCCGGTCTAAGGCACACAGCGGCCATGCTGGAGGATGGAAGCTGCAGGAGGTCACGTGACCGGACGGGGAGGAGAGAAGAGGCCGCGGAAGTAGTGCGGTCTGCGGCTTGTGAGGGCCTGTCCCCAAGGTGTCGCCTGGAATGTCACACTGTCCCTCTACTTGTTTTGTTTCCTTTGAAAGTGATGATTATTTAATACATTTTCTTTTGTTTGCAGGATTATGTGGTGTCACCCCATGTGCCCAGGAGGAGCCCCAGTGCCCACATGTGTACCCAGGGTCTGAACTGCAACAACTGGCAGTTCTTCACAGTATAGAGAAGAACACTTCAGAGCCTCAACCACATGCCCCATAGAGAAGACGTCAGAGGTGGCGCTGGCTTCAGATGCGCACAGTGGTCACCGGATCTGGCCTGTGACGTTTCTGCCCGGACTAATGGCTCATGCACACAAACGTATTCTGTTCGTTTTTTGCCGTTTTTGCAGACTGTATGCGGAACCGCTCCATGTCCGTTGCTCAAAAAATAAAACATCCTATTATTGTCTGCATTACGGACAAGGTTAGGACTGTTCTATTATGAGCTGGTCGTTTTAGCCGGTATCCATGTTTTGCGGATCCGCAATTTGTGGCCCACAAAACAACGGTCATGTGCATAAGCCCTAAGCTAGCCATACACGCGTCATCAGAGGCCATTGGATAAGGGGGCGTCAGGTTGTTGGTATTCAGTACACCCAGTCACATTAAAGGGGTTCTCCAAGATTGTGTGAGCTTCAGCAGGGGTTCGCATAACACAAATATATACCTAACTTTGTGAACCAACAAAGACACATTGTAAGCGCGCCGCAGCAAATTCTTTCCACACTAGGCCGCGTCTCTAACTCCGCCCAAAACATAACTATACACCTAATCCCACTCAGTCCCCTTAACCGCCTCCCAACCACCTAACGCAGGGATGCGTCCTGCGGGCGGCCGGGTTATTCCTCGTTGACGCATCGGCGCGTCATCTCGCGAGACGCGAGATTTCCTGTGAACGCGCGCACACAGGAGCGCGCGTTCAAAGGATCGGAAGGTAAACGAGCTGATCTACAGCCTGCCAACGGCGATCATTCGCTGGCAGGCTGTAGATGCGATTTTTTTTTTAACCCCTGAAAGGTATATCAGACGCTGTTTTGTTAAAAGCGTCTGATATACCTGCTACGTGGTCCTCTGCAAAAAAGTGTCACACATGTGGTATCGCCGTACTCAGGAGAAGTAGGGCAATGTGTTTTGGGGTGTATTTTTACATATACCCATACTGTGTGTGAGAAATATCTCTGTAAAATGACAACTTTGTATAAAAAAAATGGGAAAAGTTGTCTTTTACAGAGATATTTCTCTCACCCAGCATGGGTATATGTAAAAATACACCTCAAAACACATTGCCCTACTTCTTCTGAGTTCGGCGATACTACATGTGTGACACTTTTTTGCAGTCTAGGTGCGCAAAGGGGCCCAAATTCCAATGAGTACTTTTAGGATTTCACAGGGCATTTTTACGCATTTGGATTCCAAACTACTTCTCACACTTTAGGGCCCCTAAAATGCAAGGGCAGTATAAAGACCCCACAAGTGACCCCATTTTAGAAAGAAAGCACCCCAAGGTATTCCGTGAGGGGTATGGTGAGTTCATGTAAAATTGTATTTTTTGTCACAAGTTAGTGGAATATGAGACTTTGTAAGAAAAAAAATATATATCATTTTCCGCTAACTTGTGACAAAAAATAAAAACTTCCATGAACTCACTATGCCCATCAGCGAATACCGTAGGGTGTCTACTTTCCGAAATTGGGTCATTTGCGGGGTGTTTCTACTGTCTGGGCATTGTAGAACCTCAGGACACATGACAGGTGCTCAGAAAGTCAAAGTGCGTAAATTCACAATTTTGCACCATAGTTTGTAAACGTGTATGGCAGAGAAAAGCAGGCAACACCACCTATCTGGAATAAGCGTGGAACAATAGAAATACTTTTAGAATATTTATTATGAGATGCCACACATTAAAAAATGGCCAATGTTTATAAAATATTACAATAAAATAAAATACAATACACTGAATAAAATACAATTAATAAAAATACAATTGATAAAAATATATCAGGATGAGGTCTCCTGGAATAATGTCTCATGAGATAATTTGCGGCAGAGAGCAATACAAATCCACCTGTTGGTGTTTGCCTGATAGGACTGTCTCTGTGAGACTCTTACCGCTCAGTAGTACCGATGCTGTAAATGTATAGTTAGCTTCCACGGAGTGGCGAAGAAATATCGTCAGCAGGACTCTGGATTATAAACGCTGAATACTGAACAAGCGTGCAGCTTGAAGTAAGTGGTCACACAACGGTGAAAGATGCAGACACCGGAGCGCAGGACGCTGGATGCTGAGTGTTCAGCTCGGAGGGCGTGCTCTCGATCAGGTGATCCTATGTATCAGATGTTCCGATCAGCTGGTATGTATCGCCCAATCACGTACTGCTCAGGTCCTTGTACCCAGAGGTAACTTGACCCAGCGTAAATCCAGATCCAGGTCCTAAATTGCAGTGTTGGTGGATGAATATTTAAAGAGTAAATTCTCTATGTCCACGGAATCTTTTGTACTTAGGGTCCGGACCAGTACATAGATATAGAAGTTGCGTAGTCCGCTAGACGCGTTTCGAGGCCTCCTGCCTCTTCCTCAGTAGCTGCCAGACTGCGCTCTTCCAAACATTATATAGGATACATAATTAAAATCATTGCTGAAACCTGTGTTTCAGCAATGATTTTAATTATGTATCCTATATAATGTTTGGAAGAGCGCAGTCTGGCAGCTACTGAGGAAGAGGCAGGAGGCCTCGAAACGCGTCTAGCGGACTACGCAACTTCTATATCTATGTACTGGTCCGGACCCTAAGTACAAAAGATTCCGTGGACATAGAGAATTTACTCTTTAAATATTCATCCACCAACACTGCAATTTAGGACCTGGATCTGGATTTACGCTGGGTCAAGTTACCTCTGGGTACAAGGACCTGAGCAGTACGTGATTGGGCGATACATACCAGCTGATCGGAACATCTGATACATAGGATCACCTGATCGAGAGCACGCCCTCCGAGCTGAACACTCAGCATCCAGCGTCCTGCGCTCCGGTGTCTGCATCTTTCACCGTTGTGTGACCACTTACTTCAAGCTGCACGCTTGTTCAGTATTCAGCGTTTATAATCCAGAGTCCTGCTGACGATATTTCTTCGCCACTCCGTGGAAGCTAACTATACATTTACAGCATCGGTACTACTGAGCGGTAAGAGTCTCACAGAGACAGTCCTATCAGGCAAACACCAACAGGTGGATTTGTATTGCTCTCTGCCGCAAATTATCTCATGAGACATTATTCCAGGAGACCTCATCCTGATATATTTTTATCAATTGTATTTTTATTAATTGTATTTTATTCAGTGTATTGTATTTTATTTTAT
The DNA here is from genome assembly GCF_905171765.1 of Bufo bufo. NCBI lineage: Eukaryota > Metazoa > Chordata > Amphibia > Anura > Bufonidae > Bufo > Bufo bufo. Next base: position 434,529,617 of record NC_053391.1, read on the forward strand.
TGTAATATTTTATAAACATTGGCCATTTTTTAATGTGTGGCATCTCATAATAAATATTCTAAAAGTATTTCTATTGTTCCACGCTTATTCCAGATAGGTGGTGTTGCCTGCTTTTCTCTGCCATACACTTCATTTTTTAATTGGGTGAGTGACCCAATCAGCAGTGAACCCACCACAATCCGTTCATCTTAAGTGTTGAGCCTCCCTATCTTGTCAATTTTGATAGTTTGTAAACGCTATAACTTTTACCCAAACCAATAAATATACACTTATTGCATTTTTTTTTTATCAAAAACATGTAGAACAATAAATTTAGAGAAAAATTTATATAGAAATGTAGTTTTATTTGAAAAATTCTACAACAGAAAGTGAAAAATGTCATTTTTTTGCAAAAATTTCGGTCAATTTTGAGTAATAACAAAAAAAGTAAAAATGTCAGCAGCAATGAAATACCACCAAATGAAAGCTCTATTAGTGAGAAGAAAAGGAGGTAAAATTCATTTGGGTGGTAAGTTGTATGACCGAGCAATAAACGGTGAAAGTAGTGTAGTGCAGAATTGTAAAAAGTGGTCTGGTCATTAAGGGGATTTAAGCTAGGGGAGCTGAGGTGGTTAATGCCCCTACATAGTAATTATTCCCCTTTATGCCACTGCACAATATTTATGCCCACATTGTGTCTTCACAGAATTATGCCCAGCTGTGCCCCTAGTAATATGCCCAGCTGTGCCCCCAGTAATATGTCAGTTATGTGCCGCCAGTAATGTGCCCAGCTGTGCCCCTAGTAATATGCCCAATTGTGCCCCCAGTAATATGTTCAGCAGTGCCCCGCAGTGTTATGCCCACATTGTGCCCCAAGTAATATGCCCACATTGTGCCCCCCAGTAATAAGCCCACATTGTGCACCCCAGTTATAAGCTCACATTGTGTGCCCCCAGTAATATGCCCACATTGTGCCCCGCAGTAATATGCTTACATTGAGCCCCCAGTACTATGCCCACATTGTGCCCCCCCAGTAATAAGCCCACATTGTGCCCCCCAGTAATAAGCCCACATTGTGCCCCCCAGTAATAAGCCCACATTGTGCCCCCAGTAATAAGCCCACATTGTGCCCCCCAGCAATATGCCCACATTGTGCCCCCCTGCAATATGCCCACATTGTGCCCCCCAGTAATATGTCAGTTATGTGCCCCCAGTATTATGCCCATGTTGTGCCCCCAGTAATATGCCCACATTGTGCCCCCCCAGTAATAAGCCCACATTGTGCCCCCCAGTAATAAGCACACATTGTGCCCCCCAGTAATAAGCCCACATTGTGCCCCCCAGTAATATGCCCACATTGTGCCCCCCAGTAATATGCCCACATTGTGCCCCCCAGTAATAAGCCCACATTGTGCCCCCAGTAATAAGCCCACATTGTGCCCCCAGTAATAAGCCCACATTGTGCCCCCCAGTAATAAGCCCACATTGTGCCCCCCAGTAATAAGCCCACATTGTGCCCCCCAGTAATAAGCCCACATTGTGCCCCCCAGTAATAAGCCCACATTGTGCCCCCCAGTAATAAGCCCACATTGTGCACCCCAGTTATAAGCTCACATTGTGTGCCCCCAGTAATATGCCCACATTGTGCCCCGCAGTAATATGCTTACATTGAGCCCCCAGTAATATGCCCACATTGTGCCCCCCCAGTAATAAGTCCACATTGTGCCCCCCAGTAATAAGCTCACATTGTGCCCCCCAGTAATAAGCCCACATTGTGCCCCCAGTAATAAGCCCACATTGTGCCCCCCAGCAATATGCCCACATTGTGCCCCCCTGCAATATGCCCACATTGTGCCCACCAGTAATATGTCAGTTATGTGCCCCCAGTATTATGCCCATGTTGTGCCCCCAGTAATATGCCCACATTGTGCCCCCCCAGTAATAAGCCCACATTGTGCCCCCCAGTAATAAGCACACATTGTGCCCCCCAGTAATAAGCCCACATTGTGCCCCCCAGTAATATGCCCACATTGTGCCCCCCAGTAATATGCCCACATTGTGCCCCCCAGTAATAAGCCCACATTGTGCCCCCAGTAATAAGCCCACATTGTGCCCCCAGTAATAAGCCCACATTGTGCCCCCCAGTAATAAGCCCACATTGTGCCCCCCAGTAATAAGCCCACATTGTGCCCCCCAGTAATAAGCCCACATTGTGCCCCCCAGTAATAAGCCCACATTGTGCCCCCCAGTAATAAGCCCACATTATGCCCCCCAGTAATATGCCCACATTGTGCCCACCAGTAATATGCCCACATTGTGCCCCCCAGTAATATACCCACATTGTGCCCCTCACAGAAAGTAAAATAAATAAACACTACATACTTACCTGTAGTCTGTGAAGGAGGCGGAGCCGAGGCTGACTGCTGGCCAGCCCCGCCCCCGCACAGACCAGAGGTGTGGAGAGCCGGCAGGGGGAGGGATGATGAAGCAGGAAGCCGATGCCGGCTCTCTGCTTCATCATTATACAGGCAACTGTCTCTGCCTCCTATGGACGCAGAGACAGCTGCCAGAAATCGGGATATACCTCCCCCGTATCGGGACAGCCACTGTAATCCGTGACTGTCCTGCCGGATCCGGGACGGTTAGGAGGTATGCAAATATATATACAGTACAGACCAAAAGTTTGGACACACCTTCTTATTCAAAGAGTTTTCTTTATTTTCATGACTATGAACGCATCAAAACTATGAATTAACACATGTGGAATTATATACATAACAAACAAGTGTGAAACAACTGAAAATATGTCATATTGTAGGTTCTTCAAAGTAGCCACCTTTTGCTTTGATTACTGCTTTGCGCACTCTTGGCATTCTCTTGATGAGCTTCAAGAGGTAGTCCCCTGAAATGGTCTTCCAACAGTCTTGAAGGAGTTCCCAGAGATGCTTAGCACTTGTTGGCCCTTTTGCCTTCACTCTGCGGTCCAGCTCACCCCAAACCATCTCGATTGGGTTCAGGTCCGGTGACTGTGGAGGCCAGGTCATCTGGCGCAGCACCCCATCACTCTCCTTCATGGTCAAATAGCCCTTACTTTCAAAGTTTTCCCAATTTTTCGGCTGACTGACTGACCTTCATTTCTTAAAGTAATGATGGCCACTCGTTTTTCTTTACTTAGCTGCTTTTTTCTTGCCATAATACAGTCTATTCAGTAGGACTATCAGCTGTGTATCCACCTGACTTCTCCTCAACGCCTCTGATGGTCCCAACCCCATTTATAAGGCAAGAAATCCCACTTATTAAACCTGACAGGGCACACCTGTGAAGTGAAAACCATTTCAGGGGACTACCTCTTGAAGCTCATCAAGAGAATGCCAAGAGTGTGCAAAGCAGTAATCAAAGCAAAAGGTGGCTACTTTGAAGAACCTAGAATATGACATATTTTCAGTTGTTTCACACTTGTTTGTTATGTATATAATTCCACATGTGTTAATTCATAGTTTTGATGCCTTCATAGTCATGAAAATAAAGAAAACTCTTTGAATGAGAAGGTGTGTCCAAACTTTTGGTCTGTACTGTATATATCTCCAGATTTCCCCCTTTGGAATGCAGATAGTGAAATCCAAAGCAATCTGCAACAAGTCCACATGTAACATTCTGATTCAGCCGTGGAAAGGTGTGCCCATAATCTTACTCTATGTAGTTGTGCCCACATGTCATTACTGACTACTGTAGCAAATGAGGTTTTCCGAGGATAGAGGTACACCCCCCTCCCAAATTTCTAACGACGTACTATACATATGCTATAAAATATTCTTCAATGAGATAGTAGTCAAAAATAATCCTAGAAAACTATGACAATTGCTGTTTTTTGTTCATCCCACCCCACTAAAACTGGAATAAAAGCTATTCAAAAAGAGCTATGTACCCCAGATGGGAGCCATGAAAACTATAAGTCGTCCTACAAAATAAAAATAAGCAGAAAATCCGAATGTTGAAAGTCTTGGAATGAGGCAAAGGAAAATAAAAGCTATAATATTATGTATACTGCACAGAAAACAAAAGCCAAAAATGCAGATCAAATAGCTTTTACAATTGCTGCCAAAAAATAATATGAATTATTCAATATATTAACCCCTTAAGGACTCAGCCCTATTTCACCTTAAAGAGGACCTTTCACTAGAATAGAAAATCTAAACTAAGCATACAGACATGGAGAGCGGCGCCCAGGGATCTCCCTGCACTTACTGTTATACCTGGACGCCGCTCCGTTCGCCCGGTATAGCCTCCGGTATCTTCATATGTTCGGCTCCACCCAGGGGAACCTGCCGGCGTCTCATTCTCCCATGCTGTAGCGCTGGCCAATCGCAGCGCTCAGCTCATAGTCTGAGAGTTTTTTTTTTCTCTCAGGCTATGAGCTGAGCGCTGCGATTGGCCAGCGCTACAGCATGGGAGAATGAGACGCCGTCAGGTTCCCCTGGGTGGAGCCTAACTATGAAGATACCGGAGGCTATAACAGGAGAACGGAGCGGCGCCCGGGGATAACAGTAAGTGCAGGGAGATCCCTGGGCGCCGCTCTCCATGTCTGTATGCTTAGTTTAGATTTTCTATTCTAGTGAAAGGTCCTCTTTAAGGACTTGGCCATTTTTTGCAAATCTGACCAGTGTCACTTTAAGTGCTGATAACTTTAAAACGCTTTGACTTATCCAGGCCGTTCTGAGATTGTTTTTTCGTCACATATTGTACTTCATGACACTGCTAAAATTGGGTCAAAAAAAGTTAATTTTTGTTCCATAAAAAAAGACCAAATTTACCAAAATTTTTTAATAATTAGCAAATTTCAAAGTTTCAGTTTCTCTACTTCTGTAATACATAGTAATACCCCCAAAAATTGTGATGACTTTACATTCCCCATATGTCTACTTCATGTTTGTATCATTTTAGGAATGTCACTTTATTTTTTGGGGATGTTACATAGCTTAGAACTTTTTATGGACCAGTTCAAGTCTGAAGTCACTTTGTGAGGCTTACGTAATAGAAACAACCCAAAAATGACCCCATTTTAGAAACTACACCCCTCAAGGTATTCAAAACTGATTTTACAAACTTTGTTAACCCTTTAGGTCTTCCACAAGACTTCATGGCATATGGACATAAAATGTAAGAATTTCGATTTTTTGGAAAATTTTCCAATATAATCAATTTTTTCCAGACACAAAGCAAGGGTTAACTGCCAAACAAAACTCAATATGGGTTGCCCTGATTCTGTAGTTTGCAGAAACACCCCATATGTGGTCGTAAACTACTGTTTGGCCAAACGGGAGGACATAGAAGGAGGGGAACGCCATATGGTTTTTGCAAGGCAGATTTTGCAGGACTGGTTTTGTTTATACCATGTCCCATTTCAAGCCCCCCATTGCACCCCTAGAATATAATTTCCAAAAAAGTGACTCCATCTAAGAAAGTACACCCCTCAAGGTATTCAAAACTGGGTTTACAAACTTTGTTAACCCTTTAGGTATTCCACAAGAGTTAATGGCAGATGGAGAAACAATTTTGGAATTTCTATTTTTTGGAAAATTTTCCATTTTAACCCTTACTTTATTACTGGAAAAAATGGGTTAACAGCCAAAGAAAACACAATATGGGTTGCCCTGATTCTGTAGTTTGCAGAAACACCCCATATGTGGTCGTAAACTACTATTTGGCTAAACGGCAGGACATAGAAGAAGGGGAACGCCATATGGTTTTTGGAAGGCAGATTTTTCTGGACTGGTTTATTTACACCATGTACCCTTTCAAGCCCCCTGATGCACCCCTAGAAGAGAAACTCCATAAAAGTGACCCCATCTAGGAAACTACGGGATAAGGTGGTTGTTGTTTTGGGACTATTTTAGGGTAAATATGATTTTTGGTTGCTCTATATTATACTTTTTTGATGCAAGGTAGCAAAAAATTTAAATTCTAAAATTGTTTCTACATTCGCTATTAAGTTTTGTGGAACACCTAAAGGGTTAACAAAGTTTGTAAAGTAACTTTTGAATACCTTGAGGGGTGTAGTTTCTTAGGGTACTTTCACACTAGCGTTTTTCTTTTCCGGCGCTGAGTTCCGTCCTAGGGGCTCAAATCCGGAAAAGAACTGATCAGTTTTATCCCCATGCATTCTGAATGGAGAGTCAGTCCTTCAGGATGCATCAGGATGTCTTCAGTTCAGTCTTTTAGACTGATCAGGCTTTTCAGAAAAACGTAGCATGCAGTATTTTTACCTCCGGCCAAAAAGCCTGAACACTTTGACTGAACGCCGGATCAGGCCTTTTTCCCATTGACTTGCATTAACGCCGGATCTGGCACTGTGTGTTCAGTCAAAACGGATCCGGCTTTTGCATGTTAAACCCGAAAAATGTGAAAAAAAAGTTAAAGTCCATAAATGGCGGATCCGTTTTTTCCAATGCATTTTTTCATTGTGATCAAAATCCTGATCAGGATTCAAATGTAATCCGTTTTCACACGTTTTTCCGGATCCGGCGGGCAGTTCCGGTGTCGGAATTGAACGCCGGATTAAAACAACGCTAGTGTGAAAGTAGCCTAAGATGGGGTCACTTTTTTGGAGTTTCTAGTCTAGGCTACATCAGGGGGGGCTTCTAATGGGACATGGTGTAAATAAACCAGTCCATCAAAATCTGCCTTCCAGAAACCATATGGCGTTCCCTTCGTTCTATGCCCTGCCGTGTGGCTTTATAGCCATTTACAACCACATATGGGGTGTTTCTGCGAACTACAGAATCAGGGCAATAAATATTTAGTTTTGTTTGGCTGTTAACCCTTGCTTTATTACCGGAAAAAAAGGATTCAAATAGAAATTTTGCCAAAAAATGGGTGTTTTTTTTGTGGGCGACAATCTAATGTAGGGGCTCATTTTTTGCGGGATGAGATGGCGGTTTTATTGGCACTAATTGGGGGTGCATATGACATTTTGATCGCTCGCTATTACAATTTTTGTGATGTTAGGTGACAAAAAATGGCTTTTTTACACGTTTTTTTTTTTTTAAACGCTGTTCATCCGGGGGGGTTGGGTTAAATGTTATTTTAATAGAGAAGATTTTTACGGACGCGGTGATGCCCCATATGTATGCCTCTCAGACTTTGGAGACACTAAGCAGGCATCCTCAAACTGCGGCCCTCCAGATGTTGTAAAACTACAATTCCCACCATGACCTGCTGATAGCTGTAGGTTGTCTGGGCATGCTGGGAGCTATAGTTTTACAACATCTGGAGGGCCGCAGTTTGAGGATGCCTGCACTAAAACTAATATTTTTGGGGAAAAAAAATTGTTTCCGTGTCTACAAAGTCTGAGAGCCATAGTTTTTTATGTTCTCTAGGGGACTATTAGGGATTATAAAAATGTATTACTCCATGGAAGTGTGATACTCCCTGAAGCAATCGATAACACAGAGGCCCGGATGATCGGGGCAAGTGTCACATTGAGTGGTGGTGTCCATCCGTATCCCCCTCTTGTGACACACTCTGCATCTTTTTTGGGTTCGTCCCTTCTTTCCAGTATGGGGGACCACACCTGGAAAATGTTGGTCTGGGACGATCCGGGCGCCTCCAATTCCCGAGGTACTCCGGCCTGCTCTTTCCCGGTCTGAAAAAATCAGGTCCTTGAGGACTGCCTCATAGAATTGGAGGAATGTCCCTGTTTTTCCAGTGCTTCGGGATAGTACAAAAGCGTTGTACAAGGCAACCTGTACCAAGTAGACCGCAACTTTTTTGTACCATGCCTGGGTTTTGCGCATGGCATTATATGGCTTGAGGACTTGATCAGAGAGATCAACTCCTCCCATATACCGATTTTAGTCGACGATACAATTGGGCTTGAGGACCGTTGCCGCGGTACCTCGCACAGGGACAGGGGTGGATTGTGGACAGTACAAGGACATCCCTCTTGTCCTTATACCTGACCAGCAACAGGTTTCCACTGGTAAGGGCACAGGTCTCACACCTGTGGATAGGTACCTGGAGGGGGTGGGCAGGGAGGCCGCGCTTTTGTACTATTCCAGTGCTTCGGGATAGTACAAAAGCGTTGTACAAGGCAACCTGTACCAAGTAGACCGCAACTTTTTTGTACCATGCCTGGGTTTTGCGCATGGCATTATATGGCTTGAGGACTTGATCAGAGAGATCAACTCCTCCCATATACCGATTTTAGTCGACGATACAATTGGGCTTGAGGACCGTTGCCGCGGTACCTCGCACAGGTCCAACCGTGGATTGTGGACAGTACAAGGACATCCCTCTTGTCCTTATACCTGACCAGCAACAGGTTTCCACTGGTAAGGGCACAGGTCTCACACCTGTGGATAGGTACCTGGAGGGGGTGGGCAGGGAGGCCGCGCAGATTTTTCCGCACGGTCCCACAAGCGGACGTGGGTCTGGCGGCAAGGGACCTGAACAAGGGAATGCTAGTATAAAAATTATCCACGTACAAGTGGTAACCCTTATCCAGCAGTGGGTACATAAGGTCCCACACAAATTTCCCGCTAACACCCAGAGTGGGGGGACATTCTGGGGGTTGAATACGGGAATCTCGCCCCTCGTACACATGAAATTTGTAAGTGTACCCTGAGGTACTCTGAGTACTGAGTCTTCCCTTGACTGAGTCTCCCCTTGAACGCAACGAGACTCATCAACCGCGACCTCCCTTCCAGGTATGTAGGCCTGCGCAAATTTGGCCCCGAAGTGATCGATGACCGGCCGTATCTTATACAGACGGTCATAGGCAGGATCACCTTGGGGGGGACATGCTGCATCATCTGAATAATGCATACATTTCCGGGTGGCCTCAAACCGGGGACGTGTCATGGCCATACTGTAGAGTGGGGTCTGGTAGAGGACGTCCCCACACCAGTATTGCCTGACACTGGGTTTTTGCACTAGACCCATGTGCAGCAGGAGGCCCCAAAATGTCCTCATCTCGGCTGCACTGACCGGCGTCCAGCCACCGGATCTAGCCAAAAAGGAGCCCGGGTGCTGAGCAACGAACTGTTGGGCGTACAGGTTCGTCTGCTGCACCATCAGATTCACAAATGGGTCACTGAAAAAAAAAAAAAAAAAGTCCATTTCAGTGAACCCCATTGTGGGAATCTGGATTCCTGGATTGCCAACAAAATTCGGAATCTCGGGCTCAAAATCCACTGGGGGACACCAGCTAAGTTCACCAGCAGGGGGCAACGGTGGGCTTATTTGGTGGGCCGGGAAACCAGTACGAGCCCCAGGGCGGCACGTACTTGGATGGGCCACAGGGTCCCTAGCATGTGGGGCCCCTGGCTCCGCCTGGCGGCGTCTCCGTCGCCTTGGGGGCTCATCGTCATCAGATGATGATGAGGAGGATGCGGATGACAAGAGGAACGTGGGGTCATCCTCATCTTCACTGGGGCTCTCGGAGTCGGAGGCAAGCTGGGCGTATGCCTCCTAAAAAGTAAAAAAAAAAAAAAATGGACAAGTGTGTGTTAGAAAAAAAAGTTCAAACTTGCTGATCAGCGGTACAACGCTGATCAGCGGTGGGGCGGGCGATGCGCTAACTGTGGCCGGACGCTAAGAATGGTGGTGGGGGGAGGCTGGGAGGGAGCAAGTGGCAGGGGTGGGTCTAGGGTCTCAGAGCTAAGTGCTGTGGACCCCAACCACCAGAGACCACCAAAAACAATAAATCAGTTAAAAAAAAAATTATATTTTTTTCCCTAATTAACTCTCCCTTCTATCCCTGCCTAATGGTGCCTCTCCCTCACTGACCCTAACCTACCTGGAAGGTGATGGGTGGCAACGGGGGGATCGCAGGAGCTGATGAGGACAGTGTAGGTGCTGCAACAGGAAGAGGAGGGGAGAGAGGAGCGCTGGGAGTTTGAATCTCCCGCCTCTCTCCCCGCACCATCAGCACCACGGCCAGCACCGCCTCTCCCAAATGCTCGGACTGTGATTGGTGGTGTGTAATCACACCACCGATCACAGTCCTTTTCATCGGGTCACCGGAGACCGAATGGACTGGAAACGCAGCAAACCGCAGGTCTGAATTGACCTGCGGTTTGCTGCGATCGCCGATACGGGGGGGGGGGGTCACATGACCCCCCCCCCGGCGTTATGACAGGATGCATCCTGTTCCGATTAACCCCCGCCGTGCCGCAATCGCGTTTTAAACTCATGACGTACCAATAGATCATGGGTCCTTAAGGACTCGGGAACCATGCAGTACCGGTATGTCATGGGTCCCTAAGGGGTTAAATGCCACCATTAGAAAATACAACTCATCCCCCCAAATAAGCCTTCGATCACAGCTACAGCAATGGAGGAGCAAAACCTTATGGTACTCGGGTGTGGGATTTTGTTATTAATGGCCTCTCCTCAGGACAGGCCATCAATATCATATTGCAGGGGTCTGACGCCCCACACATCAGCTGTTCTCTTGTAGCTCTGTTCATTGCTGGTTACTGTAGTGCAGCTCCCATTTAAGTGAATGGAGACAGTGCTCTAGTTACCAGCAACGTCCACTACAGAGCAGACAGAGCTGTGGAGTTCCAGAGCTGCAGTCAAACAGCTGATCGGCAGGGATGCAGGTTGTCAAACCCCCACCAATCTGATATTGATCCTTAGGCCTCTTGCACACGAAGGTGTCAACGACCGTGGGGACAGGGGCGGATTAAGTGCATGATAGGCCCGGGGCTGTCTACCCAACTTGGGCCCCCCCCTCCCCCTCCATTTTATTTATTTATTTTTTTGTATGAAGAGGCAGCGGTGCTTCATGGGCGTCACAGTCTCTTCTCAGGCCATA